>NC_141697.1:851994217-852586717 GCF_964263255.1 Lissotriton vulgaris | reverse complement strand
TTTACTTCCAAACCTTTTATCCTCCACATCTGCTTTACAAATCCACTCCCTCCATGTACATTACTCTCCACACCAGACATTTTTCCCATACTACTCATTTGCTCATCACCGCCTACAATCCCACTCTTAACCTTGTATATTGTCATTCAAATCTCCACTTGCTCTCTCCAACTTGCACTTGATCTTTTCCCTCCACATGCACTCCCATACAGCTCAAGCATCTCCATCCCATGCAGGCAACCCACCACACTCAACAACAGCTTTTATGTCTCCTTAATATGTTCTAGAGGTGCCCACCTTCTCAAGATGTGCTCAACTACCCAGATGCCCACCCCATGGGCCCTCCACTCTGTACACCCGCTTTTTGCATTCTCTTTCCACTTTAAACATGCACTGTAAACTCTATGGGTGAAATTTGCGAATTCGCGGTCCGCGAATTCGCGCGAAAGCGAATTTGCGGTCCGCAAAATTCGCGAATTTGTGCGAATTTGTGGATTTTTTATTTTTGCGTGTTCGTGGGGGTTTATTCAGCGAGGCTACGCGAACTTACCCATGCGGTCGTTTTTGGGCGCGGCCATCGTGTTCGCGGGAGGAAAACAACTCGGAAAAACTCAGAATCAAGGTAAGTCAACGTGTCGTATTTTGACGATGGCTGGGTTAGCGCTTAGCTTTGCTACACGTTTCTCGCTTAAATTGGCTATACATAGAAACGCCATTTTATATGTAGCGGCGGCCATTTTAGATCACGAGCGGCCTCGTGGCCAGCGTGCCCTTTAGTCCTTCGCCCGTTCCACTGACCACTCGAGTCTGCCCAGCAACAGGCTATTTTTAGTATTGGTCAAGCTCACACATGCGCAATTCACAATGACCAGTCACTCCTTAGGAATGTGCCGCAAACTGACCAGTGGGTTTGAAACCACCCAATGAGCTGGCAGTGTTCCAAAACATGCCCTTATATGTACATAATGTTTTGTAACTTTGTGCCGCTTGTCTGTTTTTATTACCTGTAGAATTGTATAAAAGAGGGGGTCACACCGATGTTCGGTGTGATACCTCCTGCATTACCGAAGGGTGCTGTATGAGTGTACCACCACCCCATGGGGTCTTAATAAACTTGTTCTTCGACTTTTACAGTTTCCGTGCCAACAGTTCTTCCAATGTATGTGGGTTATCTTCGGAACATGTAGGCCTTGGGAACCCGATACTACAAATTGGCGACCACGAAGGGACTCATCGGCGACTCGGATGCCCGAAGGAGAGGTCGTGACGAAGGTTTGGACACTCGCCATGGACGCGCGCTGCCACTAAGTGACCCGAGTCTTGGCACCCACAGTGTTTTTCCCTTTCCTTCCGATCTGACCTTCCAGGTGGCGCCGGTCTCCGACTGAGTTTCGATCGTCTGTGTTGCTGGATAAAGTGCCATTTGGCTGATTCGATTAAAAGACCTTGGCAGTTGGAATCTGGACCTTTGAAAGTTTGGGTAAGGTTTGCGATCGGTAAGGTAGTCTATGGACGCTTACTGAAGTTC
Source organism: Lissotriton vulgaris (assembly GCF_964263255.1). NCBI lineage: Eukaryota > Metazoa > Chordata > Amphibia > Caudata > Salamandridae > Lissotriton > Lissotriton vulgaris. Next base: position 852,585,189 of record NC_141697.1, on the reverse strand, counting down.
TATGATTTGTGATCGGTAAGGTAGTCCTCGGACGCTTGCCGAAATTCTGTGACCTATGACTTTGATTTGAGTTAGCTAACATTTGTGAACTTGTGAATTTGTGAACTTTGAACCTATATGTGTAGTGCACTTCACATAGGCAGGCATGTAGAGATGTTTCTCTAACTTTGTTTTTGTTCCTCTGAGCGGCACATTTGTGTGAAGTACTGTAAGTGCCATTTTATACGGTGTCACGCTTTCGTGATACTTTTTGAACATGCCTGTTTACAGCACGCTTCGAGGGATGTGCTGTCTTGGAAATGGTACCACAATTAGGTTAGCGGAATCACAGCCGGCTCCCCCAGAGGGAACACCAAATCGCGAAATGTACATTAAACATGGCCTTCCCCCTATAATGTACAGTAAACTCTGGCATAAGTATACAAAGTCGGATCCTGAATTGCAATGGCCACTACATGGGTCGTTCGATTTGCAAAAAGTACAGTTTGTGGAGCAATGTCTGTTTCAACGCAGGTCTAGACAAAACATGTTTGATTGTGTGCGAATGTGGGAGAAAGCGGTGCGTGAGCGAATGAAACGTGAAGTTGCCTTGGCGGACAAAGAGCAGCGCAAGGCTGCTCGGGATAAGGCTTTACGGCTTGAGGAAAAAGAGGCTCAGGAGAAAAGAGAGAGGGTGGAACGGGAACGTAAATTGCAAACGACGGGTCAATTCCCTATTCGTCGACCGCTTTATCCTGTCCTTAATAATGAAATTGATGATTTTTCATTGCTAGATCGGTCACCGCCTCCGTGTGTTTCGCCAACGGCTCCAGCTGAAGATTCGGGTGATGATGGGCAGGATAAGTCGGAAAAGAAGGGTATATCTGCTCTCAGGTTTACCACGGAGAGGTCCGCACATTTACGTAGTTGGGCTCGTAAAGTGAATAAGAATTGTGTTCCTCAGGCTGAGGTGGTTGCGGAGAGGAGTAGGTGGACGGATCATGAATTACTGTATTTTCTGTCCAATTTGGCGGATGAAGTTGTTACCGCGTATCGTCAACTTTCAGATACGTTTGAACCTAAAGCTGTGTCAGTATGTCGTGAGAATTTGGATAAAGGTTTATTTGATCTTGCAGATGTTGATGGCCTTTTCAAGCAACTGATCCAGCTGCGAGATGAAACAACCGGATTGCGGGAGGAGCGGAAAAGGAAGCAAAAGGAGTCCGAGTCGGAGAATAGCGAGCAGATTAAGGAGTGTTCTCTCCGGGGTTCAGATAAGAATTCTGCATTGCATGTTATGCCTATGCGTGAAGCCGCACCCTTGTATGTTCCACCGAAAGGGGAGGGTACAGATGATGATAGACGGTCAAAAGATGCGAAGGGGTATTTTGTATATAATTGGGTGTATACGCCTTGGAATAGAGCGGATGTTATGGCACTGAAAAATTCTTTACCTGATCTTCGTAAGAATCCGGCAGCATTCTACGAGGGGGTGGAAGGGGCTATTTCATCTTGTGTGATGACTCTGGTTGATATAGATTTGTTCTTTGGGTTAATACTTCCGCCTGAAATGTGGAGACAAATTCGTAAGAATAATGATGAAACAGTGCTAGGGGGTACATGGAAAGAGATTAATGAAGCTGATTTAGAAAGGAAACCAGCATGCAAGCCTTGTCAGTTGATTTTAGACCTTCCAGCGGCTATTTTGATTAAATTAAAAACGCTCGTTCCTTCTACAAAGATCGATTGGACTATGTTAGCTTCGTGCAAACAAAAGCCTGATGAAACGGTTTCAGATTTCTTTACACGCTTCGAGGAGGCATTCCATGATTATAGTGGTCAATCGTTAACAGACGATACAGGTCGGCATTTGTTTGTAGATAAGTATGTGACTAATCTCCTACCGGAGATTGCAAAACGATTGAAAACGAGTGAAAGTTCTTGGGCCACGGCGACCCCTGCGTCTTTGTTAACGATGGCTCAGTATTATGAGCGGCAGGAGATAGAGGCTAAAGAAAGTGTAGATAAGAAAGCGAAAGAATTGAAGACGAAGGTAATGTTGGCACAGGTCCGTGGGACTCAGAATAGAGGGAGTAATAGAGGAAGACGAGGTGGAGGTACTACGTCGTATGGTCGTACGGATATAGCGGAGGATCAATGTGCTTATTGTAAAGAGTTTGGGCATTGGGCTGAAGATTGTCCGGTACTTCGTGAACAACGTAGCCAGCATGGCCGAGGAGGTGGAAGGTTATGGGGAAGTTACTCGGGAGTGAGAGGTGGTGGAGGTGGTCGTGGAAGGGTTGAGCAAGGGGGCCGTGGCCAGGATGAACGAAATACTTTTGATAGACGAAACCAATATCAGATATCGGAAGGCGAGAATGTGGAACACCAGGATTATGTACATGCATAGGACTGCGTAGGATGGGGTGCGGAACCAATTGAAGTGCCTGTAGATCAGGAGGGTCCATATGTAACAGCGGGTATTTTGGGTTCTACTGATCAATTCCTAGTTGACACCGGAGCTACCCGTAGCGCTTTGTCTAAAAGATTGGTTCCGAGGGCTCCCCTGTCTGGCGAAATGATTACATGTGTAGGGTTTGATGGCACACCCTCCCCTAGCCCATTGTCAAAACCCCTAGCGCTTTGTCTCGACAAATTTTTTAGTTTTGGCCAATTTTTGTTATCGCCCTATACACCAGATAATATCTTGGGCATTGATTTGCTTAAATATTTTAGAGCAACGATACGGTGCGCTCCGGAGGGAGTGCGTGTCATTCTCAATGACAATTATCCTGACCCAAATAGGTTTTATACTATACAAGACATTTCAGCTTTGGCCTCTCTCCCGCACACGTTATGGGCGACATCAGATACGGATGTGGGGGAGATGCGTATTCCACCTATTCACATTACTGTTAAGGAAGGGGCTTCTCTGCCACGTGTGCCACAGTACAAGATTTCGAAGGAAGGAGAAATTGCCCTGACACATATTGTCCAAGATCTGATTGCGGCTGGGGTGGTGGAAGAGGTTTCTTACAATGTCTGTAATAGTCCTATTCTGCCGATTCTTAAGAGAGATACTGACGACAAAATTTATCGGTTTATTATTGACTTGAGGGAAATCAACAAAATTGTCGTTCCCCAATACCCGGTGGTGTCCGATATTACGACCTTGCTTACGCTGGTACCACCAACGGCTACGACCTTTAGTGTAATTGATTTGAAGAATGCTTTCTTTTCTATTCCTGTCCATCCCGATAGCAGATATCTGTTTGGCTTCACGTTAAATAATAAATCGTATAGATTTTAACGTGTTCCTCAAGGGTACACTGAGAGCCCGAGTATCTACAGCCAGGCTTTGAAAAGACAGCTTGACTCTTTTGAGTTGCAGTCGGGGGTTGTCCTTATCCAATATGTGGATGACCTCCTGCTTGCCGCTGATTCTTATGCACAATGTGAAGAAAGTACGATTGCGCTGCTTTCTTTTCTGGCACAGAATAATCATAAAGTTTCCAAGAAAAAGCTTCAGTACTGTAGACCCAAGGTGACCTACCTCGGTCATCTTTTGTCTAAGGAGGGGCGTGCATTGACATCAGATCGAATTCAAGCAATTTTAGACACACCAGTCCCCCGCACGCAGAGAGATGTACGTGCCTTCATAGGGTTGACGTCCTTTTGTAGACAGTGGATCATGGGTTTTTCACACATCATAAAACCTTTGCTAGCGTTACTGTCCAAAGCTACACCAATGCCCCTTGAATGGACAGATGAATGTCAGAAGGCTTTTGAACAGTTAAGACAGGCCCTTTGTTCTGCACCCGTGTTAGGCACACCAGACTACACGAAACTTTTCACATTGTACATGCACGAGAATGATGGGTGTGCGTTGTCAGTGTTAGTACAAGTACACGGGGACAAGCAGAGACCATGTGCATACTTCTCTGCTATTCTTGATCCTGTAGCACGAGGGTTGCCTGGGTGTTTCCGAGCGGTAGCAGCAACAGCAGTAGCCATACGGCAGAGTGAGGGAAAAGTGTTATCACATAAACTGTTGGTGTTAGTTCCTCACGCAGTAGATGCCCTGCTAAACCAAACGAAAACCCAATATCTCACGAGTGCACGTTTAACAGGATATGAGCTTACACTGTTGGTGCCACATATTACACTGAAAAGATGTGCTACTCTGAACCCTGCCACTTTATTGCCCTATCCGGTCGAGGAGGGTCAGGAAGAGAAACATCACGACTGTGTTTTCCTGACCGAGGAACAGACAAAGGGTCGTATCGACTTACAGGATATGCCACTTCCAGATGTGGATGGGGAACTGTGGGTTGATGGATCGTGTTTAAGGCTGCCAGATGGTACGACTTCTGCAGCCTATGCGATCACGACACTTAAGACAGTGGTAGAAACAGCTAGGATACCACAGAAATCGGCTCAGGCAGCAGAGCTGATAGCCTTAACAAGAGCCTGTGAATTGAGTACTGGCCTATGTGTGAACATATACACAGACAGCCGGTACGCCTTCGGAGTAGCACATGACTTTGGACTACTCTGGAGAGAGCGTGCGTTTTTGACGTCTCATGGGGAACACATTATGCACGGAGAACTAGTGCGTGATCTCCTAAACGCGTTGCTTTGTCCAAAGAAAGTAGCGATAGTAAAATGCAGTGCCCACAAAAAGATTACGGATGAAGTGGGCCAAGGAAATGCCTTCGCAGACAGTATAGCGAGACAAACAGCCATGTCCCGGACTAGCTCCCCCATGTATGTGACACAATCACAGGCTGAGCGATGGAGCGATGCTAGAGCAGAAATATTGGATATTCAGAAATCAGTTACTGAAGCAGAACTTGCGGCATGGGCAGTAGATGGGGTGCTAGACGATGAAGGGTGTTGGAGAAGCAAAGATATGGAGAAATGGAAATTGCCTGCGGCTTACTTGCATGTGATGGTCCAAATGGCACATGGGTTGGCACAAGTGGGGGCTCTCGCAATTACTCGACTATTGACACGAGTTTGGGAGCATCCCGAGATTGCTAATACTGCTAAGAGAGTAGTGCAGACCTGTCTGATATGCTTGCAGCACAACCCTGGAAAGGGGACCCATACTCCGAAAGGAGGGTTCGTTCCACCTTCTGCACCATTCGAGGTACTCCAAATGGATTATATCCAGCTTGAGCGCTGCAATAACCTGAAGTATGTCTTAGTGGTGGTATGTGCTTTTAGCAAATGGGTTGAGGCTTTCCCCACGAAAGACAATACTGCTTTGACAACAGCTAAGGTTTTGCTCAAAGAGTACTTCCCTCGATTTGGAATTTGCAAATATCTGTGGAGTGACAATGGGCCTCATTTTGTCGGGAAAATTGTGGAATATGTGTTGAAGGGGTTAGGGATTCAGCAGAAGTTTCATGCTGTGTTCCACCCTCAATCTGCAGGTCTTGTCGAGCGGTACAATGCCACGTTGAAATTAAAACTGGCCAAGATCGTGGCGTCCACGTCATTAAAATGGCCGGATGCCTTACCGCTAGCATTGCTCTCCCTCAGATCAATACCCCATTCTCGAACGGGCCTCACACCATATGAAGTGGTGTTCGGAAGGCAGATGAATATCTGGGGGGTGCCTAAGCCGCGATTGATACATGATGTGCCTTGTGTAATGATGAATGACTATTTGGCACGATTAACAAATGATTTGCTTTCTATTCATCAACAGGTTCGAGAAGTGCTCCCTGACAACTCTACTGGAGAGGGCCATGATCTTCGTCCTGGGGATTTTGTGATGATTCGGTCGTTTGAGAGGATGAATAGCTTGGAACCGAGGTGGCGTGGCCCTGAGCAAGTCCTTCTCGCTACTCGGACAGCTGTACGAGTGACCAACAGGAAGCGGTGGATACACTCAACCCACTGCCGTCGTGTCTCTCCTGATCTAGCAAATCCTGTTGTGTTGACCAATTATAAAGAAATTTTGGAAAAGGAAAAGAGCCCAGCTGTGACGTCGGCCGAAGTTGAGGGAGCCTTCCCGGACCACACTGCTTCTGGACGAGAGCGCTACAATCTACGGCCACGATAAAGAAGAGTTTCTTTTTGTGTTTTTATGACTGGTTGGTTACCGCTCCAGGTTTGTGAAACGGAAACCGGGAATTCCAAGGGGGGGGATCAGTTCTGCCAGTGTAGCGACACCCGTCTTGGCCCGGAGAAGAAAACAACGGCTACCTCGGAGTTCAGCACCATATTTTTCTTTTTTAGGTATACACGCATGTATATTTGAGACTTTGTGACCAATTTGAACTATTTGAGACTCTGCAAGAATTTTCCTGAACTATGGCATCATCAGCATCACGAGATAAGCGACTCTTGGGTGCCATTCTCTTTGTTTTGACTATTGTGGTGATAGCTGTAATAGCCTGGGTAGTTGAACTTGTGGTACCTGCACGCGAACATTTGCTGCCGACTACCCCGGCTCCATCTGAACATTTTCACTTTACCTTACCCTACCATGAAGAACGACATCGGCAAACTTATCTGAATAATAGTTTTATTCAGATCCTACATCATACGCACAATATGACAAATACCTCAAACTGCTGGGTGTGTGGGATGTTGCCTGGGCACCAGAAGAAAGGGGGTACTCCACTCATTCCTCTCCCATTTTCGCATAATGGATCTTGCAATGCCTTGTACACTCTCCTCTTTACTCTGAGATGGCCAACAAAAGGGGGAGTGCTTTTTCGTTTGAATAAATTGTGTCACCATGACCGGGATGGGTATCCACAAGCTGAGGGTACTCGATTCGAATGGGAGGAATACCGTCCCGATAATGTGTCTGCTTCACGAATTTACAGCAATCAGCGAAATATCAATGTATCGAATGCACATGTCATTAATGTTATTGCTACTAAAGCGGATCTATGTATACGCAATAAAGGTGTAATTTCTGTTGGGAAAAGTGAATGCAACACCACACTCACATTTGACAGTCCTAATGGTATATCGTTTGTAACATCCCGCAATACTTACTTCATCTGTGGAACGAAGGGTTATCATCAGCTTCCATTGGGATGGTCAGGCACTTGCTACGTGTCTTTTGTATTACCTCCTGTATTCATTGCCCCACCTATGTATCACAATGACTACATTTTATATCACAACTTTGTTTTAAACCGTGCCAAACGCGCTGTTGTTTTGGATGATATTGATCAAACGGACACTACTTTGCAGCAGTATGTGGACTTTAATTTGGGCCTGTTTTCCTTCGTTGGGGCAGCTTTGAACAGTCGAAAGATCCGACGATTGACCCGTGTTGTTGAGGCTGTGGCTAATGATACTGCAATAGCACTTGGAAATATCATGGAAGAAGTACAGATTTCTAGAATTGTTGCGCTCCAGAACCGGATGGTTCTAGATGTAGTGTTAGCTGACCGTGGGGGGGCATGTAGAATTATCGGAAGTAGCTGCTGTGTCTATATACCTGACAATTCACTGTCTGTATACGATGCTATCACAAAGTTACATAAGATAGCCGCTGAAATACATCCGGATAATGGTACTTGGACTCTGTCAGGATGGTTCTGGTCAATACTCACCACCTGGGGATGAAAACTGTTAACGATTTTATGTATCATTGTGGGGATTCTGTTCTTTGTATGCCTATGTATCCAATGTGGCCCAGCTTTATGTTCTATGTGCTTATCAGTCTGTGTACCATCGAGACGAGCTCTTGCTCATGACAAAATGATGCTTCATAAAGAAGTAACACAAATAATGTTAATTGATATAGAAGATGAACACCCTGACTATGTCCACTATGAGGTAGCTTCAGCTAAACGCTAAAAGGGTCGTCTGTCGTATTTTGACGATGGCTGGGTTAGCGCTTAGCTTTGCTACACGTTTCTCGCTTAAATTGGCTATACATAGAAACGCCATTTTATATATAGCGGCGGCCATTTTAGATCACGAGCGGCCTCGTGGCCAGCGTGCCCTTTAGTCCTTCGCCCGTTCCACTGACCACTCGAGTCTGCCCAGCAACAGGCTATTTTTAGTATTGGTCAAGCTCACACATGCGCAATTCCCACTGACCAGTCACTCCTTAGGAATGTGCCGCAAACTGACCAGTGGGTTTGAAACCCCCCAATGAGCTGGCAGTGTTCCAAAACATGCCCTTATATGTACATAATGTTTTGTAACTTTGTTCCGCTTGTCTGCTTTTATTACCTGTAGAATTTTATAAAAGAGGGGGTCACACCGATGTTCGGTGTGATACCTCTTGCATTACCGAAGGGTGCTGTATGAGTGTACCACCACCCCATGGGGTCTTAATAAACTTGTTCTTCGACTTTTACAGTTTCCGTGCCAACAGTTCTTCCAATGTATGTGGGTTATCTTCGGAACATGTAGGCCTTGGGAACCCGATACTACAAACGCAGCACGAGCAAGATTGTATTTTTAAAGAGCGAACAGGCAAAAAAAATTCGCAAACTTGCGAATAGCGGATTGTTTGCCAATTTTGCACAATTGGCGGACCGCGAAATTGCCAAAAATCTGCAAATTCTCTGAGCGGAACAAATTTTCAGCCCATGCTTAGTAAACTCTTTGCATCAACTCTCTATGACCCAAAACCAATCTACACCTGTTATCCACCCCTCTTCATCACATCTACTGAGAAAGCTCCACTTCCACTGTTCCCTTTGTAGCTTGGCACCCCAATTCTCTACATCTGATTTCATTCAAACTAATCATAATATACTTTAGATCTCCATCCTGTTCATTCTCTTTATACCTTATCCATCCATTCCTTGAGTTTCACATCTTCCCTCCATGTTCCTTTTCCAGCCTCTACTGAAGTCCATCTTTTCTCTTCATCATGTACACCTGCTCTCCCCACCCTACTTGTGATACCTACTTGCACTCTCCACACCCAGGAGCTCCTACACCCTGTATGTGCAGAGGCATAACTATTAGTGATAATAGTAAAGCTGGTGCGATGGCACCAGGGCCAAGGGATGTGAGGGGCCCTCTGAATTCTGATTATGACAGAGTTCCCCAACTTAAATAGGGGGTTATTGTGCCTATAGCATCTGATCTGCTATCTATGTGCAGTATTCACTCTCCAAACCCCTTGTACACCCACTGTATTCGCAAACCTCATCTGATCTCCACCCTACATATCTTTTCCAAGTCCTTTGAATCCAGTCTGCAATTCACACTCCTACTTTTCACTATGTAAATCTGCTTTTGGAATTCACCTGCTCTATCCTCTCTAAACACCACATCTTCCCATTGCACAACATCCACCTAAGTCAGCTTTGTACGCTTCACCTGCTGCATCCACTTTCTTCCCTACACATGTTTTCTCCATTCTTCTGTCTATGCTCTACTTGGGCTCTTTACGCTCGTCTTCCTCTCTTCACCTTGAACATTTGCTCTTCACTTTCAACATGTATTTGCAATATTCCACTTCTGTCTCCACCCCTATATCCATTTTCCCTACTGGACATCAGTTCTGCTAACTCTGTTCGCTTCCCGAATGGACTCCCCAACATGTAGATACTCTTTGCACATCTGATTCCCACCCTATATATTGCTGTACACCTGCAACAACTATTCTCCACATTGTATATATGCTGTTTTCATGGTCTCTCTATTACATAATTCCAGTCGCCACGACGTAAACAACAGCCTTTTGCTTTCTGTTAGCTTGTGTTGTTCCCATGCTCTCAAGATAGAATTTTGACCCAAACTAAATTTTCAGCTTGTACCTCCACTCATGTGCTCCTATTTTAGTCTCAGCACTGTTTTTACCTTCATATGCCATCTGTGCATGCTTCCACCATTCATATGCTCCTTCCACTGTGCAATTATTGTTAACCTCTCTCAAGTCCCATGTGTGCTCTCCACTATCTACTTCTGCTTTTTGCATCACATCCAACCTATGAATTTGTTCTATTCTCTCCACACACAACATCCTCCTCTGTACTACATCCACTCTCTGCCCTCTATATTCTCTGTTCAAGCTCTATATCTGCCTCCTGACATAGCTCTCCTTCCTCGTATACTCTCGCTGCCTACCTTGTCTATTCTTACCCTCCATTTGCTGCCACCTCTCAACAGATTTGTCCACCAAGTGTGCTGTCCATGCAGTACTCTGTTCTCTATCAACCACATATGCACTACACTGTTTACATTAGCTCTCCACTGTTTGCATCCTCTCACTACATCTGTCCATCAATATCCACTCTCCAAAATGTACATACACTCTCTGAGATCCACTTGCTCTTTCCATGCTTTGTGCTCACCATCTACAGGATGAACTCTCCACCCTGTCCATACACACCATGCTTATAAACTCTCCACTCTGCATTTTCACTTGCTATGGCCCACGCCCACTCTCTACGTGTGTTCTCCACACTTCTACACAACAAATGCAGTGAAGTCTTTATCCTGTACTTCTGCACTCAGTGCTCTGCATCCTCTCTCACCATTGCACACCATCATAGCCCTCTCATCAAGTTGTATAGCTGCTTCAACCTTCATCATCTGTTTCAGCTTGTACTTCATGCATATGTCTGGTTCATGAGCTCTCCATCCTGTGTGTCTACTCTTTAAACCATTCTTCTCCTTCCATATGTGATGTTCCCTATCCAAATGTGTTCTCCATGGGAAACATCCTTAACCTGACAGTCATAACAACGATCTGCCATTATCATGCAGTCACTACCCCGACTGCGACGTTACCATGCATTACTTTACCACGCAAGTTGTTACAACAAATTGCTGTAGGTGTGCATTGTTGTACTGATGTTGGATTTTTACGTCCAACACATTCCCTACTGTTGCATAGACTGGAATTGGAACAGTAATCTAATTATATTCCAAAGTCCTGCTTGGTAAGTTAACACATGGCAATGTCTTAGCTGGGGTAGTTGACTGTGTTGTAAAGGTATGCGGGTTAAATGCATGCGGGGTTCTGGAATACAAATGTTCTCCCCTCTTCACATGCACTGTAAACAATACATTGGGTGTTCACACTCTATATCCAAACATGCTCACCATTGTGTTTTGTCTCTACCCTCAACATCATGTACTCCTCCCTCAATCTGTATGCCAACCTACATATCTGTTATCCACCCTCCTTCACTTCACATTTGCTCTCCAATTACATTTTCTCTTTGCCGTACATCGACTCTCTTCCCTGTACTGCAAACTGAACACTCTATGTGCAAGCTGAACATTTTACATGCACTCTCCAACCTGCACTTACAATTTTCAACATGTCTGTAAGCTCTCAATTTATAAGATGCACTCCATATCCTATACATTCACCTTGGTCAAACCCATTCTCCATAACTGTTTTCATTCCACCTCACTACATCTGCAATGTAGGCCCTACCTCTCTCTCCATCCTATACATTCACAGTCCGATTTCTATCGCTCTGTTCCACCTTCACTCTCAAAACGCCTCAACACACAGTATATCAGCTCCCTACTTTGCTCATCTGTTTCACAAAGTACCTCCGCACATATGACCGCTAAGTGTGCTTTCCACCCTCATATGGTATTGACCTTCTACAGAACTTAAATTCACTTACCATGTGTTATGTCCATGATCCATTCCAGTCTTCACCCTCCATATATTGTTAAAACTGCACATTCATTGTGCACTCTCTATTTCCATCCTCTAAATGTGTTATTCACCCTATGCATCTACTCTAAGCCCTCTCTATCCAGTTTCCAAGCCCCATCGCTGCTTTCCATCATGTTCATTGCCTCTACACTATTAACTTGCCCACCATATAATCTCTCAGTTCTCTACATATAGTCTTGGCCCCCGATTCTACTGCCCACACTCTTCATACTCTATCTGCATTTGCTCTGTACCCTCAAAATACACCCATCTTCTCTCTACCATGTTCATGCACCCTCAACATGCCAACATGCCCTCTTCATCCTGTTTGTATTCTCCTTCCTCCACTTGACTTTCCACTCTGTGCTGTTTTTCTCCACATCTTCATCCCAACATATGAATCCACAGTGAATGCCCAACCTGCATATGTGTATTCTATTCTGCCCGTTTCCACTCTAACCGTCCCATTAGTGCATTTCCTCTCCACCCTCTGTGTGTGCTCCTTATGCTCTCTGAGTGATCCTTATCCTGTCCGTAGAGCCCCTATAATGCCAATGTTCTCTCTACCATCCTCATGTGCTCTCAATCCCTGCAGATCCATCCTCAACAGCTGCTGTCCAACCTGCAAATACACACTTCAAACACCAATTGTGCCTGCCACCCTGTACATATGGGGGGATATTCCCAAGTACGTGCGATAATCATCGGCAAAATCGGTTATCGCAATGTTTCATATCGCCCGTCTATCACTGGAAAAAAACTCTGTGTTAACATTCTATTCACAACACGGCTGTAACATGCAATATTATCCCAATACTGTGTCAAGTGTCTTTGATAAAGTCACCAGGATGGCGATAAAAATCTAAACCCCAACGTGAAAAAATTGCGATGGGCCCAAACGCGATTGAAAAATCCGCGAAAAGCTGCGCCAGGCCTGCAATTCACACACGTCAGGAGGAAAAAATCACTATAAAAATTGGAAAAAAAAACAAAAGCAAGACAACTACGAAGGACAATGGAGGTAGCCAGAGCATGTACAGAGGACAACCAGAACCCCACAAGCCAGCCAGAGGACCATCCCGGGACCTTGGGGTCAGGGAAGGGCAAGGACAAGAAGAAGAGGAAGAATCGGTTTAGTCCTCAGGAAAACAGGATCCTGATAACGGAGGTGATAATATACCATCAACTACTGTTTGTCATCTCTGCTGTGTCATTGGCAACAAAAAATTTAATATGTCAGTCCATCGTGGACAAGGTGAATGCCGTCGGAGTGCTGAAGAGTACAATGGAAGTGGTCAAGAGGGGCTGGAATGAAGTGAAGCGCAAAACTAAGCAGAAACTCGGCAACAACTAGAAAGCAGCAATGCAGACTGGTGGTGGGAGTGCAGCGCCACATGAGTAGCTGGATGAGATGGAGAAAATGGTGTCCACAGTCATCAGTGTGGAGACGATGGCAGGAGTCGGGGGACCGGACACTGCTCAACATGACCTGACACAACAGGAAAAGGGTGAGTAACGACCAGGGATTGGGGGGACAGGGGGAGATGAGCATAATGGCACACATGCACAATTAAGTATAGCACATCTGCAGAAAAACCATGCCCCAGACTCCCAACTCCCACCAAAATACCAATGTACCCAAGTATGCAACATCTCAGCACTGTATAAGGCACAGAAGTCAAAGGCACACCGTATGAAAGGGATAAGGGGCAGCAAAATCAGAGCTGCAGGGGCGACTCTTCCAAAATGCAGCACACACGCAAACCATGCAGAGCACATCAACATTGAAAACAAAGTGGTTCAAAACTCAACACATCCACAACAGAGCAGAGGACACAAATGGTGCCGTATGAAGAAACTGGCCAATCAAATTTGGCATTGCAGAGAAATGTGAGTTGACAATGTACAAGTACAAACACACATTTGTGATGTTGTCGAAATGTCCACTGTCCCCCATCAAATAGGCAGCGCCTCCCATACAGTCACAATGTACCATGTCATGCAGTCGGTATGGAAACATGTACAATGTGTCACCATACATGTGAACACAATGTTAAACTGCATGTTCCCTTCATATTGCAGAGTGAAAACCAACACCTCCTGCAGAGCAGACCGAACATCTCTTCTCTGATGATGAAAAGGACCACCACACCTTCGACACAGACACCCTCCAAGGGTTCCTTGACAGCTACGCCAACCCACCTCCAGTAGCAGGGCAGCTCAGCTACATCAAGGAGACCCTACCTCCTGCACAGACTACACAGCAGGCAGCACCCACCACCACGGCTGCCTCCCAGGACCCCCAAAGGTGACATGCTTCATCATAATAAAGGAATTTTGTCCTAATAAGTGAAGCATGTCACCTTTGGTGAGTGAGGCATTTTGTCCAAATAAGGGAATTTCCCACAGCTAGGTCTGTGTGTTATAGTCTGGGGCTTCTTTACAGTTCTTCACTAACCAATATCTTATCTTTGCTTTTCTGCGCAAATAGACCCAAGGATTTTACACTTGTATTTGTATGATACTATTGGGGATATAATCCTTTGTAGGTCTTTAAAATTTCCCTAGGACCCTCCTGCTATAAACTTGCTGTTGTGTTACTAGTTGCAGCATGCCACAGCCACTCCCTCACAGCTGGTTGACACCCACAAACATCCAGCACACGCGTCACAGGACATGTGACCCTGTCAATAAACAGTGCTCAACGCCATTTACACTCTCTATCTGGGTGTGTCTGTGTCATTATTATTAATGCGTGAGAGCCTAGGCCCTACCACATCTCACTCCCCACTGCCGGAGGTGACATGATGGCGTCTGCACCACGAGACTCAATCATAAAGGGCCCATGACTTGCGTTGCACAGACTTGGTGGCACCGGATGCATTGCGGCCGACACGGGCCTACCGCCACTGGACGGTAACTTCTGGTGCACTGAGGTAGGGGCAACTTAAGTGCTGAGCGGGTGTGCAGCCTGCGATGATGCCCCATCCTGGTGGTCCGGTCTGGTAAGGATTTGTGTGAGACCTGTTGGACCGCAAGGTGTATGCCTGAGCCACCGAGTTGGTGGCACCTAAAGAGCTGAGCGAGTGTGCCACCTATGATGATGCTGTGTGCACTGATATGATCTCTGCCATTACAATATCAAGACCCAGAATCAAGTTTGTGACCTGGTGTCCCGCGGTGTGGGGCTGCATGATGTGGAGGCTACCAAGGTCGCAGGTCCCGGGCTTGGAGTTTGCACTGGCACGTGGTGGGCCCTCTTGGAGACACGCCCGTGGCGGAAGGTGAGCAGTGAAGCCTGGGTGCGAAGTGTCTTCACTCTCTCTCCCTCTCCCTCTCTTCCTTTCACTTTCTCTCTCTCTCTCTCTTCCTTTCACTTTCTCTCTCACTCTGCCTCTCCCTCTCTTCCTTTCACTCTCTCTCTTTTCTTTCTCTTCCTTTCACTCTCTCTCTCTCCCTCTCCCCCTTTCACTCTCTCTCTCTCCCTCCCTCTCTTTCGCTCTCTTTCTCTTCCTCTCCCTCTCTCCCTCTCTCCCTCTCTTTCTCTTCCTTCCACTGTCTCTCTCTCTCTCCCCCTCTCCCTCTCTTCCTTTCACTCTCTCTCCCTCTCTTTCTCTCTCTTTTTCTCTCCCTCTACTTCTCTTCCTTTCACTGTCTCTCTCTCTCTCTCTCTCCCTCTCTTTCTCTCTCTCTCTCTCTCTCTCTCTCTCTCTCTCTGTCTTTTTTTCTCTCCCTTTTGTGGTTCAGGTTGTTGTCCAACTTTACAGCAGGTAAGATCAGGTGTTAAATTCCTGCTGCTAACGTGCCTTATCACCTGTTTTGTGATCTTATCGCCGATCTGGCTGGTCATTGAGAATGTTGCGAAGTGGTGTTTTTGCCGCTTTTTGCACAGGAACTCCTACTCTGCATCTCATTAGCGTTAATTGCCGGTGTCATCAGTGGCAATGTTTTTTGTGGCTGCTATCACAGGTAAACTGGTGATGATGGCTGTTAGCACCAGCTAGTGAATGGGGCGATACATTTATCGCAACTTTGCCTGCTACAAAGTGCCGATAACTCGGCGATAAGTCCTTGAGAATATGCCCCATGATCTCCAACCTCCAAATTTGTTTTTCTCTCTCCTTGAACTCTTTCCACACATCATTTGTAATCTTCACCATCTACATGCTCTCCACCCAATATTTCCCTTTTTACCCTCCTCTTGTTTTTGCCACCCTGTACAAGCAACCTCCACATTGTACATCCAATACCCATGAGTCACAGCGTTCTTGCTACATTGGTTGTGCAGGCTCTACATCTATTTTCTCCCTGTACATCTGCACTCCGCAGCCCTCATCTTCTCTCCATGTTCCCCTGTGCATATCTGCACACCATACCCCCTGATAAATACTGTATTTTACCTACCACCCCTGATCATTCACTCTCCATCAGGTACCTCAACATGCATACTTCACTTGGTACTTGTGCTGTCGACATTCGCTCTTTATTTTTCATGTTTGATCTCTGCTATCCACATTTTATACCATGCACTTGCACTACTAATCTTCATCCTTTGTCCACCTTCTATATCTGCACAATGCTTCTGTTCCCCTTACACATCCAATGTAAGCCCTATGCAGCCACTCTCCAAGTTGCATATCTTCTCTGCACCCAATAAATCTGTTCTCAGCAACTTAAGCCACTCTTCGCACAACACTTATGCTCTATGTGCGCTACATCCACTCTCCACCCTCTATATTTGCTAAACACTGTACTCACTGATCCTCTGCCCTTTATATTTTCTATCTAGGGTCTACATCATGCCTCCACAATGTATGTCACTCTCTCCATAACACCCACTGAGACGCAGTCCATGTGTCAGCCATCATTTCATTCTTTCTCTGTGTACCTAAATGATGGCTATCACCCTCCACACCCACTCATCTCCATTATTATGAGCTTTCCATGCCCACTAATTATCCACTGACACTAACTCTTTTCCTCGATAGCCGCCAAAAGCACTCTGCATTTTTCTCTTGGACCTGCTGTCCATCTGCTAGCCCTTACTTTAGATCTGGTCTTCAAATCGGCTCTTCAAATAAGCTCTCCATATCCTCTCTTAACATTCACTACACCCGCACTCTTTACAAGCATTCTCCTCATTGTCTACCAAAATCTGCTTTGCCCAACACATTTCACATGCCATATTATTAATCTTCTGTCCAATTGTGTACTGCTCCACCATCCACAAGCAGGAAGTCAAGTTTCTGCATGTTCATTCTTTAAATGCCACCTACTTCTGTCCCATGCTTTTCTGTTCTACACTACATTTGTTATGATCTTCTTTATCCCCTCTGCATCTGCTGCCCACATAGACTTTCCACATCAATATCCTCTCACAACATATAACTAGTTCAACATCCAATTACACCTAAAACCCATTCTTACTCAAAGAGTGACAAGGTTTATACCATTTGTCAACTGTGATTTATAACGAAAATCACTGCATTCCTTACAAGCATCCACTCGTGTAACCTTGTCACTAGCAACAGCCCCACAGTCCAACACCCACATCACTTACAATACCCCTTCACCTACAGCCACTAAAAACAGCTTGCCATTCATGCCAGCCCCACTAATAGCACAACTTATTAAAGCACACTTATAAACACTTGTCACAAGATACAGTGTCATTTTGTGCACCCTCTTCTCACTAGCAACCATTGAAGCTACTTATCACACCTTTTATTCACCATAATAATGTAACACTGTGTACATCAACCAACCCACCGGCAAGTCCACCATTTTTCACAGATGCTCACACTCTGTACCCTCAAACATCTTTTATCAGTCACTGCTTTGCATAGGTTACTTTGAACACATCCTATTCACACCTGACACCCACAAACGGCACAACTCACTCATAACAACCCAGAGATTGCATCATCCTAATCCCACTACTCACCTACAGGCACTGAAATTCACCCCAAGCTCGCCATCATTCCCTTTCTTCCTCTCACTCTTGTCACACACAAAACCACTGAAATAAATTAGCAAACCAAGGCACTCACAATTGACCACCCGAAGCCATTTATTCACAATAAAGTTCTCAAGTATCACACGACTGCATTTAGTAAATCACCCACCACTTATGAACTCAAAGGAAGTCTATTTGTATTACTTATCAACACCCTCTCACCCAGGTCAAGTCAAGTCAAGTCATAAAATTTGTATAGCGCACTACATACCCAGAGGGTTTCAAGGCGCTTAGGAAGAGGAGGAGGATTATTTGTCAAATATCCACGTTTTAAGCTGCTTTCTGAACGCTAGGTGGTTCTGGGTGAGGCGGAGGTAAGCGGGGAGTGAGTTCCATGTTTTAGCAGCCAGGTATGAAAAGGATCTGCCTCCCATGGTGGTCTTGTTGATGCGAGGTACAGTGGCGAGGGCTTGGTCGGAAGAACGTAGTTGGCGGGAGGGGGTGTAGAAGGACAGTCGAGAGTTGAGGCAATCTGGTCCGATGTCATAAAGTGATTTGTGTGCGTGGGTGAGCAGTCGGAAAGTGATCCTCTTATTGACGGGTAGCCAGTGGAGGTCTTTAAGGTGACCAGAGATGTGTTCGTTGCGTGGGATGTCTAATATGAGCCTGGCTGAGGCGTTTTGGATTCGTTGGAGTTTCTTCTGGAGTTTAGCTGTGGTACCTGCGTAGAGGGTGTTTCCATAGTCCAGTCGGCTCGTGACCAGAGCGTGGGTGACTGTTTTCCTTGTTTCGGAGGGGATCCAGCGAAATGTTTTTCTGAGCATGCGAAGAATGTTGAAGCAGGAAGAGGATACGGCGCTGACTTGTTTGTTCATTGAGAGTGAAGAATCCAGGATGACGCCAAGGTTCCGTGCGTGGTCTGTCGGGATGGGTGCTTTTCCGAGGGCTTCCGGCCACCAGGAGTCGTCCCAAGCAGAGGGGGATGTGCCTAGGATGAGGACTTCTGTTTTGTCTGAGTTCAGTTTCAGGCGGCTTTGTTTCATCCATTCGGCGACTTCTTTCATTCCTTCGTGCAGGTTAGTTTTGGCGGTGCCGGGGTCATTGGTGAGAGAAAGGATCAGTTGAGTGTCGTCCGCGTAAGAGATGATGTTGAGGTTGTGTTGGCGTGCGATGGCCGCGAGGGGGCTCATGTATACGTTGAAGAGGGTGGGACTGAGTGAGGATCCTTGAGGTACGCCGCAGATGACTTCAGAGGCCTCGGACTTGAATGGAGGAAGGCGGACTCTCTGGGTTCTTCCGGTGAGGAATGAGGTGATCCATTCCAGTGCTTTTCCTTGGATTCCGATGTTATTGAGGCGTTGTAGAAGGGTGCTGTGGCAGACTGTATCGAATGCTGCAGAGAGGTCGAGGAGGATGAGGGCGACTGTGTCTCCATTGTCCAGTAGAGTTCGAATGTCATCTGTTGCTGCGATGAGGGCGGTCTCAGTACTATGTTTTGCTCGGAAGCCAGATTGTGAGGGGTCGAGGGATTTGTTGGCTTCGAGGAAGGCGGCGAGCTGGTAGTTGACGGCTTTCTCGATGACTTTGGCCGGGAATGGAAGAAGCGAGATGGGGCGGTAATTTTTGAGTTCGGTGGGGTCCGCTGTTGGTTTTTTCAGAAGGGCGGTGAGTTCAGCGTGTTTCCAGTCTTCAGGGAAGGTAGCGGAGTTGAAGGAGCAGTTGATGACGTCTCGGAGGTGCGGTGCTATGACGGAGTCTGCTTTGTTGAAGATGTGGTGAGGACATGGGTCTGTGGGGGATCCTGAGTGGATGGAGTTCATCAGGCGGATGGTGTCCTCAGTGGAGATTGGCTTCCAGTCGTTAAGGGTGTTCACGGTGGGAGGATGGACAGCAGACGGCAGGGTGGGTTGGTTTCCGGGTTGGTTGTCAAAGCTGTTGTGGATGTCTGCAATCTTGTTGTGGAAAAAAGAGGCTAGGGAGTCGCAGAGGGTTTGAGAGGGGGTGATGTCGTTGGAGTTGGCCGAGGGATTGGAAAATTCCTTGACGATGTTGAAAAGTTCCTTGCTCTCACACATAGCTCCTCACAGTGCTTCTCTATCGTAACTGTGAAATTAGCATGAGAGTTTCAATTGGGAGAAGAAAAGATATTATAAATCACTGAAAGTTGGTGCAAACTCCTTTAAATTGGGAATGCTGTACGACAAGGAGTTTCTGTATTTTATTCCCCATTTAAATTTACAGTAATCACAGTGAGCAATGTCAGTAATAGTTACTAGAATTGTTCCACAATATTTTCAGGAAGGTGTCTGACATACACTAATTGAGGGTTTCTATGTTTGTCCTTAAGAGTTCACTCTAGTGCTGTTAAAGTCTAATCACAGAAAATTACTTTGATGCAATCAAGATGGAATAGCGCAGGAGTAGTAAACATCTTCTCAGAAGGGCTCACTGAGTTAGGCTGAATTAATAAAACTACATCCAGATGTAGTCACAAAGTAATTTGAAGTAATGCACATTCTGAATTAATCATGTTGTCATCATAAAGCAATCTGCTCCCATCATCTATATTTCATGGAACCATCATTAAGTAATGTGGTCTCATCCGTATTTCTCATGGAATCATTCTATAGTAGCTGAACATAATCACCCATTCTCCGAGAAAGTCATTGGGGTTTCATCCTGGTGTAGTAAACAATCATCACATGTTTTCCACTAAAGTCACCAGATGACCATCCTGCAGTAGTAAGTGATCAGCACCTTAAAGTAATCACAACATAAGCCTGGAGTAGTTTTTCTGATGATTCTAGAGTCATCTCATTTGAATATTCCACCCTTTACACATACTTTAGGATGGCTTGGGATGACTTCACCAAGCAATTACAGGAATAGCCCAGCTGAAATCATCGGATGAACTCAGAATAACTCCAGGAAGAGCTTCCTTTTTGACTTGGGTTTAACCCCCACTTCCAGCAAGGGTCTCCCATGAAGGTCAAGACCTTTTCTCTGTAGCATCTAAGTAGGCCTAGAGGGGACCAGGAGGCAATGACACCCACCAGGCCAAGATCTGAGGTCCCAGCCAGTCCACAACATCAGCTTACCAGTGAAAAGGAGAAACAGAAGCGCCCGGTCGGCACCACTCAACAAGAAGACAAGGGGCCCGATTCTGATGCAGGTTGGAAAGCTTCCCAACCAAATGGTTCCTGACCCACTCGGATCGGGAGAGTCCGACCGACGGAGTACGATGCACCCGGATGCTTCCCGATCCGATTTGGTTGGACTCTAATTGACTTCAATGGGAGCATATGTTCCTACCCGCATTATAATTGGGCCATCGGTCGGTAAGACATGTTCCCGATTCGATTTGGAAGGAGCAAATGCCATTAGGAGGCCTTCCTAACCGCATCAGAATCAGACCCTAGGTGGGAAAGTTTTCCTAACCGCATCAGAATCAGGCCCAAGGCCAGGACCGCCTTCTAAGTCCCCACTCAGACACGGAGGTAGGCCCACTGGCATGGATATCCTGGCCAGAGGTGCTTCAGGAGGCCAACACTCAGCTCCACGACATCCTCAGGCCTAAAAATCAAAGTCCAAATCACAGACTCAGGTCAAAGATGGCCACTGTCTCCTCCTGCCCAAGGGCCAACACACAACAACACTCTACCCCCTGCAGAGGCAATCACAAACTTCTCCTTCTCACCGCAGAGGCAGCCTTGCACCAACAGTTTCACAGCCACCAGTGAACTGCCAGCTGCTGGCAGGAAGTCTGGGCCGATCGAGGGCATGAGATGCATGCTGTGCCTCTTTAGGTAGGAAGCAATGGGGCGGATGCCGCTACCTAGTGGTCTGAGAGAGCAGCGGAGTATTTAAGGAGCTTTCCAATGTTTTTTGTGTTATTACAGATCTCTAGGCGTGATGTGTAATCAGGATGCATGCAGGATTCTCAAGGATACCGACAGCGGGGATTTGCAGCTCTTTAAGTGGATATCCTGATGGCCAACTTGCCTCCTCATAGGCAGAAATTGATAGCAAATTTATAAGCTTTCTCATAAAGCTTGACCAAGTTCCTTCATACACGTTTTTTTCCCTCTGTCTTGGTTTCAAAGGGAGTATAAATAAAAAATTTCTGGAGGGTACAGATTCAAGCTTTGTTATGTAACACGGTGAACAGACAAAATATTGATTCTCAATTATCGACGTACCAGAATATCGATATTGAAATATCATCATGCCAGAATTTCGACAGTCAGAATATCGTCGATAAGAATATCCAGTTGAAGGTAAGTAATATCATTTTTTTAAATATTGATGTTAAAAATATAGTTTTTTTGGTTAGTGTTATGTATGTTAGTATTTAATTTAATGTATGTGTTCTATATTTTTGTGTAACGATTGCTTTTGTATTTTAATTTATGTATTACATTTTTATAAGTTATACATTTTTTTTAACAACATTTTGTGTTTTAGTTCCGTAGCGGGTTGTGGGTTCATAGGGGAATAGGATAGAAAATAATTTAATTATAATAGATGTATTAATAATTTTTCTAAGTTATTAATTATTTTTTTATTACATTTGGGGGTTGATTCCGATTCGGTAAAATCCCCTACGAATCCCCGTACGTAGCCTTTTTCGCGTACGAATCGTACACCTTCAATGTCCCTGTACGTACGATGAAGTACGATCCGAACCCAAAGCAGATCTCCGTATGAATTGTACGAAAGACCATGGGACTTAAAAATACGTACAAATCGCATTCAGAACACGCAGTACCCGACGTCCGTACGGATCGAAGCAGCTTTTCACGAACCAGCAAGTACGATTCGTTACGACAACACTCCGTACGACTCTTTTTCTACTGGAGTGTAAAACGTCCGGAAAAGCATATTTCGACTCGAACCGCGTGCGAAACAGACCCCCCGGGTACGCAAGTGCACCCCATGACTGCAGGGGTACAGTGCATAGAGGTACAGAGCATAGGGGTACGGTGCGTACCCCCATGATTGCAAGACTACGGTGCGTATGTGAATGTATGGTTCTCCGTACGAATTGCTCATACGGCGTTTTCCGTACGAATCGCGTTCTCGTTTTCTGGTCCGGATCGTACTTGTCGGGTCGTACAGCATGTTTACGATTCGTACGGTTCACCGTGAGGGTCCTATATCGTACGGATTTTCCCTTGCTTTTCGTATGGTTCGCACACATTCGCACGTATTTTTTTTCTACTGATCGTACTACGCGTTTCGGACGGATTTGTACGATTCGTACAGAAACAGCTACGAATTCTCGTCGTCATACGGATTTGTTTCCCTAATCGGAATTGATTCCTTTGTGTTTTAGTTCTGTAGCGGGTTGTGAGTTTATAGGGAAATAGGGTGGGAAGTAATTTAATTATTATTAATTAATTAATAGTGTTTCTTTATTCATATTATGTATTTAATCATTTATATTATTAGTTGTGGTGATCAATGTCATGTTGATTACTTAATCATTGGTTACTAATAGGTATTAATCAATTGCTAAATATGTTATTTGTCTCATTTTTTAGTAGTGGGTTGTGGGTTTATAGGGGAGTGGGAAGTAATTTAATTATAATTAATGTATGTTTTTATTAATTAATATTTATGTTTTTAATATTTATATTGTTACATGTGGTTATTAATGTATGATTCATGAATTATTATTTGGATATCAATAATTAATAATTAATTAATAATTATTTTAATTGTGTCTTTTTTTTAAAGTGTGTTGTGCATTGATAGGGGAATAGGGTGGAAAGTGTTTTAATTGTAATACAAGTTTTACTATTTTTTTCTACAATATTTATTTAAAGGTATTTTATAGTGTTAATTGTGTGAACTAATTTACTAGTGATTGTTTTTAATGTGCTTGTTAATTGTTATTAGTTAATTAATTAATTAATTAATTGTCAATTAAGTTTGTTAATTTTGTCATGTTTTACAATATTGGTGGTGTTGTTTATAGGGGAATATGGTGGGAGGTAAATCATTTTGAATAATTAGTTATTTTTTAATTAATGTTAATTATTTTGCTGGAGTTGGAATACTAAATTATTCCCCTCCGCTATCCAACATTTTCCCTACTGTTGCACTTACTGGAGTGGAAAATTATTTTAACTCTTTCGCTATCCAACACTTTCCCTACTGTCACACTTGTTGGAGTGGGAATAGTAATTTTTACCTCCCAGCTAGCCAACACTTTTCCTACTGTTGCACTCACTGGAGTGGGCATAGTAATTTTTACCCTTCCGCTATCCAACAGTTTCCCTACTTTTGTACAAAATTATTATTTAAAATGTAATTAATATTTTATATATTAAAATTATAATATACGTTTTTTATTGATAAGATTTATGTTATAGGTGTTTGTGTGTATATATATTTAATTGTATTTTTTGATGTATTTCGAATATGTTATAATTAAATAAAAATAGTATTTATTAATTATTTTAAAGTAAATATATAAAAAATAAATTGTAAATATGTATGTTTAGTTTTTTTAATTTAATTTAATATTTATGTATACAAATAATTTATTTTTAAAAGTTAATAGTATTTTTCTTCATTTTACAATATTTTTTTCACATTAAAAAAAACTGATATATTTAACTTCGATATTTTAAACAATATATTTTTTCCATTATTTTTGTACTTACCATGTTGTAGATAGGATGTCGATATTCTGGAGATCGATATTCTTGACACGATATTCTGGTAGGTCGATATTGTTGTCAGTGATCCGCCAATGCAACACCTGTGCATAAGCAAATCTCTCCGTTTCAGGCAGGTTAAATCTTTGTCTCTGGGTCTTATATGAGAGGATCTGATAATTGGTAAAAAAAGAGCCTGTCATTAGACATCCCTTGTCCTTCAATGTCATAAAGTTTTCCAGCTCTTTAGCCAGTGTGAACTCTTTGTTGAAGGAGATGAGTATGGGAAAGGGCAAGGTTGTGAAGCTATTCTGAAGCACCACCTTATCTGGACATTAATGGTCACCCTGGTAACCATGATCAAGTACAGTCCCAGCTCATCTGCACCTTCTTTGGACAACAGGGTCGGCCATAGACATTTATGCTTTTGGACATTCTATAAAACACCATTATTTTGAATTCTCTTTTATCCCCATTCCACCAAAAATCTCAATTGGGCAGTTTGGAAGTATTATATGATATTTGAATTATCAGCCTTCCATTTGCTTTAGGACTATGCAGCATTTTTTCAGTAATACATGAGGATTTACCAGTCCATGTGTAGGAATTTAGCAGTCCTTCAATCTGTTTGAGTGTAGTAGGTGGGACGATAAGTGCTACTGTCTGAAAGAGATAGACGATTTGGGGCAGTGTCTTTATTTTAATAGCCGGTAGTCTCCCCAACCAAGAATATTGCTTTGTGTACCATTGTTGGAAGTCTTGTTTGATGTCTTTAATGAGGGTTGAGTAGTTCAGCTTTACCATTTGGGTGGTGGCCCGAACAATTGATATTCCTCTGTATCATACACTATCAGACATCCAAGGGATGTTTCTCTTTGTGGTGGTAGGGAGTTCAGTTGTAGGGCCTATGATTTGGTTATGCAAATTTAAAGTTAGAGACCCTCTGATATGAGTGCAATTCCTGGGGGATCACCAGTACAGAGACCTGCAGGGCCATCCCTATGGTTACACCTTTGATATTATTTCTTTGCTTTATCACATTTGTAAAGGGTGTGAAAATGAGTGGCGACAATGGACAGCCCTGCTTTGTCTATCTCTCTATCATCATTATATGGCAGTCCCTCCCTTCTCAGGAATTCTGTAATTTAAGACCAATCCACCCTATCAAATGCCTTTTCACTTTGACGGCCAGTAGTAAGGCATTTTTCCTGGTTCTTCGTGCAGTTTCTGAAAATGTAGGACAGAGTTTTTTTGTGTTATCCCTGCATTGGCTTCCTGGAATGAAGCCAGACTGGTCTGCCTCGAATAGGTCTGGGAGATTTGGGTTTCATTGGCTGCCAGTATTTCTGTAAGAAGCTTTACATCAATGTTTAGAAGAAATGGGCCTGTAGGAAGTACAGTGGACATGATCCTTACCTGGATTGGGAATAACCAGTATAACACTCCCAAGGTTGTGTATCATCAGGGCAGCCTGTCTCGCCAGTCTCATTGTAGAGCCTGGCATGAACAGGTGCTATCTTGTAGCGATGTAGCTTCTAAAAGATCGCTTTGTACTCACCTGGGCCCGTAGATTTACCAAGTTTAAGTTTAGACATGGCAGCTATAACCTCTGTGACTGTTATTAGGTCATATAAACCTTCCTGTGCGTCTGTGCAGAATGACCATAAGAAGACCTACTTAACTCTTTTCAATGACAATCTGGTACGTACTGTTTTTTTGGGGTATTTTTATAGTTTACATACAAAGTAAATAAACTCAGCCCAGAAATTGAGCACCAGACTGCTGGCAGACCAGCGTGAAACTACAGGCCCCATAGTTCACATCGCTTAGAAGGAGGAGGGGCTTGAACTGCACCCGCGTTGAAAAGTGTGCTCCATTGCAGGGGCCTCTGGGGCCTTAAAATTAAGCACCAGAGTGCTGGCGGAGCACCAGGGGACTACAGCCCCCATAGGTCACATTGCTTAGAAGGAGGAGGCACTTGAACTGCAACATTATTGAAAAGCATGCCCTATTGCCATGACCCATGCATCCCTGACATTGAGCAGCGTAGGGCTAGTGGAGCAGAGTGGTACTGCATCTTCCATAGTTTACATCGCTTAGAAGGAGAAGCGGCCTGAACTGCACCAGTGTTGAAAAGCACGTAACAATGCCACAACTCACAGGAAATGCGGGGATGCACCAAGAATTTGCCCGGGCAAAGAAAAGGCAGAGAACGGGCTCATCTCGGCCCATCTGCGGCTGATCCAGGGTGGGCTTGGCCACTCCTGTTATGCTGTGGGTCATCGGTCCACATGCCTATGCAAGGACTGACACAGACACAGTATCTAACGATATTCAACTGGCTCCGAGCACGTGCACTTAGGCCTTTTTATTAACAGGCTCACGTCACTCGTGACTCCCGTGAGGGATGCGTGTGGGGGTGCAAGTGTGCCCACTCCAATAGGGGAGTGGCTACTAAATCAGTGCCTGTCGAGACACTAGGACGTGTCTCGCAGGACACAACAAACCCCCATTGGCTCCCCTCAAGTTCTCATTTAGTGAGCTTTTCGTCACCCTGCCATTATGCTTTTCTGCACACCAGTTGGGGTGAGACTCCTTCCTGTAGCTACCTTGGTGGTTAGGAACGAGGTCGCATTTCTTGGCCCCTTGACTTCCTTTCTTAAAGCTACTGTCCATCCATGGGCCTGTTTTCATTTGTTTCACTTATTATCGTCAGACTTACCAATTGTATTTTATAAGATTGTGAGCTTCTTGCCATGGATTTTAGCCCTAATAAATGCACTTTTGGATAAATTACTGCTGACTGGCTTTATAAAGGTCTGTTTCTTACAGCTTGCTGATCTCGGACTTGGCCTGTAACTGTTTTTTTTTAACCTGTTGCCTGCTATTGCATCTAGGTATAGTGTGTTGTTGGCTGGAGATTGGTTGAAAACAAGTGTAATTGTTGCCCTAAACACATTCCCCTGCAGAAGTGGTATAGTATAGCCTAGGTGCAATAGGGTAATATTAGCTATTAGTTATTAGTAACTAGATCTGCCACCATGGTAAACCAAAAGGCTAATGATAAATCACCTGAGTTCCGAAGGCGACTAAGCAACCAAGATGATAATTGTACCCTTGATGGGATAGATGTCTTGATTGAAGAGGTCGAGGACCTCTTAGCTAAAACAGAAAAAGGGAAAAAAGTAAGGAAGGGGGGCAAGGGGAACGCAAAATCTTTTTTTAATATGGCTGCCTCAAGAGGATAAAATGCCCCCATAAGCACAGTGGTTCACATTGAGCCACCCCTAACCAATGCAACTAGCCAGCATAGCCCCCAATTGGAGCATTTGTTATTGACATAGTTGCGCCTTTGGGGATTATTAACAAAAACACATCTGATTACAACCAGTCACCTGCCTTGCCCAACAGTCCCATTGTTTAGCAATGCACGCACTAGGGTTAACACTAAGGGGTACATTACGATGCCGGTCAGACGAGAGTCCGACCGCCATCTCAGCAGGAGTGTGACTGGCCGACAAGCAGTCGTGGTCCTACATGCCAGATTAGGATGGGACCACTGTGTAGGTGGTCGTAAACATCCTTTCTTCTAGTGTGACTTGTGCTGCGGCCCAGAAAAGTGCCAGGCACCATGTGATACCAGGCATACGGTGCATTGATGTTTGTGGGGCACAACATGTGCCCTCCAGGCCACATAACTAAGGCCGAGGGGGTACAGGCCCTGCTCGGTGCCCCACAAGTCCCTTTTTGGCTACCTGTTTATGGCTGTGGGACCACCAAGAGCAGGAAGCTGGGAAGGGATATCCTAATCCCTATTACGGTGCCTGCTCAGGCACAGCCACCATTGTAGGGATTAGGAATCCGAACATCATCCCGAAGGGATCTTTGATTTACTTGGAGCTATGTCCTGCCTACCCCACCTCTGCTGTCTGACCAGCTGCATTGGAATGCAGTGGTCCGACGGATGCCCTAGATGTCAGGTGGTCCACCACTGATTGCCTGTTGGTAGCGGTCCACCCGCCATCGTAATGGGGGCCTAAGTCTTGGATCAACTTTCTAAAAGATGAAATAATGGGCCTACAAGATTGTATTAGCAGGTTGTCTGAGGCCATAAATTATAAAATGGATAACCTGACTGCTCTATTGCTAGATTTCAATGTCAACCTTAATGATGTCAGGGAGAACGAAAAATGTACAAACTTTTCTCCATCTAACAATGAAAAATCTATCAAAGCAGGAGGGCCAATGACCCGCCCAGTAGTGGGCAATCTCAAATCATGAATGTGCACATGTCACTAAGGCTGGGCTTCTCCTTTACCTTTTTGGATGTGGGCTCTTGTCCATGGGCCATTCCAGGGGTTGTATCGAAGCACCCTTTAAAAACCATGGGGCAGACTTGCAAGCCCCCTGCGCCACAAGTATGTCACTTTTTGTGACGTACTGGTGCTGTACTTTACTGCTCCATATTTACAAGGACAGGAAAAGCCACCCTGCGTGGCTTTTCCTGTCTTCGTGAATATGGCCCCTTTACACACAGCACTTTGTGTGAAAGGGGCGTTCCATGGGTGTTGCTGTGGGTGTTCCCACGCAACACCCATGGAACCAGACACATTTCCAGATTCATGAGGAAGCCTAAATCTGGAAATGTGTGTGAATGCTACACCACCCAAGGGGAGGCTTAGGGCGGTACAATGAGGAGAAGTGTTTTCATTTCTCCTAGTTTTTTCCTCTTTCAATGTGTACTGCATTCTACAGCATGCATTGAAAGAGGAAAATGCCTGTAGTGATTGTTTTCGTGCAGGAAGGTGCACCTTCCTGCACGAAAACAACCTCCCCATGACGCAGGCATCCTTGCACCATGGTGCAAGGTTGCCTGTGCCATCGCATGGCAGCTGTTTGTGCACCAGCGCATGGGAGAGCACAGGAATACAAGATATCATTGTATGTATGTTGCATTCCTGTGCTCTGAAAGTGACTCAGTACGGCGCAGCCAAATGGCTTGCGGAATGCACTCAGTCACTTTCTCGTAAATCTGCTCCTATGAGTATAAAGCCAATTGCCCAAAATGGCCTACACCTGCCCTTAAATAAGAAAAACCCCAAAACTAGGCCATCAAGGCATTGATTTATGCAGCATGATACATTCAAGCTCAATGTTCCAAATCTAGCCGGAGGCTCTAGAGAACCCCAGGAATCCTGGTTCAAATGATACTCATTGGTTCTGTAAAGTTAGAGATTGCAGCTCAATTATCAAGGATGACATCTTAGACACATTTTTCTTCACTGTTAAACATTCCACCCATGATTATATTGGCCAATGGCTTTAGAATCATAAGCTTATTGACATACTTTTAGCCTTGGACTACAGACTCAGGACCTACATGGGGTCAAGAATAAGACTGAAGATAAATCGTCAACAGTACACACTAGATAGCAACATTGTGAACTGCAATGTGTCACTGTCCTGCCTTCACCCACCTCCAGAAGTCCCTGTGCATGCCACAAATCTTTCTGAAGTAGATTGATTACACAAGGAACATAGTGAGGACGCCTCATTATTTCCCTAGGTAATGAACATTTTAACCTCTAAAGTAGCCTTGACCATTCCCATGCCTGCAAACTTGACAAAAAGGGGCAAGACACATCTATCCTCAATTGACACTCCATCTGTAGAGACAGAGCTGACACACTGCAGTGGCATACAAGTTCAAATGCTGGGGTTGAGTATCTATGCATTCGACACCATAGGAGTATTATTCAGGAACGTAGCAGGAGTAAAAGCCAAACTATCTGACCCTGAATGGGGCTCATTTATAGATCAACATCATATTGCCCTTCTCCAGGAGATGTGGACGTTAGAGCCGGTCTTCAGTAAAGGGGACATCTCTTGCTCGACCAATGCAGTATCATCAAAAGCATGCAAAGCCTTTGGCAGCCTTTTGATATGGTTAAAAATGGACATGTATGACAAGGCTAAGCAAATACCAACTGACAGAAAATACATTCTGTTCCTTGTTATTTCCACAGGTAGTTCCAGTGAGTTTAGGCACATGGCCATTATTAACATCTACATTTGTTCCCTCCCTGACAATCTACAGTCTGGTACCATTGATCTATTGATTGATATGATGGACCAGTTTGCCCAAAATAATCCCTTGTTACTGCAGTACACTAGTTAGGGATGGTACCCCATTGCTCTCCTTGTCCAATGAGGAGAATGAACTTTGGGGGGCACCCTGTGAATTCATCAACCCAGGCTGCATGCCAATAAAGGTCGCCAGTCAAATTACTGATTGTAACACATGGGCTGAGAATACTGCATGGCTCTACTTGCTCTGATTTTCCTTCTTGTCCCACCTTTAACACATGCACATATGCTAGCCATATAGATTATATTTTTCTTGACACTAGAATGTGGCACTATATAATAGATATGGTGGTGGTGCCTAGAACGGACAGTGAACACGAAGCACTTTGCACACAAATCTAATCCGGGTCTTTTTTGTTGATTACATGGCATGAGCTTAACATTTCTTCAAATGCCATTGCCACCACAAATGGCAGAAAGAATGTCAAATGGGCTTTGAAAAACTGGAAGTCCTACAATCTTGATCCAAATGTATTTATTGGGGAAATCCTGGGCCCATAAGAGCAAGTCGATAAAAAGGTGATTAACTTCATTAGCCTCCAATGTGAAATAACAGACTAACTAAAACAACACTTCACTAAGGTGAGGTGAGGGGACAACACTGGGAAATCATCCTTGGTACTACACTTGTGAATGCAGATCTGCCAAAACAATTTTATGAAAGCAGTTGAGAAAGGAGATCAGAGGGAGATAAAAGAGATGAGAAGAGGGTGAAGGGCAATTTAAGTCAAATGCAGAAGATACTCTGAGGAAGCACAGTGTGAGGATCTGACAGAATCTCTTCAAACCAATAATATGAAGACATTCTGGAAAATATATGCTAACGGGAGTATTACCATTGGCATCCATCCTGATTTGGTTGTGCAGCCTGAACTGTGGTTTATACAATTCTCAGAGCTCTATAGTAAGTGGGATATCCCTTCACCTTCCTATGATGAGGCCATTGAAGAACACATAGATCCTAACAATGTAAATAACGAAGGAGATTTTACTGAATTTAGTCTGGCCGAGATGGACTGGACCTTACAACAAATGAAGAGGGAGAAAGCTCCTTCCCCTGATGGCATTCAAGGTGACTTGTGTCTTTCCCAACCTGCAGTCTGGGTTCCCTATCTAAACACATTGAGTAACGCCATCCTGAGAGGGGGAATATTCCACCCTCTTGCTGAGAATCAACCATAGCCCCCCTCTTTGAAAGGGGGAGGCATGATGTCCCGCCAACTATAGGCCGATCAGCCTGATCAATAATAGTGAGAACATCTTCTGCAGACAGGTATTGTCAAGACTCATGTTGTGGATATCAGATCACCATATACTCTCAGACAGCTAAGCAGCACTCTGGACCAGGTGTTTTGCTTCAAGACGATATGTTGGAAATATGTCCGGAAGCGGTCCACCTATATGTATTCTTTATGGATTTGGATAGCTTCCTTTGACCTTGTCTCCAGGGAAAACCAATGGAGGGTGCTAGAGAACTACAGTATTTCAGATAAACTCTTAAGAATTATGAAAACCTTGCACTCTGAGACTTTTGCTCAAGTAAGGTGGCACGTGGGTGGTGAATTGTATCCTAGAATACCGATTAAGTGCAGAATAAGACAGGGCTGTGTTCTGACCCCCTAACTCTATAGTTTATATATCAGTTGTGTAGTTGAGTGGCTGGCTAATTGCAAACATAATGTGCCGAAATCCAAGGACATTAGCACTGCTGCAACTAATGTTTTCTGATGATACGCTACTGCTTTCCAGAACCCCACTTGGTCTCTTAGCACTTCTGGATAGTTTTGCTTCTCTCTGCACCTCAAGGGGTCTTGAGAATAATACTGCAAAATTAAAATTCAGAGCAATAAACTCTCATCATTCATTCAGAGGCAGGATGCGGGTGGAGGGGTCCCTTGTGGACAAGAGTTTCTACTATCTGGGAGTTAGGCTAGCCAAGACTCTCTCCTGGGTGCCCCAGATTGAAAGAAGAAGAGCCCTATTGCACCAAGGAGCACCACCTGTGGTTAGGAAAAATAAGGCCATGTCTAGTGGCACGGTCACACCTGTCCCTGAAGTTTACAGGACCATTGCCTTAGCTGCCGCTACCTATGGAGCAGAGGTAAGGGGCTATGCTGATGCCTCTCATTTGACCCTACCATAAAACAATTTTTTCAGGTCACTGCTTAGTTTGCCCTCGAGCACGCGCTTGATAACTGCACATCTTGACCTAGCATTGAGCACAGTAGCGTCTCGCACAGGTAAGAGCTGCAGTGTGGCGAGCACAAAGTAAGTGGTTTTATTTATTTATTTAATATCACTTATCCCATCATCTGTCAATTTCCACGACCCCCACCCTACCCAGCGCCACCACTCTTTCCTGTGCGAGCCACCACTAATTTAGCAAGTTAGACTAAGTGGTCCTTTTAAAAACTCTACGGTACTGGCTACATCTCTGTACATCTGCAGAACTGCCCCCCTACCATGAAGGTCTAATTGAACCTATTAAGATAGATAAAAGTGCATCCACTCATTGGTTTAACATTTAAACCAACTTTGTGTAGCCATCAAAATGGAGTCAGTATGGCAGCATCAATGCACAAAGGCATCTCCAATAAGGGGAAAAAACATTTTGGAAACCATGTTAACCAGGTTATGGAATGATCAAAAGAGGAGAGATTCACTCAAAAATTATTTTTGCACAAAGGCACTCCTAGCTGTGAGCCCTACCTGAATAGGCTCAGGCCCACTCAAGCAAAAATGTGGATGTCAAATTCAGAATCGGCCATCTACTGCTCAAATCTTTCACAGCTAATAGGGCAAAGACCACAGCACCATCTACTAATTGCCCTTTCTGTTTGATATATCCTGAGATGGAAGGACACTTCCTATTCTTCTGCCCAGGCTATGTGACTCCTAGAAGGAGGTAGATTGTTCCTATTTGCAAGCTGCCAGGCACCACACACTATGGGGAAGCCTACAGGCTTCTCAGATGTGACACAATATAACATATTGTATTTGCCATCTCCTGGTACTTTACTCTGGGCTTGGAGAATTATTTCTGGGAATCTTCACAAAGAGTCCTGGAGGCATTACTAGGGAAACCTTCTCTTTAGAATATGTATTTCTACCCATATGCTTGCACGTGAACTTTAAGATCCTATCTGTCTGTAAACTTAATCTATGCACTTTCATTATGTGATTTTGTTCCCAACTATATTTGACTACGCTCTGAGAATGGATCCTTATTCTTCAAAGCCCTTGGATGCACTATAATGGAACAAACTGTCCTCATCAACCCTAGGCACCCATTTTGTGCAGAGAGATTTAGATTTGGAAAGTCTGACAAATATGCTTGTTGGCATAAACTTGGGAATTCTTTTTCCAACTTATGCTTTCATACTCATATGTTTGCATGCGCACTTTAGGATTTAAGTTTTGATTATGCACTCTCATGATTACTTTTATCATTACCTTTATGCGTTTCTGCATTGAGAATGGATTTTTGCATTTGTATTTTTTAATTAATTGATGTATATTCTTCTTTTATGGTTTTTACAAACCGAAATAAAGAATTGTCGCAATTGAAATAAACTCAGGGCCTCATTTATGAAAACGATTGCATCAATGCGAAAAAACAGTCATGCAACAGTTTTCACTGCGCCCTCCTTGCGACATGATGGATGCATCATATTTATTGTATGTTGCGTCATGTTGCAAGGATCTGTCAGCGCAAAAGTGACGCACTGCTGGGGTGTGTCTGAAAACAGACGCAACTCCAGCAATGTGTCCTTTCACATGGGGCAAGCCCATGTGAAAGGGCCTGCTTCAGTCTCACGCCTGCTGGGAGGCAGGCGTAATGTTCTGACACAGTGGCGTGCTAGAAGTGGTGCAGTGAAAACTGAGATATATCACTGTGCCACTTCTACAAGGCTTTTTGCGGGAGAATGCCCACCCTGTATACATTATACCTGATGAAGGTGTAATGTCGTGCCGGGCTTTACAAAGTGACATATCTGCTTAGATGCACCAGTCTGTAAAGAGGGCGCAACATGGCTCATTTTATACGCCGCCACCCCATCACAAAAAGTGATGCACAGCCAGCATAAAAGTGCTGCAAGGCATCATAAATAAGACCCTCAATATTTTGATGCGATATTAGTGTGTAACAGTGTTTTTGCCTGGATATTTTCTCACACAGCCCAAGTAAGTGTGCTCTGATTTTTCTCATTGATACTTAGCTTCTGCAACTCAATGGGCTGTAATCTATAAAGTGAACTGTCTTTGTCTGCTCAAGGCACATCCTTAGTGTACAAAAAGGAACAGTGCAGCAGTGCAAATTGGTACCAACATGCCTAGAGTGGGGACTGTACATCCTTGAAACTGCTGATTCGTCTTTCAAAGTGAAGGAACTGACAGCACCGTTAGGAGGGGCGGAGGCCCCTGTTTGGCTAGCACAGAGGCTTGTGCAGAGTGTAACTCTTCCTAACTTCAGAGAATTGGTTCCCTCTAAGAACGTAGCTATCAGTGGTGCTGCAGGTGCTGTGGCACCGGGCCCCAAAGGCCTAAGGAGCCCACTGAACCAGAATTATTGCTATAGTTTATTACTCAACCAGGGTCCATGAGGTCCATCTTCCTTGCTTGAACAAGGGTAGATTATTCTTTGGATGCACCCCTTTTTTCCTAAGGGATGCATTTACTATGGACCACTTCCTGTCAGGTGTACAATCAGTGCTTATCTCTATGGCCTGTTTGCCCCTGAGCCCATGTCTGAAATATGTCACAGGTACTGGGGAAACGGGTGTGATTATTTGAAATAGACCACGCCACCACAAAACTGAGTGAAGAGCAGCAAAATGTGCAGCCACGTTTTCAGAATTAAGAATGTGGCTGCATAAGCCTATACATGGACAGAATGCCAATTGTGCGCTTGGCTTTTTCTATAGTGTAGCCCTCCGTTGCTCAAACCATTCAATTCATCCTATGCTTCAAAGCAGGAGGATAAAAACAATGTTTGAGTTTTGCTTCTTGTAATGATTCCTTCCGGGTCGGCTAAACTTCACTTCATAGAACATGATAATTCACCATACTTTAGGGAACTGATAGAGCGCTATGTTATTCTGAAAATTCTAGAGGTGCGTCATAATCACGGGTAGTCAGCATCCACATATTTAGAGGATTGTATTAATGTGTGATCATTAGAAATGTAGTAATTAATCAAATTATGTTAGAATGTTTAGGAGTATTCATATTGTTTGAAGACTAATGTAGTGTTTAACCGAGAAAATGTCTTAAATAATGCAGAAGGTATTGCTTCACATATAAGATGTTGCATTAGGATTAAACGTGCGCCATGTTAAAAGTTGCACATGTAGGTTTACTTATTCACGTGTGAAATGTAATGCATTAAAATGATTTTGAATGTAACCCTTATAAAGTGGTTTTAGAAATGTGTTTAAATGTGTAAAGGCCTGATTGTATGAAAACACTAATAGAGGCCTAACTGTGATTCTTAGGTTTTCTGAATTATTGTAGGCCTGAAAATGTATTTTTCCTTGGGAAAGGCTCCTTTTCTTAGTCAAATTTAACATTGCAGATTTGTTTGTGTGCAAGGTCGATCTGCTCACAGGCTTTCTGTCGCAGGTGCAAGGACACACGTTTCATTAGGCAGAATAGCCTTTTGTTTTAGTAGTTAGGATGGTAGAGACGAGCACCGTGGGAGTCAACAGGAATGTCAAGACAATACTTTTGGCTCGGAAGGTGCCTGGGACCCAAGGACACACCAACGGTTTTTGGATGAAGATGGAGTTTCATTGGAAAAGTACAAGCGAGAAGACCTGCAGAAGGGGTGTGTTTTAGGGCATGTTTAAAGTTTTTGGGGTTTTGCATTAGGGACAGTCCCCCGAGGGAGGAGAGGAGTGAAGGGATAGAGGGGAAGCAAGAAGGAGCATCTTAGAACAAGCTCTGTAGCTTAGGCTACTTACCCATGGAAAGTGAATGTATTTCTGAGGAAGTCTTCACTGCTGACACCTTTTTTCCTTCTTGCCTGGGTGGGATTATTAAGTAGGGATGTCACCTTAGTGTTAGTGTAGGGACAGACTAATATTCTTTCTTCTTTTTGGTAAATGCAGTCATTGTTTCAAGCAGGGACGGTTCTCATTTGCCTGATGCTTTTGGAAATCACCTTGATTGTAATTTTGAGTCGTTTGAGACTCTTGCGTAGGATTATGTTTGTATTAGTGCGTGTCTGTTTTCTTAACCTCTTGCTGAGGTGCCTATATGTTCACTTATTTATGGCTTTGTAATAAACCTCTAAAATTGATCTCCTAGTCAGTGGTCCTTCGAATTGGATTGATTTGGTCTCAGATAAAGTTATTGTGAATTGGATGATCTTCTCTTTACACATCTTAGCAGAGAAAGAAATGGTCCAGTCGATTAAGGATTCTAAAGATTGGTAAGAGTAAAAATCAGGATAAGAATCCGACCCTAACAGTTGGTAGCAACCGAGGATGGTTGCCTCTAGAGTAAGAGGAGATCGAGATTAGGATACGATTTTCCAGAGCCCCCTAGAATTCAGAAGATGATTGTCCAGCGGATTGTCAGTGGAAGACGGCGCTTCATGGAAACAGACGGAGAGTGACTGTGATGAAAGCAGCAGTTCGTGGGAGAGTGATTATGAATATGGTTATGTGTTGTTAGATTACAGTGTTAATGTTGTGATGTCTTTCGGAGTTGGAGTGACTGTTGCGTGATTCCGAGATCAGGGTGTGAGCACTTGCATCCCGGGAAAATCTTAGGCTTGACGAGTAGCTTAAGAGGTTGTGGTGTAGCAGACACTCAGAGTAATTGTCAACCATTGTGAAGGGAGTCGTGAGGTACCATCGACTGCCAGGACTGACATAGAGGGAGTGAATGTGTGAGTGTGTGAGTAACTGACATTGATCGTAGGTTGCTGTATGTGGAACATCGAGTGATTGTAACTTATCAGCTGAGGTGGTTGTCCGGTCGTTTCGTGGACAGACAGTTGCCAGATCGAGGTAAACAATTACACGAGACTGTGGACGTACAATCAGAAAAGTGATTGCTTGGACGTACAAGCAGTTATTTCAGCGGATGAATGGGACGCGTGAGTGGGTGAGAGATGAATTGTTAAGAAGTGGAACTGCTGTGAGTGGAGGAAAGTGATGTCAGAAGGTACCACGCTATGATAGGGCAGTTGGTTTGAAGCCGCACTGGGATTGGCGACTTGTCATCAGGAAGCAAAGACTCACATTAGAGAACTGATCATAGGGATATGGGCATAGAACAGACTTGACAAGTGGGAAGAAAGGTGGTCCAAGAAAAAGAGCACTAAGAAGATAATGGCAGAGATACCTCCTCCGGGAGGAGTCAACATCAGGAATAGGGAACTATCCTTCATGAGAGATATCTAGCGGAGGGTATGTGCATGTGCCTTGGAGTAGAGGGGATTTGGCAGCATTCACAAATACTTTCCCTAAATTGAGGGAGAGTCCAATTGAGTGGTATAAGCAGATTGAGCGGTTTGTTAAGATTTCGAAAGTGTTGTGGATCGATTTGAATACCTTGTTTAATTTTGTGGTCCCAAGTGATCTGTGGGCAGCTTGTAAAATTGCGATTGAATGGCCTACCTTGGAGCCGGACAGGGATGCTGTCATGAATGGTCCGTCACCGATTGTCATGAAAAAGTATGAGGAAGCGATTTCATGGCTGAAATCAAAGGTATCCCCACAGGATATTGATTGGGTAAAAATAGATCGGAAGGTTCAGGAGCCAAAGGAAACAGTGTGTGAATATTATGAGAGGCTTTTGCAAGTCTTTAAGCAATAAGTGGGTTGGATACGATGAACTCTAAGGATATGGGACAGTTTGTTTCTAAGATTGTCCTGGGTTTGAGACCTGAGATTCGCCTCATGATCCAACAGCATTTGATCTGTTGACAGAACAAACCAATAGACGAGATACTGCAATATGCTAGATATTGCAGCGATGAGGTGGATTCGAAACATAAGAAGCTTAAGTACAAACTGATGCTAGTTGAGATGCAAGCGGCGGACAAGGGAGCTTAGGCACAGTCAGGTGGAGGAACGCTGGGGAGGAGACAGAATGAGCAGAATAAAGCAAAAGGAAATGCAGAGGACCCCAAAGTAAAGGTAGATGTGGCAGCGCTGAAAAAGACCACCGTGTGTCACCTTTGTAACAAGGTTGGACATTGGAGACACGAGTGTCCCTTGAATTCGTTAAATCAGCTGCAGCAGGAAGGAGAAGTAGTACAGGTGCCTGAAGTGACAACCACTGTAATCAAGCCCAAAGCGATGAAAGGGGGGATGTTGGCTCCATAAGTACAATTTCCCCAGCCACCGAGGATCTCGCAAGGGACTCGGACGTACCAGCAGATGCCTCTTTTTGTTGGCAGAGACGACTGTTACTTAGATCCGTTGGCATGACGGTGCCTGAAGGGGAAGGAGTTAGACCAGAGGGGACCGTTCATAGAAGCTGATGTTGATGGTCACCCTACCACCTTTTTGATTGACACTGGTGCTACCCGTTTTACTGGGAGATTTGCAGTAGTTCCCAACCTACCCCTCTCGGGACAATCACTCCAAGTTGTAGGTGTTGCAAACAAAAAGATGACAAATCCGTTGACTGAACTGATTCCTGTGAGGATAGGAACATTCCAAGATAGACATTAATTTGTAGTGTGTGATTCAAGTTCTTCTTGTCTGTTAGTAAAAGATCTTTTGTGCAAGCTCAATTCAGGGAGTGGAATTGCAAACCAATGACGATGATGCCACCTTTAAAGTTGCAAATCAACACTTATGCATAGAATTGTACCCTGCAGTGACAGAGGAAGAGCTGCCACTTGATTTGAAAGATTCAGTCTCGCAGAAGGTGTGGGAATTTACGGGGCAAGACATAGGATTAATCAAAGGAGTAGAACCAGCCAGAATTCAGATCAAACAGAATGTTGAGTTCCCAAGAATGCCCCAGTATAATCTGACCCCAAAGACAGTTGCAGGGATAAAATCTCTGATTGATTCGTTGATTAAGCAGGGGATCCTGAAGGAGATAATGGGCAGTCCCTGCAACTCGCCTATTATGGGATTGCAGAAACTGAGTGGGAAATTTAGAATTGTGCAGGACCTACGAAATATCAACAATAAAGTTGTTCCATGTTGTCCAGTGGTACCAAATCCATCAGTGATATTGTTTCAGATCCCATGTGAAGCAGAGTGGTTAAACTGTGATAGATCTTTGTCAAGCATTCTTTTTAATACTGTTACATGAAGAGAACCAGTATCTTTTTGCGTTCAAGCTGGAAAACCGTGTGTTAACATGGTGTCTAAGCATGGGCGGAAAATCCGTTCCGCTCGCGGATTTTGCGGATTTTCGGTAAATTCGCAATCCGCGAGATTCGCGAATTTCCCGCAAAATCCGCAAATTCGCACGCAGCGGATTTTTTTTCTTGGTGATACAATTTTGCGGCGTGCGGCGTTCACTTACCGTCATTCAGCGTTTGCCGAGTTGTTTTTCTCGATATTTTGCGAGTGCTGCGCCATTTTGGATCTTGCAGCGGGATCCCGCGGGAGTTTGGTGACCGCGATTACGTCATCGCGGCTTGCCACCTTACACAGCAAGAGTTTGTCAACGCGAGTACGCCGTGATCACGTATCGCGTGAGTTCGCAATTGCGAACACGTAGATGCGGCGGGCAGCAACAATCTCGCACTCGTGAAAATACAAAATTAGCAATTCTGCACAAGACATCCACCAGCAAGCAGCATAAACCTTCTGAAAATGATGATTTTTATCTGAATAACTCCTCAGGTTGACATTTGCCTGCACTTCTTTTGCAAGGAGTCCATTTTGGGGAGGGGGGGGTGGGAGGAAGGAAGTGCCCTACAGTCTCCAACTTCCTGTTCCTGTCCAGCAGGCTCCTCCCAGTGCTTTGTCCATCTCCTGGTCACTTTTCATTTGGATCTGGAGCTGGAAGGATTACTTTTTGTGGATGCTGCTGGATATTTGGATTTGAGGCCTTTTTGACTTTCTTTGGATCACTTTTGGATTAGAAATTTCACAAGTAAGTTTGTTTGGGGCATTACAGTTGCTGCAACTACAATTTTGGAATTTTCGATTTTTGGGCTGTTGTTGGGGCCTTTTGCCCAGGGGTACTCAGTGGTGGGTGGACTGAGTCTTTCTGTGGGATGTCTTGAATTTAAACATCATGGAGGGCCTGGATGGCTTGGGATTGTGCTGATTTTTCTGTGATTTTCGTTTTTTTGGGCTGTTGTTGTGGCCTTTTCACCAGGGGTAGTGAGTGTTGCATGGGCCTAGTCTTTCTGTGGGGTGTCTTGAATTTAAACATCATGGAGGGCATGGATGGCATGGGATTGAGCTGATTTTTCTGTGTTTTTCGATTTTTAGGGGTGTTCATGGGGACAGGCCATGTGGGTGGGGGCCATTTTGAGTGCTGCTACAGGCAGGCCCTGGCCATGTGCTGGGAGGCAGGGGGCCATTTTGAATGCAGGCAGTGTTCTTAGGTCTGCAACCATTTTGCCTAGCTTTCAACCTTTATGCCCAGGGGTAGTGAGTGTTGCATGGGCCTAGTCTTTCTGTGGGGTGTCTTGAATTTAAACATCATGGAGGGCCTGGATGGCTTGGGATTGTGCTGATTTTTCTGTGATTTTCGTTTTTTTGGGCTGTTGTTGTGGCCTTTTCACCAGGGGTAGTCAGTGTGGCATGGGCCTAGTCTTTCTGTGGGGTGTCTTGAAGTTAAACATCATGGAGGGCATGGATGGCATGGGATTGTGCTGATTTTTCTGTGTTTTTCGATTTTTTGGGGTGTTCATGGGGACAGGCCATGTGGGTGGGGGCCATTTTGAGTGCTGCTACAGGCAGGCCCTGGCCATGTGCTGGGAGGCAGGGGGCCATTTTGAATGCAGGCAGTGTTCTTAGGTCTGCAACCATTGTGCCCTAGCTTTCAACCTTTATGCCCAGGGGTAGTGAGTGGTGGATGAACCTAGTCTTTCTGTGGGGTGTCTTGAATTTAAACATCATGGAGGGCTTGGGATTGTGCTGATTTTTCTGTGATTTTCGATTTTTTGGGGTGTATAACTGAACTGATGTTCCTCTGTCTTCCATTGTTTTTAGGTGCACAAGACTCAAGAGAACCACCAGTGCCAGGAAGAAGTCCTGCAGCGGTGTGTGTGTGCAGCATAACGTCACGCGACGTCACGTCTGGCCACAGACAACTCTGCAACTTGTGCAACTGAGGCCTGCTGTTCTGACCTGCTCTGAAGAAGATGGCCCCAAAAAAAGTTCCCCGTAGCTCCTCTAGCAAGAAAGTTGCCAGTAAGGAGCAGAAGAAGCAAGTTACCAAGGAGACTGGTGTGCCGCCCGCCACATTTTTTGGGAGTAAAAAAAAAAGTACGCCTGCAGCAGCAGCGGGATCTGCTGGGGACCAAGCTGGAAGCAGCACCCCCGCTCCATTGGGCTTAGTGCCACCACCACCACCACGCCAACTTAAGTCC
Organism: Lissotriton vulgaris; assembly: GCF_964263255.1. Classification (NCBI taxonomy): domain Eukaryota; kingdom Metazoa; phylum Chordata; class Amphibia; order Caudata; family Salamandridae; genus Lissotriton; species Lissotriton vulgaris. The sequence continues at coordinate 852,543,292 of NC_141697.1, read as the reverse complement.
AAGCCCTTGAGTGCTGCAGAGGCACTTAGTCTAGTTGTTCAATCACCATCGACCAGTGATGTTGGCTCATCGCAAGAAAGTAGCAGCAATGTCCCTCAATCAACACAGGTTGTTGTAACTCATCTGACGAGTGTTGAACAACCACAGCCGCAACAACAACCACATGTGCAAGTACAAGCCCAAGTACAAGTGGAAGGAGAGGCAGCGCAAGGAGATGCGCAAGCAGAGGTGCATGGAGGGTCACAAGTGCCCACAATAGTTGTTCCTCCCGAAGTAGGGGCACATCAGGAAATCGCCGATCAAGGCGAGGTATCATTTGAGGAAGCCACTCCTCCTGATGATCATTCATTATCTTCCACACCCCTAGCAAGGAAGAGATCAAGGGTGGTGTCTACATCTTCTTCAAGCACACCTCCTTCTGATGATACGGATCAAAATTGGGAACCAGCACCACTGCCGTCTGAGAGTGAGGCACACCATGATCTGACAAAGGTAGTTAAGCGTAAAAGGAAGCGCGTCCAAAGTCTCATAGTTATGGAGTGTGATGAGGCTCAACAAGAAGTGGCGGATACTGCTGCTGATGAAGACTCTCACGACGACGACACAGTCATCATAAAGGTCACTGCAGCCCCAGCGGGCATGCAGCAAACAGACATTTTGACCCTAGCCCGAGAAGCTGCTGAGCGTGATGATGATGTTGTCGGCGAGGAGGCAATGGAAACACCACAATCATTGGAGTTAACTAGTACACCAACACGTACCGCTTCCATATTTCTTACTCGCCACAAGGGACCTCCATCCACCTCGACCTCAATTAGTGGTGGTGAAAGTGCACAACATACGAACGTTCGGCAATCCACATCCTCCACTTCATCTGGCATTAGCAGCATGACCACCACCACCAGTATTGCCGCCTCCTCCGGCCCCCACAGACATTTCAAGTCCCCAGTTTGGGACTTCTTTAGTGTTTGCCCAAAAAAGGAAAACGTAGCCATTTGTAGCATTTGTAAGCTTCGAGTTAGTTGTGGTAAGTTTGGTACCAACTATGGTACCGGAGGCCAGAGAGGTCATCTTAGGAGACAGCATGCTGTCCAATGGTTTGCGCACCTACAGGAGATCAAGGAAGCCCGAATTGGAAGTCAAGAAAACGTTGATGTTTCATCTTCTGATGATGACGAGGAGGAAGAAGACGTGTCAAACACTTCACTTACACCCAGTACCCCTGTCAGCAGCACACCCCATTTGAGCCACACTAAAAGTGTGGGAGAGAGTGAGACACCAATGCGAAAAAGTTCATCAGCGAGCGTAACTGGGTCGAAGAAGTCATCATCATCCCGTAAATGCTTGGTCCAAGGCAACATTAGAACCATGTTGTTTACAGAAGCGCCATATGAACGCAACCACCCACTGACGCGTCTGTATAACACTAAGCTGGCTAAAATGCTAGCTCTGGACCTTCTCCCTTTTTCTTTTGTAGAAGGGGTTGGTTTTCTAGAATTAGTGGCAGCGCTCTGCCCTAAATGGAAGGTTCCTAGCCGGTTCTATTTTGCCAGAGTTGCGGTTCCAGCACTTCATGAAGATGTGCTGGAGGTGATTGGGGCAGCTTTGCAGAAGAGTGCTGTTCACACTATACATCTGACAACAGACATGTGGACCAGTGGCGCAGGCGCTGATTACATGTGCATCACTGCACACTGGGTCTCTTTTTCAGGGGTTAAAGCAAAGCTAAATGCAGGTGTTGACCCGGACCAAGTTTTTAAAGCTGCTCGGAAACATGCAACATTAGCCATGTTTGGCTTGGAGAAACGTCACACAGCACAAAACATTTTGGATGAGTTTAACACAAAGGTCTTTCACTGGCTGTCCCCAAAAAAACACCACATTGGTTATGTTTCCACGGATAATGGCACCAATGTAGTTAAGGCCATGGAGCTGGGTGGCTATTTCAGAGTGCCGTGTTTGGCGCACTGTATAAACCTGGTTGTTAAAAAATTCTTGAGTGATGAAGACAGTCCAGCGTGCGAGGTAGTGGCCACCTGCCGAAAAATGTGCAACCATTTCAGCCATTCTTTTAAGGCCCGGAAGTATCTGAGGAGCCTGCTACATGAACGTCGAATGCCAGTGAAAGCACTCATCCAGGAGGTGCCAACACGTTGGAACTTAACCTTCTACATGCTTGAGCGTCTGTAGGAGCAGTATACGGTACTCAATCACTATTTCTTAAAACAGGGTACAGCTCAGAAGGACCTGAGGATGGATGCGGTGCAATGGGACCTAGTTAAAAGCCTGACAGACATGCTTCGTCCTTTTGAGGTCTTCACGCGTGCAGTCAGCAAGGAGGACTGTAATTTGGGAAAAGCTATCCCATTGTTGTGCATGCTGGAGCATCAACTCAAGGCGGTGTCTTCTGTGTTTCAAAAAGATGAAAAAAACCAAGACCCTTTTGTTTTGGCGGAGAAATTATTAGAGCGCCTACGTGGTGATGAACGTCTTAAAATGATCCACTCAGAACAGCATTACATTTGTGCTACTATTCTGGATCCACGCTACAAAAAGGCGCTGGCAGGCCGAGCATTCTTTCCTTTTGCTGATGAAGATGTTACAAAGTACAAACGTTGGCTAGCCTTGTCAGCCAAGAGGTTTGAAAGAGAATGGCAGCTCATTGAAGGAAAAGGCAGTACATCAGCATCTGCATCAGCAGGCCGTCCCCAGTCAAAACAATCCACTTCTGCACCTGTGGCTGTGGCACAAGTGACCTCTCAACCATTAAAGCACCGGCAACCGGATCATCTGCACCAGACACAACAGTAACATTGGATGCTGAAGAGGATTGGCTAACTTGGCTTGGGTTTGGTTCTCAAAAGGTCACAGCAAAAAGTAAGCAAAGTGGAGGAACCTTGGAGGACCTTGAGTCGATGGTGCAGGACTATCTGAATGACTCAACAGAGGTCTATGTTAATGCTGACCCATTGGCGTATTGGCATGGGAAAAAAGAATTGTGGCCACAGCTCTCCAACCTGGCTATAAACTACTTGTCTTGCCCACTCGCAAGAATGTCTTCTGAACCTGTTTTCAGTGCTGCTGGTGGCATTGTAACTCCCAAACGGAGCCGCCTCTTGCCCAAAAATGTGGAGAGGTTAACAATGATCAAGATGAATCAGCACCTCATACCACCAGATTACAAAGTACGAGAAAGCACGCCTCATGAAGACGAGGAGGACAGCAACGTAGATGAGGGAATTTGTTCTCTGTTTTTGTGACACTGACCTCACCCTGCCTGAATTCGCAGAGTATGATGACAAACTCTTATTCTTATTCCCTCAAATCGAGCCCTGAAAATGGGACAATGAATCAATAACTTTCTTTTTCGTCCTTATTCACTTTTATTCCTGTGTCTGTCTTTCTTTGTTTTGCACAGTTAATTTAATTCAAACTTTAATCACCTAATCACAAAAACAAGCCCATCAGCAGAACTGTCTTCACTTGTTTGCTTATTGATTTGAAGGTGCCGCAGTCTGCATTCCTCAGGTTCACAAGTTCACAAGAACATGCTCCTCTATCCTCCTCCTCCAGACTACTATTTCCCTCAAAGCAGAGGGCTGGATTACGCCCAATGAAGAAAGACTCAGCACTTGTGGGGGTGTTCTACTTCTTTGCGGGTGAGTTGACGGCTCTGGGGCCATTGCTGGGAAGCTCTAATACCGGATACAAGTGGTTTGGACCAAATCGGAGGCGGAAATTTTGTTGCCGTTTTTGCTGACTTGCTTGCCTTTGAGGTGCTCTTTGGGGGGGTTCTGGGTGTTTGCGGGTGAGTTTTGGGGTCTGGGAGCACTGCTGGGACAGTCTAATCTTGATTGCATTTGCTTTTCAGGAAATCCGTGGTGGAAAACGGGAGTTTTGACCTAGCTGCACAGCGCGTTTGGACCGAAGGCCGAGAAATATTATAAGTATGAGATTTTCCTTTTTGGCTGTTTGGGGGTGTTGTGCATTTTTGCGGGTGGGTTGGCGGGTCTTGGGGCATTCCTGGGAAGGTCTAATACCGGATAGAAGTGGTTTGGACAAAATCCATGCAGAATTTTTTTTTCCTATTTCTGACATTTTGCTCAATGTAGCTTTTTCGGGGGCCTGTTTGGGGGGCTTCCTGGTGTTTGTACGTGGGTTTCGGGGTCTGGAAGAACTGCTGGCTCTGGATAATTTTGATTGCAAGAGGTGTGAAGCAAATCCATAGTGGCAGAGGGGAGTTAGGGCCTAGCTGCAGAGCGCGCGCGGAGTGATTTTGGAAATTGCCAAGAAAATGACTAAGTCCCCATTTTTGTACTTTTGATTTTTGGCTGTTTGGGGGTCTTCTACTAGTTTTTGCGTGGGTTGACGGCTCTGGGGCCATTGCTGGGAAGCTCTAATACCGGATAAAAGTGGTTTGGACCAAATCGGAGGCGGAATTTTTTTTGCGTTTTTGCTGACTTGCTTGCCTTTGAGGTGCTCTTTGGGGGGGTTCCGGGTGTTTGTGGGTGAGTTTTGGGGTCTGGGAGCACTGCTGGGACATTCTAATCTTGATTGCATTTGCTTTTCAGGAAATCCGTGGTGTAAAACGGGAGTTTTGACCTAGCTGCACAGCGCGTTGGGACCGAAGGCCGAGAAATATTGTAAGTATGAGATTTTCCTTTTTGGCTGTTTGGGGGTGTTGTGCTTTTTTGCGGGTGGGTTGGCGGGTCTTGGGGCATTCCTGGGAAGGTCTAATACCGGATAGAAGTGGTTTGGACAAAGTCCATGCAGAATTTTCTTTTCCTATTTCTGACATTTTGCTCAATGTAGCGTTTTCGGGGGCCTGTTTGGGGGGCTTCCTGGTGTTTGTGGGTGGGTTTCGGGGTCTGGGAGCACTGCTGGCTATGGATACTTTTGATTGTAAGAGGTTTGAAGCAGATCCATGGTGGCAGAGGGGAGTTAGGGCCTAGCTGCAGAGCGCGCGCGGGGTGATTTTGGAAATTGCCAAGAAAATGACTAAGTCCCCATTTTTGTACTTTTGCTTTTTGACTGTTTGGGGGTCTTCTACTAGTTTTCGCCTGGGTTGACGGCTCTGGGGCCATTGCTGGGAAGCTCTAATACCGGATAAAAGTGGTTTGGACCAAATCGGAGGCGGAATATTTTTTGCGTTTTGGCTGACTTGCTTGCCTTTGAGGTGCTCTTTTGGGGGGTTCCGGGTGTTTCTTGGTGAGTTTTGGGGTCTGGGAGCACTGCTGGGACAGTCTAATCTTGATTGCATTTGCTTTTCAGGAAATCCGTGGTGGAAAACTGGAGTTTTGACCTAGCTGCACAGCGCGTTTGGACCGAAGGCCGAGAAATATTGTAAGTATGAGATTTTCCTTTTTGGCTGTTTGGGGGTGTTGTGCTTTTTTGAGGGTGGGTTGGCGGGTCTTGGGGCATTCCTGGGAAGGTCTAATACCGGATAGAAGTGGTTTGGACAAAATCCATAAGGAAAAGCCTTTTGGCACTTTTTGTAACTTAGGGTTCGTTAGGGTTAGCCCTAATGTTGAATAAAGGTAGGGCTATGACCTTTTTCAAGATTTGCCCGGCGCTAACCGCCTTTGTACCATTCAAATTACCAAGCAATGAGGCAGGCGCCGGAGACCAGAAGGCAGGAAACAGAAGTTTTATTCCGACGGAGCAGAACACATCAGATCGGACAACAAGGTATCGTCTCGAGGTGCTCTAACAGCCTCTCTGAGGCCTGGCCTCTTATACACTGGTTTATGGCATGTAACCTTTCTTTATTACAATCAGAACATTGTGAAGTAAGGAAAAAGACATCCCCGTAATCCTCGTGTCAATCCCACCCCACATGCCTCTACAATAGAGATCCTCAACCTGCTGATAAGAGGAAGGGGTCATCGCGCAGCTGAGTGTTCTGCCGATTCTTAGGATGTGTGCGCCTGATCATTTCCCGGGGGTGGGGAGGTCTTGATCAATAGAGGGTCCTTTGAAGAAGAGTGACTTCATACAATAAGGGGCAGTAAATGATATCTCCCGGCTTAGGCGATGGCCTCGGACCTGTGTGGACAGCTGGACACGGGGGAAGGGGTCATCAAAGGAGTGGTATTCATGCCGCGTGGACAATCGAGCGCGGAGGGGAGGTTTATCAACAGAGGGGCATTCATGGGAGGAGAGGAGATGCTGGTCAGGCGCAGGCGTGACTCCCAAGGACAGGGTCATGCAGAAGGGTTATGCTCATGAGAGGGAGGGAGGGGGAGCCAGGGTGCGCGGAGGATGCCTGCTGGGTCAGAGGGGCGTGCTGGCGATCGATTGTGGACAGGGAGACCATGATACCTAAAATGGTTGTCGTGCACGTTGTACATGGGTGACAAGCTGGCGCAGATGATGTTCAGCTCGTGAACTAAAATTCCACAGTCCTCCCTTTTAACATGTCTCGCCAACTTGTCAGTTCGGATTTATCCCCATAAGGCCACGTATTTCTACTTCATAGAGGGGGCTCATGTGCTCATTTCGGTGGTCCAAAGTCTTTGGGCACATACAGTTAGAAACGAGGCTGCACAAAGATGGCAGACATTGAATACCTAAACAACACCCACATAATATTACAACAGGTATCAGTACGAAGGAAAACAACTTCCAACCCCAGCCCTTCAAAGTGTCCCAAAACCAGCTCCCAAGCGACCATCCTTCTTGTTCTTGGTGAACCTCCGAGGAAAGTCTGTGGAGGTGCTAAATTGCCTTGTAGACTGAAGGCGAGTTGTCAGGCACGTAGGTGCAGCAGCTAGATCCGATGATGCGGCATGCTCCTCCTCGGTCGGCTAGGACCACGTCTAGGACAAGGCGGTTTTGAAGGGTCACAAGGCGGACCGCCTGAAGCTCCGCCGTGTTGTTGGCGAGGATGCCAGCCGTGATGTTGATCGTTGTTTCTACTGCCTGGGTCAGGTGTCAGATAGCGCGGCTGTTTGCCATTGGGCCCCACAGAGGAACAAGTCCCTTTGCTGCATCCAGGAACTGGGCTCCAGTGGAGTCGGCTTGTCCGATGTCATCTGCACGCCTCTGCCGGTGATGGTTGGCAGGGGCTACATATGTGGGTTTGAAGAATGAAGGCAATGTAACAGATACCCTTCCAACCTTTCGGGAGCCAGGTGTAAGCTTTGGTGCCACACACAAAGTACATATTTGGAGAAGCAACAAAGGAAGGGGAATCAACTGAGTTCAATGTTCTGGTGATTCGGCAGGAGCTGTGACCCACCAGCTGTGTTCCCTGGCCTTCGAGACACACAAGACCTGTGACATTGATAACAGACAGAGCCACAGTCAGAGTGGCGGTGGTTTGTTTTTGCAGATGAGAGAAGGTGGATCTAGCTGGATTGTGGAGCACCTGTACTTCGACACGTTCTTTGGCTGGAATGTCTTTAAGGAAGGTGGCGCCTATGAGCGCAGGACACAGGGGAGCAGAGGTCTTCCCGGTTTTGTTCAGCCAGAACCCAGAGTAGAAGTGCGACACCGTCTGGCTGGAAGTGGCGTTGTCCTTGTGGCTCTCTTGCATGAGGATCAGCCAGGCGAGGCAGGAGCCGTGAACTGAAAAAGGAGAAGGGATGAAGGGGATAGAGTGTCCAGTGGCATGCGGGAGCAACCCGCAGATCCAGCAGTTCGTAGCATTTGCAGCAAGGTTGTGTTGGTGCAACAGTTGCACGAAGGAATTGTTCCAAAATTCCCTGCGCCTTTCTCGGAGCTGAGGCGACAGGGAGATTAGGTGATGCTCTTTCATAGGGGTTGGTCGTGCAGTGGGCAGCAATGCCTCATGAGCCGGCGTGCTTTCCTCCAGAATCCAGAAGGAGGTCATGAGGAGGAGGCAGAAGAGGAAGACAATAAAGAGGGCGATTGTCTTTGATTTGTGCAAATTGTCAGTCTTTGGGTTTCTATAGTGGGTATTTCCTGTTGCTTCCATCATCTTCTTATCTGGCGCTTCCATCATCTTCTTATCTGGCGCTTCCATCACCTTCAAGGGGCTCGGTAGCGGGCAGAACCACAGACTTCGTTTAACTTCTCTCCCGGCAACCCTTGGTTGTGCTTAGGTCACCGTTCTGAGATTCAACTTAGTCCGTGGCCTACTTAGCCGAAGCTCCCTCCTTTCGACGTAGGAAATACCCTTCTCTGGTTGGCACAGTGGGGTCAGAGAATTTTGCAAGTTCAAGTGCCTCAGTATCGGGATAACAGTTCAAGGTTGGCCGATCTTTGTTCAGGAGCTCTTCTTGGGTGTTGACGTTTTCTGTCGTGGCCAGGTTTGCAGAGACCTTCCGGCAGTGATGCGCGTGCAGCCAGTGCCTCTTCCCCTCCACTCGAAGCGCCGTCCGTGTGGTAATCAGCACTTGCCAGGGGCCCGTCCACCGGGGTTCCAGACTCTTGGTCCGCTGGAAGTTTCGTATTAGAACGAAATCTCCCGGTTGGATGTCGTGGCCGGGGCCCCTGGAAGCATCGGGGATGGCCTGCTGCACCTGTTGATGAATGACAGACAATGTTTTAGTTAACTTGCACAAATAATCAGATAGTAGGACGTCCGGGACGTCATGAATGGAGGTTGGTTTGGGAGCAGTCCAGAGGTTCATCGGTCGCCCGAATACAACCTCGTAGGGGGTCAAATGGTGTTTGGTGGGAGTGGAGCGCATCGATAACAATGCCAGTGGGAGGGCATCCGGCCATTTAAGTCCAGTGGTGGCCACTATTTTCGACAATTTCAGCTTCAGTGTGGCATTATGGCGTTCCACCAGGCCGGCGGATTGGGGGTGGAAGACTGCGTGAAATCTCTGTTTCACCCCCAAGCCCTTTAGGATCAGTTGGATAACCTCGGCTATGAAGTGGGGGCCATTGTCGCTCCATAAAATTCGACAAAGGCCATAGCGAGGAAAGAATTCTTTCAGTAGTACTTTGGCAGTAGTCATGGCAGTGTTGTCACGGGTTGGATAGGCCTCTACCCATTTGCTGAAGGCACATACGATGACTAGTACATACTTCAAGCCTTGGCATCTCTCTAGCTGGATGTAGTCCATTTGAAGGACCTCAAAGGGGTGATTGGGGATCCCAAACCCTCCCCGGGGTACCACAGTTCCTTTCCCGGGGTTGTTTTGCAGACAGATAAGGCACTGTTGGACTAGGCGTCTGGCTGAGTCGGGGATTTTGTCGTTGTGCCAGACTTTGGAAATAAGTTCGATCATGGGTGCAGATCCTATGTGTGCGGGGGAATGAGCCATTGTCAGTATGGGGATCAGGTATGAGTCAGGTAGCAACCATTTGTTTGCATCTTTTGTTCGCCAGCAGCCCTCATCATCCTTCAAACCCACCCCGGCCCACTTAGTCAGTTCGTGAGGGGTGCTGGTCGACTGGATGTCTCTGATCATTTCCCTTGTGTCAGTCCATTTCTCTGCTTGTGACCTGGTCACATACATGCGTGTCATCGCCCTATTCTCAGCTGTGGTTCGTGCAGTGATGTCGGCCAGCGCATTCCCTTGTCCGACTAAGTCTGTCACCCTTTTGTGTGCCTGACATTTGATCACCGCTAATCGTTTGGGGAGGAGAACTGCTTCAATCAGGGCGGAGACTAGATCTCCGTGGAGGATAGGGGTGCCGTGGGACATCAGGAATCCCCTCTCCACAGGAGCCCAAAATGGTGGACCACCCCGAAGGCATACTGGCTGTCTGTATATACGTTCGCGGTGGTCCCCGTGGCTATGATGCATGCTCGTGTGAGGGCTATCAGCTCTGCTGCCTGGGCAGATCGTTGTGTGATGCAGGCTGTCTCAACTACTGTTCGGGCTGTCATAACTGCATAGGCAGCTGAAGTGGTGCCATCTGGGAGTTTTATGCATGAGCCGTCTACCCATAGCTCTCCATCGGGGTCAGTGAAAGCAGTATCTCGGAGGTCAACTCTACTCCTAGTTTGTTCGTCCGTGAGGGTCACACAGTCGTGTATGGGAGGAACGTCGGGGTCATTTTCAGGTAGGGGCAACAATGTGGCCGGATTCAAAGTCGTGCATCTCTTTAGTGTGATGTGGGGTGCAAGTAGCGTCAATTCGTACCCTGTCAGTCGTGCGCTAGTCAGATGTTGAGTCTTGGTTTGGTTCAGAAGGGTGTCGACTGCATGGGGTACTAACACAGTGAGGGAGTTGGAAAGTACGATTCCCTCGCTCTGACGGATAGAGACAGCAGCGGCAGCTACTGCTCGAAGGCAGGCAGGCAAAGCTCTGGCTACAGGATCAAGAGTGGCGGAGAAGTAGGCGCAAGGGCGCTGCTTAGGACTAATTGATTGAGTCAGGACAGACAATGCACACCCCTCCCTTTCGTGGGTGAAGAGGGAGAAGGGTTTGGAGTAATCCGGGGTTCCCAGGACGGGTGCTGAACAAAGTGCATCTCGTAATTCCTTAAAGGATGCTTGACACTCAGGGGTCCAAGGGAGCGGGAAGGGGGCATCTTTGGCCAACAGGGCAAGTAGGGGTTTTACAATGAGGCTGAAATTGGGTAACCATTGTCTACAAAAAGAGGTTAGGCCAACCAAAGAGCGGACTTGCTTTTGTGTTTTTGGGACGGGGGTGTCTAGGATGGTCTGGATTCGGTCAGGTGTAAGTTTCCTCCCTTCTTTGGACAGGAGATGGCCTAGGTATGTCACTTGTGGCTGGCAGAACTGCAATTTCTTTTTGGAAACTTTATGGCCATTTTCTGCAAGAAAGTGTAGGAGTTGAACAGTGGCTGTGATTGCAAGTGGGGTGGTGTCGGCTGCCAAAAGGATATCATCGACATATTGGATCAACACCACTCCATCTGGTAGCTGGAAAGCATCCAGCTGTCTTTTGAGGGCCTGGCTGTAAATGCTGGGGCTTTCAGTGTACCCCTGGGGAGCTCTACAAAATCGGTACGAGCGGGATTTTAAAGTGAAGCCGAAGAGATAACGGCTGTCTGGATGGATGGGGATAGAGAAAAACGCATTCTTAAGGTCGATAACAGTGAAGGTGGTGGCAGTGGACGGGATGAGGGTCAGAATGGTGGTGATATCGGAGACTACGGGGTATTGGGGTACAACTACTTTGTTAATTTCTCGCAGGTCGATGATGAAGCGGTATGCTTTCTCATCTCCTTCGCCTTGCTTCTTAACAATAGGTAGGATTGGGCTGTTGCAGACGTTGCTAACCACCTCTTCAACCACTCCTGCATCTACCAGAGACTGAATGATCGCTACCAGTGCCTTCTCGCCCTCTGGGGATATCCGATATTGTGGGAGTTTCGGGAGCATAGCGTCCTGTCTCACAGTTATATGAATGGGGTCAATCATCATTCGTCCCACATCAGAGTCATTTTTGGCCCACAGGTACGGAGGCAGGGTGTCAAGCAAGGACAGGTCAGCGTCAGTTATGGAGCACATGTGTCGTGAGGGGCAGGATCTGGGCATGCCTGGGTTGTCGTACAGGATGACTCGGATTCCATCTGGGGAACACCTAATGGTAGCTCGAAAATGTTTCAGTAAGTCAATGCCCATAATGGCGTCAGGGGAGTTGGAGGAGAGCAGAAATGTTGTGTCAGTGGTGTTGCTTTCTAGGTCAAAGGTGATAGGCACGGACAGGGGATTAGTGGAGGGCGTTCCATCGAAACCTATCGACGTAATGTGTGAGCCAGACAAGGGTGCCCTTGGAATCAGTCGTTTTGATAACACACTACGTGTCGCCCCAGTGTCTACCAAGAATGGAGACTCTGTACCCAGGACCTTAGCGGTGACATAAGGACCTTGCTGGTCAACACAGAGCTCGACTGGATCCCTCCCTTGCCCCTGGCAGTCCTATGCAAAATCGGGGGCATTCTCACATCGGATAGTTGATATTGGTTCTGTCGGGGGCGGTCAAATGTGTTCGATCTCCCTGATCTGTCATTGTTTGTGTCGTTCATGTGCCCTCGTCCCTGTCCTCTATTTCTCGGACCACCCGCCACATCTCTGGGGTCCCTATTTCTGTTCATCTCTAGCAGAACCGGACACTGGGATTTCCAATGGCCGAATCCTTTGCAGAAGGCGCATTGGTCATTGTTAATGTCTCTACGTCCAGTGTAGGGTGTTGGGGTATTATCTTTAGGAGGTGAATTTCTGGGGGCGGTCGATTGGTAGTTCCCCCTTTGGTGTTCCCGTCCTACTGCTATACCTTGTATCTGGGCTATCATTACCCTTTCTTTTAAATCTTTCTTCTTTTTCTCGGACGCCCTATCGTTCTCATTCTTTTGGTGCTCGTAATACTGAGCCATCTGAAGGATGGCTGCGGGTTTGGAGGCCCCCCAACTACTCTCACTCGTCTGCAGTTTTTGGGAGACCTCTTGTGTTAGGCCCTTTACATAATTTTGTACAAACAGGTGCTGTCCGGTTGCGGTGGTCATGTCTTGGCCACTGTAGTCGGAGAACACTGTCTCGAATCGGGAGAAATATTCGGACACATCTTCCTGGGGTTTCTGTCGGCAGGCCGTGACTATCGACCAATCTACCTTTTTCTCTGGGATCAGTGTCTTTAACTTCTGAACTAGTTTGTCTGGGAGTTCTAGTATGTCCTTTACTGGTTTCCTTCCAGGCTCTCGCTGTCTATCTAGTTTACTGAGTTGGTCCCAGGTATGTCCAAACAGATCCGTGTGGTCAGCCTTCCGGATTTGCTTCCACACATCAGCTGGCAGGCATAACCCGAAAAACAAGTCAATGTCCGCTAAAGTCATTTTTGTCGAACCCAAGGCTGTACCTAATTCGGTATAGAATGCTGTCGGGTTCTTTCTTAAATCGGGCAGAGTTTGTTTAAAGGTTAGGATATCTTGTCGGTCCCATGGTTGGTAAACCCAATTGTACACAACTCTCCCTTTTGCATCTGCGTGATTAATATCGTTGCTTGTTCCCTGGCCACGTGGCGGGATCCAGTAAGGGGCCGCTTCTCTGATGGGCATCATAGTGTTGGCTACTTCTACTGAGGTTGTTTCAGGGACTGTAACCTTAGTTTCTGGTTTTTGCTCCGTGAGGTGGCGGAAGACCTCAAGCGTCTGCATGAAGAGTTCCGTCGCCTCACATTCAGTCCCATCTCCGATATCAATCTTCCTATACAGTGTGGTCAGTTTAGCGGGGCCCTTACTTTGATACCTATCTTCATATGCGTTCAGGGTGTGGTAGCTGAATCGCAAAATGAAATGCCGTCTGTGGCTATCGGCATGTGAGTTATACATGTTCATTGTGTACTCTTCGCTCTCCCTTCGTTCCACTAGTGTCTTTGCTATTTTGTCAATCCCATCCCGTTCATCTTTGCTCAACCTATTTGATCTGGCTGGTGGGTGCTCGCTAGCCTCGGGGGCATCTGTTGGTGCTGCTAATGTGGCTGGTGCGGAGGCCGTGAGGGCTGGTGCACTAGCGCTGAGGCCGTTCTCGCTCGTACTCAGGGCCTGCAGGTGTTGTTGGCAGGGAGCATATGGAGGGGGCATGTAGATGATTGGGGGACCTAGCAGTAACTCATCGTTCGCCCGCTGTTTGGAGGGCAATTCAGGGTAGAGCGCAGAGGGGGTCCTAACAGGACATTGACCTGTCGACCCTGATTCTTGGTTTTGTGCAGCTTCTTTTCTTTCTTTTATTTCTTCTTCTAGTTGCTTGGCGGCTAGGTGGGCTGCCTTTCGTAATTCTTTCCCTATTTTTGCTTCTTCTCTTTTCTGTCGTTGTTCCGTTTCTTTGCGCCACATGCCAATACTATCGAGCATAGTGGGCGTGGTCTTTTTTTTCTGGAGCGCTATTTCTAATGTTTTTATTTTATTTTCATCAAAGGAACCTATCAGTGGCCACTGACTTTCGGGGTTCTTCTTTGTATATTTATGCCATAGCTTAGTATAAGCTATAGCGACTAGTCCATGCTTAGTGAACATGTCCTTATTAGGGGTACCTTCCAGTGGAGCTGGATCGTTCATCTCTAATAAGCGGTCCGGGCTGTACAGGCTACCAATCAGTGGGGAGAAGATAGGCATGACGGGTTACAACGGGGACAAAGGTCTGCACTACCTATCTTATCACGGCGGGCAAAGACTAGACAGAATATTTCTATTCTCCGTTGTTTGCCGGCGGTGAATACCTCAAAAGAACCAATACCGAACAATCAGTGTTCGGTCAATCAAACAATCAGTGGGGAGAATAAGTGGGTACGAAAAAGGTTTGCGTTACCCACTCTTTCTCTACCTGCAAAGAGAGACCTTGTTCTTCCCTGTTTGCAGACAAAGAATCTCCAGACAATAATCCATGAACGACAGTTCGGGAAAACAGTGGGGGAGGAAGATAGGCACGACGGATTACAATGGGGACAAAAGTCTGCGTTACCTATCCTTCACTGTTTGCAAAGAGAGAGCCTGTTGTTTCTCCGTTTGCAGACGGTGAATCTCCAGAGGGTTCAACAAAGCGTAATACTAGTATTATCCAAACCAAACAATCATTTCTCGATTTGTCGTGTTTACACGACCTTACCCGGACCGCATGGACGGTTTCCTGTCTTCTGAATCCAGCGCCCGATCGTCCTCTCTTCTTCGTGATGTTCGTGGCACTCCTGATGGTTCCCAGTCAGGACCGTAGATCACTCGAGAGAGGTCTATTCGGAACTAGTGAAGGTCGGATGATCGGCTGTCAGACGAGGGTCTATCGGACACGAGCTCTCCCGATCGTTGCAGTCGTTCACTCTGTCGTCGGGACCTCTCCCACTGGATCCACGTGTCGCTGATGGGCCCCACGCTTTGGGACGCCAATTGTTGAATAAAGGTAGGGCTATGACCTTTTTCAAGATTTGCCCGGCGCTAACCGCCTTTGTACCATTCAAAGTACCAAGCAATGAGGCAGGCGCCGGAGACCAGAAGGCAGGAAACAGAAGTTTTATTCCGACGGAGCAGAACACATCAGATCGGACAACAAGGTATCGTCTCGAGGTGCTCTAACAGCCTTTCTGAGGCCTGGCCTCTTATACACTGGTTTATGGCATGTGACCTTTCTTTATTACAATCAGAACATTGTGAAGTAAGGAAAAAGACATCTCCGTAATCCTCGTGTCAATCCCACCCCACATGCCTCTACAATAGAGATCCTCAACCTGCTGATAAGAGGAAGGGGTCATCGCGCAGCTGAGTGTTCTGCCGATTCTTAGGATGTGTGCGCCTGATCATATCCCGGGGGGTGGGGAGGTCTTGATCAATAGAGGGTCCTTTGAAGAAGAGTGACTTCATACAATAAGGGGCAGTAAATGATATCTCCCGGCTTAGGCGATGGCCTCGGACCTGTGTGGACAGCTGGACACGGGGGAAGGGGTCATCAAAGGAGTGGTATTCATGCCGCGTGGACAATCGAGCGGGGAGGGGAGGTTTATCAACAGAGGGGCATTCATGGGAGGAGAGGAGATGCTGGTCAGACGCAGGCGTGACTCCCAAGGACAGGGTCATGCAGAAGGGTTATGCTCATGAGAGGGAGGGAGGGGGAGCCAGGGTGCCCGGAGGATGCCTGCTGGGTCAGAGGGGCGTGCTGGCGATCGATCGTGGACAGGGAGACCATGATACCTAAAATGGTTGTCGTGCACGTTGTACATGGGTGACAAGCTGGCGCAGATGATGTTCAGCTCGTAAACTAAAATTCCACACTAACAGCAGGATTGCATGTGTTTCGGGGTGTTCTAGATTTTTGCAACTGAGTTCTGGGGTCTTAGAGCACTCGTGAGAATGTGTAATTTTTGTTGCAAGTCATTTGAAGAAAATCCATGGTGGGAAAGGGGGGATTTGGCATAGTTAAAGAAAGCCTTTGCCACTATTCTTAACTTAGGGCTCGTTAGGGTTAGCAGTATTTCTATTGCATGTGTTTGGGTGGGGGGGTTTTCGAGTCTTGGAGCGATGCTGGCTATGGATACTTTTGCTTGCTTGCAAGTGGTTTGAATGCAATCCACGGTGGGTAAGGGGGTATTTGGGCCTTCTATTACTTTCAAAGTACGTTTTGTCACCAGTTTTCTGCTAGGCCTAATTTTTTGAGATCTGATTGGGGGTCTTCTACATTTTTGCGACTGGCTTTAGTAAGGGTCTGGGTGGGAGCACTGCTGGGAAGGTCTAATTTTGTTCTAAAACACAGTTTACAGTACACCTAGCTTGAGGGGAAAGATCCGCTAAATTAATTTGCCCATACTTATTTATCCTTCAAAAGGTGACTCAGACAGAGTACGCACTTTCAAAATTATTGTACTGTCTATTAGGAAAATCAAAGTGTGACTTTTTGCACTACACAGCGTACATACCTTATATTTATTTATCAGTGGTGTTCTAATATCACTTCCTGTTTTTCATTCAATAATTACAGGCCAGGTTTCAGTCTGTGCAATGGGTAAAAAAGGATGGAGTCAGGCTTCACATTAGCGAGCCGCAATTCAGCATCCGCCAGGCAGGCAGTGGACAGGGTGTCTTCTGGTCACCAACATTGATGGACGAAGCGTCAGCTGGAATGGAGGAGTGCCGCTAATAAGAGGAATTGTTTCCTGCATGCAACTTACTTACCAAATTCAACAGGACAACTACAACCACATACAGATACAGTATCCATTGTTTTCTTCTATGAGTGTGACTGCATTTCTTGGATCTATCTCTTGGATTTCTAAATTGATCCCTACAGCCATTCTATAGGTTTTACTTCGGCTATTTTTTAAACCTAATTTAATGTAAGAAGTGTTTCTCTGAGTGCAGAGATAGGCAAGTGAAAATGCTGCAGCCCTGTACTGTCGCATTCTAGTACTACTTACTTTTCAGTAACAATGCATGCAGTAGTGCATGCACTTCCTTTATGGCACTTAAAAGATTTATGGTTAGCTATGTACCCAAAGATTTCTTTATCTTCAATTATTGTTTGTCTATGCTGTGCTTTTTTTTCTTCTCTCAACAAAACCTACCCAAAAAGAAGCCCCCATTCCCATCCATTTTCCAAACCCTAACCCTCTTCCCCCGGGCTGTGTGGTTTTGATTGATGTGTGACTAAATGACATCAATAATTCCACACACTTGCTGGGGAGGATAAGGTCATAGCAACAGGCTGGTGAAGGAATCCGAGGATATATTCTAGACTTACTCAGCTTCAGTACCAATGTCAAAAAAATTCAACGCAAGTACTACTTATACTTTCAATACTTTACAATTTGTTAGGCTACATTGTGGCACTGTTCTAGTGTACTGTCACCTGCTATATTCTCTATCGTACCGTTCTAATGCTACGGTAAGGACAAACAAGGTTTCATTTTCTTTTTTTTCAGATGCTGCAACTGACACTGAGTAACAACACTAGTACCAACGCAATGATGACATTTCATCCGCCCAGGAATGCCATATCGCCATTTGACGTGCAGCCAGCCCTGTGCCTAGCCCTATTTCCAAACACAAATTACAGGTAGGATAAGCGTTTGGGGGGAGGAAGTATAATGGAGTATTAGGAGAGACGAGAGACTGACGCTAGTACTTGTAAAGTCCTAGGACTATTGAATTCACTTACTCTGTGAGAGGCACTTAGTTTTGAAAACTTTTGGGCAATTAATTACACAACTTGAATCAAGATGCCACTTAAGTGTCCCCAAAACAAAGTTACTGTTAAACCCCCACCCACCAGCCTCAAAAGCAGTAAAAAAACATGTATGTTAAGATAGAGTTTAAAGTATATTTATATCCCTGACAAAAATAATCTCCCACAAGACCCAACCCACCCCCACTCCCTAACCCCAACGAATGTCCGTGAAAAGTCCCAAAAAGTGAAAAAACCCAACTCCCAATTCCCACCCCCAGAAGTCTTTAAAAAAGGGGCAAGGGACAGTCTCCTCCTACTGCTGGCTGCTGCTGTTGAATTTACGGGCCAGGTCGGAATGCTCCTTGCGGAGGGTCTCGAGCAGGGTTTTGGTGTTGAGCAGCTCCTGCTCGAGGTAGGAAACCCTCAGGGAAAGGCGGTGCATACGTTTCTTCCAACTGCTGTGGGGGCAGCTGATTTCTTCGCTCGGCGGTGGTGGGTGGCTGCGGTACCCCGGCTCCGTACCGCTGGAGAACTGCGCCGTCTGGGTGACCCAGGGAGCGCGGAGGAGGATGCAGCAGTCCCTGTAGATGTAGTGGTAGACTGCGTGTCCCCCTCCTCCTGGGCCACCGCCGCCGATATTCAGCGACAATGGCCTCCAGCCTCCGTTGCCGGGCCCTAGTAGCCAGCTCCTTCCGGCTTGGTTTGGAAGGAGCATCTATATGAAGAAAGAAAGACATAGTCTGTAACCAATGCTCTTTAAGATTAACAAAAAATGATTCAGCAGAAAGTTGTGTCACAGTAGAACTAGCAACTTGCAAGTGCAGTACATAACTATTGTGGCCAGTATCTATCTAACCTCCCACTTCTTCACCCTTGCTCTAACATTAGTGGGAGTTTAAGGAATCAATTCTACGAGCACTATGGACTCACTCCATTAGAGTCGACTATGACAGTACACCAGTCTTATTCTTCTTCTTCTCTCTTGTTTAGCAAAATTGGTACGTTAACTTCTGCAAGCCGGCATCATGCCAGCGCAGTCAACTTGCACCCGAGGAAAACAGACGCCCGCCATGATGAGTGAGACAGACTTGCGTTACTGTACCAGTCCAGTACATACAGGTGGTGATGCTGTTACTTTGAGAATATACTGTTACAAGGGCTACTGCTTAATTAATTTAAGTTTCACCCTACAGTGCCAATGAATACTAGAAAAGGAAAATGAAGAAGATAAATAATCTGATTATCTATCACTGCACATGGTATGTATTTACTTACATATGGGATGACTTTAGGTGCTTTGCTTTTTTTTGAGTGAACAGTGATACATCCACACATGAATGACCGAGTTCTACTAAACTTATTAACAGAGGTAGTGAGTGGCCATCGTAATAGCCGGATATATGCTGTGCTTGCAATACAAACTACTGCTACTATTCATGGTAGTATTCAGACAAAATTACAACTTCTTTTCCTTGCCTTTCCTACACTGGGACGGACGTGCGGGTGCGGTATTACATGCTCTTCAAAGTAACACTTAGTTCATCCAGTGACCGTCTACTCTCTCTAGATACACATATGCTATCTAAGAGTCAGATAGTACCATGATCCAGGCATCCATCCATTCAAACTATGGGGCAGATTAGGATTGCGGATTTCCCGCATCCTCCGGGCCGGCGGAATCCACCGCCGGCCGGAGGATGCGGGAAATCCGCAGCAGACTGAAAAAGACCCCCGCCAGATTAGGATGGCTGGGGGATCGTTTTTCAGTCCGCAGCTTTTCCGCCCTCGGTCTCCTCCCGTCCGCGGCGGAAAAGCACTAACATGGCTGGCGGTGTCTATCAGACACCGCCACCCATATTAGGATGTCTGGAGGAACACATGCCTTTGCACAGCGGCATTTCCGACATGCAAAGGCATACGGACTTTTGTTTTGGGCCCGTTGCAGGCCCCCGGAGGTGAATGGGGGGTGCACATGTGGGGTACCTATGGTACCCCCCTGCATTTGCCTGCACAAAGCGGCAGGCACCATGCGGTGCCTGCTGCTTTGTGCATGCAAATGCACAACTTACATTTTTATCATTGCGGCGGGTGCTGCTTCAAGCAGCACCCGCCGCAATGATAAAAATACAGGGTGTGACCGCCATGGTGGCGGTCATATCCTAATTACCACGGAGGGACCGCCACTGCACCTGCGGACGGTCCCTCCTACTCTATGGTGGCGGACGGACTCAGGTCCGTCCGCCATCATAATAGGCCCCTAAATGTCAATCATTCTTCTTCATGTCTCTCATCTGGACAAACCTTACGTTTTCTCACGGGGAACAGCACACTATGCAGTCTGCAATCTCAATAAGTAAGGAATATAAGAGCTTACCACTGCCCGCCACTACCGTGGCAACCCGCACAGCAGTTTGGTCCGGCACTTGCACCGCCTCCTCCCCAGAGCTTCCCTCCACCTCCGCGCTGGGCCCAGCACCAGATGTTCCACCTACAAAGTACATTTAAGAATGTTAGATGTCATAGACATACACCACTCACTAGCATTTTGTCTAGGAATGAAGAAATGTGAATACAGAAACCAATCTAATAATTTGTGACTGTCTACTCTAAAGTAACATTTTCCAGTGAAGGGTCTGGTCTTGCTGCACTTTTTGGCACAACTGATGAATACTTGCTTTTTAACACGCACCATTTTTCTCATAACAGACAGGAGCTTCACTTCTAAGAAAAAATCATCATCATCACCACTAGGACAGAGGGACCAACGATTCATCACCAAAAAGAAAAATTAAAGTTCAAACCAGGTGAGGGCTCGGCTCGCCCACAATAAATGTGTGAAATAAATAACTATTAGCACTTTTCCATTTTTAATCAACCGTTTCTGTTTTATGACAAGCTTGATTTTAATAAATATTTTTACTTTAATAAAGCTTTAAAACTTAAATAGACTCTGTGGTTTTTGCTCATGAGTGAATGAGCAAAAGGTTTTGCACTTTGCAAGCATGAGCCCGTGCCTCTGACACTTCTGGACTCTGACTCCGTACTCTTGTCCTGCATTGGATAATAATCATCATTGGGGATCAATCATCGATGAATTCGGGAGCTAAATGACTCTGCCACACTATCTAGTCAGTAAGGAGATTGGGGGTTCTTCAAAGTCTGATATCACTGAGGTATGTGGAAAGTCTACCTGCGCCTATTATAATTGATAAACAATGCACTATTTAGTGTCCATAGTTCTGTTTGTGCAGATTTGTCGCTGCAACAGTAGTAGAATGGATTGTCCTCCTATCCAAACCAAAAGTAAAGCAGTATCTTATTCATTCTTGGTGGTCATTCACCTTTTTATTGTTGGCAATGTTCAAAGCATAAACATTTAGAAGACTTGAAAAGACATTATGGACAATCCCAGAGGACTGCACTCAGTGCATAGAGCTATTGCTGACTAGAATGGGAGTCCAATGGAATTGCTAAATGTGCAATCTTACTTAGCTACACAGATAGACTAATAAGAATAATCTAGTAATACCACAGGGAGTCATAGTCGAGACAGGATAAGAATTTAGATACAGTCTACAAGAAGATCAAAGACGATTTAGAAAAAAATCTAATGAGGAACGCTAGGAAAAAATAGGTACTCTATATTAAAATTAAAACTTACCGGGGCCAGCAAAGGAGCCCTCGCCTGACTGATCCTGTTCAGCAGCAGCAGCAGCCTCCTCCAATGCCATCTTGCCCCTGGGGGGAGCTGATGTACAACATGAAAGAAAGAAAGACCAGAAAACATGGATGAGATTTGTCAACCAAATCAAACATTTCAAAAGAACAATAACAAAATATTTTGGCGAAATAGCTAATAGACAATTATTCCACGGGATATATTGACCGATCTCATGTGGTCTACTATGTTATTAGTATTGCTTGATTTGCGGACCGTCGACTTTGAAAGTTCTTATGTAACTCACTAAACAAAGTACTAAAAAGCTTTGCCTAGGACTGGCAGGCAGCAGTCCGCAGCACACGAAGTGACAGACAAAGTCCATTGTGATTGCAGATCAGCGACAACACTAAAGTTTCCTACTACATTAACCAGTCATTAAAATACTCAAACTATCAATCCACCACCACTATTTCTTCTTATCGCCATGTGTACAAAGGAAGGACTGGACTTGAGTCTGTAGGGGCTAATTTAGAAGCCCCTTGCGGCTCTTTTGCTCCATTGTTGCGTGACTTTTGTGACGCAGTGGCAGAACAAAAGAGGCGCCATGGTGCGGCGTATATTAACAACGTGACGCATATGGAAGATGCATCACGTTGTAAAGCGCTGCGCCATCAGGGGGCGTTCCGGCGCAAGGGAGGGCGTTCCTGCGCAGGAACGCATCCTAAAAGTGGCTGAGAGAAATCTACAAGATTTCAATCAGTCACTTTGAGGACAATGATGCGTGACTTAAACCCTGCGCCTGCTTGAAGCAGACGTACGGCTTGATGCAGCATTGGGGAGATAGGGCACCCCAGAGCATTGCTGGAGCTGCGCCATCATTGCGACGCAACTCCAGCAATGCGCCGCCTTTACGGCACAGATGCGTAACGCTTTGGTGACGTTTTGGGCCCATGGTGCGCCGCATTGTAAATACGGCGCACCATGGGTGGTGGTGGCGTGGCGCACAAATACTGGCGCATCCCTGCTACTTTGCAGGGATGCGCCGGTAATTAAAAATCTGACCCTTAGTGTCTAGCATTAGGCAGTTCTTTAAACTACACTCATGCATATTTTCACAGGCCAATGAAATGAGCACAAAATCGAAAACAAATAAGCATAGTAGCAGCGCTACTGAGAAGGAGACCAGTGCACCTGAAATGCACAGAAGATTTTGAAATATAATTTACCTACAATGTAATCACCAGCATTATTGTTCTTGGTAAAAAACAAAACTTTGCAAGATAATAACACACAGAGCAGGAGAAAACATAGTAAAGAAATAGCTACTACTACTCACCAAGCCCGGGGATCTCAAGGCCGAGCAGGTCGAGCAGATCGCGTTCACGGTCCAGGACATCCGTCCAGTGGTGGGTGGCCTGGTTGTAGGTGCGCCGGACCCGAGAGTGGTGGTACATGGCCCGGCACACCTTCTCCCACCGCTTCCGGCGCTCCTGGATCCCGTACCCGCTAGTGATCCTGCCGCCTGCCATGATGGTCCTGGGGAGGCAGCGCTGAACATAAAAAATTAGTGCGGCCACCTCCTCCGGGCTGAAAATCTCCCGGGGTGCGGCCTGCTCCCCCCTCAAATGCCCGCACGGGAGCCTGGCATGGGGTGCGGGACCCTTCCCCTTCTCGGGATGCTTCCCGGCTCCCTTCACCATGGTCTGGGCAGAAAGGAAGCTAAATAATACAGAAAATAGAATAGGGAAGAGAAGAAAAGTAAAGAGTTTAAAAAAGTAGTTTAAAATTAACCAAAAGTAGCAGAAAACACAAAAATATAGAGCTAGAAAAATAGAGAGATAGATAATAAGTAAAATAGATTAAAAAAAACTTCAAACAAGCAAAGGATCTGGCGTTCGCAAATTTTGCGAATTTGCGAACTCGCAATCCGCAAAATCCACGAATTCTCGCGAATTTGCGGATTTTTTTGTGTTCGCAAGGGTTTCTGCCAGTTCGCGAGAGTTTGGTACCAGTTCGCAATTGCGAACTTACTTGTCGACTCGCAACGGTCGCGACTATGTTGTTTCTAAGCCTGGTTCATCATCACAGGTTCCCAGCACCCTCTGTTTCACCACTGCCACCCTCTGTTTCACCCATGCCACCCTCTGGTACATCAATGCCACCCTCTGGTTCATCATCACTGTAGATTATGGGGGGGAAAAGCAAGCACACCTGCCCTGCTTCAACTGACATGAATTAATTTGGGGTTGGTTTATTAATGTGTCACTGTTTTAAAATTCCAGGTCTGGCACCTGCTTCCTTATCAGTAATTTGCTTTCTGTTGCAGTGCAATTTTTTTTTCTAGGACCTTTGTGGCCTACTTGTAGCTATTCTATGAGCCTGCTTTGAGGGTCAGAGCAGGGTCATACAATTGTTGCAACTAGCAACTGAACTCTGGAGGGGCCCCAGTCAGGAAGCACTACAGGGAAATGGTTACTAATGATGAGTTTGAACTCTTGCACCTGCTGAGTGCTTTCAGTTTTGCAAAACTCGTTTTTCTGCAATTTTGCGGGATTCGCGGGGCGCGAACTTGCGCGAGATCGGATTCGGAAGCCGCGAATTCGTGCGAATATGCGATTTGTTTTTTTGCGGCGTGTTAGTTCGCAAGGTTTTGTGCGTTTTAGCGAGCCGCTTGTAGCGCAAGGCGCGAAGTTACCCTCGCGGTCGTTCAAGGGCGCGGCCATCTTGTTTCCGGGCGCGATGTGTAATCTCGCAAAGTGTGCGGCTCGCTAGTACAATTTCGCGTGTGTTCGCGAGGAAAATCTCGCGCGAACTTACCCGCGCGGTCGTGAACGGGCGCAGCCATCTTGTTTCTCATTCATTGCTATGGTTTCGGGCATGCTTTTTGTATCCTCTCTGTTTTTTTTTATCTATTTTACTTATTATCTATCTCTCTATTTTTCTAGCTCTATATTTTTGTGTTTTCTGCTACTTTTGGTTAATTTTAAACTACTTTTTTAAACTCTTTACTTTTCTTCTCTTCCCTATTCTATTTTCTGTATTATTTAGCTTCCTTTCTTCCCAGACCATGGTGAAGGGAGCCGGGAAGCATACCGAGAAGGGGGAGGGTCCCGCACCCCGTGCCCGGCTCCCGTGCGGGCGTTTGAGGGGGGAGCAGGTCGCACCCCGGGAGATTTTCAGCCCGGAGGAGGTGGCCGCACTAATTTTTTATGTTCAGCGCCGCCTCCCCAGGACCATCATGGCAGGCGGCAGGATCGCTAGCGGGTACGGGATCCAGGAGCGCCGGAAGCGGTGGGAGAAGGTGTGCCGGGCCATGTACCACCACTCTCAGGTCCGGCGCACCTACAACCAGGCCACCCACCGCTGGACGGATGTCCTGGACCGGGAACGTGATCTGCTCGACCTGCTCGGCCTTGGGATCCCCGGGCTTGGTGAGTAGTAGTAGCTATTTCTTTACTATGTTTTCTCCTGCTCTGTGTGTTATTATCTTGCAAATTTTTGTTTTTTACCAAAAGCAATAATGCTGCTGATTACATTGTAGGTAAATTATATTTCAAAATCTTCTGTGCATTTCAGGTGCACTGCTCTCCTTCTCAGTAGCGCTGCTACTATGCTTATTTTTTTCGATTTTGTGCTCATTTCATTGGCCTGTGAAATTATGCATGAGTGTAGTTTAAAGAACTGCCTAATGCTAGACACTAAGGGTCAGATTTTTAATTACCGGCGCATCCCTGCAAAGTAGCAGGGATGCGCCAGTAATTGTGCGCCACGCCACCACCACCCATGGTGCGCCGTATTTATAATGCGGCGCACCATGGGCCTAAAACGTCACCAAAGCGTTACGCATCTGTGCCGTAAAGGCGGCGCATTGCTGGAGTTGCGTTGCAACGATGGCGCAGCTCCAGCAATGCTCTGGGGTGCCCTATCTCCCCAATGCTGCGTCAAGCCGTACGTCTGCTTCAAGCAGGCGCAGGGTTTAAGTCACGCATCATTGTCCTCAAAGTGACTGATTGAAATCTTGTAGATTTCCCTCAGCCACTTTTAGGATGTGTTCCTGCACAGGAATGCCCTTCCTTGCGCCGGAACGCCCCCTGATGGCACAGGGCTTTGCAACGTGATGCATCTCCCATATGCGTCACGTTGTTAATATACGCCGCACCATGGCGCCTCTTTTGTTCTGCCGCTGCGTCACAAAAGTCACGCAACAATGGAGCAAAAGAGCCGCAAGGGGCTTCTAAATCAGCCCCTACAGACTCAAGTCCAGTCCTTCCTTTGTACACATGGCGATAAGAAGAAATAGTGGTGGTGGATTGATAGTTTGAGTATTTTAATGACTGGGTAATGTAGTAGGAAACTTTAGTGTTGTCGCGGATCTGCAATCACGATGGACTTTGTCTGTCACTTCGCGTGCTGCGGACTGCTGCCTGCCAGTCCTAGGCAAACCTTTTTAGTACTTTGTTTAGTGAGTTACATACGAAGTTTCCAAGTCGACGGTCCGCAAATCAAGCAATACTGATAACGTAGTAGACCACATGAGATCGGTCAATATATCCCGTGGAATAGTTGTCTATTTGCTATTTCGCCAAAATATTTTGTTATTGTTCTTTTGAAATGTTTGATTTAGTTGACAAATATCATCCATGTTTTCTGGTCTTTCTTTCTTTCATGTTGTACATCAGCTCCCCCCAGGGGCAAGAGGACACAGGAGGAGGAGGCTGCTGTTCGCCAGGATGCAGGCCAGGATCGGGCAGGCGAGGGCTCCTTTGCTGGCCCCCGGTAAGTTTTAATTTTAATATAGGAGTACCTATTTATTCTTAGCGTTCCTCATTCGATTTTTTCTAAATCGTCTTTGATCTTCTTGTAGACTGGATCTAAATTCTTATCCTGCTTCGACTATGACTCCCTGTGGTATTACTAGATTATTCTTATTAGTCTGTCTGTGTAGCTAACTAAGATTGCACATTTGGCAATTCCATTGGACTCCCATTCTAGTCAGCAATAGCTTTATGCACTGAGTGCAGTTCTCTGGGATTGTCCATACTGTCTTTTCAAGTTTTCTAACTGTTTATGCTTTGACAATTGCCAACAATAAAAAGGTGAATGACCACCAAGAAAGAATAAGATACTACTTTACTTTTGGTTTGGATAGGAGGACAATCCATTCTACTACTGTTGCAGGGACAAATCTGCACAAACAGAACTATGGACACTAAATAATGCATTGCTTAGCTTATCAATTATAATAGGCGCTGTTAGACTTTCCACATACCTCAGTGATAACAGACTTTGTAGTTGAACCCCCAATCTCCTTACTGACTAGATAGTGTGGCAGAGTCATTTAGCTCCCAAAGTCACCGATGATTGATCCCCAATGATGATTAGATTATCCAACGCAGGACAAGAGTACGGAGTCAGAGTCAAGAAGTGTCAGAGGCACAGACTCATGCTTGCAAAAATTCCAAAAGCTTTAGCTCAGCCACTCTATTCTGGAGGACCAATTAAAAGTAAACACATTTATTAAAAGCAAGTTTGTCATAAAAGTAAACGTTTAACTGAAAATGGAAAAGTGCTTAGTGCTGACGATTAATTGGACACATTTGTTGTGGTCGAGCCGAGCGCTCACCTGGTTTGAACTTGATCTTGCTCATGTTCTTAGAAGTCAAGCTTCTGTCTGTTAGGAGAAAAAGTGGTGCGTGTTAAAAATAAAAAGCAAGCATTCATCAGTTGTGCCAAAAAGTGCAGCAAGACAACAGCCTTCCCTGGAAAAAGGGACATTTTTACTTTAGAGTAGACAGCCACAAATTATTACATTGTTTGCTGTTTTTTTAACATTTCTTTATTCCTAGACCAAATATTATATAGTAGTGAGTGGTGTATTCTAACATTCTTAAATGTACTTTGTAGGTGGAGCAACTGGTGGCGGGGCCAGCGCGGAGGTGGTGGTGGTAGAGGAGGGGAACTCTTCTGGGGAGGATGTGGTGCAAGTGCCGGACGACACTAGTGTGCCTGTGAGGGTTCACACGGTGGTGGTGGGCAGAGGTAAGCTATATATTCCTTACTTATTGAGATTGAAGACTGCAGAGTGTACTATCTGGGGCTCTGGGAGGGGGAGGGGGTGCACCAGCAAGTGCAAGGAGCCGGCGCCCGCTATCTGAACGGGTGTATTATAAATCAACCAGGTAGTAGCCTCCTCTAAATGTACTTAGACTTAGCTGTGTAGTATTTGGCGAGAAGAATCCCAATCAGATCTGAGATGAACTTGATGTATGGGATGAACGAAAAGCGAAAGAAGGGTGTAAGTAAGTGTGGAAGGATGAGAAATGTAATGATGACTGGCAAAGAAGAATGATATGTGTTTGTTTGGTCCCCGAGGTGGCTGGGAAGGAAAGCCTGGGTGGGTGAAACAGAAACTGTATGTGTGCATATACTTTGAAAGGATGGATGCCTGGATCATGGTACTATCTGACTCTTAGATAGCATATACTCTTAGATAGCATATGTGTATCTAGAGAGAGTAGACGGTCACTGGATGAACTAAGTGTTACTTTGAAGAGCATGTAACACCGCACCCGCACGTCCGTTCCAGTGTATGAAAGGCAAGGAAAAGAAGTTGTAATTTTGTCCAAATACTACCATGAATAGTAGCAGTAGTTTGTATTGCAACTGCAAGCACAGCATATATCCGGTTCTTACGGTGGACACTCCCTACCTCTCTTAATAACTTTAGTTTAGTAGTAGTAAGTCATTCATGTGTGGGTGTATCACTGTTCACTCAATAATAAGCAAAGCACCTAAAGTCATCCCATATGTAATCAAATACATCCCATGTGAAGTGATAGATAATCAGATTATTTAGCTTCTTCATTTTCCTTTTCTAGTACTCTTTTGCACTGTAGGGTGAAAGCTAAATTAATTCAGCAGTAGCCCTTTTAACAGAGTATTCTCAGTGCCACCCGTAATAGAAAAGTAAGAGCTTCACCACCTGCATGTACTGGACCGGTACAGTAACGCAAGTCTGTCTCACTCATCATGGTGTGCGTCTGTTTTTCTCGGGTGCAAGTTCACTGCGCTGGCATTATGCCGGCTTGCATAAGATAACGTACCAATTTTGCTAAACAAGAGAGAAGAAGAAGAATAAGACTGGTGTACTGTCATAGTCGACTGTAATGGAAGTCCATAGTGCTCGTAGAATTTGTTCCTTAAACTCCCACTAATGTTAGAGCAAGGATGAAGAAGTGGGAGGTTAGATAGATACTGTCCTCAATAGTCATGTACTGTGCTTTCAATTTGCTACTTGTACTGTGACACAACTTTCTGCTCAATCATTTTGTGTTAATCTTAAGGAGCATTGGTTACAGACTATGTCTTTCTTTCTTCATATAGTTGCTCCTTCCAGAACAAACAGACCGTCAAGGAAGGAGCTGGCTCGAATGGCCCGGCAACGGAGGCTGGATGCCACTGTCGCCGAATATCGGCGGCTGGTGGCCCTGGAGGAGGAGGACACGCAGTCTACTGGTACAACATCCACTGGGACAGCTGCATCCTCCTCCAGGCCCCCACGGGCTGCCAGCCAGCGCAGTGCTCCAGCGGTACGGAGCCGGGCTACCAAAGCCAACCGCCACCGCCGAGCAGCAAAGACAGCAGCTGCCCCCCACAGGCGTTTCAAGGCACGCCAGCACCGCCTATCCCTCAGAATGTCCTACCTGGAGCAGGAGGTCCTAACGTACAAGACCTTGTTGGAGGGCCTCCGCTCCGACCATGCCACCCTCCGCAAGGAGTATGATGCCCTTGCCGCAAAAGTGAACAGCAGCCTGCCGTAGTGTCCCTTGCCCCTTTTTTAGAGATTTTTGGGGGGTGGGATTTGGGAGTTGGGTTGTTTTTTGGGACTTTTGAAGGACAATCGTTGGGGTTAGGGAGGGTCTTGCGGGAGATTATTTTGTTTGGGCTACAAAAATATACTTTTTGAAACTTTATCTGAGCGTACCTGTTTTTTACTGCTTTTGAGTCTGGTGGGTGGGTGTTTAACAGAAAGTTTGTGTTCCTGAAACTTAAGTCTGTGTCATTTTCTTCCTTTAAGTGTAAATGGCTAAATGTTTTCAACACTAAGTGCCTCTCACAGAGTAAGTCAATTCAAGAGTCCTAGGACTTTAGTAGTACTACCGTCAATCTCTCGTCTCTCCTAATACTCCATTATACTACCTCCCACCAAAAGCTTATCTTACCTGTAATTTGTGTTTGAAAGTAGGGCTAGCTCCACGGGAAATGGCGATTAAGGTTGGCAATCCTGGGCGGATGAAATGTCCTCCTCATTGTGGTGGTACTAGTGGTGTGACACAGTGGCAGTTGCATGCCTATGGAAAAAAAGAAAATGAAACCTGGTTTGTCCTTACTGTAGCATTACAACGGTACGATAGAGAATATAGCAGGCGACAGACAGTACACTAGAACAGTGCCACAATGTAGCCTAACAAATGGTAAAGTATTGAAAGTATAACTAGTACTTGCGTTGAATTTCTTTGACATTGGCTACAATTACAAGAAATAGTACTGAAGCTGAGTAAGTCTAGAATATATCCTCAGATTCCTTCACCAGCCTGTTGCTATGACCTTATCCTCCCCAGCAAGTGTGTGGAATTATTGATGTAATTTAGTCACACATCAATCAAAACCACACAGCCCGGGAGAAGAGGGTTAGGGTTTGTAAAATGGATGGGAATGGGGGTTTCTTTTTGGGTAGGTTTTGTTGAGAGAAGAAAAAAAAAGCACAGCATGGACAAACAATAATTGAAGATAAAGAAATCTTTGGGTACAAAGCTAACCATAAATCTTTTAAGTGACATAAAGGAAGTGCATGCAGTACTGCATTCATTGTTACTGAAAAGTAAGTAGTACTTTCGACAACCGCGAATGACAGAATGCGACAGTACAGGGCTGCAGCGTTCACTTGCCTATCTCTGCACTCAGAGAAACACTTCTTACATTAAATTAGGTTTAAAAAAATAGCCGAAGTAAAACCTATAGAATGGCTGTAGGGATGAATTTAGAAGCAGAGAGAGATCCAAGAAATGCAGTCACACTAATAGAAGAAAACAATGGATACTGTATCTGTATGTTGTTGTAGTTGTCCTGTTGAATTTGGTAAGTAAGTTGCATGCAGAAAAAAATTCCTCTTATTAGCGGCACTCCTCCATTCCAGCTGACGCTTCGTCCATCAATGTTGGTGACCAGAAGACAGCCTGTCCACTGCCTGCCTGGCGGATGGTGAATTGCGGCTCGCTAATGTGAAGCCTGACTCCATCCTTTTTTCCCCATTGCACAGACTGAAACCCGGCCTGTAATTATTGAACGAAAAACAGGAAGTGATATTAGAACACCACTGATAAATAAATATAAGGTATGTACACTGTGTAGTGCAAAAAGTCACACTTTGAGTTTCCTAATAGACGGTACAATAATTTTGAAAGTGCGTACTCTGTCTGAGTCACCTTTTGAAGGATAAATAAGTATGGGGAAATTAATTTAGTGGATCTTTCCCCTCAAGCTAGGTGTACTGTAAACTGTGTTTTAGAACAAAGTTAGACCTTCCCAGCAGTGCTCCCACCCAGACCCTTACTAAAGCCAGTCTCAAAAATGTAGAAGACCCCCAATCAGATCTCAAAAAACGAGGCCTAGCAGAAAACTGGTGACAAAACATACTTTGAAAGTAAAAGTAGGCCCAAATACCCCCTTATCCACCGTGGATTGTATTCAAACCACTTGCAAGCAAGCAAATGTATCCATAGCCAGCATCGCTCCAAGACTGGAAACCCCCCCCCGCCCAAACACATGCAATAGAAATACTGCTAACCCTAACGAGCCCTAAGTTAAGAATAGTGGCAAAGGCTTTCTTTAACTATGCCAAATCCCCCCTTTCCCACCATGGATTTTCTTCAAATGACTTGCAAACAAAATTACACATTCCCATGAGTGCTCTAAGAACCTAGAACTCAGTTGCAGAAATCTAGAACACCCCGAAGCACATGCAATCCTGCTGCTAGGGCTAACCCTAACAAACCCTAAGTTACTAAAAGTGCCAAAAGGCTTTTCCTTATGGATTTTGTCCAAACCACTTCTATCCGGTATTAGACCTTCCCAGGAATGCTCCAAGACCCGCCAACCCACCCGCAAAAAAGCACAACACCCCCAAACAACCAAAAAGGAAAATCTCATACTTACAATATTTCCCGGCCTTCGGTCCAAACGCGCTTTGCAGCTAGGTCAAAACTCCAGTTTTCCACCACGGATTTCCTGAAAAGCAAATGCAATCAAGATTAGACTGTCCCAGCAGTGCTCCCAGACCCCAAAACTCACCCACAAACACCCGGAACCCCCCCCAAAGAGCACCTCAAAGGCAAGCAAGTCAGCAAAAACGGCAAAAAGATTTCCGCCTCCGATTTGGTCCAAACCACTTTTATCCGGTATTAGAGCTTCCCAGCAATGCCCCAAGACCCACCAACCCACCCGCAAAAAAGCACAACACCCCCAAACAGCCAAAAAGGAAAATCTCATACTTACATTATTTCTCGGCCTTCGGTCCAAACGCGCTGTGCAGCTAGGTCAAAACCCCCGTTTTCCACCACGGATTTCCTGAAAAGCAAATGCAATCAAGATTAGACTGTCCCAGCAGTGCTCCCAGACCCCAAAACTCACCCACAAACACCCGGAACCCCCCAAAGAGCACCTCAAAGGCAAGCAGGTCAGCAAAAACGGCAAAAAAAAATTCCGCCTCCGATTTGGTCCAAACTACTTTTATCCGGTATTAGAGCTTCCCAGCAATGGCCCCAGAGCCGTCAACCCAGGCGAAAACTAGTAGAAGACACCCAAACAGCAAAAAAGCAAAAGTACAAAAATGGGGACTTAGTCATTTTCTTGGCAATTTCCAAAATCACTCCGCGCTCTCTGCAGCTAGGCCCTAACTCCCCGCTGCCACCATGGATTTGCTTCAAACCTCTTGCAATCAAAAGTATCCATAGCCAGCAGTGCTCCCAGACCCCGAAACCCACCACAAACACCAGGAAGCCCCCCAAACAGGCCCCCGAAAACGCTACATTGAGCAAAATGTCAGAAATAGGAAGAAATAAAATCTGCATGGATTTTGTCCAAACCACTTCTATCCGGTATTAGACCTTACCAGGAATGCCCCAAGACCCGCCAACCCACCCGCAAAAAAGCACAACACCCCCAAACAGCCAAAAAGGAAAATCTCATACTTACAATATTTCTCGGCCTTCGGTCCAAACGCGCTGTGCAGCTAGGTCAAAACTCCCGTTTTCCACCACGGATTTCCTGAAAAGCAAATGCAATCAAGATTAGACTGTCCCAGCAGTGCTCCCAGACCCCAAAACTCACCCACAAACACCTGGAACCCCCCCAAAGAGCACCTCAAAGGCAAGCAAGTCAGCAAAAACGGCAAAAAGATTTCCGCTTCCGATTTGGTCCAAACCACTTTTATCCGGTATTAGAGCTTCCCAGCAATGGCCCCAGAGCCGTCAACTCACCCTCAAAGAAGTAGAACACCCCCACAAGTGCTGAGTCTTTCTTCATTGGGCGTAATCCAGCCCTCTGCTTTGAGGGAAATAGGAGTCTGGAGGAGGAGGATAGAGGAGCATGTTCTTGTGAACTTGTGAACCTGAGGAATGCAGATTGCGGCACCTTCAAATCAATAAGCATACAAGTGAAGACAGTTCTGCTGATGGGCTTGTTTTTGTGATTAGGTGATTAAAGTTTGAATTAAATTAACTGTGCAAAACAAAGAAAGACAGACACACAGGAATAAAAGTGAATAAGGACGAAAAAGAAAGTTATTGATTCATTGTCTCATTTTCAGGGCTCGGTGTCAGGGAATAAGAATAAGAGTTCATCATCATACTCTGCGAATTCAGGCAGGGTGAGGTCAGTGTCACCAAACAGAGAACAAATTCCCTCATCTACGTTGCTGTCCTCCTCGTCTTCATGCGGTGTGCTTTCTCTTACTTTGTAATCTGGTGGTATGAGGTGCTGATTCATCTTGATCATTGTTAACCTCTCCACATTTTTGGGCGAGAGGCGGCTCCGTTTGGGAGTTACAATGCCACCAGCAGCACTGAAAACACGTTCAGAAGACACGCTTGCGAGTGGGCAAGACAAGTAGTTTATAGCCAGGTTGGAGAGCTGTGGCCACAATTCTTTTTTCCCATGCCAATACGCCAATGGGTCAGCATTAACATAGACCTCTGTTGAGTCATTCAGATAGTCCTGCACCATCGTCTCAAGGTCCTCCAAGGTTCCTCCACTTTCCTTACTTTTTGCTGTGACCTTTTGAGAACCAAACCCAAGCCAAGTTAGCCAATCCTCTTCAGCATCCAATGTTACTGTTGTGTCTGGTGCGGATGATCTGGTTGCCGGTGTCTTTAACGGCTGAGAGGTCACTTGTGCCACAGCCACAGGTGCAGAAGTGGATTGTTTTGACTGGGGATGGCCTGCTGATGCTGATGTACTGCCTTTTCCTTCAATGAGCTGCCGTTCTCTTTCAAACCTCTTGGCTGACAAGGCTAGCCAACGTTTGTACTTTGTAACATCTTCATCAGCAAAAGGAAAGAATGCTCGGCCTGCCAGCGCCTTTTTGTAGCGTGGATCCAGAATAGTAGCACAAATGTAATGCTCTTCTGACTGGATCATTTTAAGACGTTCATCACCACGTAGGCGCTCTAATAATTTCTCCGCCAAAACAAAAGTGTCTTGGTTTTTTTCATCTTTTTGAAACACAGAAGACACCGCCTTCAGTTGGTGCTCCAGCATGCACAACAATGGGATAGCTTTTCCCAAATTACAGTCCTCCTTGCTGACTGAACGCGTGAAGACCTCAAAAGGACGAAGCATGTTTGTCAGGCTTTTAACGAGGTCCCATTGCGCCGCATCCATCCTCAGGTCCTTCTGAGCTGTACTCTGTTTTAAGAAATAGTGATCGAGTACCGTATACTGCTCATACAGACGCTCAAGCATGTAGAAGGTTGAGTTCCAACGTGTTGGCACCTCCTGGATGAGTGCTTTCACTGGCATTCGACGTTCATGTAGCAGGCTCCTCACATGCTTCCGGGCCTTAAAAGAATGGCTGAAATGGTTGCACATTTCTCGGCAGGTGGCCACTACCTCGCACGCTGGACTGTCTTCATCACTCAAGAATTTTTTAACAACCAGGTTTATACAGTGCGCCAAACACGGCACTCTGAAATAGCCACCCAGCTCCATGGCCTTAACTACATTGGCGCCATTATCCGTGGAAACATAACCAATCTGGCGTTTTTTTGGGGACAGCCAGTGAAAGACCTTTGTGTTAAACTCATCCAAAATGTTTTGTGCTGTGTGACGTTTCTCCAAGCCAAACATGGCTAGTGTTGCATGTTTCCGAGCAGCTTTAAAAACTTGGTCCGGGTCAACACCTGCATTTAGCTTTGCTTTAACCCCTGAAAAAGAGACCCAGTGTGCAGTGATGCACATGTAATCAGCGCCTGCGCCACTGGTCCACATGTCTGTTGTCAGATGTATAGTGTGAACAGCACTCTTCCTCAAAGCTGCCTCAATCACCTCCAGCACATCTTCATGTAGTGCTGGAACCGCAACTCTGGCAAAAGAGAACCGGCTAGGAACCTTCCATTTAGGGCAGAGCGCTGCCACTAATTCTAGAAAACCAACCCCTTCTACAAAAGAAAAAGGGAGAAGGTCCAGAGCTAGCATTTTAGCCAGCTTAGTGTTATACAGACGCGTCAGTGGGTGGTTGCGTTCATATGGCGCTTCTGTAAACAACATGGTTCTAATGTTGCCCTGGACCAAGCATTTACGGGATGATGATGACTTCTTCGACCCAGTTACGCTCGCTGATGAACTTTTTCGCATTGGTGTCTCACTCTCTCCCACACTCTTAGTGTGGCTCACATGGGGTGTGCTGCTGACAGGGGTACTGGGTGTAAGTGAAGTGTTTGACACGTCTTCTTCCTCCTCGTCATCATCAGATGAAACATCAATGTTTTCTTGACTTGCAATTCGGGCTTCCTTGATCTCCTTTAGGTGCACAAACCATTTGACAGCGTGCTTTCTTTCAAGATGACCTCTCTGGCCTCCGGTACCTTAGTTGGAACCAAACTTACCACGACTAACTGCAAGCTTACAAATGCTACAAATGGCGAGGTTTTCCTTTTTTGGGCAAACACTAAAGAAGTCCCAAACTGCAGACTTGAAATGTCTTTGGGGGCCAGAGGAGGTGGCGATACTGGTGGTGGTGGTCCTGCTGCTAATGCCAGATGAAGTGGAGGATGTGGATTGCCGAACTTCAGTACGTTTTGCACTTTCACCACCACTAAATGAGGTCGAGGTGGATGGAGGTCCCTTCTGGCGAGTAAGAAATATGGAAGCGGTAGGTGTTGGTGTACTAGTTAACTCCAATGATTGTGGTGCTTCTTCCATTGCCTCCTCGTCGACAACATCATCACGCTCAGCAGCTTCTCGGGCTAGGGTCAAAATGTCTGTTTGCTGCATGCCCGCTGGGGCTGCAGTGACCTTTATGATGACTGGGTCGTCGTCGTGACAGTCTTCATCAGCAGCAGTATCCGCCACTTCTTGTTGAGCCTCATCACACTCCATAACTATGAGTTTTTTGATGACCTTCCTTTTACGCTTAACTACCTTTGTCAGATAATGGTGTGCCTCACTCTCAGACAGCCGTGGTGGTTCCCAATTTTCATCCATATCATCAGAAGGAGGTGGGCTTGAAGAAGATGTAGACACCACCCTTGATCTTTTCCTTGCTAGGGATGTGGAAGACAATGAATGGTCATCAGGAGGAGTGGCTTCCTCAAATGATACCTCAGCTTGATTGTGGATTTCCTGATGTGCCCCTACTTCGGGAGGAACAACTATTGTGGGCACTTGTGACCCTCCATGCACCTCTGCTTGCGCATTTCCTTGCGCTGCCTCTCCTTCCACATGTACTTGGGCTTGTACTTGCACATGTGGTTGTTGTTGCGGCTGTGGTTGTTCAACACTTGTCAGATGAGTTACAACAACCTGTGTTGATTGAGGGACATTGCTGCTACTTTCTTGCGATGAGCCAACATCACTGGTCGATGGTGATTGAACAACTAGACTGGCTGCCTCTAAAGCACTCAAGGGCTTGGACTTAAGTTGGCGTGGTGGTGGTGGCACTGAGCCCAATGGAGCGGGGATGCTGCTCCCAGCTTGGTCCCCAGCAGATCCCGCTGCTGCTGCAGGCGTACTTTTTTTTTTACTCCCAAAAAATGTGGCGGGCGGCACACCAGTCTCATTGGTAACTTGCTTCTTCTGCTCCTTACTGGCAACTTTCTTGCTAGAGGAGCTACGGGGAACTTTTTTTGGGGCCATCTTCTTCAGAGCAGGTCAGAACAGCAGGCCGCAGTTGCACGAGTTGCAGAGTTGTCTGTGGCCAGACGTGACGTCGCGTGACGTTATGCTGCACACACACACCGCTGCAGGACTTCTTCCTGGCACTGGTGGTTCTCTTGAGTCTTGTGCACCTAAAATCAATGGAAGACAGAGGAACATCAGTTCGGTTATACACCCCAAAAATTTGAAAATCACAGAAAAATCAGCACAATCCCAAGCCCTACATGATGTTTAAATTCACCACAGAAAGACTAGGCCCATGCACCACTCACTACCCCTGGGCATAAAGGTTGAAAGCTAGGCAAAATGGTTGCAGACCTAAGAACACTGCCTGCATTAAAAATGGCCCCCTGCCTCCCAGCACATGGCCAGGGCCTGCCTGTAGCAGCACTCAAAATGGCCCCCACCCACATGGCCTGTCCCCATGAACACCCCCAAAAATCGAAAAACACAGAAAAATCAGCACAATCCCATGCCATCCATGCCCTCCATGATGTTTAACTTCAAGACACCCCACAGAAAGACTAGGCCCATGCAACACTGACTACCCCTGGTGAAAAGGCCACAACAACAGCCCAAAAAAATGAAAATCACAGAAAAATCAGCACAATCCCAAGCCATCCAGGCCCTCCATGATGTTTAAATACAAGAAACCCCACAGAAAGACTAGGCCCATGCACCACTTACTACCCCTGGGCATAAAGGTTGAAAGCTAGGCAAAATGGTTGCAGACCTAAGAACACTGCCTGCATTCAAAATGGCCCCCTGCCTCCCAGCACATGGCCAGGACCTGCCTCTAGCAGCACTCAAAATGGCCCCCACCCACATGGCCTGTCCCCATGAACACCCCCAAAATCGAAAAACACAGAAAAATCAGCACAATCCCATGCCATCCATGCCCTCCATGATGTTTAACTTCAAGACACCCCACAGAAAGACTAGACCCATGCAACACTGACTACCCCTGGTGAAAAGGCCACAACAACAGCCCAAAAAAACGAAAATCACAGAAAAATCAGCACAATCCCAAGCCGTCCAGGTCCTCCATGATGTTTAAATTCAAGAAACCCCACAGAAAGACTAGGCCCATGCACCACTCACTACCCCTAGGCATAAAGGTTGAAAGCTTGGCAAAATGGTTGCAGACCTAAGAACACTGCCTGCATTCAAAATGGCCTCCTGCCTCCCAGCACATGGCCAGGGCCTGCCTGTAACAGCACTCAAAATGGCCCCCACCCACATGGCCTGTCCCCATGAACACCCCCAAAAATCGAAAAACACAGAAAAATCAGCACAATCCCAAGCCATCCAGGCCCTCCATGATGTTTAAATTCAAGAAACCCCACAGAAAGACTAGGCCTATGCACCACTCACTACCCCTGGGCATAAAGGTTGAAAGCTAGGCAAAATGGTTGCAGACCTAAGAACACTGCCTGCATTCAAAATGGCCCCCTGCCTCCCAGCACATGGCCAGGGCCTGCCTGTAACAGCACTCAATATTGGCCCCCACCCACATGGCCTGTCCCCATGAACACCCCCAAAAATCGAAAAACAGAAAAATCAGCACAGTCCCATGCCATCCCTTCCCTCCATGATGTTTAACTTCAAGACACCCAACAGAAAGACTAGGCCCATGCAACACTGACTACCCCTGGTGAAAAGGCCACAACAACAGCCCAAAAAAACGAAAATCACAGAAAATTCAGCACAATCCCAAGCCATCCATGCCCTCCATGATGTTTAAATTCAAGAAACCCCACAGAAAGACTAGGCCCATGCACCACTCACTACACCTGGGCATAAAGGTTGAAAGCTAGGCAAAAGGGTTGCAGACCTAAGAACACTGCCTGCATTCAAAATGGCCCCCTGCCTCCCAGCACATGGCCAGGGCCTGCCTGTAGCAGCACTCAAAATGGCCCCCACCCACATGGCCTGTCCCCATGAACACCCCCAAAAATCGAAAAACACAGAAAAATCAGCACAATCCCATGCCATCCATGCCCTCCAAGATGTTTAACTTCAAGACACCCCACAGAAAGACTAGGCCCATGCAACACTGACTACCCCTGGTGAAAAGGCCACAACAACAGCCCAAAAAAACGAAAATCACAGAAAAATCAGCACAATCCCAAGCCATCCAGGCCCTCCATGATGTTTAAATTCAAGAAACCCCACAGAAAGACTAGGCCCATGCACCACTCACTACACCTGGGCATAAAGGTTGAAAGCTAGGCAAAATGGTTGTAGACCTAAGAACACTGCCTGCATTCAAAATGGCCCCCTGCCTCCCAGCACATGGCCAGGGCCTGCCTGTAGCAGCACTCAAAATGGTCCCCATCCACATGGCCTGTCCCCATGAACACCCCCAAAAATCGAAAAACACAGAAAAATCAGCACAATCCCAAGCCATCCATGCCCTCCATGATGTTTAACTTCAAGACACCCCACAGAAAGACTAGGCCCATGCAACACTGACTACCCCTGGTGAAAAGGCCACAACAACAGCCCAAAAAAACGAAAATTACAGAAAAATCAGCACAATCCCAAGCCATCCAGGCCCTCCATGATGTTTAAATTCAAGAAACCCCACAGAAAGACTAGGCCTATGCACCACTCACTACCCCTGGGCATAAAGGTTGAAAGCTAGGCAAAATGGTTGCAGACCTAAGAACACTGCCTGCATTCAAAATGGCCCCCTGCCTCCCAGCACATGGCCAGGGCCTGCCTGTAACAGCACTCAATATTGGCCCCCACCCACATGGCCTGTCCCCATGAACACCCCCAAAAATCGAAAAACAGAAAAATCAGCACAATCCCATGCCATCCCTTCCCTCCATGATGTTTAACTTCAAGACACCCAACAGAAAGACTAGGCCCATGCAACACTGACTACCCCTGGTGAAAAGGCCACAACAACAGCCCAAAAAAACGAAAATCACAGAAAAATCAGCACAATCCCAAGCCATCCATGCCCTCCATGATGTTTAAATTCAAGAAACCCCACAGAAAGACTAGGCCCATGCACCACTCACTACACCTGGGCATAAAGGTTGAAAGCTAGGCAAAATGGTTGCAGACCTAAGAACACTGCCTGCATTCAAAATGGCCCCCTGCCTCCCAGCACATGGCCAGGGCCTGCCTGTAGCAGCACTCAAAATGGCCCCCACCCACATGGCCTGTCCCCATGAACACCCCCAAAAATCGAAAAACACAGAAAAATCAGCACAATCCCATGCCATCCATGCCCTCCAAGATGTTTAACTTCAAGACACCCCACAGAAAGACTAGGCCCATGCAACACTGACTACCCCTGGTGAAAAGGCCACAACAACAGCCCAAAAAAACGAAAATCACAGAAAAATCAGCACAATCCCAAGCCATCCAGGCCCTCCATGATGTTTAAATTCAAGAAACCCCACAGAAAGACTAGGCCCATGCACCACTCACTACACCTGGGCATAAAGGTTGAAAGCTAGGCAAAATGGTTGTAGACCTAAGAACACTGCCTGCATTCAAAATGGCCCCCTGCCTCCCAGCACATGGCCAGGGCCTGCCTGTAGCAGCACTCAAAATGGCCCCCACCCACATGGCCTGTTCCCATGAACACCCCCAAAAATCGAAAAACACAGAAAAATCAGCACAATCCCATGCCATCCATGCCCTCCATGATGTTTAACTTCAAGACACCCCACAGAAAGACTAGGCCCATGCAACACTTACTACCCCTGGTGAAAAGGCCACAACAACAGCCCAAAAAAACGAAAATCACAGAAAAATCAGCACAATCCCAAGCCATCCAGGCCCTCCATGATGTTTAAATTCAAGAAACCCCACAGAAAGACTAGGCCCATGCACCACTCACTACCCCTGGGCATAAAGGTCGAAAGCTAGGCAAAATGGTTGCAGACCTAAGAACACTGCTTGCATTCAAAATGGCCCCCTGCCTCCCAGCACATGGCCAGGGCCTGCCTGTAGCAGCACTCAAAATGGCCCCCACCCACATGGCCTGTCCCCATGAACACCCCCAAAAATCGAAAAACAGAAAAATCAGCACAATCCCATGCCATCCCTGCCCTCCATGATGTTTAACTTCAAGACACCCCACAGAAAGACTAGGCCCATGCAACACTGACTACCACTGGTGAAAAGGCCACAACAACAGCCCAAAAAAATGAAAATCACAGAAAAATCAGCACAATCCCAAGCCATCCAGGCCCTCCATGATGTTTAAATTCAGAAACCCCACAGAAAGACTAGGCCCATGCACCACTCACTACACCTGGGCATAAAGGTTGAAAGCTAGGCAAAATGGTTGTAGACCTAAGAACACTGCCTGCATTCAAAATGGCCCCCTGCCTCCCAGCACATGGCCAGGGCCTGCCTGTAGCAGCACTCAAAATGGCCCCCACCCACATGGCCTGTCCCCATGAACACCCCCAAAAATCGAAAAACACAGAAAAATCAGCACAATCCCATGCCATCCATGCCCTCCATGATGTTTGACTTCAAGACACCCCACAGAAAGACTAGGCCCATGCAACACTGACTACCCCTGGTGAAAAGGCCACAACAACAGCCCAAAAAAACGAAAATCACAGAAAAATCAGCACAATCCCAAGCCATCCAGGCCCTCCATGATGTTTAAATTCAAGAAACCCCACAGAAAGACTAGGCCCATGCACCACTCACTACCCCTGGGCATAAAGGTTGAAAGCTAGGCAAAATGGTTGCAGACCTAAGAACACTGCCTGCATTCAAAATGGCCCCCTGCCTCCCAGCACATGGCCAGGGCCTGCCTGTAGCAGCACTCAAAATGGCCCCCACCCACATGGCCTGTCCCCATGAACACCCCCAAAAATCGAAAAACACAGACAAATCAGCACAATCCCATGCCATCCATGCCCTCCATGATGTTTAACTTCAAGACACCCCACAGAAAGACTAGGCCCATGCAACACTGACTACCCCTGGTGAAAAGGCCACAACAACAGCCCAAAAAAACGAAAATCACAGAAAAATCAGCACAATCCCAAGCCATCTAAGCCCTCCATGATGTTTAAATTCAAGAAACCCCACAGAAAGCCTAGGCCCATGCACCACTCACTACCCCTGGGCATAAAGGTTGAAAGCTAGGCAAAATGGTTGCAGACCTAAGAAAACTGCCTGCATTCAAAATGGCCCCCTGCCTCCCAGCACATGGCCAGGGCCTGCCTGTAGCAGCACTCAAAATGGCCCCCACCCACATGGCCTGTCCCCATGAACACCCCCAAAAATCGAAAAACACAGAAAAATCAGCACAATCCCATGCCATCCATGCCCTCCATGATGTTTACATTCAAGAAACCCCACAGAAAGACTAGGCCCATGCACCACTCACTACCCCGGGGCATAAAGGTTGAAAGCTAGGCAAAATGGTTGTAGACCTAAGAACACTGCCTGCATTCAAAATGGCCCCCTGCCTCCCAGCACAGGGCCAGGGCCTGCCTGTAGCAGCACTCAAAATGGTCACCATCCACATGGCCTGTCCCCATGAACACCCCCAAAAATCGAAAAACACAGAAAAATCAGCACAATCCCAAGCCATCCATGCCCTCCATGATGTTTAACTTCAAGACACCCCACAGAAAGACTAGGCCCATGCAACACTGACTACCCCTGGTGAAAAGGCCACAACAACAGCCCAAAAAAACGAAAATTACAGAAAAATCAGCACAATCCCAAGCCATCCAGGTCCTCCATGATGTTTAAATTCAAGAAGCCCCACAGAAAGACTAGGCCCATGCACCACTCACTACCCCTAGGCATAAAGGTTGAAAGCTAGGCAAAATGGTTGCAGACCTAAGAACACTGCCTGCATTCAAAATGGCCTCCTGCCTCCCAGCACATGGCCAGGGCCTGCCTGTAGCAGCACTCAAAATGGCCCCCACCCACATGGCCTGTCCCCATGAACACCCCCAAAAATCGAAAAACAGAAAAATCAGCACAATCCCATGCCATCCCTGCCCTCCATGATGTTTAACTTCAAGACACCCCACAGAAAGACTAGGCCCATGCAACACTGACTACCCCTGGTGAAAAGGCCACAACAACAGCCCAAAAAAATGAAAATCACAGAAAAATCAGCACAATCCCAAGCCATCCAGGCCCTCCATGATGTTTAAATTCAAGAAACCCCACAGAAAGACTAGGCCTATGCACCACTCACTACCCCTGGGCATAAAGGTTGAAAGCTAGGCAAAATGGTTGCAGACCTAAGAACACTGCCTGCATTCAAAATGGCCCCCTGCCTCCCAGCACATGGCCAGGTCCTGCCTGTAACAGCACTCAATATTGGCCCCCACCCACATGGCCTGTCCCCATGAACACCCCCAAAAATCGAAAAACAGAAAAATCAGCACAATCCCATGCCATCCCTTCCCTCCATGATGTTTAACTTCAAGACACCCAACAGAAAGACTAGGCCCATGCAACACTGACTACCCCTGGTGAAAAGGCCACAACAACAGCCCAAAAAAACGAAAATCACAGAAAAATCAGCACAATCCCAAGCCATCCATGCCCTCCATGATGTTTAAATTCAAGAAACCCCACAGAAAGACTAAGCCCATGCACCACTCACTACACCTGGGCATAAAGGTTGAAAGCTAGGCAAAATGGTTGCAGACCTAAGAACACTGCCTGCATTCAAAATGGCCCCCTGCCTCCCAGCACATGGCCAGGGCCTGCCTGTAGCAGCACTCAAAATGGCCCCCACCCACATGGCCTGTCCCCATGAACACCCCCAAAAATCGAAAAACACAGAAAAATCAGCACAATCCCATGCCATCCATGCCCTCCAAGATGTTTAACTTCAAGACACCCCACAGAAAGACTAGGCCCATGCAACACTGACTACCCCTGGTGAAAAGGCCACAACAACAGCCCAAAAAAACGAAAATCACAGAAAAATCAGCACAATCCCAAGCCATCCAGGCCCTCCATGATGTTTAAATTCAAGAAACCCCACAGAAAGACTAGGCCCATGCACCACTCACTACACCTGGGCATAAAGGTTGAACGCTAGGCAAAATGGTTGTAGACCTAAGAACACTGCCTGCATTCAAAATGGCCCCCTGCCTCCCAGCACATGGCCAGGGCCTGCCTGTAGCAGCACTCAAAATGGTCCCCATCCACATGGCCTGTCCCCATGAACACCCCTAAAAATCGAAAAACAAAGAAAAATCAGCACAATCCCAAGCCATCCATGCCCTCCATGATGTTTAACTTCAAGACACCCCACAGAAAGACTAGGCCCATGCAACACTGACTACCCCTGGTGAAAAGGCCACAACAACAGCCCAAAAAAACGAAAATTACAGAAAAATCAGCACAATCCCAAGCCATCCAGGCCCTCCATGATGTTTAAATTCAAGAAACCCCACAGAAAGACTAGGCCTATGCACCACTCACTACCCCTGGGCATAAAGGTTGAAAGCTAGGCAAAATGGTTGCAGACCTAAGAACACTGCCTGCATTCAAAATGGCCCCCTGCCTCCCAGCACATGGCCAGGGCCTGCCTGTAACAGCACTCAATATTGGCCCCCACCCACATGGCCTGTCCCCATGAACAGCCCCAAAAATCGAAAAACAGAAAAATCAGCACAATCCCATGCCATCCCTTCCCTCCATGATGTTTAACTTCAAGACACCCAACAGAAAGACTAGGCCCATGCAACACTGACTACCCCTGGTGAAAAGGCCACAACAACAGCCCAAAAAAACGAAAATCACAGAAAAATCAGCACAATCCCAAGCCATCCATGCCCTCCATGATGTTTAA
This sequence comes from Lissotriton vulgaris, assembly GCF_964263255.1. Lineage (NCBI taxonomy): Eukaryota > Metazoa > Chordata > Amphibia > Caudata > Salamandridae > Lissotriton > Lissotriton vulgaris. The sequence goes on along the minus strand of NC_141697.1, from coordinate 852,498,847 downwards.
ATTCAAGAAACCCCACAGAAAGGCTAGGCCCATGCACCACTCACTACACCTGGGCATAAAGGTTGAAAGCTAGGCAAAATGGTTGCAGACCTAAGAACACTGCCTGCATTCAAAATGGCCCCCTGCCTCCCAGCACATGGCCAGGGCCTGCCTGTAGCAGCACTCAAAATGGCCCCCACCCACATGGCCTGTCCCCATGAACACCCCCAAAAATCGAAAAACACAGAAAAATCAGCACAATCCCATGCCATCCATGCCCTCCAAGATGTTTAACTTCAAGACACCCCACAGAAAGACTAGGCCCATGCAACACTGACTACCCCTGGTGAAAAGGCCACAACAACAGCCCAAAAAAACGAAAATCACAGAAAAATCAGCACAATCCCAAGCCATCCAGGCCCTCCATGATGTTTAAATTCAAGAAACCCCACAGAAAGACTAGGCCCATGCACCACTCACTACACCTGGGCATAAAGGTTGAAAGCTAGGCAAAATGGTTGTAGACCTAAGAACACTGCCTGCATTCAAAATGGCCCCCTGCCTCCCAGCACATGGCCAGGGCCTGCCTGTAGCAGCACTCAAAATGGTCCCCATCCACATGGCCTGTCCCCATGAACACCCCCAAAAATCGAAAAACACAGAAAAATCAGCACAATCCCAAGCCATCCATGCCCTCCATGATGTTTAACTTCAAGACACCCCACAGAAAGACTAGGCCAATGCAACACTGACTATCCCTGGTGAAAAGGCCACAACAACAGCCCAAAAAAACGAAAATTACAGAAAAATCAGCACAATCCCAAGCCATCCAGGCCCTCCATGATGTTTAAATTCAAGAAACCCCACAGAAAGACTAGGCCCAAGCACCACTCACTACCCCTGGGCATAAAGGTTGAAAGCTAGGCAAAATGGTTGCAGACCTAAGAACACTGCCTGCATTCAAAATGGCCCCCTGCCTCCCAGCACATGGCCAGGGCCTGCCTGTAGCAGCACTCAAAATGGCCCCCACCCACATGGCCTGTCCCCATGAACACCCCCAAAAATCGAAAAACACAGAAAAATCAGCACAATCCCATGCCATCCATGCCCTCCATGATGTTTAACTTCAAGACACCCCACAGAAAGACTAGGCCCATGCAACACTTACTACCCCTGGTGAAAAGGCCACAACAACAGCCCAAAAAAACGAAAATCACAGAAAAATCAGCACAATCCCAAGCCATCCAGGCCCTCCATGATGTTTAAATTCAAGAAACCCCACAGAAAGACTAGGCCCATGCACCACTCACTACCCCTGGGCATAAAGGTCGAAAGCTAGGCAAAATGGTTGCAGACCTAAGAACACTGCTTGCATTCAAAATGGCCCCCTGCCTCCCAGCACATGGCCAGGGCCTGCCTGTAGCAGCACTCAAAATGGCCCCCACCCACATGGCCTGTCCCCATGAACACCCCCAAAAATCGAAAAACAGAAAAATCAGCACAATCCCATGCCATCCCTGCCCTCCATGATGTTTAACTTCAAGACACCCCACAGAAAGACTAGGCCCATGCAACACTGACTACCACTGGTGAAAAGGCCACAACAACAGCCCAAAAAAATGAAAATCACAGAAAAATCAGCACAATCCCAAGCCATCCAGGCCCTCCATGATGTTTAAATTCAGAAACCCCACAGAAAGACTAGGCCCATGCACCACTCACTACACCTGGGCATAAAGGTTGAAAGCTAGGCAAAATGGTTGTAGACCTAAGAACACTGCCTGCATTCAAAATGGCCCCCTGCCTCCCAGCACATGGCCAGGGCCTGCCTGTAGCAGCACTCAAAATGGCCCCCACCCACATGGCCTGTCCCCATGAACACCCCCAAAAATCGAAAAACACAGAAAAATCAGCACAATCCCATGCCATCCATGCCCTCCATGATGTTTGACTTCAAGACACCCCACAGAAAGACTAGGCCCATGCAACACTGACTACCCCTGGTGAAAAGGCCACAACAACAGCCCAAAAAAACGAAAATCACAGAAAAATCAGCACAATCCCAAGCCATCCAGGCCCTCCATGATGTTTAAATTCAAGAAACCCCACAGAAAGACTAGGCCCATGCACCACTCACTACCCCTGGGCATAAAGGTTGAAAGCTAGGCAAAATGGTTGCAGACCTAAGAACACTGCCTGCATTCAAAATGGCCCCCTGCCTCCCAGCACATGGCCAGGGCCTGCCTGTAGCAGCACTCAAAATGGCCCCCACCCACATGGCCTGTCCCCATGAACACCCCCAAAAATCGAAAAACACAGACAAATCAGCACAATCCCATGCCATCCATGCCCTCCATGATGTTTAACTTCAAGACACCCCACAGAAAGACTAGGCCCATGCAACACTGACTACCCCTGGTTAAAAGGCCACAACAACAGCCCAAAAAAACGAAAATCACAGAAAAATCAGCACAATCCCAAGCCATCTAAGCCCTCCATGATGTTTAAAATCAAGAAACCCCACAGAAAGCCTAGGCCCATGCACCACTCACTACCCCTGGGCATAAAGGTTGAAAGCTAGGCAAAATGGTTGCAGACCTAAGAAAACTGCCTGCATTCAAAATGGCCCCCTGCCTCCCAGCACATGGCCAGGGCCTGCCTGTAGCAGCACTCAAAATGGCCCCCACCCACATGGCCTGTCCCCATGAACACCCCCAAAATCGAAAAACACAGAAAAATCAGCACAATCCCATGCCATCCATGCCCTCCATGATGTTTACATTCAAGAAACCCCACAGAAAGACTAGGCCCATGCACCACTCACTACCCCGGGGCATAAAGGTTGAAAGCTAGGCAAAATGGTTGTAGACCTAAGAACACTGCCTGCATTCAAAATGGCCCCCTGCCTCCCAGCACAGGGCCAGGGCCTGCCTGTAGCAGCACTCAAAATGGTCACCATCCACATGGCCTGTCCCCATGAACACCCCCAAAAATCGAAAAACACAGAAAAATCAGCACAATCCCAAGCCATCCATGCCCTCCATGATGTTTAACTTCAAGACACCCCACAGAAAGACTAGGCCCATGCAACACTGACTACCCCTGGTGAAAAGGCCACAACAACAGCCCAAAAAAACGAAAATTACAGAAAAATCAGCACAATCCCAAGCCATCCAGGCCCTCCATGATGTTTAAATTCAAGAAACCCCACAGAAAGACTAGGCCCAAGCACCACTCACTACCCCTGGGCATAAAGGTTGAAAGCTAGGCAAAATGGTTGCAGACCTAAGAACACTGCCTGCATTCAAAATGGCCCCCTGCCTCCCAGCACATGGCCAGGGCCTGCCTGTAGCAGCACTCAAAATGGCCCCCACCCACATGGCCTGTCCCCATGAACACCCCCAAAAATCGAAAAACACAGAAAAATCAGCACAATCCCATGCCATCCATGCCCTCCATGATGTTTAACTTCAAGACACCCCACAGAAAGACTAGGCCCATGCAACACTTACTACCCCTGGTGAAAAGGCCACAACAACAGCCCAAAAAAACGAAAATCACAGAAAAATCAGCACAATCCCAAGCCATCCAGGCCCTCCATGATGTTTAAATTCAAGAAACCCCACAGAAAGACTAGGCCCATGCACCACTCACTACCCCTGGGCATAAAGGTGGAAAGCTAGGCAAAATGGTTGCAGACCTAAGAACACTGCTTGCATTCAAAATGGCCCCCTGCCTCCCAGCACATGGCCAGGGCCTGCCTGTAGCAGCACTCAAAATGGCCCCCACCCACATGGCCTGTCCCCATGAACACCCCCAAAAATCGAAAAACAGAAAAATCAGCACAATCCCATGCCATCCCTGCCCTCCATGATGTTTAACTTCAAGACACCCCACAGAAAGACTAGGCCCATGCAACACTGACTACCACTGGTGAAAAGGCCACAACAACAGCCCAAAAAAATGAAAATCACAGAAAAATCAGCACAATCCCAAGCCATCCAGGCCCTCCATGATGTTTCAATTCAAGAAACCCCACAGAAAGACTAGGCCCATGCACCACTCACTACACCTGGGCATAAAGGTTGAAAGCTAGGCAAAATGGTTGTAGACCTAAGAACACTGCCTGCATTCAAAATGGCCCCCTGCCTCCCAGCACATGGTAAGGGCCTGCCTGTAGCAGCACTCAAAATGGCCCCCACCCACATGGCCTGTCCCCATGAACAACCCCAAAAATCGAAAAACAGAAAAATCAGCACAATCCCATGCCATCCCTGCCCTCCATGATGTTTAACTTCAAGACACCCCACAGAAAGACTAGGCCCATGCAACACTGACTACCCCTGGTGAAAAGGCCACAACAACAGCCCAAAAAAATGAAAATCACAGAAAAATCAGCACAATCCCAAGCCATCCAGGCCCTCCATGATGTTTAAATTCAAGAAACCCCACAGAAAGACTAGGCCTATGCACCACTCACTACCCCTGGGCATAAAGGTTGAAAGCTAGGCAAAATGGTTGCAGACCTAAGAACACTGCCTGCATTCAAAATGGCCCCCTGCCTCCCAGCACATGGCCAGGGCCTGCCTGTAACAGCACTCAATATTGGCCCCCACCCACATGGCCTGTCCCCATGAACACCCCCAAAAATCGAAAAACAGAAAAATCAGCACAATCCCATGCCATCCCTTCCCTCCATGATGTTTAACTTCAAGACACCCAACAGAAAGACTAGGCCCATGCAACACTGACTACCCCTGGTGAAAAGGCCACAACAACAGCCCAAAAAAACGAAAATCACAGAAAAATCAGCACAATCCCAAGCCATCCATGCCCTCCATGATGTTTAAATTCAAGAAACCCCACAGAAAGACTAGGCCCATGCACCACTCACTACACCTGGGCATAAAGGTTGAAAGCTAGGCAAAATGGTTGCAGACCTAAGAACACTGCCTGCATTCAAAATGGCCCCCTGCCTCCCAGCACATGGCCAGGGCCTGCCTGTAGCAGCACTCAAAATGGCCCCCACCCACATGGCCTGTCCCCATGAACACCCCCAAAAATCGAAAAACACAGAAAAATCAGCACAATCCCATGCCATCCATGCCCTCCAAGATGTTTAACTTCAAGACACCCCACAGAAAGACTAGGCCCATGCAACACTGACTACCCCTGGTGAAAATGCCACAACAACAGCCCAAAAAAACGAAAATCACAGAAAAATCAGCACAATCCCAAGCCATCCAGGCCCTCCATGATGTTTAAATTCAAGAAACCCCACAGAAAGACTAGGCCCATGCACCACTCACTACACCTGGGCATAAAGGTTGAAAGCTAGGCAAAATGGTTGTAGACCTAAGAACACTGCCTGCATTCAAAATTGCCCCCTGCCTCCCAGCACATGGCCAGGGCCTGCCTGTAGCAGCACTCAAAATGGTCCCCATCCACATGGCCTGTCCCCATGAACACCCCCAAAAATCGAAAAACACAGAAAAATCAGCACAATCCCAAGCCATCCATGCCCTCCATGATGTTTAACTTCAAGACACCCCACAGAAAGACTAGGCCAATGCAACACTGACTACCCCTGGTGAAAAGGCCACAACAACAGCCCAAAAAAACGAAAATCACAGAAAAATCAGCACAATCCCAAGCCATCCATGCCCTCCATGATGTTTAAATTCAAGAAACCCCACAGAAAGACTAGGCCCATGCACCACTCACTACACCTGGGCATAAAGGTTGAAAGCTAGGCAAAATGGTTGCAGACCTAAGAACACTGCTTGCATTCAAAATGCCCCCCTGCCTCCCAGCACATGGCCAGGGCCTGCCTGTAGCAGCACTCAAAATGGCCCCCACCCACATGGCCTGTCCCCATGAACACCCCCAAAAATCGGAAAACAGAAAAATCAGCACAATCCCATGCCATCCCTTCCCTCCATGATGTTTAACTTCAAGACACCCAACAGAAAGACTAGGCCCATGCAACACTGACTACCCCTGGTGAAAAGGCCACAACAACAGCCCAAAAAAACGAAAATCACAGAAAAATCAGCACAATCCCAAGCCATCCATGCCCTCCATGATGTTTAAATTCAAGAAACCCCACAGAAAGACTAGGCCCATGCACCACTCACTACACCTGGGCATAAAGGTTGAAAGCTAGGCAAAATGGTTGCAGACCTAAGAACACTGCCTGCATTCAAAATGGCCCCCTGCCTCCCAGCACATGGCCAGGGCCTGCCTGTAGCAGCACTCAAAATGGCCCCCACCCACATGGCCTGTCCCCATGAACACCCCCAAAAATCGAAAAACACAGAAAAATCAGCACAATCCCAAGCCATCCATGCCCTCCATGATGTTTAACTTCAAGACACCCCACAGAAAGACTAGGCCCATGCAACACTGACTACCCCTGGTGAAAAGGCCACAACAACAGCCCAAAAAAACGAAAATTACAGAAAAATCAGCACAATCCCAAGCCATCCATGCCCTCCAAGATGTTTAACTTCAAGACACCCCACAGAAAGACTAGGCACATGCAACACTGACTACCCCTGGTGAAAAGGCCACAACAACAGCCCAAAAAAACGAAAATCACAGAAAAATCAGCACAATCCCAAGCCATCCAGGCCCTCCATGATGTTTAAATTCAAGAAACCCCACAGAAAGACTAGGCCCATGCACCACTCACTACACCTGGGCATAAAGGTTGAAAGCTAGGCAAAATGGTTGTAGACCTAAGAACACTGCCTGCATTCAAAATGGCCCCCTGCCTCCCAGCACATGGCCAGGGCCTGCCTGTAGCAGCACTCAAAATGGTCCCCATCCACATGGCCTGTCCCCATGAACACCCCCAAAAATCGAAAAACACAGAAAAATCAGCACAATCCCAAGCCATCCATGCCCTCCATGATGTTTAACTTCAAGACACCCCACAGAAAGACTAGGCCAATGCAACACTGACTACCCCTGGTGAAAAGGCCACAACAACAGCCCAAAAAAACGAAAATTACAGACAAATCAGCACAATCCCATGCCATCCAGGCCCTCCATGATGTTTAAATTCAAGAAACCCCACAGAAAGACTAGGCCCAAGCACCACTCACTACCCCTGGGCATAAAGGTTGAAAGCTAGGCAAAATGGTTGCAGACCTAAGAACACTGCCTGCATTCAAAATGGCCCCCTGCCTCCCAGCACATGGCCAGGGCCTGCCTGTAGCAGCACTCAAAATGGCCCCCACCCACATGGCCTGTCCCCATGAACACCCCCAAAAATCGAAAAACAGAAAAATCAGCACAATCCCATGCCATCCCTGCCCTCCATGATGTTTAACTTCAAGACACCCCACAGAAAGACTAGGCCCATGCAACACTGACTACCACTGGTGAAAAGGCCACAACAACAGCCCAAAAAAATGAAAATCACAGAAAAATCAGCACAATCCCAAGCCATCCAGGCCCTCCATGATGTTTAAATTCAGAACCCCCACAGAAAGACTAGGCCCATGCACCACTCACTACACCTGGGCATAAAGGTTGAAAGCTAGGCAAAATGGTTGTAGACCTAAGAACACTGCCTGCATTCAAAATGGCACCCTGCCTCCCAGCACATGTTCAGGGCCTGCCTGTAGCAGCACTCAAAATGGCCCCCACCCACATGGCCTGTCCCCATGAACACCCCCAAAAATCGAAAAACACAGACAAATCAGCACAATCCCATGCCATCCATGCCCTCCATGATGTTTAACTTCAAGACACCCCACAGAAAGACTAGGCCCATGCAACACTGACTACCCCTGGTGAAAAGGCCACAACAACAGCCCAAAAAAACGAAAATCACAGAAAAATCAGCACAATCCCAAGCCATCTAAGCCCTCCATGATGTTTCAATTCAAGAAACCCCACAGAAAGCCTAGGCCCATGCACCACTCACTACCCCTGGGCATAAAGGTTGAAAGCTAGGCAAAATGGTTGCAGACCTAAGAAAACTGCCTGCATTCAAAATGGCCCCCTGCCTCCCAGCACATGGCCAGGGCCTGCCTGTAGCAGCACTCAAAATGGCCCCCACCCACATGGCCTGTCCCCATGAACACCCCCAAAAATCGAAAAACACAGAAAAATCAGCACAATCCCATGCCATCCATGCCCTCCATGATGTTTACATTCAAGAAACCCCACAGAAAGACTAGGCCCATGCACCACTCACTACCCCGGGGCATAAAGGTTGAAAGCTAGGCAAAATGGTTGCAGACCTAAGAAAACTGCCTGCATTCAAAATGGCCCCCTGCCTCCCAGCACATGGCCAGGGCCTGCCTGTAGCAGCACTCAAAATGGCCCCCACCCACATGGCCTGTCCCCATGAACACCCCCAAAAATCGAAAAACACAGAAAAATCAGCACAATCCCATGCCACCCATGCCCTCTATGATGTTTAACTTCAAGACACCCCACAGAAAGACTAGGCCCATGCAACACTGACTACCCCTGGTGAAAAGGCCACATCAACAGCCCAAAAAAATGAAAATCACAGTAAAATTAGCACAATCCCAAGCCATCCAGGCCCTCCATGATGTTTAAATTCAAGAAACCCCACAGAAAGACTAGGCCCATGCACCACTCACTACACCTGGGCATAAAGGTTGAAAGCTAGGCAAAATGGTTGTAGACCTAAGAACACTGCCTGCATTCAAAATGGCCCCCTGCCTCCCAGCACATGGCCAGGGCCTGCCTGTAGCAGCACTCAAAATGGCCCCCACCCACATGGCCTGTCCCCATGAACACCCCCAAAAATCGAAAAACACAGACAAATCAGCACAATCCCATGCCATCCATGCCCTCCATGATGTTTAACTTCAAGACACCCCACAGAAAGACTAGGCCCATGCAACACTGACTACCCCTGGTGAAAAGGCCACAACAACAGCCCAAAAAAACGAAAATCACAGAAAAATCAGCACAATCCCAAGCCATCTAAGCCCTCCATGATGTTTCAATTCAAGAAACCCCACAGAAAGCCTAGGCCCATGCACCACTCACTACCCCTGGGCATAAAGGTTGAAAGCTAGGCAAAATGGTTGCAGACCTAAGAAAACTGCCTGCATTCAAAATGGCCCCCTGCCTCCCAGCACATGGCCAGGGCCTGCCTGTAGCAGCACTCAAAATGGCCCCCACCCACATGGCCTGTCCCCATGAACACCCCCAAAAATCGAAAAACACAGAAAAATCAGCACAATCCCATGCCACCCATGCTCTCTATGATGTTTAACTTCAAGACACCCCACAGAAAGACTAGGCCCATGCAACACTGACTACCCCTGGTGAAAAGGCCACAACAACAGCCCAAAAAAATGAAAATCACAGTAGAATTAGCACAATCCCAAGCCATCCAGGCCCTCCATGATGTTTAAATTCAAGAAACCCCACAGAAAGACTAGGCCCATGCACCACTCACTACACCTGGGCATAAAGGTTGAAAGCTAGGCAAAATGGTTGTAGACCTAAGAACACTGCCTGCATTCAAAATGGCCCCCTGCCTCCCAGCACATGGCCAGGGCCTGCCTGTAGCAGCACTCAAAATGGCCCCCACCCACATGGCCTGTACCCATGAACACCCCCAAAAATCGAAAAACACAGAAAAATCAGCACAATCCCATGCCATCCATGCCCTCCATGATGTTTGACTTCAAGAAACCCCACAGAAAGACTAGGCCCATGCAACACTGACTACCCCTGGTGAAAAGGCCACAACAACAGCCCAAAAAAACGAAAATCACAGAAAAATCAGCACAATCCCAAGCCATCCAGGCCCTCCATGATGTTTAAATTCAAGAAACCCCACAGAAAGACTAGGCCCATGCACCACTCACTACCCCTGGGCATAAAGGTTGAAAGCTAGGCAAAATGGTTGCAGACCTAAGAACACTGCCTGCATTCAAAATGGCCCCCTGCCTCCCAGCACATGGCCAGGGCCTGCCTGTAGCAGCACTCAAAATGGCCCCCACCCACATGGCCTGTCCCCATGAACACCCCCAAAAATCGAAAAACACAGACAAATCAGCACAATCCCATGCCATCCATGCCCTCCATGATGTTTAACTTCAAGACACCCCACAGAAAGACTAGGCCCATGCAACACTGACTACCCCTGGTGAAAAGGCCACAACAACAGACCAAAAAAACGAAAATCACAGAAAAATCAGCACAATCCCAAGCCATCTAAGCCCTCCATGATGTTTAAATTCAAGAAACCCCACAGAAAGCCTAGGCCCATGCACCACTCACTACCCCTGGGCATAAAGGTTGAAAGCTAGGCAAAATGGTTGCAGACCTAAGAAAACTGCCTGCATTCAAAATGGCCCCCTGCCTCCCAGCACATGGCCAGGGCCTGCCTGTAGCAGCACTCAAAATGGCCCCCACCCACATGGCCTGTCCCCATGAACACCCCCAAAAATCGAAAAACACTGAAAAATCAGCACAATCCCATGCCATCCATGCCCTCCATGATGTTTAACTTCAAGACACCCCACAGAAAGACTAGGCCCATGCAACACTGACTACCCCTGGTGAAAAGGCCACAACAACAGCCCAAAAAAACGAGAATCACAGAAAAATCAGCCCAATCCCAAGCCATCCAATCCCTCCATGATGTTTACATTCAAGAAACCCCACAGAAAGACTAGGCCCATGCACCACTCACTACCCCTGGGCATAAAGGTTGAAAGCTAGGCAAAATGGTTGCAGACCTAGGAAAACTGCCTGCATTCAAAATGGCCCCCTGCCTCCCAGCACATGGCCAGGGCCTGCCTGTAGCAGCACTCAAAATGGCCCCCACCCACATGGCCTGTCCCCATGAACACCCCCAAAAATCGAAAAACACAGAAAAATCAGCACAATCCCATGCCACCCATGCCCTCCATGATGTTTATCTTCAAGACACCCCACAGAAAGACTAGGCCCATGCAACACTGACTACCCCTGGTGAAAAGGCCACAACAACAGCCCAAAAAAACGAAAATCACAGAAAAATCAGCACAATCCCAAGCCATCCAGGCCCTCCATGATGTTTAAATTCAAGAAACCCCACAGAAAGACTAGACCCATGCACCACTCACTACCCCTGGGCATAAAGGTTCAAAGCTAGGCAAAATGGGTGCAGACCTAAGAACACTGCCTGCATTCAAAATGGCCCCCTGCCTCCCAGCACATGGCCAGGGCCTGCCTGTAGCAGCACTCAAAATGGCCCCCACCCACATGGCCTGTCCCCATGAACACCCCCAAAAATCGAAAAACACAGAAAAATCAGCACAATCCCATGCCATTCATGCCCTCCATGTAGTTTAACTTCAAGACACCCCACAGAAAGACTAGGCCCATGCAACACTGACTACCCCTGGTGAAAAGGCCACAGCAACAGCCCAAAAAAACGGAAATCACAGAAAAATCAGCACAATCCCAAGCCATCCAGGCCCTCCATGATGTTTAAATTCAAGAAACCCCACAGAAAGACTAGGCCCATGCACCACTCACTACCCCTGGGCATAAAGGTTGAAAGCTAGGCAAAATGGTTGCAGACCTAAGAACACTACCTGCATTCAAAATGGCCCCCTGCCTCCCAGCACATGGCCAGGGCCTGCCTGTAGCAGCACTCAAAATGGCCCCCACCCACATGGCCTGTCCCCATGAACACCCCCAAAAATCGAAAAACACAGAAAAATCAGCACAATCCCATGCCATCCATGCCCTCCAAGATGTTTAACTTCAAGACACCCCACAGAAAGACTAGGCCCATGCAACACTGACTACCCCTGGTGAAAAGGCCACAACAACAGCCCAAAAAAACGAAAATCACAGAAAAATCAGCACAATCCCAAGCCATCCAGGCCCTCCATGATGTTTAAATTCAAGAAACCCCACAGAAAGACTAGGCCCATGCACCACTCACTACACCTGGGCATAAAGGTTGAAAGCTAGGCAAAATGGTTGTAGACCTAAGAACACTGCCTGCATTCAAAATGGCCCCCTGCCTCCCAGCACATGGCCAGGGCCTGCCTGTAGCAGCACTCAAAATGGCCCCCACCCACATGGCCTGTCCCCATGAACACCCCCAAAAATCGAAAAACACAGACAAATCAGCACAATCCCATGCCATCCATGCCCTCCATGATGTTTAACTTCAAGACACCCCACAGAAAGACTAGGCCCATGCAACACTGACTACCCCTGGTGAAAAGGCCACAACAACAGCCCAAAAAAAACGAAAATCACAGAAAAATCAGCACAATCCCAAGCCATCTAAGCCCTCCATGATGTTTAAATTCAAGAAACCCCACAGAAAGCCTAGGCCCATGCACCACTCACTACCCCTGGGCATAAAGGTTGAAAGCTAGGCAAAATGGTTGCAGACCTAAGAAAACTGCCTGCATTCAAAATGGCCCCCTGCCTCCCAGCACATGGCCAGGGCCTGCCTGTAGCAGCACTCAAAATGGCCCCCACCCACATGGCCTGTCCCCATGAACACCCCCAAAAATCGAAAAACACAGAAAAATCAGCACAATCCCATGCCATCCATGCCCTCCATGATGTTTAACTTCAAGACACCCCACAGAAAGACTAGGCCCATGCAACACTGACTACCCCTGGTGAAAAGGCCACAACAACAGCCCAAAAAAACGAGAATCACAGAAAAATCAGCCCAATCCCAAGCCATCCAATCCCTCCATGATGTTTACATTCAAGAAACCCCACAGAAAGACTAGGCCCATGCACCACTCACTACCCCTGGGCATAAAGGTTGAAAGCTAGGCAAAATGGTTGCAGACCTAAGAAAACTGCCTGCATTCAAAATGGCCCCCTGCCTCCCAGCACATGGCCAGGGCCTGCCTGTAGCAGCACTCAAAATGGCCCCCACCCACATGGCCTGTCCCCATGAACACCCCCAAAAATCGAAAAACACAGAAAAATCAGCACAATCCCATGCCACCCATGCCCTCCATGATGTTTAACTTCAAGACACCCCACAGAAAGACTAGGCCCATGCAACACTGACTACCCCTGGTGAAAAGGCCACAACAACAGCCCAAAAAAACGAAAATCACAGAAAAATCAGCACAATCCCAAGCCATCCAGGCCCTCCATGATGTTTAAATTCAAGAAACCCCACAGAAAGACTAGACCCATGCACCACTCACTACCCCTGGGCATAAAGGTTGAAAGCTAGGCAAAATGGGTGCAGACCTAAGAACACTGCCTGCATTCAAAATGGCCCCCTGCCTCCCAGCACATGGCCAGGGCCTGCCTGTAGCAGCACTCAAAATGGCCCCCACCCACATGGCCTGTCCCCATGAACACCCCCAAAAATCGAAAAACACAGAAAAATCAGCACAATCCCATGCCATTCATGCCCTCCATGTAGTTTAACTTCAAGACACCCCACAGAAAGACTAGGCCCATGCAACACTGACTACCCCTGGTGAAAAGGCCACAACAACAGCCCAAAAAAACGAAAATCACAGAAAAATCAGCACAATCCCAAGCCATCCAAGCCCTCCATGATGTTTAAATTCAAGAAACCCCACAGAAAGACTAGGCCCATGCACCACTCACTACCCCTGGGCATAAAGGTTGAAAGCTAGGCAAAATCGTTGCAGACCTAAGAAAACTGCCTGCATTCAAAATGGCCCCCTGCCTCCCAGCACATGGCCAGGGCCTGCCTGTAGCAGCACTCAAAATGGCCGCCACTCACATGGCCTGTCCCCATGAACACCCCCAAAAATCAAAAAACACAGAAAAATCAGCACAATCCCATGCCATCCATGCCCTCCATGATGTTTAACTTCAAGACACCCCACAGAAAGACTAGGCCCATGCAACACTGACTACCCCTGGTGAAAAGGCCACAGCAACAGCCCAAAAAAACGGAAATCACAGAAAAATCAGCACAATCCCAAGCCATCCAGGCCCTCCATGATGTTTAAATTCAAGAAACCCCACAGAAAGACTAGGCCCATGCACCACTCACTACCCCGGGCATAAAGGTTGAAAGCTAGGCAAAATGGTTGCAGACCTAAGAACACTACCTGCATTCAAAATGGCCCCCTGCCTCCCAGCACATGGCCAGGGCCTGCCTGTAGCAGCACTCAAAATGGCCCCCACCCACATGGCCTGTCCCCATGAACACCCCCAAAAATCGAAAAACACAGAAAAATCAGCACAATCCCATGCCATCCATGCCCTCCAAGATGTTTAACTTCAAGACACCCCACAGAAAGACTAGGCCCATGCAACACTGACTACCCCTGGTGAAAAGGCCACAACAACAGCCCAAAAAAACGAAAATCACAGAAAAATCAGCACAATCCCAAGCCATCCAGGCCCTCCATGATGTTTAAATTCAAGAAACCCCACAGAAAGACTAGGCCCATGCACCACTCACTACACCTGGGCATAAAGGTTGAAAGCTAGGCAAAATGGTTGTAGACCTAAGAACACTGCCTGCATTCAAAATGGCCCCCTGCCTCCCAGCACATGGCCAGGGCCTGCCTGTAGCAGCACTCAAAATGGTCCCCATCCACATGGCCTGTCCCCATGAACACCCCCAAAAATCGAAAAACACAGAAAAATCAGCACAATCCCAAGCCATCCATGCCCTCCATGATGTTTAACTTCAAGACACCCCACAGAAAGACTAGGCCAATGCAACACTGACTACCCCTGGTGAAAAGGCCACAACAACAGCCCAAAAAAACGAAAATTACAGAAAAATCAGCACAATCCCAAGCCATCCAGGCCCTCCATGATGTTTAAATTCAAGAAACCCCACAGAAAGACTAGGCCCAAGCACCACTCACTACCCCTGGGCATAAAGGTTGAAAGCTAGGCAAAATGGTTGCAGACCTAAGAACACTGCCTGCATTCAAAATGGCCCCCTGCCTCCCAGCACATGGCCAGGGCCTGCCTGTAGCAGCACTCAAAATGGCCCCCACCCACATGGCCTGTCCCCATGAACACCCCCAAAAATCGAAAAACACAGAAAAATCAGCACAATCCCATGCCATCCATGCCCTCCATGATGTTTAACTTCAAGACACCCCACAGAAAGACTAGGCCCATGCAACACTTACTACCCCTGGTGAAAAGGCCACAACAACAGCCCAAAAAAACGAAAATCACAGAAAAATCAGCACAATCCCAAGCCATCCAGGCCCTCCATGATGTTTAAATTCAAGAAACCCCACAGAAAGACTAGGCCCATGCACCACTCACTACCCCTGGGCATAAAGGTCGAAAGCTAGGCAAAATGGTTGCAGACCTAAGAACACTGCTTGCATTCAAAATGGCCCCCTGCCTCCCAGCACATGGCCAGGGCCTGCCTGTAGCAGCACTCAAAATGGCCCCCACCCACATGGCCTGTCCCCATGAACACCCCCAAAAATCGAAAAACAGAAAAATCAGCACAATCCCATGCCATCCCTGCCCTCCATGATGTTTAACTTCAAGACACCCCACAGAAAGACTAGGCCCATGCAACACTGACTACCACTGGTGAAAAGGCCACAACAACAGCCCAAAAAAATGAAAATCACAGAAAAATCAGCACAATCCCAAGCCATCCAGGCCCTCCATGATGTTTAAATTCAGAAACCCCACAGAAAGACTAGGCCCATGCACCACTCACTACACCTGGGCATAAAGGTTGAAAGCTAGGCAAAATGGTTGTAGACCTAAGAACACTGCCTGCATTCAAAATGGCCCCCTGCCTCCCAGCACATGGCCAGGGCCTGCCTGTAGCAGCACTCAAAATGGCCCCCACCCACATGGCCTGTCCCCATGAACACCCCCAAAAATCGAAAAACACAGAAAAATCAGCACAATCCCATGCCATCCATGCCCTCCATGATGTTTGACTTCAAGACACCCCACAGAAAGACTAGGCCCATGCAACACTGACTACCCCTGGTGAAAAGGCCACAACAACAGCCCAAAAAACGAAAATCACAGAAAAATCAGCACAATCCCAAGCCATCCAGGCCCTCCATGATGTTTAAATTCAAGAAACCCCACAGAAAGACTAGGCCCATGCACCACTCACTACCCCTGGGCATAAAGGTTGAAAGCTAGGCAAAATGGTTGCAGACCTAAGAACACTGCCTGCATTCAAAATGGCCCCCTGCCTCCCAGCACATGGCCAGGGCCTGCCTGTAGCAGCACTCAAAATGGCCCCCACCCACATGGCCTGTCCCCATGAACACCCCCAAAAATCGAAAAACACAGACAAATCAGCACAATCCCATGCCATCCATGCCCTCCATGATGTTTAACTTCAAGACACCCCACAGAAAGACTAGGCCCATGCAACACTGACTACCCCTGGTGAAAAGGCCACAACAACAGCCCAAAAAAACGAAAATCACAGAAAAATCAGCACAATCCCAAGCCATCTAAGCCCTCCATGATGTTTAAATTCAAGAAACCCCACAGAAAGCCTAGGCCCATGCACCACTCACTACCCCTGGGCATGAAGGTTGAAAGCTAGGCAAAATAGTTGCAGACCTAAGAAAACTGCCTGCATTCAAAATGGCCCCCTGCCTCCCAGCACATGGCCAGGGCCTGCCTGTAGCAGCACTCAAAATGGTCCCCATCCACATGGCCTGTCCCCATGAACACCCCCAAAAATCGAAAAACACAGAAAAATCAGCACAATCCCAAGCCATCCATGCCCTCCATGATGTTTAACTTCAAGACACCCCACAGAAAGACTAGGCCCATGCAACACTGACTACCCCTGGTGAAAAGGCCACAACAACAGCCCAAAAAAACGAAAATTACAGAAAAATCAGCACAATCCCAAGCCATCCAGGCCCTCCATGATGTTTAAATTCAAGAAACCCCACAGAAAGACTAGGCCCAAGCACCACTCACTACCCCTGGGCATAAAGGTTGAAAGCTAGGCAAAATGGTTGCAGACCTAAGAACACTGCCTGCATTCAAAATGGCCCCCTGCCTCCCAGCACATGGCCAGGGCCTGCCTGTAGCAGCACTCAAAATGGCCCCCACCCACATGGCCTGTCCCCATGAACACCCCCAAAAATCGAAAACCACAGAAAAATCAGCACAATCCCATGCCATCCATGCCCTCCATGATGTTTAACTTCAAGACACCCCACAGAATGACTAGGCCCATGCAACACTTACTACCCCTGGTGAAAAGGCCACAACAACAGCCCAAAAAAACGAAAATCACAGAAAAATCAGCACAATCCCAAGCCATCCAGGCCCTCCATGATGTTTAAATTCAAGAAACCCCACAGAAAGACTAGGCCCATGCACCACTCACTACCCCTGGGCATAAAGGTGGAAAGCTAGGCAAAATGGTTGCAGACCTAAGAACACTGCTTGCATTCAAAATGGCCCCCTGCCTCCCAGCACATGGCCAGGGCCTGCCTGTAGCAGCACTCAAAATGGCCCCCACCCACATGGCCTGTCCCCATGAACACCCCCAAAAATCGAAAAACAGAAAAATCAGCACAATCCCATGCCATCCCTGCCCTCCATGATGTTTAACTTCAAGACACCCCACAGAAAGACTAGGCCCATGCAACACTGACTACCACTGGTGAAAAGGCCACAACAACAGCCCAAAAAAATGAAAATCACAGAAAAATCAGCACAATCCCAAGCCATCCAGGCCCTCCATGATGTTTAAATTCAAGAAACCCCACAGAAAGACTAGGCCCATGCACCACTCACTACACCTGGGCATAAAGGTTGAAAGCTAGGCAAAATGGTTGTAGACCTAAGAACACTGCCTGCATTCAAAATGGCCCCCTGCCTCCCAGCACATGGCCAGGGCCTGCCTGTAGCAGCACTCAAAATGGCCCCCACCCACATGGCCTGTCCCCATGAACAACCCCAAAAATCGAAAAACAGAAAAATCAGCACAATCCCATGCCATCCCTGCCCTCCATGATGTTTAACTTCAAGACACCCCACAGAAAGACTAGGCCCATGCAACACTGACTACCCCTGGTGAAAAGGCCACAACAACAGCCCAAAAAAATGAAAATCACAGAAAAATCAGCACAATCCCAAGCCATCCAGGCCCTCCATGATGTTTAAATTCAAGAAACCCCACAGAAAGACTAGGCCTATGCACCACTCACTACCCCTGGGCATAAAGGTTGAAAGCTAGGCAAAATGGTTGCAGACCTAAGAACACTGCCTGCATTCAAAATGCCCCCCTGCCTCCCAGCACATGGCCAGGGCCTGCCTGTAACAGCACTCAATATTGGCCCCCACCCACATGGCCTGTCCCCATGAACACCCCCAAAAATCGAAAAACAGAAAAATCAGCACAATCCCATGCCATCCCTTCCCTCCATGATGTTTAACTTCAAGACACCCAACAGAAAGACTAGGCCCATGCAACACTGACTACCCCTGGTGAAAAGGCCACAACAACAGCCCAAAAAAACGAAAATCACAGAAAAATCAGCACAATCCCAAGCCATCCATGCCCTCCATGATGTTTAAATTCAAGAAATCCCACAGAAAGACTAGGCCCATGCACCACTCACTACACCTGGGCATAAAGGTTGAAAGCTAGGCAAAATGGTTGCAGACCTAAGAACACTGCCTGCATTCAAAATGGCCCCCTGCCTCCCAGCACATGGCCAGGGCCTGCCTGTAGCAGCACTCAAAATGGCCCCCACCCACATGGCCTGTCCCCATGAACACCCCCAAAAATCGAAAACACAGAAAAATCAGCACAATCCCATGCCATCCATGCCCTCCAAGATGTTTAACTTCAAGACACCCCACAGAAAGACTAGGCCCATGCAACACTGACTACCCCTGGTGAAAAGGCCACAACAACAGCCCAAAAAAACGAAAATCACAGAAAAATCAGCACAATCCCAAGCCATCCAGGCCCTCCATGATGTTTAAATTCAAGAAACCCCACAGAAAGACTAGGCCCATGCACCACTCACTACACCTGGGCATAAAGGTTGAAAGCTAGGCAAAATGGTTGTAGACCTAAGAACACTGCCTGCATTCAAAATGGCCCCCTGCCTCCCAGCACATGGCCAGGGCCTGCCTGTAGCAGCACTCAAAATGGTCCCCATCCACATGGCCTGTCCCCATGAACACCCCCAAAAATCGAAAAACACAGAAAAATCAGCACAATCCCAAGCCATCCATGCCCTCCATGATGTTTAACTTCAAGACACCCCACAGAAAGACTAGGCCAATGCAACACTGACTACCCCTGGTGAAAAGGCCACAACAACAGCCCAAAAAAACGAAA
This sequence comes from Lissotriton vulgaris, assembly GCF_964263255.1. Lineage (NCBI taxonomy): Eukaryota > Metazoa > Chordata > Amphibia > Caudata > Salamandridae > Lissotriton > Lissotriton vulgaris. The sequence continues at coordinate 852,479,562 of NC_141697.1, read as the reverse complement.
ATTACAGAAAAATCAGCACAATCCCAAGCCATCCAGGCCCTCCGTGATGTTTAAATTCAAGAAACCCCACAGAAAGACTAGGCCCAAGCACCACTCACTACCCCTGGGCATAAAGGTTGAAAGCTAGGCAAAATGGTTGCAGACCTAAGAACACTGCCTGCATTCAAAATGGCCCCCTGCCTCCCAGCACATGGCCAGGGCCTGCCTGTAGCAGCACTCAAAATGGCCCCCACCCACATGGCCTGTCCCCATGAACACCCCCAAAAATCGAAAAACACAGAAAAATCAGCACAATCCCATGCCATCCATGCCCTCCATGATGTTTAACTTCAAGACACCTCACAGAAAGACTAGGCCCATGCAACACTTACTACCCCTGGTGAAAAGGCCACAACAACAGCCCAAAAAAACGAAAATCACAGAAAAATCAGCACAATCCCAAGCCATCCAGGCCCTCCATGATGTTTAAATTCAAGAAACCCCACAGAAAGACTAGGCCCATGCACCACTCACTACCCCTGGGCATAAAGGTGGAAAGCTAGGCAAAATGGTTGCAGACCTAAGAACACTGCTTGCATTCAAAATGGCCCCCTGCCTCCCAGCACATGGCCAGGGCCTGCCTGTAGCAGCACTCAAAATGGCCCCCACCCACATGGCCTGTCCCCATGAACACCCCCAAAAATCGAAAAACACAGAAAAATCAGCACAATCCCATGCCATCCATGCCCTCCATGATGTTTGACTTCAAGACACCCCACAGAAAGACTAGGCCCATGCAACACTGACTACCCCTGGTGAAAAGGCCACAACAACAGCCCAAAAAAACGAAAATCACAGAAAAATCAGCACAATCCCAAGCCATCCAGGCCCTCCATGATGTTTACATTCAAGAAACCCCACAGAAAGACTAGGCCCATGCACCACTCACTACCCCTGGGCATAAAGGTTGAAAGCTAGGCAAAATGGTTGCAGACCTAAGAACACTGCCTGCATTTAAAATGGCCCCCTGCCTCCCAGCACATGGCCAGGGCCTGCCTGTAGCAGCACTCAAAATGGCCCCCACCCACATGGCCTGTCCCCATGAACACCCCCAAAAATCGAAAAACACAGACAAATCAGCACAATCCCATGCCATCCATGCCCTCCATGATGTTTAACTTCAAGACACCCCACAGAAAGACTAGGCCCATGCAACACTGACTACCCCTGGTGAAAAGGCCACAACAACAGCCCAAAAAAACGAAAATCACAGAAAAATCAGCACAATCCCAAGCCATCTAAGCCCTCCATGATGTTTAAATTCAAGAAACCCCACAGAAAGCCTAGGCCCATGCACCACTCACTACCCCTGGGCATAAAGGTTGAAAGCTAGGCAAAATGGTTGCAGACCTAAGAAAACTGCCTGCATTCAAAATGGCCCCCTGCCTCCCAGCACATGGCCAGGGCCTGCCTGTAGCAGCACTCAAAATGGCCCCCACCCACATGGCCTGTCCCCATGAACACCCCCAAAAATCGAAAAACACAGAAAAATCAGCACAATCCCATGCCATCCATGCCCTCCATGATGTTTACATTCAAGAAACCCCACAGAAAGACTAGGCCCATGCACCACTCACTACCCCGGGGCATAAAGGTTGAAAGCTAGGCAAAATGGTTGCAGACCTAAGAAAACTGCCTGCATTCAAAATGGCCCCCTGCCTCCCAGCACATGGCCAGGGCCTGCCTGTAGCAGCACTCAAAATGGCCCCCACCCACATGGCCTGTCCCCATGAACACCCCCAAAAATCGAAAAACACAGAAAAATCAGCACAATCCCATGCCACCCATGCCCTCTATGATGTTTAACTTCAAGACACCCCACAGAAAGACTAGGCCCATGCAACACTGACTACCCCTGGTGAAAAGGCCACAACAACAGCCCAAAAAAATGAAAATCACAGTAAAATTAGCACAATCCCAAGCCATCCAGGCCCTCCATGATTTTTAAATTCAAGAAACCCCACAGAAAGACTAGGCCCATGCACCACTCACTACACCTGGGCATAAAGGTTGAAAGCTAGGCAAAATGGTTGTAGACCTAAGAACACTGCCTGCATTCAAAATGGCCCCCTGCCTCCCAGCACATGGCCAGGGCCTGCCTGTAGCAGCACTCAAAATGGCCCTCACCCACATGGCCTGTCCCCATGAACACCCCCAAAAATCGAAAAACACAGAAAAATCAGCACAATCCCATGCCATCCCTGCCCTCCATGATGTTTAACTTCAAGACACCCCACAGAAAGACTAGGCCCATGCAACACTGACTACCCCTGGTGAAAAGGCCACAACAACAGCCCAAAAAAACGAAAATCACAGAAAAATCAGCACAATCCCAAGCCATCTAAGCCCTCCATGATGTTTAAATTCAAGAAACCCCACAGAAAGCCTAGGCCCATGCACCACTCACTACCCCTGGGCATAAAGGTTGAAAGCTAGGCAAAATGGTTGCAGACCTAAGAAAACTGCCTGCATTCAAAATGGCCCCCTGCCTCCCAGCACATGGCCAGGGCCTGCCTGTAGCAGCACTCAAAATGGCCCCCACCCACATGGCCTGTCCCCATGAACACCCCCAAAAATCGAAAAACACAGAAAAATCAGCACAATCCCATGCAATCCATGCCCTCCATGATGTTTAACTTCAAGACACCCCACAGAAAGACTAGGCCCATGCAACACTGACTACCCCTGGTGAAAAGGCCACAACAACAGCCCAAAAAAACGAAAATCACAGAAAAATCAGCCCAATCCCAAGCCATCCAATCCCTCCATGATGTTTACATTCAAGAAACCCCACAGAAAGACTAGGCCCATGCACCACTCACTACCCCTGGGCATAAAGGTTGAAAGCTAGGCAAAATGGTTGCAGACCTAAGAAAACTGCCTGCATTCAAAATGGCTCCCTGCCTCGCAGCACATGGCCAGGGCCTGCCTGTAGCAGCACTCAAAATGGCCCCCACCCACATGGCCTGTCCCCATGAACACCCCCAAAAATCGAAAAACACAGAAAAATCAGCACAATCCCATGCCACCCATGCCCTCCATGATGATTAACTTCAAGACACCCCACAGAAAGACTAGGCCCATGCAACACTGACTACCCCTGGTGAAAAGGCCACAACAACAGCCCAAAAAAACGAAAATCACAGAAAAATCAGCACAATCCCAAGCCATCCAGGCCCTCCATGATGTTTAAATTCAAGAAACCCCACAGAAAGACTAGACCCATGCACCACTCACTACCCCTGGGCATAAAGGTTGAAAGCTAGGCAAAATGGGTGCAGACCTAAGAACACTGCCTGCATTCAAAATGGCCCCCTGCCTCCCAGCACATGGCCAGGGCCTGCCTGTAGCAGCACTCAAAATGGCCCCCACCCACATGGCCTGTCCCCATGAACACCCCCAAAAATCGAAAAACACAGAAAAATCAGCACAATCCCATGCCATTCATGCCCTCCATGTAGTTTAACTTCAAGACACCCCACAGAAAGACTAGGCCCATGCAACACTGACTACCCCTGGTGAAAAGGCCACAACAACAGCCCAAAAAAACGAAAATCACAGAAAAATCAGCACAATCCCAAGCCATCCAAGCCCTCCATGATGTTTAAATTCAAGAAACCCCACAGAAAGACTAGGCCCATGCACCACTCACTACCCCTGGGCATAAAGGTTGAAAGCTAGGCAAAATCGTTGCAGACCTAAGAAAACTGCCTGCATTCAAAATGGCCCCCTGCCTCCCAGCACATGGCCAGGGCCTGCCTGTAGCAGCACTCAAAATGGCCCCCACTCACATGGCCTGTCCCCACGAACACCCCCAAAAATCAAAAAACACAGAAAAATCAGCACAATCCCATGCCATCCATGCCCTCCATGATGTTTAACTTCAAGACACCCCACAGAAAGACTAGGCCCATGCAACACTGACTACCCCTGGTGAAAAGGCCACAGCAACAGCCCAAAAAAACGGAAATCACAGAAAAATCAGCACAATCCCAAGCCATCCAGGCCCTCCATGATGTTTAAATTCAAGAAACCCCACAGAAAGACTAGGCCCATGCACCACTCACTACCCCTGGGCATAAAGGTTGAAAGCTAGGCAAAATGGTTGCAGACCTAAGAACACTACCTGCATTCAAAATGGCCCCCTGCCTCCCAGCACATGGCCAGGGCCTGCCTGTAGCAGCACTCAAAATGGCCCCCACCCACATGGCCTGTCCCCATGAACACCCCCAAAAATCGAAAAACACAGAAAAATCAGCACAATCCCATGCCATCCATGCCCTCCATGATGTTTAACTTCAAGACACCCCACAGAAAGACTAGGCCCATGCAACACTGACTACCCCTGGTGAAAAGGCCACAACAACAGCCCAAAAAAACGAAAATCACAGAAAAATCAGCACAATCCCAAGCCATCCAAGCCCTCCATGATGTTTAAATTCAAGAAACCCCACAGAAAGACTAGGCCCATGCACCACTCACTACCCCTGGGCATAAAGGTTGAAAGCTAGGCAAAATGGTTGCAGACCTAAGAAAACTGCCTGCATTCAAAATGGCCCCCTGCCTCCCAGCACATGGCCAGGGCCTGCCTGTAGCAGCACTCAAAATGGCCCCCACCCACATGGCCTGTCCCCATGAACACCCCCAAAAATCGAAAAACACAGAAAAATCAGCACAATCCCATGCCATCCATGCCCTCCATGATGTTTAACTTCAAGACACCCCACAGAAAGACTAGGCCCATGCAACACTGACTACCCCTGGTGAAAAGGACACAACAACAGCCCAAAAAAACGAAAATCACAGAAAAATCAGCACAATCCCAAGCCATCCAGGCCCTCCATGATGTTTAAATTCAAGAAACCCCACAGAAAGACTAGGCCCATGCACCACTCACTACCCCTGGGCATAAAGGTTGAAAGCTAGGCAAAATGGTTGCAGACCTAAGAACACTGCCTGCATTCAAAATGCCCCCCTGCCTCCCAGCACATGGCCAGGGCCTGCCTGTAGCAGCACTCAAAATGGCCCCCACCCACATGGCCTGTCCCCATGAACACCCCCAAAAATCGAAAACCACAGAAAAATCAGCACAATCCCATGCCATCACTGCCCTCCATGATGTTTAACTTCAAGACACCCCACAGAAAGACTAGGCCCATGCAACACTGACTACCCCTGGTGAAAAGGCCACAACAACAGCCCAAAAAAACGAAAATCACAGAAAAATCAGCACAATCCCTAGCCATCCAGGCCCTCCATGATGTTTAAATTCAAGAAACCCCACAGAAAGACTAGGCCCATGCACCACTCACTACCCCTGGGCATAAAGGCTGAAAACTAGGCAAAAAGGTTGCAGACCTAAGAACACTGCCTGCATTCAAAATGGCCCCCTGCCTCCCAGCACATGGCCAGAGCCTGCCTGTAGCAGCACTCAAAATGGCCCCCACCCACATGGCCTGTCCCCATGAACACCCCCAAAAATCGAAAAACACAGAAAAATCAGCGCAATCCCATGCCATCCATACCCTCCATGATGTTTAACTTCAAGACACCCCACAGAAAGACTAGGCCCATGCAACACTCACTACCCCTGGTGAAAAGGCCACAACAACAGCCCAAAAAAACGAAAATCACAGAAAAATCAGCACAATCCCAAGCCATCCAGGCCCTCCGTGATGTTTAAATTCAAGACACCCCACATAAAGACTCAGTCCACCCACCACTGAGTACCCCTGGGCAAAAGGCCCCAACAACAGACCAAAAAATCGAAAATTCCAAAATTGTAGTTGCAGCAACTGTAATGCCCCAAACAAACTTACTTGTGAAATTTCTAATCCAAAAGTGATCCAAAGAAAGTCAAAAAGGCCTCAAATCCAAATATCCAGCAGCATCCACAAAAAGTAATCCTTCCAGCTCCAGATCCAAATGAAAAGTGACCAGGAGATGGACAAAGCACTGGGAGGAGCCTGCTGGACAGGAACAGGAAGTTGGAGACTGTGGGGCACTTCCTTCCTCCCACCCCCCCCCTCACCAAAATGGACTCCTCGCAAAAAAAGTGCAGGCAAATGTCAACCTGAGGAGTTATTCAGATAAAAATCATCATTTTCAGAAGGTTTATGCTGCTTGCTGGTGGATTTCTTGTGCAGAATTGCTAATTTTGTATTTTCGCGAGTGCGAGATTGTTGCTGCCCGCCGCATCTACGTGTTCGCAATTGCGAACTCACGCGATACGTGATGACGGCGTACTCGAGTTGACAAACTCTCGCTGTGTAAGGTGGCAAGCCGCGATGACGTAATCGCGGTCGCCAAACTCCCACGGGATCCTGCAGCAAGATCCAAAATGGCGCAGCACTCGCAAAATATCGAGAAAAACAACTCGGAAAATGCTGAATGACGGTAAGTGAACGCCGCACGCCGCAAAATTGTATCACCAAGAAAAAAAATCCGCTGTGTGCAAATTTGCGGATTTTGCGGGAAATTCGCGAATCTCGCGGATTACGAATTTACCGAAAATCCGCAAAATCCGCGAGCGGAACGGATTTTCCGCCCATGCTTATTAATAAAGAACACAGAAGAGCACAGGAAGGGGAGAGTAAGCGGAAGGTATCAGACAGATTGAAAGAGAATACAATCTTAACTTTATAACCATGTACATTCTTAATACAGCTAATTTCCTCTGATTCTTGACGTGTAAAAAACATAATTGATCTCCAATGGCAAATCTCTAATATAAGAATAATGCACATAAAACAAATTGTCATGATGCAACACTTAATACAATTCCAAGTTGCTAATCCATAGCTGGCAATTTCATAAACGACATGTGCTCATAATACAAAATTTGACAAGAAAGCAGTCTATAATCATACTATACACAGTGGTACAGTCATAATAGATAACTAATCTTGCCCCAGGTAATATTGATATTCATTATCAGTGTTCATACCCTGCTCCACGGCCCTGAGTTTCATGAGCCATAGAACTTCCCGTCTTCTCAATTTCAACTGTCTATCTCCACCCCTGGGGTCATTCTTCACATGTTCGATCCCATGGAAACTCAAGATATGATCTTTCATGTTCTCATAGTTGCGCACAGCATGGCACGCAATAGGATAACGTGTATCACCATTCTTAAGGGCTCTGAAATGCTCCATCATTCTGTCTCTCAAACTCCTGATAGTGCTTCCCACATAAATCATTCCGCAGGAACACACTATCAAATAAATCACATACGACGTATCACAATTAATAAACATGTCGATAGTTTGTGTACCAGTGTCGTTGTAATTAAAAGAAGTAACTTTGTTCAAAGCCCATCTGCAAGAGCTACATCTACCACATTTGTAGAAACCTGTCAATCTATTAGGCAACCATGTCGCTTTCACTGGTTTTACAGGATAACTGGGGCGGACTATATTAGCCAGTGTCATACCCCTCCTGTATGTCAAACTTGGTTTCTTAGTAATAAAGGCAGCAAATCATTATCTGTTCTTAACAAATGCCAATGTCTATTTAGAATCCAGTATAATTTACCACTATCTGAACTGTAGTGGGTAATCATACGAACTGCACCCTCTTGTTGTCTTTTGGCATCAGCTGTCTTGGCTCTCAATGTATCTGTACGTCTTAAACTGTTACCTCTAGTCACAGCTTTCTTAATCACTCCTTGATCGTATCCCCTCTTAAGAAATCTATGTGACATATCTGTCAGATTGTGTCTAAAATCTGAGTCTTCTGTGCAATTCCTCCTAGCACGCACCATTTCTCCATAGGGAATCGCTGTAATTTGACTGTTAGGATGACAGCTGCTCGCATGCAACAATGCGTTGCAGCTAGTAGCCTTCCTATACATTCTACTCCCCAATCTGTTACCCATTACAAATAGTTCAATATCCAGAAAAGTAATATGGTCGCAATCATACTGAGTAGTAAAACGCAAGTTAAAATTATTATCATTCAGATAGTCAAAAAAACCTTTAAGTTGGTCAACAGAGCCCGTCCAAATCAACAAACAATCATCTATGAAACGTCCCCAATAATGGATATATTCAATCAAGTTTAGCCCCCTATGGCCCCAGATCCGCTCCGCCTCAAACCAACCCATAAATAAGTTGGCAAAAGACGGAGCGAATCTGGATCCCATAGCTGTCCCAAGGCGTTGTCTATACCATTTACCGTCAAACAAAAAGACATTGTTTTTCAAAACCAATTCTGCCATCCTTAAAAGCATCTGTGTATGATCATAGTATTCAGCAGCTCTCGTATTCAAGAAAAACTCAATAGCTGATAAGCCTATCTCGTGGTCTATGTTGGTGTATAGTGACACCACATCGAGTGTCACCACAATCATACCCGGCTCCCAAGTAATGTCGCTCATAATGTTAAGCACATGCTGAGTATCTTCTATAAAAGAAGGCAAGTTGTGTACATAAATCTGAAGAAATGTATCGATATACTGAGATAACCTCTCAGTTGGTCCTCCAATACCCGAAACGATCGGTCTCCCAGGAGGTTTGTCTCTACATTTATGCACCTTAGGTAAGGTATAAAGACATGTTGATCTCGGTGCTATAACTTGTAAATATGTATACTAATCATAATCAAGTAATGTCTGTTCATACCATAATTTAAGTTGTTGATCAATGTCTTTAGTCAATGCCACCAGAGGGTTACCAGTAAGTCTCTCATAATAAATCTCGTTATCAAGTTGTGAGTAAATCTCCTCCTTGTAGTCTTTGGTGTACATAAGGACAAAATTACCTCCTTTGTCCGCCATACAAATAGTGACATCATGATTCCTCCCTAATTGTTTCAGGACTACTCTCTCTCCTTTTGTCAGATTATCACCTTTCAAGTAAAATTTGTTTTTACCACATCTATCAATTGTCCTATCCAAATCATAATTCACCTATCTGTAAAAGGCATCAATAATATTGCCTGTCCCCAAATGTGGTGTCCACTTGGACCTCAGGCGTAACCCACTCCCCTCACTCTGAAAACGGGTTACTTCAAAATCATCAAGTAATTGGGAAATCGTCACTGGATCATCCTCTTTCTCAGTCAAAGACACAAGTAGTTGAGTATCTTTCATATTCACTATAGTCAAATTGCTCACATCTTTAATTTTTACATTTTTCTTTTTCTCTGGTACATTGACAAAAAATGTTTTGAGTTTCAATCGCCTCACAAATTTGTATAAATCAATCTCAATCATATACCAAGCAGCCCGAGTTGTAGGACAAAGCCTCCTTCCTTTCTTAAGGAGTGAGGTCATACTTTCAGACAATTTCAAGGATGACAGGTTCACAATCTCAATCTCATTAGAAATCACATTCTCGGTACCATTCATTGTTTCCATGATCTGGTCCTCATCCCCTTTCTTTCTCCCTGACCCTCCCCTCCCTCCTCTCTTGCCTCTCCTGGTCTTTTTATGGTAACATTCCTTTACTAAGAAACCAAATTTGACATACAGGAGGGGTATGACACTGGCTAATATAGTCAGCCCCAGTTATCCTGTAAAACCAGAGAAAGCGACATGGTTGCCTAATAGATTGAAAGGTTTCTACAAATGTGGTAGATGTAGCCCTTGCAGATGGGCTTTGAACAAAGTTACTTCTTTTAATTACAACGACACTGGTACACAAACTATCGACATGTTTATTAATTGTGATACGTCGTATGTGATTTATGTGATAGTGTGTTCCTGCGGAATGATTTATGTGGGAAGCACTATCAGGAGGTTGAGAGACAGCATGACGGAGCATTTCAGAGCCCTTAAGAATAGTGATACCCGTTATCCTATTGCGATCGAACATGTGAAAAATGACCCCAGGGGTAGAGATAGACAGTTGAAATTGAGAAGACGGGAAGTTCTATGGCTCATGAAACTCAGGGCGTTGGAGCAGGGTATGAACACTGATAATGAATGTCAATATTACCTGGGGCAATATTAGTTATCTACTATGACTGTACCACTTTGTATAGTATGATTATAGACTGATTTCTTGTCAAATTTTGTATTATGAGCACATGTCGTTTATGGAATTGCCAGCTATGGATTAGCAACTTGGAATTGTATTAAGTGTTGCATCATGACAATTTATTTTATGTACATTATTCTTATATTAGAGATTTGCCATTGGAGATCAATTATGTTTTTTACACGTCAAGAATCAGAGGAAATTATCTGTATTAAGAATTTACATGGTTATAAAGCGAAGATTTTATTCTCTTCCTCTCTGTCTGCTACCTTCTGCATACTCTCCCCTTCCTGTGCTCTTCTGTGTTCTTTATTAATTATGTTTACGTGTCTATTTACTTTTTTCTGAATACTAGACTTAATATGTAATTGTTCACTCTGTTCTTGTAACTATGTTGCTACCAACCGGGTTACTAATTTAGTGCATTTAGACGTTACTGATGTCTATTTGATTTTAGTTTTTGGACTAAAGTACGATTATATACATATATGCGACTTTCAGGTTTACACGTTTTAGTGTGATTAATGGTTTTCCTTGCGGGGACGGGTGCGTGCATTTTCTATTAACTTATTGAGCATGGGAGGACTAATATAGTCCCTTTACTGTGTGAAATATAACACTTCCGATTTTTATACGTGTGGTTCGCTCATGATTTTGGGCTCATTCTTATCGTAACGTATTAGGGAACGGGTGTTGACTTAGTATCGCAATACCACGCGCATTTACTGTAATGTACTTACATTCTATTTCTTTTGTTTTTTGATGTAAATATAACTACATGCACATCAATGTTTATTGCAATGATCAATACGATATGTTGTTAAGGAACAGTAGATATTACTCAGCAGATAATAGAAATTATAAGATTGACTAGTCTAAGATGGCGCTCACGGACTAAAAGTATTTAAGACCTATCCAAGATGGCTCCTACATAGTACGCCGAGTTACTTGCGGGAGAGCTGCCGTTTACTTTCGGTGAGTGTACGATATTGGGATAGACGTTCCTGGGATTGGGGGCTGTCTTTAAGAATGGACTATACTTACCCCAATGCTTTATTTACAGAATCCTTATACTTGGATGATTATTGTGGATACTTGCGTTTATTGCGTAAACTGGAGTCTTTCTGATGTGAACTATATTGAGGTGAGAGGGAGCGCTTGATGGGGTTACCATGAAATTACATGCATTATGGCAACCTGAGGGTTCCCTGCTTTTGTGGTATCGATTAAGATATGAGTTATAAGAATTACGCACAAATGTGACTCTTGATATTCTGTTCTATAGTTTGTTCTGACATTTATTGGTTACCACCCCGGTTGGAATTGGACATTACTGTAACTTACTTTCTAATCTGGATGGATTCTTAGTATTTTGTTTTGGTGGATTACGTTTAACCACAATTGTGTTATTATTTCTTGAACTTTGGTATGATGATTGGATCATATATTTAGAGATATAATTAATTGTATTATATGAATTTGAAGACAGATTTTGGAAATCCTAACTTTATTGATGGTTATGAATGGAGAATATTTCACTGACAATTAAGTGGAATACAAGGTTGGTGGATTGTTGTACTGAAAATGTTTTTCGTATTTTTAAGGTGCACTTACTTTCGGTGGTGAGTTTCTCTTGGGACTTGGACCTTTTCCCTTAATTTTCCTTCTGACGCGGGTTTTGGCTAGGGATGTATAATTCCATCACTCTATTAATGTCTTAATAATGTAAATATTTTTCTAGCTATACATTTATACAATGTTATTTGGGTTGCAGCCCTGAAGAAGTCGACTGCTATATTTAGCAAGACGAAACACGGGTTGGCTGTTATTCTTGCGTTGGATTTTGAACATGAACTTGTAAATAAACCTGTTGGAAGATCTGAAACTTGGAAAATCTTTTATGATTGCTCTAACTGATACATCATACACATGAAGATGGACTAAGTGGACATTTGTCAGAGAATTTTAGTGTGCTCTAACGGGTTCTTTTGGTGTCCCTAGACCAGTTGCCTATTTCTCAGCTACTCTAGATCCAGTAGCTTGAGCGTTGCCCCGATGTCTCAAATCCGTTGCTGCAACGGGTGTCAGCATTGAAAGATATGAAAGCATTATCATGGGTCATTCTTTGATTGTATATGTCCTGCATTCCGTTGAGTTGTTGACGACAAGGACCAAGACACAGCACCTTACCAACAATAGGCTCAAACGCTACGAGCAAGTTATTCTTGCTGCGGAGAATGTGACCCTTAGAAGGTGTTCTGTTCTGAATCCTGCTACATTGATGCCGTTATCAAACACCCTTGATGAAGATTGTCCAGACCATGACTGTCTCGATGTGATTGAACTTTGCATCAAGCCGAGACGTGACATTGTTGATGGACTATTGTCGGACCCTGATGAGATTTTCTTTGTTGATGGTTCATGCATAAGAGACAGTGTTGGTCAGTTGAGAGCAGCGTTTGCTGTATGCACCATTACGGGAGTGGTTGAAGCTGCTTCCCTGGAAGGAGTAAATTTCGCTCAAGTAGCTGAAAAAACATTGCATTGACTCGTGCTTGTTTGGCAGCTGACCAAATTCGAAATACCATTTACACTGACAGCCAATATGGATTTGTGTGATTCATGACTTCGGACAGTTATGGTCACAGAGAGGTTTTATGACATTGTCAGGATCACCCATTAGGAATGGGGAGTTTGTGAGGTTACTCTTAGAAGCCTTGCAGCGCCCTAAGGAGATTCCTGTTGTCAAGTGCACAGCTCATGGGAAGGGTACAGATTTTGTTTCACTCGGAAACCGATACGCTGATGAATGTGCACGTTTCTGTGCCGAGCAAGGTTGCACTTTTACTGAGAGACACATAGAAGGGAGCCAAGAAAGAACCAAGTTCAACATGATGTGTTAGATGAACTCAAGTGCCTGCAGGAACAGGTTTCAGAACAGGAGAAAAGTGTGTGGATCAAGTCAGGATGTGTGAAAGGAGATGTTGACATTTGGGTTTCAAGTGATGGGAGAGCAGTGTTGCCAGATGACTTGTTGAACCCGATGGCAAGGCAGATTCATGGTGTGGTACATCTGGGGAGAGATGCAATGGTGCAAGTGTTCAGACAAACATGGTACAATCCACGATTTTGTTCAGCGGCTGAGGCTATGTGTCAGACTTGTGTTACTTGCCAACAGATGAATGCTGGGAAATAGACTGTGGTTACATTGAGTCACATTGGGAGGTCGGGAGGACCTTTCAATAGGATGCAGTTGGATTTCATCGAAATGCCTAGGTGCAACAAGTAGCGATACATCTTGGTTGTGGTGTGTGTGTTCTCAAGATGGGTTGAGGCTTATCCAACACAAAGGTGTGACACACTCACTGTAGCTAAGTTATTGCTGCGGGAACTTAGACCTAGATTTGGAATTCCGACCTCTTTGGAATCGGACAGAGGAACGCACTTTCACAGTGAAATCATGAAGATGATTTGCACAGCACTGAATGTTGACCAGAGACTCCATTGTAGCTATCGTACAGAGGCTTCTGGGATAGTGGAGCAAGTTAATGGGACTTTGAAAGCTCGAATGGTGAAGGTGTGTTCGTACACATCTCTGAAGTGGCCTGACGCTCTGCCTCTGGTGTTGATGAGTATTCGTAGTACTCTAGATAGGAGAACAGGTCTTTCACCTCATGAAGTGTTGATGGGGAGGGCTATGAGATTACCAGCAGTGCCATTCACAGCCTTTATAAACATCACAGATGATCTGATCCTTGATTATTGCAAGGGACTCGCTGATGTGGTCTGTTCTGTGTATCTTCAGGTGCGTTCTGCTGTGGTTCCAGTTTAATTGATCTCTGTCACGATCTGAGTCCTGGGGACTGGGTGCTGGTTCAGAAGCACATGAGAAAAAGCTGCTTGGATGTTCGCTGGAGGGACCCTTACCAAATCATACTGGTAACGAACACTGCAGTGAAGTGCGGAGGATTGCCAAACTGGGTGCATGCTTATCATACCCGTCGAGTTCCAGCACCCTTGAAAGAAACAGCTCCTCTCCCAAATGAAAATCCAGCTGTGGTAATAGGGCCACAGGAGGGGACAAGCCAAGCTGTGAGGGTGGCTGATGAAGCTGGTTGCTCACCAGATCAGGCTGATGAGGGTCACGACAACAGCAACACCGAAACTGCATCAGAAAGGGGAAGTTACTGTGAAGGTGATCCAGAGTGAGCAGGGTGAGCAAAGTGAGAGCAAAAGAACTAGCAGAGCAGAGGTACAGTGGCCCGAGAGACAGAGGCGGTTGAATCTTCGGCTGGTCTCCAAGAGGGATCTTGCTCCAGTGTCTGAAGACTCTGAGTCAGATGAAAGCGAAGAAGGGCAAGCTCGTGGAGGTCTAAGGAGATCAAGATGAACAAGAGTGCCTTTTCGGAGATACACAACTCCAGAGTGGTCATACGTTGTGTCTGATGCCAGGAGTGCTGAGATACGGAAGGCTGAGGGCAGTGACAGTAGTCAGTAACATCCCTAACGTGAAATAGGACGTAGTGTTGTTGGTGCTAGGACTTGAAATCGAGGGAGTCCTGACCATCACAGTTCCAAATCCCCCAATACTAAGCACAATTCGTAACCTGATTTTGAATAGACTGATATTTCCTACGTTTGGAGTTGAAGTTCCATTGCATGAAACTATTGTTCTTTGTCTTGAACTTTTACAGCATGTTCTAGAAGTGGTTGAAACAAATCTTATTTTGGATTAAAGAGACTTTGTTGTAAAAAAGTTGAAGTTGATAACCTAGGTCCGAGTGGAAGAAGAAGAAGAAATTTAGAGGCTTTCTGTAGATTTTGGAGAAGGGTTAAGGAAGCTTTTTCGATGAAGTAAATAAGGAACTGAAATCAAATCAGGGGACTACCAGTTTTCCGAGGTGTTGTTTGGGTTGGTTCACAAACAGCTGAAGGAGGAGAAAAAGAGACTTTTGAACGTTGTTGCCGAACCAAGAATATTGAAATCCTTCTGAGACCATGGAGGCTGGAAATCCAAATCGTAGGTCTAGATGTATAGTAGGTACACTTGTAGGTGGAGTGATAGTTTTCATAATTCTAGTAGATGTAGTTTCATATTTAGCCCCACACGAGCAGGCAGAGGACACCTACTCCTACCACTCCTAGCAAGAAAGAGGTCAAAGTAGGAGACAAAAGAGCTTTGCTACTAGAAGAGAGTCGTAGGTTTCACATAGACCTTTCTAGAGGTGACTTTAAGCTTAATGCGTATGCTAAGTTGTTGTATGAATATATTGATGCTATGGATGCGAAGGATTGCTGTGTGTGTAAGCAGTTGCCCGCCTCAGTGGAGGAGGGTATTAGATATCACCACCATCCACTGACGTATGGAATGGAATGGAATGGAAATAGATTTATAGAGCGCGATTGCTGCCCGGGGGCGTCCAAGCGCTGGGGGGTAAGAATTGAAGGGACCGGTGAAGTGACACATTATAGCTCGGAGACTTTGGTGAATAGTAAGGTCTTCAGGTTTTTACGGAATGACAGCAGGTCCGGGTTGGAACGGAGTGAGAGGGTGTTCCAAAGTTTGGCGGTGTTCACCGAGAACATCCTACCACCGGCTCTGGCTTTCTTTACTCGGGGGACCACTGCCAGAAAGGCCTCAGAGGAGCGGAGGTTCCTGTATGGGATTACGTGTGGTTTATTGCTTAGCATTTTTTATGGACGAAGTCACTTTGAGTATTTCATTTCTAATTATGATGCAGTGCTTTCTGAGGTACCAGTTTATAAGCATTTGAATAAGTATAATTATTAAAAAACGGAAGATAGACTCAGAAAATATTTCATACCTTCTTCAGAGTTAAATACAGCTTATGCACATGGACATAATCTGACATGCTTGTTGTCAGATGTAGAGAAAAGGTTCATAGATTAAGTAGAAGATAGATACAGAAAACAGAGACGTGATCCAGGTGAAGGTAGAGTAGATTGGACAGATGAAGAAAAGTTGCACAAATGGAAAGGGAGTTATGGTCCAATAGCACTAGATGAACAGCAGAAAGGAAAGCTATGCATAAGGCATCCTCAGACATATTGTAAAAATGTTAATGTGGAACAGACCACATGTGATCATGTTTTCACTATAGAAGATTCAGCGAAGGACTTTTTGCAAGGTACGGTGCAGGTGATACCAACTGTATATAATGTCTGTGGAAGGAATGCCTGTGTGAGATTGCCTGCAAAATGGTATGGTACGTGTTATTTGGCGATCATTTTCCCTAAGATTTATCATGCAGAAGATTTGGAGCTTTTGGAAGGAGGACAACATGTAAGGGTAAAAAGGGGTGAACGTGCAGCAGCAGTAGTTGGAGATATTTTTGGAGCAGTGATACCATGATTGGAAGTGATTCTGAATGATGTGCAGATCAGAAGGTTGGCGACTGTTGTTGATGAATTGTCAATGAATACAGCTAAGTCACTATTGTTGGTTGAAGGAGAGATGTTGTCGATAAGGACTATGGTTTTGCAAAATCGCCTTGCTTTAGATGTCCTTTTGGCAAAAGAGGGAGGAGTCTGTAAACTTTTGAAGGACCAAGAGTGCTGTACTTATATACCAGATAACAACAAAGATCTGGAGAAATATATAAGTAGCATCACTTCAATTCATCATGAGATTGAGGATTGACTGAGGAAGGTGTTTGGGATAAAGTTGGTAAAGGATTTAGTAAAGTGGGAGTCTGGTTTGAAAGCTTGGGAAAAGGATTCCTTGGCTATGTGTTGAAGCCTCTTATTATAGTTGTGGCTTGTGTGATTGGATTGTGGGGGTTGGTTAGGGCTTACAAGTGGTATAAGTCCAACAGGATTGAGAGGTCACTGAGAGAGTAAGAGAGGCAAATGGAAAGACTGCAGGACAGTCAATATTGGAATCTTAAAAACATGAAGATATTTAGGCAAGGGAGAATGGCAACAAGTTCTGTTTAAGTCGGTTCTTTCCCCAAGGATAGTGTAATTTGGTGATGAGACAGGTCATCAAAGGGGAGAACTGATTGAGCGCCATGTTATTCAGAAAATTGTAGGGGTGCGTCATAATCATGGGTAGTCAGCACCCGCATATTTAGAGGATTCTATTAACGTGGAAATGTAGTAATTAATCAAATTATGTTAGAATGTTTAGGAGTATTCATCATATCGTTTGAAGACTAATGTAGTGTTTAACCGAGAAAATGTCTTAAATAATGCAGAAGTTATTGCTTCACATATAAGGTGTTGCATTAGGATTAAGCAGGCGCCATGTTAAAAGTTGCACATGTAGGTTTGCTTATTCACGTGTGAAATGTAATGCATTAAAATGATTTCGAATGTAACCCTTATAAGGTGGTTTTAGAAATGTGTTTAAATATGTAAAGGCCGGATTGTATGAAGACACTAATAGAGGCCTAACTGTGATTCTTAGGTTGTCTGAATTATTGTAGGCCTGAACATTTATTTTTCCTTAGGAAAGGCTCCTTTTCTTAGTCGAATTTTACATTGCAGATTTGTTTGTGTGCAAGGTCGTTCTGCTCACAGGCTTTCTGTTGCAGGTGCAAGGACACACGTTTCGTTAGGCAGAGTAACCTTTTGTTTTAGTGGTTAGGATGGTAGAGACGAGCACCGTGTGAGTCAACAGCGAGAAGACCTGCCGAAGGGGTGTGTTTTAGAGTGTGTTTAATGTTTTTGGGGTTTTGCATTAGGGACAGTACCCTGAGGGAGGAGAGGAGTGAAGGGATAGAGAGGAAGCAAGAAGGAGCATCTTAGAACAAGCTCTGTAGCTTAGGCTACTTACCCATGGAAAGTGAGTGTACTTCTGACGAAGTCTTCACTGCTGACACCTTTTTTCCTCTTGCCTGGGTGGGATTGTTAAGTAGGGATGTTAAGTGGAGGGACAGACTAATATTCTTTCTTCTTTTTGGTAAATGCAGTCAAGGCTTCAAGCAAGGACGGTTCTCATTTGCCTGATGCTTTTGGAAATCACCTTGATTGTAATGTTGAGTCGTCTGAGACTCTTGCGTAGGATTATGTTTGTATTAGTGCCTGTCTATTTTCTTAACCTCTTGCTGAGGTACCTGTATGTTCAGTTATTTTGGGCTTTGTAATAATCCTCTCAAATTTATCTCGTAGTCAGTGATCCTTCTAATTGGATTGATTTGGTCTCAGATAAAGTTATTGTGAATTGGATGATATTCTCTTTACACTTCTTAGCAGACAAAGAAACGGTCCAGTCGACCAAGGATTCTAAAGATTGGTGAGAGTAAAAATCTAGATAAGAATCCGGCCCTAACAGAACAATGCATTTGCTGCCCAGGTGGAAGTTTTGCATGGTTACATATATCATCATTGTTTTAGAAAAAGTTATTGCAATGCTGATACATTTTGAAAGCAGTCCCTGAATATTGAACTCTTTTTGTCCTGGGATAAACACATAACAGTAAAAGAAGAGTTAACTTGATTTTGTGTGTAAAAATGGGTAGTGTCCTTTATAACTGAAAAATAAGGTTACTGTTATTTATAGGAAGGTGCAAGGAAGCCGAATTTGTGGGAGAATGCATTGGAAATGAGAGAGTAAATACCGTGGTGAGTCGGTTGAAGCATCTCATATTTGCAACAATCCAATCAACAATTAGGAAACTATTGATAGCACACTGGAACTCGGGCCTCAAAAACATAAGTATGAAGGTATATCTATGCATGTGTAAATCCCCGTGAACATAAATCAACATTTTCAGTTGATTTAGAGAAAATATCTTCGAGCAAAGACAAAGGATGCGCCGCAATATGCAACGTCCAAACATAGATTTACGGTCATATGTCTGAATTTACTATTGTAAATGAACGTGTGCGAGAATACATATTTATAAATGTATGTACTCGTAATACGGCGTTGCGAAAATGTGAGACAAATCGCAAATATGCTACAAAACTTTGCACACTGGAAACTTACAAATAATAGCAATGGGAACGCAGCCGCACCTCAATGAGATAACAAACATGACATATCTTAGATACCCCAAAACAAATGAATATTATGGCATCCTGTGTCCTCGGTGTGTCCCTCCAAAACAAATAGATTTCATGCCAACAACCAGTGATTGTGACCCAAGCACTGTGAAGGAAAATAAACTTTACCGAGGAGGAAGATGCTGACTTTGTGGTCCAATATGTAGTGGATCGTTATTGACAACTATTCAGGGTGCCACCACACAAACTCAGTGACTGTGGTACTAGATTATCGCGGTCAGAATATTGTCTAATATAAATATCTTGTCTTAAATATGGTTTAGAAAAGTATTGCCTAATAGATTAACTAGTAGAAAATCTTAACCCAATGGGACCGTATTTTATAAACGTTGCTTGAGACACAATATTTATGTCAGATGACTCTTCTGTATACAGTATTCTGACATACATCCAGCTCAATATAGCTAACAGGGAGGTCATGTAACATCCGATCCATATGGAGAATTCCACTGCTGTTAATTAAAATGTGCACCTTGAAGGACGTATAAAAGAAATTATAAAAGAGGCTGGAGGCAGATGGTAGCTACATTGCATGTTCTCAAATCTGGAGCACCTTCAATCCAAAAGGGACAACCCACTGACTGAACTTAATTTAAGAAGAAAAGCCATATACCATGGATGGAGCCAAAAAACAGCAATGGATTATCCCCCAAAGGAGAAGTACAGTGTGCTCAGCGCAAAAAAACACAGATTGCAGAGGGCATTAAAGATCTGAGACAGAATTATTAGAACAAATATATCAAATTTATTACGACAATTCTTAAATTACAATAAATATAATTAATATACATTTAATAAATACTGTAATATGTAAAATACACAGTCTAAGAAAACCCAGGCGAAACACACATTCTCAAGACCAACTCGTACTCACAGCTAAATTCACACTCATTCATTCAAGCATGCACAAGAATCACACACGGTCCACTGCATCAAAAACCATTAGTCTACCCCAGAGGATTTTTCACAATATTGTACATACAATAGAACACAGTTTGCTATGTAATTCATTTGTATGAACAAGCAAACACCCTTTCACTTTGTTTCTTCATTGGGTGAAAACAAGAGAAAATTATTCGCAAAATTTCCTGTGAGCTTCACAGGAGGCCACAATTAAATAGCATAGAAGAAGACATGAAGGCCAGAGGACCCCAGCACTGGCACGCCTTTGGGGGCCTGACCTAACATGTAGGTCGCACCTTCTTCAGGGCACAATAGAAATGGAGTAAACTGAGCGCCTGGTAGACCTGAGGTGGATATAATTCAGTCAAAGATTACTGAATGTCCAAAAATGTCCAAATGGAGAGTAAGATAAACAGAGGTCCCACGGTAAGGATATACAGGGGATCAGCTGAGTATCTGCTCGATCGAGAATATTTCAGGATAATGGCCACCACAATGTAGGATATCCAAAAGGGGTGTGGAAAAGCCATCTGTGTTTTATTCCATTTGGAGGAGCCACCAGGCTTCCCATCTAACGTGTTGAAGAACTACACAAAATTACTGGACATCCCGGGCCCTACACAGATGGTTTTTCCCACCCCTTCTGGATATCCTACATTGTGGTGGCCATTATCCTCCATTATATCCACCTCAGGTTTCCCAGGTGCGCTGTTTTTCCCTGCACTCCATTTCTATTGCTCCCCAAAGAAGGTGCGACCTACTTGTTGGGTCGGGCACCGAAGCGGGCGTCTGCGCTGGCGTCCTCTGGTCTTGATGTCTCTTTCTTTACTATATAATTGTCGCCTCCTGTGTGGCTTACAGGAAATTGTGCTAATAATTTTCTCTTGTTTTCACCCAACGAAGAAACAAAGTGAAAGGGGGTTTGCTTGTTCATACTCATGAATTATATAGCAAACTGCGTTCTGTTATATGTACTAAATTGTGAAAAATCCTCTGGGGGACACTAATGAGTTTTGATGCAGTGGACCATGTGTGATTCTTGTGTATGCTTGAATGAATGAGTATGAATTGGGCTGTGAGTACGAGTTGGTCTTGAGAAGGTGTGTAGCGGCTGGGTTTTCTTAGACTGTATATTGTATATTACAGTAATTATTAAATGTATAGTAATTATATTTATTGTACTTTGAGAATTGTCATAATACATTTGAGATATTTGTTCTAATAATTCTGTCTCAGATCTTTAATGTCCTCTGCAATCTGTGTTTTTTGTGCTTTGAGCACACCGTTCATCTCCTTCGGGGGGAATGAGACAGTGCTGTTTTTTGTCTCCATCCATGATGTGTAACTTTTCTTCTTAAATTAAGCTCAGGCAGTGAGGCTTTCCCTTTTGGATTGTATGTAATTTCCTCTGCTCACCTGCCTAGGCATCCTTTTCAGGGCCCCCCTTCTGTGTAATTTTCCCAAATCTGGAGCACGTCGTCAATTTACACTGATAGAGGAGAACGAGATCAAAAACATCATCCTGCCCCAAATCAGCATGGCCTTTTCCAGAGAACAAGGTGACACGGCTAGACAAGGACCCTACCAGAATAAAGCTACTTAGCTGTGTATTTCTCCTCAACAATGTTAATTATTCACACTCGAATCAAGTCCAATCAGGCCATTCTAGCTCACTCCTACCGCTCTTTTCGGTAAAAACTCAAACCAACTCACAAGACTCTTCAAAAAGCATCCTCAAGTCTGTCAGAACAAATACACATTTTCTCCCAGACAAGTATATAACATTGTACAAACTTGCAGCCCATTTGTTTCTGCAGTCAGAGCAGGAGAATCCATGTTGTAACCATGACTGGCCATACAGAAACACAACGGCAGGTCTAGCACATGTGTTTTTGAACGTGACATCAGACACACTTTCTTTTCTGTATTCCTTTTCTTATCTGCACTAATCTTTCTCACAACTATTTCCATGTCATGGGGTATGTTAACTGGATCTACATGTGTCCTGTGCAATCCTGCTGAACCAGCAAACGCCTCCTATTTTTATCCACACTACCCCTGTAACTAGTACATGTACTCATTGCTTATCCTATTTTGTAACATTAATAGTAATGGGGTAGCCCTGTGTCCCTCAGAACATGGGCATTAACACAATAAACTACAAATGGTTCTGTTGGATCGAGCAATTTCTTAGCACGCCATAATTGATATGTGACAAGAAACACATCAAGAAAGATATTATGTAGTTTGAACAGTTAATATATTATTCTTGTTTATATATATGGCTGTCCCATGAGCATTTGAACAAATTGCAATAACAAGTGAGTGACTTTCTAGTGAGTAAGTGAAAAATGGTAACAAAGTGATATTGTGTGTGAAAATATATATACAGCAAAGGAAGATAGCGACAAAGTAAAATGAGCGACTCAATAAACATCCATCTTTATGCAATTTGTTTTTCATGTATTCTCATACCCCCTGGCACAAATTGTATTTAAACTTTGGGGTGAAGACACCGTAGAACATGGATTGGTGTAGAGCGTTGACGCTTCGACCCAGGAATGTGCGTTTTTTAGACCAACATTGCAGCAGGTCTTCTTGAGGACAGTGAGGTGAAAGGGGACAGCCTAAAGCGGCACAATAATTGAGAAAATCAATTAGGTGTGTTTCTTGGGCTTTTGAAGAAGGAGGGGTTGGTCAAAATGACCTACTAGGTACTGTGGTATAGGATTCCAGGTTATAGCTTTTTATGCAGCAAGATTCGTCATGAATTGAAGAATCATCCATTCGGTTGGACTCTGCAAAGAAAGAAGCAAGAGTCAAGTCATCCAAAATGATGGCCTTAAAAAGAGAGAAAGCACCTCTTCAAGTTAAGCGTGACCTACCTTCGCTTTAAGGGTACTTGAGTTGGAGGTGAGCCTAGAAACAGAAATGAGGGAATGTGATTAAACGCATGGCCAATGTTGCTAATAACATTAAGGAATTAGCCTGAAAACGCTTATCACGTACTTCTAGATGCAAGAGGACCCAGCAATCCAGTATGAAGGGACTGACAAACTCCATCATCCAAATAGAAATCTAAAATGTAAACATAGCATTGAATTTGGACTAAATGGTGGGTGAAAAAAACGCTTGGAAAAGCGCACGTCTTTCCTTAATGGTCGTTTATTTCAATGTGCTGATTCAGAGCTGTTTCAACGTTGGATAATGATCTAAATGCAAGAGCAACCGGCGATGTATTAGGTGAAGGAACACAGGGGCATATTAGCAAGGAACCTCGTTAAACTTATCGCCAATTAAGCGGCAGGAAACTGCAGCTAAAACGGCGATAATGGGCTTGCTAATATGCGTTATAGAATTCCTATAGAAGCCCAGGTTAGATATCCTGCACATCTAACCTGGGCTTCTATTGGAATTCTATAACGCATATTAGCAAGCCATTATCGCCATTTTAGCGTCAGTTTCCTGCCGCTAAAATGGCGATAATTTTAACGAGGTTCCTTGCCAATATGCCCCACAGAGTCAAACAAACATGCTGTTTCTTCGAAAATGCAAAGAACGCAGCTGGGGAAAACGGGCGTCTTACATTTGTTGAAAGGCAGTCAATTGAAATGGTTTCATCCGTGACCAAGGAAGGAGGCAGTGGCATGCACTAATGCAAGCTAGCAGAGCAGCTAGAATATTACCAAGACTTGCATACATCCCCAACTTGTCAAAGGAAGTGGGGATCAGACTTTTGTTCTACCAGTGATAACGTTTATGCGAGACAACTTTAAATGATTATAACAGCATTATTGGTCAAAACAGAAAAACGTTATAAGACACTTGGGGAAATATTATCAAGGAGGGCGATAAGAGATTATCGCCGCTTTAGCGGCCGTTTTTGGCCGCTAAGCAGCGATAATTCTATTGCCCTATTAGCAAGCTGTCGCTAACAGCAGTTAGCGACAGCTTGTAGGCGATAGCGAGCGGTTTGGGGCCCGCTTTGCATGTCAGCGATATTTATCGCTAATGGCATGCAAAGTGGGCGTACCCAACCTGTTAGCGACTAAAAATAGTCGCTAACATCGTGTGGTATTCTCCTCTTCTTCACTTTCTAATGATTCTTAGTAGAATGTTAGTCTTACTAGAATGTTACTAGGATAGTAGAATGGTATTGTGTCAGAGTGTGTTATGTCTTGAAACTGGGCAGTTGCTGTACATCCTAGAAGCTGGTTGGATGGGATCTTCTAAGAGAAATACACTACAACTACAAAATTGAATTATTACTAGACTCTGCCTCTTAAATTCAACACTGGCTTAGTCGGCAGCTCCTCTGTAAGAAGATCCTAACACCTTGAATATTCTACTTTCCTCTGGTGAGACTTTTAGTTTAATCAATTTTGGATCGTTTGGATTTCCACTGAAGATTTATTGACTTTCCGTGTGTTTTAAAACCCTCTGAGGGTGGGTTTTCAATTCTGTCCATCTTTATTTCAAGCAAACCGCACGGTCTGATGGTAATTATTATCTACACATTTGCTCGCCTGTTTCTGTTTAAATATAGGTTGGGAGCCTCGCTGCGTATTTCTTTAGTGTGGCGTGTTGGTTGATTGTGCACATCAATAACTCTTTAACATTTACAGGGCCGTTTCTAGGTGTTGTGCCGCCCTAGGCGAGAATTTAAAAATGCCGCCCCCCCCTCCCTTTTTCTACCATCACTCTCTCCCCCGTCATCCAGACTAGAAGAATAAATGCATTAGATATAAAAGAACTTGTATTAACTTTGCAAACATGTGTACACATTTTTATACTGTAACCACTGTCAGAAGTGCAGTCAGAGCTTACAACATTTACTTAGAGCACTCACCCTAAAAATAAAAGGCTTTCAATTAAGGAACCATAAATACAAGTTTGAACAGTATGAACATAAGTCCGCCCTATATAAAAACGCATAAATAACAAGGTAAGGGGTCCTCTGCTCTTAAGTTCTGCACTATGCACACAATTTTAGGATGCATACATCCAGGAAAGAAATATACAATATTATATTCTGATGATATAGTATAGTCCCATACAATATCGTATAGTTGATGGCATGCCCCCCCCCAACTTCCCACAGCCCCTCTTCCCACCTGGGCACTGTTGCTAGAGGCCCCACTCTCCAGCCGACCGTGAGAACGGGCTCGGTCCGGAGTCAGGCCGCAGCAGACAGTGGAGATAACATAACAATGAATGATGATACACCTCACCCGGCCGTCACCCACCCGCCCACCTCCACCTCATTTTCATTTACAGACACCAGAAAACAGACCCGGCTCCTCCTCAACCCCATGGCTTCCGTGCTGCGCCTCTACAGACCCGTGCTGCCTGTGCCTAGCTCTGCTTCCATGCGTCTTCTGCCTGCCTCTCTCTCAAGGGCAACATATGGGTACATTTAAAACACACCCACTCAAGTTTCTGCGCCAGGCAGCAGCCCTTATATCACGAGTGGCATTGTTCAGGTGCACAAGCCGGCATCGTGGGTCGGACTCACTGGTTGTGCTCAGAATGTGCTCTCGGACAAAAAGGACTCTCGATAATTCTGTATACGTGCCCTGGAACGTAAGGGGCTCTCAGTACATGTGCCGTCAGACTCAAGGGAGTCTGTGCATGCGTCAGCAGACAAGCAGGGTACTGCATGTGCGTCCTTAAAGACTTACTGGCTCTTAGCATATACAATTAGGCGCGAAGGGGGTCTGTGCATGTACCCCAAGACATGCAGGCTCTGTACACGCAGCATCAGACGCACGCTTAGTCCGTACATCTGCCCTCGCGCACCATACGGGTGCCCTCAGATACAAACGACGCTGGGAACCCATGGACACATAAGGGTGCCCTCAGGCACACAGGATAAGTGCTTCAGCGCTGAGCGCAGGGGTATTAAGCAGCGCCTAATAAATGTTACACTACAATACACGTGCCCTGAGGCACAGGGTGTCTTTGTACACGCACCTTCGGAGCTCTTTGGCACAGGTTGTATAATCCGAAATGTGGGAGACGCGAGTCTGCTTTTTGTACTCATGGAACCAATCGGAGGTGCATTTACGAGACATATTTTGAAGCTGTTTTGAGGCTGGATCTACTAATGTTCGTGTTTCCGTTTTCCCGTTTATTATGCGGCCTAACATACTGAACCCAACAGCTCTCATGCACTCACTGGACACAATGCTCATAAAACACAACAATTCAACAGTCCTTGGCTTTGTGACACTCTTGTGACCATACCTGATGGGAAAGGCCATAGCTGTCTTCCCTGCCATGAGGAGGAATCTTACAACACATTAGGCCTGCCTGCCCTGCCCCTGACTCAGTGAGTGTGTGATGAACATTATTACATTACACATTATTAACACATCATGATTCATATTCAAATTTGCAGCATGCAAATGCATCCGATTCCGAAAAATATATTTTTATATTTATTTTCACAATTGCAGCCAGGCCCAGCGAGCGGCCTTCTGACTGACTCACCGGCGGGCGGTGCGTGCACTGATCTGATTGACTGCTCAAGCCACTGCCTGTCTGCCTGACGACCTGCTGCTGCTGCGTACCGTCGTACGACACCACACGACCACCACACGGCCAGGCGCAGGCCTGACCACCACGGCTATGCTGTTTTTTGGTGTGAGTCGTGGTGCTGGCTGGGGTCGGGAGAGGGCCGGAGGGAGACGGACCGGACAAGACTCGGTGGTGGCACTGGCTGGCAGGTGGCACTGGCAGCTGCAGACCACCAGTGCAGCCAGTATTAATTACTAATTAAATAAAATTATGGGCAAAGGGGCGCCAGGCCAGCCGACACCACATGACGGACGACACACACACAGACCGTCCCCCGCGCGCGCCGAGAGCGCCGTGCGCGTCACCTGCCCTCCCTGGCCGAAGCAGCACTGCTCGTGATTGGCCAAGAATGTTCCTCAGGGCCATCATTGGTAGCGCTATCCCAGCGCTACAAGATTGAGGGCCCTGGGGACCCACTAGTGTGTCCTTGTCCTGCAGACCGTCCCGGGCGCACCCCGCTCTTCTACAAACACACACACGTGACGCCATAATAAATAAATCTAGGGTGTGTGTGCACCGCTCGGCTAAGTGAACAACAAGCACCAGCAAATGCAATTCAATTGCAAACAACATCGACAGCAGGCCAGGTGCGTGCGCTTCAAATCACTTGCCCAGTGCACTGAGTCCAGACTCGGACTCTACTGCATGATCAACAAAATGCCGCCCTCATAATTTTGCCGCCCTAGGCGGCCGCCTAGTCCTGCCTAATGGCAGAAACGGCCCTGAACATTTAAAAAAAAGGGGGAAATGCACAGAAGGGCTATTTGAGCATAAACGGTTGTTTTACTTGCCTCGCGCAACCTGTCTGCTTGCGCTTCTTCCTCCTCTGGAATCCAAAGTATGTAAGCACGCGCATCTTATGACGTGCTAGTACTACATATACGTCCAACGCTGCTGTTCCTGGCATTCTTCTCTGCTTGAAGCATGACGCGCTGGTACTACAGATTCGTCCAAGGCTGCTGTTCCTGGCATTCTTCTCTGCTGTGACCTCATCTCCCGGCATTCCTCGCTGTAAGGGAAGTTAAGGACGTGACCTTTATCTTCCTGCATTTTCGCTTTCCACATAAAATTTGTGTGTTGTCTATTACAGCGATACGCACGCTTTACCTAATGCTAGTCTCTTTTCAGTTTTGGCGTGTTGTTCTTCTCCGCAACACGCGCGCTTCTTTTGAATCTGGCTACAATAAAAGAAGATTTCAGTGCAAATTATTTTTATTTAAATTAACAGCGATTCGCACGCTTCTCAGGATTCAAGGTACTGTCAAACTGGATTTATTTATTTAGTTATTTTTCGAGCCTTATATTTAAACTACAGCGACGCGCACGCTTGGGACTCTTTGTGAAACCTTATATTTTATATTAGGTTTATATTTATCTATATATTTTAAATGTTTGTGGGCTTTATTTTATGAAATAATTGAAATGAAGATACGGCCATATGCACACTGCTTTACTAAATTCCGCAACTATATGTGTGGTTAATTTTATGCACAGTTTAAAGTGTTACTGATTGAGTATTTATTTTTTTATTTTTTGCTATTTGCATGAAGTTATTTAGTGTTCTCAATTGATGAGGAAAGGTTCTCTCATTTAAGCCAATTTTACATTAATAGTAAAAAAAAATAGCAAAGAAGTTCAGTTTAAATTATCCTGGTGAATTTTATTTATGATTTATTCACTATGGTTTTGATTCTGGGATAATAGGCAAGGTCATTTCTGATTTTTGATATTTTGTCCTGGTATTTTTGTGTTCTCCAATGTTTGCAGCAATGCAGAATGTCACAGCGGCCCCATTTTGTTTGTCTTCTCCTGGAGAGCCTCCAATACGATGGAAGAAGTGGAAGAACGTTTTTGAGAGGTATGCAAGGGTATGTGGTGCATCTTTGAGTAATGAAAGGAAGACTTCGCTTTTACTTCACTGTTTGGGAGCTGAAGGCCAGGATGTCTTTGATCATTTGCCAGAATTGTCTACAGCTGAAGCTGAAGGTTTAAATGTATATGAAATTTGCACATCAAAATTAGATAAACACTATCTTCCCAAGATAAGTACTATTTTAGAAAGGTACCATTTTGGTAAGAGGATGCAAAAGGAAGAAGAAAGTGTTGAAGGTTATCTAACTGATTTGAGAAAATTAGCCTCTTCATGTAAATTTGAAAATCTCACCGATTTATGTTGGGTTGCAATATGGACAAGGTGAGAGAGGAGTTATGGCTAAGGGATGAAACCACTTTAGATGAAGTGATAGCAATTGCTAAAAGAATGGAACATTCTCTTAAGTGAGTAGCCATTATTAATAAGGACAAACAGAATAGGTTTAAGATACAGAGTGTTAATGAAAAAAGCCAAGTGTCAGAGACAAAAAGACAATTTTGGCTAAATATAAGGCTAATGAGAGTGTTACAATGAATAAAAGTAAAAGTGGGTATAGAAATTCTTCTTGGAGGTGTTTTAGATATGACAAAAGCGGACACCTTGCAAATTATAGGAATTGTCCCGCCCTTAACAACACATGTGTTAAATGCAAGAAGAAGGGACATTATCCATTGTATGTAAGTCGAAAGTTCCATCAAGGGTTAAGAGAATTGATATTTATGAGGATGAAAGGGTGGATTTGAGTCCTGATGATTTCGAGTATGGTCAGATAGTTTCAGAGATTGTGTGTGGACCCATGAAAAAATCATGTCCTTTTGATGAGATTTTAGTGGAAGGTGCCTGTACCTGAGTTTTGTTTTATTCAGGCGCTAAAATCACTATTGTGTCTAATGATTTATATATGAATGAACTTAGACATAAAGTAAAGCTGTGTAAGCCTGACATCATTCCTCTGGCCTATAGAGGATAACCCATAAAATTGCATGGCTACTTCATTGGATTAATTTAATTCAGTGGTAGGATGATAAAGGAAAAATATATGTTTCGAAAAAAGGTGATAGTCTGATAGGTTGGTTGCACCAGGCCAATCTTGGTGTGTATTTGGATCCCAATTCTGATCCTCAGATTTTATTAAAGGATTCAGTATGTGTGGTAGAAAGAATTTGGAATGTGATTTTGTGAAAAAACTCAAATGTGAATTTCCTAAAGTTTTTAAGGATGGACTTGGTTGTTTGAGGGGTTATCAACATAACATTAAACTTAAGAATAATTCTATTCTAGTACCCTGATAAGTTAGAGGTGTGCCTTTGTCAATCAAAGATGAGATGGAAAAAGAGATGATTAAGTTGAAGACTAATGGGATAATAGAAGAAGTGGAAGGCACCGAATGGTTATCCCCAGTTGTGGCAGCTCGCAAAGCGAATGGAGATTTGCGCTTATGCATAGATTTGCGCCAATTGAACAAGAGTGTGGTGGTAGACAGATTTCCCTTAATGACTATTAGTGAATTGCTTGCGTTATTACGAGGTGCTAAAGTTTTTAGCACAATAGACTTGCCATCAGCCTATCACCAGATTGAACTGGATCCATCCTGCAGGGATCTTACTGCCTTTATCACCCCTTTTGTACGTTTCGCTTCATCAGGATGCCTTTCGGTCTGGTATCGGCTTCGTCCGTATTCCAGAGGATAATGGAAGGTTTGCTTAAAGGTGTTGATGGTATGTGCATCTATCAAGATGACATATTAGTTTATGGTGATGACATGGGGCAACATGATGCACGCCTTAAGGCTGTACTTTCTAAATTATCTGAAGGAAACTTAACTGTCAAGATTGAAAAGTGCAAGTTCAGAACGGAGTCCTTGAATTATCTGGGTCATAATATATCCGGTGGTGGTATCAGACCGAAGGAAGATTTGGTTAGTACCATTCGGAATTTGCCTTCTCCTTCTTCTAAAGAAGAATTAATGAGTTTTCTTGGAATGATAGAGTATTATTCAAAATTCATATAAGGTTTTGCTGAATTGACGTTGAATATGAGATCTTTATTAAAAAAAGGTGTTAATTTTGCTTGGTCTGATTCATGTCAGAAAGAATTTTGTTACATTAAAGAGAGATTATCTATTTCCCCATGTTTGCAAAGTTTTGATACCAATCTTAAGTCGGTCTTGACAACAGATGCAAGTGAAAAAGGCCTTGGTGCTGTTCTGCAGCAGTTTGGGCCACATGGAATAAGAACTGTTATGTTCCTCTCTCGTAGTTTGAGGAACCCAGAAACAAGATACTCTGTAATAGAGCGAGAGTCCTTAGCCATTTACTGGGCTGTTAAGAAACTCAAAAGGTATTTGTGGGGTGTAGATTTTGAGATAAGATCAGATCATAAACCGTTGGTATAAATATTTGAAAGTAAATGTTTAGATATGATTTTGAGCCGCATAACAAAGTGGAATATAAGTCTTCAAGAATATTCTTTTACCATTAAGTACATTCCAGGGGCGGACAACAAGGTGGCGGATGTTTTTTCACGTTTAGTGTCCGGTGTTAGTAGTAGTGAAGAAGAAATTGATGACTGCTTTGAGTGGGTTTGTGCGGTTGACCATAATCATATTTCTGAAGAGAGATGGTCAAATGAAGTATCTCTTGAAATGACGTTAAAAGAAGTGATGAGGTTAATTCAGGGTAATTGGTCAAGTGTAAAAAATGGAGCTGACGCAACCAAGCATTATTGGTGTGTTAAAAATGAACTTTCTGTAGACAAAGGTATGCTCTTTCATGGGTCTAGACTGATTCCTCCTCTAAGCCTTAGGAAAGAGTTGATAGATTTAACACATATTAGTCACCCTGGGATCACCAAAACAAAAGAAAGGGTTTGCATGTCATATTGGTGGCTGGGCATGGATAAACTCGTTGAAAGGGAAATTCGTCACATGCAGTTTGTGTGAAAAATCCTTGTCACTAAGAATTCAACAAATGGTCATTAGAAATCGACCTAAATCTCAGTGGAATGATATTGCCATCGACATTTTAGGGCCAATTAATAATTCTAGTTCACAAGTTTTTCTCTTGGTCATTATTGACATGTACTCTCGGTGGCCAGAAGTATTTTTTGGGGTAAATACTGATTCAAGTATTATCATAAAATGCTTAAAGGAATTTTTTTCTAGGGAAGGTATGCCAAAGTCAATACTTTCTGATAATGGTGTACAATTTACGTCAATAGGAATAAAAGAATATTTATCCTCGTGTAGTATCTTACACAAAAAGTGCTCTCTCTATCATCCCGAAGCCAACGGGATGGTGGAGAGGTTCAATAGAGTTTTAAAAGAAACCATTGTTCTTTCTAAATCACTCTGTCTGGATGTCATGTTCTCACTGCGTTGACTCTTACCTTAAATTGTTGAGTGGATGAAGGCAACGCAGAGGATTTCCGCAGAGACGCAAGTGACCAACTTCCCAATTCCCTAACTATAAACTCGCTGATTAATAAATACAGCTAAGCATAAAATTAGAAATATGGGAGGAGGGCCGGTACTGGACGTTGAAGTGTTGATTTACTTGCTGTCGACCTGCGAACAACAAATTAGGAAGGGTTGTTTAATCGGTCCCAGAACCTAACTCTTCTCTAACCTACTCTCTGATTAACCTTGGGGTTTAGGACCTTAGTTGCTCCTACCTGCGATCAGAAGTAGTTGGTCTTGGTCCAGTATTTCTTTGTCTTGTGGCGGAGGGGTGTTGGATCGTCGTCCGCTAACTGCAGTGGGCGCTAATCCAATGTGCTCTGTGTTTCAGATGATGAGTCTCTACAATTGAAGAAGATAATCTTAGAATTGTTCCTATTAAACATGAATTAAGTACCTCCTAAGACTACTGACTTACTTGCAATTGCTTTCATTTAGGTATTCAAATAGGCAGTTCAGGGAATTCTTTCTGCGCAGTAAAACCTGTTAAAGCAACTCCAAAGAAAAGACAAGAAAACACTTCCCAATCTAAAACATATTTTCCTCCAGTTTTAAGACCTTCTAATAACAAAGGGGTTATTAAATCTACAACATTGCACTTCACAATTGCAAAAATCTATTCTTGTTCAACATCACAAGAATCATTCACTTTCAATCAAAGTCTTTCCTTTTCTTGCGCCGCCTGAAACCACTTCTTTCAAAGTCTCTTCCTTTCTTGCGAAGGGCGCCTATAATTTTAAAATGTCACTTAACTTTTAACCTTTCTTGTCCTTGCAGGTCTTTCAATGTCTCAGGAAATCTTCAGGAAGTCTCCAGATGCAGGCCGGCGTTCATCAGAAGAAATATTCCCAGACGATGTCAAACGCGACCTCTCTCAAAGGAATTCTCGAGGCAAAGCGAAGTCTGGAGTTTGGGTGCGGTTTAAATAGTGAACCGCACCCAAGAAATTACGTGCACACGTAACGTTACGGAAGAGAAATCTCTCGAAGCATTCTACACCTTCAGCGCGTCCTGCGCGCAGCTTCAGAGAGCGCTCTCGGAAGCGCCGGAAAACTCAAAGCGGTTTTCACTTTCAGCGCGTCCAGCGCGCAGCTTCTGAGAGCGCTCCACGAGGCATTCCTTTGGAACAAAACGTACTTTAAGCTACCATGAAACTCGGAACTCAGTAATTAGCAGAGCACCTAACAGGAAAATACAAGTGTCATGAAACGAGATGTGATAAACAAAGAAACCATTTAAAAAGCGAAAGCACACGTAATGCAAAGCACACACTTACATACTGGCAGTGCAGGTGCACGGGAAAGGGTGGGTTTTCTTACAGAATCAGGATCTGGGCATTGCCTAGAAAAGGGGATTCATGACAGTACTCCCTCCTCAAGATCCCCCCCAAAACTGGTACTATAGGTTTGGGTTTGTTCGGATGTCTCACATGAAAAGATTTTACCAATCGAGGAGAATTCTTTAAGTGTTCTAAAGGCTCCCACGACCTTTCTTCAGGACCATAACCCTTCCAGTCGACTAGATAGAAAAACTTTCCCCTGACTCTTTTGGAGTCCAAGATTGCTTTCACCTCAAATTCTGGGTTACCATCTATAATCACTGATGCAGGTGGTATGCTAAAACGTGTTTGTGAGTTAAAGGGTTTCACCAAAGACACGTGAAATACTGGATGAATTTGATATTTTCTGGG
This sequence comes from Lissotriton vulgaris, assembly GCF_964263255.1. NCBI lineage: Eukaryota > Metazoa > Chordata > Amphibia > Caudata > Salamandridae > Lissotriton > Lissotriton vulgaris. The sequence continues at coordinate 852,446,011 of NC_141697.1, read as the reverse complement.
TAGGATCAACTTTACACAGACTGGATTCACTACCCTTTCGATTGAGAAGGGACCAATGAACCTCGGGTTAAATTTGTGCTGACCCTTAAGTTTTAAGTTCTTAGTACTTAACCAGACTTTATCTCCAGGAACGTATTCTGGTTGCTTTGTCCTATGTTTGTCTGCAGATCTCTTTTGAATTTCTTTGGCTTGAGCTAGATGGAAAGCTGCCTGATCTTGAATAGAGGATAATTTGGAAACATATTCTGAAATAGTAGGCACTGAACATTCTTTTTTAGAAGTACAGGGAAAACTTTTAGGATGGAAACCAAAATTACAAAAGAATGGGGACATCCCGAGGGAAGTATGATCTACATTGTTGTAAGCAAACTCTAATTGACTTAACAAATCTGACCATTCCCCTTCTTCTGAGGTTAACATGCAACGAATAAACTGTTCTATGGTCTGATTAGTTCGTTCCGTTAGACCATCAGTTTGAGGGTGATAGCTTGAGGATAGTTTAACTTCCATATTCAATAAAGAGCTCAGACTTTTCCAAACATGGGAAATAAATTGAGATCCCCTATCAGAAATTACCACAGAAGGGATTCCATGTAATCGAATGACATTAACCATCAACTGATGTGCTAATTCCAAAGCAGTAGGTAATTTCTTTAGAGGGATAAAATGAGCCATACGAGAGAATTGATCTACAATCGTTAAGATAGTAGTATAGCCTTTATTGGTTTTTGGAAGCTCAACTATAAAATCTAAAGAAATAGTGTGCCATGGATGAGGTGGAATTGGAAGAGGGGTTAGCAAACCACTAGGAGCTTGATGTGACGGTTTATTTTGACTGCAAACACCACAAGTTTCCACAAAGGTCTGAACTTCTTTAAACATAGACGGCCACCAAAAGGTTCTCTTTATGAGCTCATAAGTTTTCATCTTGCTAGGATGAGCAGAAAGAGAAGTGTCATGATGACAATGAAGGATGTCTTTTCTTATCGACTCAGTAGGTACAAAGATTAAATCATGCATGTACATTAACTCATCTCTTACTTGTAGGAAAGGTAACTCTTTCTTCCAATGATCAAAACCTTTCTTGTCTAATTCCTTTTTGATTTCAGCTATGACATCACTTGAGGTTAAACAAGCTTGAAACCGTGACACAGGCAAGATTGGTTGACTTTCTTCTGAAGAAGAGTCTGATGAATTGTATCCCATTCTAGATAAAGCATCAGCCTTTAAGTTTTCCTTTCCGGGTCGGTATGTGATCACAAAATTGTAGTCATTAAAAAACATTGACCACCTGAGTTGTCTAGCAGTTAAAGGCTTTACAGATTTTAACACTTGGAGATTTCGATGATCAGTGTAAATCGTTATAGGATGACGAGCTCCTAACAGGTAGTGGCGCCATTCCTCGAAAACTGCTTTTATTGCCAAAAGTTCTTTGTCAGCTATAGCATAATTCAATTCAGCCGGAGACAATTTTCTGGAATAAAAAGCTATAGGATGCATTTGTCCTGTGTTTTTATCCCGTTGAGATAAAATTCCTCCTAAAGCATATTGTGAAGCATCCGCTTCTACAATAAAGGGTTGACTGGGATCAGGATGACACAGAATAGGAGCTGAAATGAATTTTTTCTTTAATTCCTGGAAGGCCTTTTCAGCCTGATCAGACCAAATGAATTTTACTCCTTTTCGAAGAAGTTTAGTAATTGGAGTAATTATTTGGGAAAAGTCTTGAATAAAACGACGGTAAAAATTAGCAAATCCTAGGAAACTCTGTACTTGTTTTACCGTAGTGGGACTGGACCAGGAGTCTACAGCTTCTACCTTTTTTGGGTCCATTTCAATTCCCTTAGGGCTGATGACATAGCCCAGGAACTCTACTTTTGTGACATGAAATTGACTTTTTTCCAATTTAACAAACAGAGAATTTGCAAGTAGTTTTTGAAGAATGGCACGCACTTGAAGAACATGTTCTTCTTCAGAATTAGAAAATATCAGAATGTCATCGATATAAACCACACAACAAACATCTATGTATTCATGTAACACCTCGTTGATGAAAAATTGAAACGCTGCTCGAGCGTTGCACAGTCCGAATGGCATGACCTGATATTCGAAAAGGCCAAATTTAGTGCGGAAGGCCGTCTTCCATTCATCGCCTTCCCGAACTCTTACGAGATGATAAGCTCCGCGTAGGTCTAACTTGGTGTAGATGGTTGCCCTCTTAACCTGATCTAACAGAGTAGGAATCAAAGGCAACGGGTATCGGTTTTTGATTGTCACATTATTCAAGGCTCTATAGTCGATGCACGTGCGCAACTCACCTCCCTTTTTTGGAATAAAAAAAAGAGAAGATGACACAGGTGATCTAGAATGCCTAATGAAACCATTTGCAAGATATTCATCTAAATATTCTCTGAGATGCACGTTTTCCTTTTCTGTTAAGGCATAAATCCTACTGCAGGGTAGAGTTGCTCCGGGAACCAAATCAATTCTACAGTCAAAGTCTCTGTGTGGCGGAAGGGTATTGGCCTTTTTCTTATCGAATACATCGATTAGATCGGAGTAAACTGAAGGGACCCCCTCGAGAGCCAAAACACTAGAAGAGTCCGAACTAAAGTCAAATCCTTGAATTGTATCATCAGACTTATTCAATTGAAAGCAGTTATTGATACAATGAGTGGATCTAAAAGTCACTGTCTTTGAAGCCCAATCAATTAAAGGATTGTGTTGTACTAACCATGGTATACCTAATATTAGTTTGAACTGAGGGGCATCAATAATATCAAAATGAATTCTTTCTCTGTGAATTGGTGAACAGTCCATTTCCAGTACTTCTGACTGTCTATTTATTGGACCGGAAGTCAGTTCCTTACCGTCTACTGCTCTTACAATCTCAGGATGATCTTTCTGAACGGACTTAAAACCTAATTGAGAGAAGTATTGAGTGTCAACAAAATTACCGGTAGCGCCAGAATCTAAAACTGCTTCTACTCTTTTAGTCGGAGAGGAAGGGTTCAAACTCTTTAATTCCACTAAAATACAGAAATGCTTACATCCCAAAGGGGGAACAGTAGAGGCCAAACTGGGAATTGCACTCGATGAACTGACCTCGACCTTCACCGAGTCTTCTAGTTTTCCGAAAGCTCTTGAATCAAGGCCACATCAGAAGTTTTAGTCCTTCCTTTATTGGGTTTTGTTGGACAATCTTTAACGAAATGTCCCGTCTTTCCACAGTAAAGACATTGGTTTAACTTACGTCTCTTATCCTTTTCCTCCTTTGTAAGGGGACCTCTTATAGAACCAATCTGCATAGGTTCCACAGCATCTAGTTTGGGGACTGATTCGCGAGGAGAGATACTTTTCTCTTTTAGAAAAGGATACTTGTGGTCACTCCTCCCCCTTTCTCCCTTTCTTTCTCCTAGACGGTGATTCAGTTTTACCACTAAATCAATGAAATCTTTTATGTCTTCTGGTGGTTCTAAAATTTGCGTAACCATGTCCTTTAAGTCATCTTTCAAACCTCTGTAGAATATAGAAACTCTTTTATCATAGGGCCACTTGGCTTCTAAAACCAGGCGATTGAACTGAGAGATATAATGAAGTAAATCAGAAGACCCTTGCTTTAAATTGAGTAACTCATTATCTGAGGATTGGACAAAGACATGTTTAGAAAAGATTTTCTTTAAAGCTCGCTCAAAATTGCTTAAATTATATAAAATGGGGTCATCGCTTTCTACCAAAGGTACTGACCAAAGAGCTGCATCTCCTCCAAAATAAGATAACATAAATGCCACCTTAGAAGAATCATCGGGAAAAGCAGATTTTTTGGCTAGGAAGTGTAAATGACATTGCTGTAAGAAAATGGAGAATTTATTAACATCCCCATAAAATCTCTCAGGTTGTGCTAAAGGCGTAGACACTGGGGTTACCACTTGAATCTGCGACTGAGCTCCTGACTCTGAGGTTGTGTCTATAAAGGTGGCAGGTTTTAAAATCGGCCTCTGCTGTATTGCGGTTTGTAAGGCTGCCATATCACTACGAAGAGATGCATTCTCATCTCTTAAATCCTTAAGGACAGCGACAATATCTTGTAAGGAAACTTGGTCCATTGCGTCTGGGCGAAAAGCTACTCGTGGGCTTTGCCTTCTGTCAAGTTCTCACTGCGTTGACTCTTACCTTAAATTGTTGAGTGGATGAAGGCAACGCAGAGGATTTCCGCAGAGACGCAAGTGACCAACTTCCCAATTCCCTAACTATAAACTCGCTGATTAATAAATACAGCTAAGCATAAAATTAGAAATATGGGAGGAGGGCCGGTACTGGACGTTGAAGTGTTGATTTACTTGCTGTCGACCTGCGAACAACAAATTAGGAAGGGTTGTTTAATCGGTCCCAGAACCTAACTCTTCTCTAACCTACTCTCTGATTAACCTTGGGGTTTAGGACCTTAGTTGCTCCTACCTGCGATCAGAAGTAGTTGGTCTTGGTCCAGTATTTCTTTGTCTTGTGGCGGAGGGGTGTTGGATCGTCGTCCGCTAACTGCAGTGGGCGCTAATCCAATGTGCTCTGTGTTTCAGATGATGAGTCTCTACAATTGAAGAAGATAATCTTAGAATTGTTCCTATTAAACATGAATTAAGTACCTCCTAAGACTACTGACTTACTTGCAATTGCTTTCATTTAGGTATTCAAATAGGCAGTTCAGGGAATTCTTTCTGCGCAGTAAAACCTGTTAAAGCAACTCCAAAGAAAAGACAAGAAAACACTTCCCAATCTAAAACATATTTTCCTCCAGTTTTAAGACCTTCTAATAACAAAGGGGTTATTAAATCTACAACATTGCACTTCACAATTGCAAAAATCTATTCTTGTTCAACATCACAAGAATCATTCACTTTCAATCAAAGTCTTTCCTTTTCTTGCGCCGCCTGAAACCACTTCTTTCAAAGTCTCTTCCTTTCTTGCGAAGGGCGCCTATAATTTTAAAATGTCACTTAACTTTTAACCTTTCTTGTCCTTGCAGGTCTTTCAATGTCTCAGGAAATCTTCAGGAAGTCTCCAGATGCAGGCCGGCGTTCATCAGAAGAAATATTCCCAGACGATGTCAAACGCGACCTCTCTCAAAGGAATTCTCGAGGCAAAGCGAAGTCTGGAGTTTGGGTGCGGTTTAAATAGTGAACCGCACCCAAGAAATTACGTGCACACGTAACGTTACGGAAGAGAAATCTCTCGAAGCATTCTACACCTTCAGCGCGTCCTGCGCGCAGCTTCAGAGAGCGCTCTCGGAAGCGGCGGAAAACTCAAAGCGGTTTTCACTTTCAGCGCGTCCAGCGCGCAGCTTCTGAGAGCGCTCCACGAGGCATTCCTTTGGAACAAAACGTACTTTAAGCTACCATGAAACTCGGAACTCAGTAATTAGCAGAGCACCTAACAGGAAAATACAAGTGTCATGAAACGAGATGTGATAAACAAAGAAACCATTTAAAAAGCGAAAGCACACGTAATGCAAAGCACACACTTACATACTGGCAGTGCAGGTGCACGGGAAAGGGTGGGTTTTCTTACAGAATCAGGATCTGGGCATTGCCTAGAAAAGGGGATTCATGACACTGGATTGGTAAAGAGAAATTCTGAGAAAAATTGAGGAATATAGGAAAAGTCCTCATTCTACCACAGGGAAACCCCAATTTTTCCTTTTTCAGAAAAGAATATCCAACTCTTATCTAGAACCTGGTTGGGTCATTAATTATTGTTTGGACAAAGGTAAAGAATGTGTGTCTAATGAGTTTGATCTAGAAAATAAAGAAGAGTGTAAGGCATTGCAAAGGAAAATACATTTTGATAAAAGGAAGGCTGTTAAAATGTTGAAGGTGAAAGTTGCCGATTTGGTGGCAATCAAAAAACCAGGTTTGGTAGGAAATGTATGTTGTAAGTATTTTAAACCTATGTCGGTTATAAAAGTGTTTAGAAATGCTGTGAAAACCCAAGATCATGGAGTATGGAATCTCAACAGAGCTGTCGTTTTAAAGAATTCAAATTTCATCTCTAATGATAAGAATTTTGGTGATGTTTCTGTACTTTGTGAAATCTCTAAAAAAAATGATCGTGCATCTGGTCAGTCACAACTTCGGAGTTCAACAAGGGAATCCAGTCTCTTTGATGGAGATGTTAAGAAAAATGGGAAAGGTGTTCAAGAATACTGTGCAACTTCGGAAATCATCTAGATTATCCAGGCGTCCTGGTCATTTTAAGGAATATGTTTAATATGTACTATTGTTTAGCTTTTCAATTTTATTATATGTATTATTTATTTATTTATTTATTTATTTGTTTTGTTTTTTGTTTTTTTCTTTATGAGGAAGGGAGAAGTGTGATATTCTCCTCTTATTCTCTTTCTAATGATTCGTAGTAGAATGTTAGTCTTGCTAGAATGTTACTAGGTCAGTAGAATTCAATTGTGTCAGAGTGTGTTATGTCTTGAAACTGGGCAGTTGCTGTACATCCTAGAAGCTGGTTAGATAGGATCTTCTAAGACAAATAAACTATAACTACGAAATTGAATTATTACTGGACTCTGCCTCTTAAATTCAACACATCGCTATCGCCTATTATCAACGCAGGCGTAGCGATGGAAATATTCGCGCTAAGCGCGAATATCTCCAAAAGCTAATGCCTGCTCAGACCAGTTCTTAGCCATTATATCCAATAGGAGGTGGATATTATGGCTAAGACCCTATTGGTGTTAATGCGTGAATATCGTTGTATTCTCAGCGATATTCACGCATTTCACCGCTGCTTGACGATAAAAAAAAACTCGCTAAGCCCATTTAGCGATAAATATCGCTAGTTGTTGGTAATATGCCCCTTGGAGCCATAGGCACATAGCTTTTGATAGGACTTGTGAAGGAAGAAGCAGGATACAAGTAAGATGAGGTGAGTGACTCCAAATCACTAAGACACCTACCTGATCCTGCCGCAGTGGTCATATGTGCAGCCTGTCTGATTTTAAATGTTTTTCCTGGTCTACTCATGGAAGTGCAAGGAAGGGGTAAGTGTTGCAAGAAAGGAACTACAAAATAGGATACAAATGGTTCTGTTGGATTGGAGCAATTTCTTAGCACGCCATAATTGATATCTGACAAGAAATACACCAAGAAAGATTTTATGTAGTTTCAACAGCTAATATATTATTCTTGTTTATATATATATGGCTGTCACATGAGCATTTGAACAAATTGTAATAAGGTGATTGTAACACCCAGGCTACAGCCCATATTCATATCCTCCTGGCAAAACAGCCTCTATTCACCTGTTCTTGAGTGGCTTTCTTCCTTTTGCTAACTCCGGGGGTATTCTCATTCACAATACAGGTCCTGGCCCAACAGTTGAGGACACACTTGATGATTACATCCTTGCTGCCAAGATCCCTGATGCTTCCTCAGACAGGATTTTTTCCCATGATACAATCCATTAGACAATCTACCACATCTCCTGCTTAACTCTTCTGCATGGGTTTGTGTTTTACAGCTGCTAGAATATTCTACCATCTCTGTGGCCACCCAACCATCACTTCCTCATGACACCCAGAAAGAGATGGTCAGGCATGCATAGCTGAAGGTGCGTGGCAAAGTAGCACCATAAGAAGACCCAATAGAAGGCAGTGTCTAGTTCAATTTAATAGTGATTGAACTGGCCCCTTGTTGGACCAGGCCTTTTTTACGGGGTCACACTGTTGGACCTGGCCTTTTCTGTAGGGTCCTCACCAAACATTATTCCCTTGCACCTTTAACTTTTTGCTGAATTTATTTTTGATGGCCGTAGGCCTCTGCATTTTACCACCGCTAATCAGTGCTGAAGTAATTATGCTCTCTCCTTAAAACACAGTAGAAGTGGCTTTTTTTCCAATTGGCATTTTATAATTTAATTGTAAGACCCTAGTAAGCTGGCACTAAATATAAATGAAATGCTACTAGTAGGCTTGCAGCACTGGTTGTGGCCCCTTCTTAAGTAGCACTTTGAACATGTCTCAGGCCTGCCATTGCAGAGCCTGTGTCTGCAGTTTTAAAACGGCTATGTTGACCTGGCAGGCTCAACCTTTTGCTAGGCTCAAACCTTGCTTTTTTATTAAACATGCCAACCCTAGGGTAGTCTGCAGGCAGCCCAGAGGGCAGGGTGTTGTGTATTTTAAAAGCAGGACATGTACTTTTAGGTGTTACTTGTCCTGGTAGTAAATAGGGGCCCGATGTAGGTAAATCTTATTTACCGACTCTAGAATACCGAAATTTACCAATTCGGTATTCTAGATTCGGTAAATGAGATGTAGGAAAAAATTCGGTAATTTTTACTGAATCGGTATGATTCGGTAATTACCTGAGGCCCATAGGAATCAATGTCAATTACCGAATCGGTAAATACCGATTCGGTTAAATTACCGAATTGTCAAGGGGGACAGGGTGTCACTTTGACACCCTGTTGCACCCCTGATTCTGGTTTGTGTGCCATGTGACACACATACATGACCTTAGGGCATGTATGTGTGCCACATGGCACAGGTGTACATGCACAGATGTGCATGTACACAGGAATTCGTTATTTACCACAAAATAGTATTTGGTGGTAAATAAAGAATTCTTAAGGGCCTGTGGCACTGTTTTCAGTGCCACCTACATCTAGATTTACCGATTCTGTAAATTTACCGATTCGGTATTTTGCAGAATCTGTAAATTTACCGATTCTGTAAATGTTAGGCCCCCTACATAACAAAAAACAAATACCGGTCGGTAACGGCCAAAATCGGCCATTACCGACCAGTATTTGGTGTCCTACATCTGGCCCCAGGTTCTTAAAATCATTTTTCACTGCTGCAAGGCCTATGTTTGCTTTAGGATAACAATGGAGTTATATAAGTGTAATTTTCAAATGGGAAGGGATAACAGATTCATGTTTGGTGTCTCAGGAGGAATCCTAATTCAACATCCCGATTTATGGTGCAGTTGGGTTTTAAATTACAATTTTGAAAATGCCACTTTTAAAAAAGTTGCCTTTTTTGCCTTAGCCATTTGATGCCTGCAGCCTGTTTCTGATCACATGACTGCATGTAGTTGGCATATGGGCTTTGTGTATTCCTCCTAGACAGCTGTTCACAATAGGGAGGTTAGGTGTGCCTGGATGGACCATCAATGGAGGGACGGGAGGATGGAGCTGGGCACAGCCTCACTTACACTTGAATAGGCTGTGTTCTGCCTTTACACAAAGGGCTGCACTCCCTTTGTTGTTAGTCTAGAGACAAAGCCGAGAAATCAGGGCTCCTGTGCACTTCAAAGGCATACCTCCGGAAGCTTCTCCTCACTTTGAAGGCACACCTGTGTATAAAAGAAGGACCTCAGACACCACCCCTTCAGTACAGTTCAGGATCTGTGGTTACTCTGCCAAGAATTAGGACTGCTGTGCTGCTACAATGATACTGCCACTTTGCTGGACTGCTGCTTTACTGGAACTGCTGGTCTGCTGTGCTAACCTGCTGCCCTCTTCCCTGGGGAAGAGGAAATGGTCTTGCAACTTCATCTTGAACCCAAGATCTCAGAGTCTGCTGACCTACTAACCTGAGCCTCAGAGACATAACAGGCACCCTAACAGCTTCTTGACCAATTCTCAGTGAGTACCTGACCCCCCTAGTGGTGCCTCTCAGATCCTGTAACCTTGGTGTGGCTTCCAAGCTCTTGAAATCATGCTTTTGGGCACTTCGTGACCGTGAATGGGCCTGTTCCCACAAGACCCGTGCCACTCGCACTGAAAACCAGAGTGAGCTGCCGCCAGCCCACGAGGGTTCGACAACATGAAGCTCCAGCCCGCCATCCATGACACCGGGTCTGCTCCATCTGCACTCCAACCACCGCCAGTAATGATCTCCGTGCTCCCTCTGGTGCTCTCCAATGCAAACGGGACTCTTGAGACAAAACTTGAGAAGGTAAACCTTCAGAAGGTCTAATCTGGGACTGTATCTGACCTGTGCTCCACGGTTGGCCTCAACATTTGACTTTGACCAGGACTAGCAAGAGCAGATAGCTGGGGTTGGCGATTTATGCTATTAGGAACTATTTTACAGTTCATACTTTAAAAATTCATAATTATGATTCCACTGATTGGATTTTTGTCATTGTGGTCTTGTTGTATTTATTAAATGCTGTTCGATGTTTCTAAGTTGATGTGGGATCTTTTTGTGTGGTGTTTTCACTGTTTTACTGTTCAAAGTGCTGCACAAATACTTTACACATTGCCTCTAACTTTAGACTGACTGTTCTGTGCCAAGCTACCAGGGAATGAGCACAGGTTATTGTGGGATCTGTTCTTGACTTATCCTTACAATGATTGTGGTTGCTGCTTTACCAGAGCACACACCTCAATCAAAGAGTAACCCCATTTCTAACACACCTCCAGACTTTTGCCCTCTGTTGCTGAACCTGTTTTGTTAGAATTAGGACTCTGTGCAATATTCCCCAAATATCAGTGCAAAGTGCTTGCCCTCTCTCCCTAAAGCATGGTAACATTGGCATACACCAGATTGGTTCATTTAATTTACATGTAAGTCCCTGGCATTGGGTAAGACACATACCCATGACCTGTAAATGAAATGAGATTAGAGATCAGCAACACCCATTGTGCCACCAACTAAAATAGGATTTTAAAACATTTTTAAGGCCTGCCACTGCAGCATGCAGTGCAGTTTTAAACTGCCATTTTGGCCTGGCAAACAAATCTTTTGCCAGGCCTAAACCTACCTTTTGACATACGTATATGTCAACCTGGAGGTAGGACCTAGCAACTCTTAGGGACGGGTGCATGGTATTTATAAAATAGGACATGTGGATTTAAGCTTTACCTGTCCTGGCAGTAAAAAACTCCTAAAGTCATTTTAAACTGTTGTAAGGCTATCTTTCCCATTAGCTAACACCGGATTCCCTTATTACATTGAATAATAAGTAACTTGGATTGGGAGCAGGTAGATAATTTTTTTTTAACTCTTTTGAATTGTAATTTAAAAACCTCTTTATTGGAAAAGTCAGATTTTAATTTACAACTCAAACAATGGCACTTTCAGAAAGTTGGCATTTTTTCTTCCCAGCCAACTGCGCCTTTTTGCCAACGTCTTGGGTCATATGACTGTGAATGGCTCTGTTGTTGGGGTTTGTGTATTGCTTCTAGATAGTAGCACATTGGAGGCTTAGGTGTGGACAGGATGGGCAATCATGCCAGGATAGCTATGGAGGAGCTGTACCCAGTCTCACTTACACTTCAAAGAGCTTTGCCTACAGCACACACAAAGGAACGTGACACATTATTTAGTCAAAATATTGAGTTTAAAATATTGAGTTGCAAAAATATGGGAAAAAAATATTGGGATACAAAAACATTGTGATGCAGAACTTTTGTTGTCAGCAATATCGATTTTTTTAGGTAGGTAATATTGTTTACAAGAATATCTTTGTTACCAATATCTTTTGAAATAATAGAGGGGCATATTATCAAGGGGGTTTATCTCCGCTTTTTTGGCTTTAAAAGCCAAGAAAGCGGAGATAAAATGATCTCCCTATTACCAAGTTGTCGCTAACACCAGTTAGTGACAGCTAAAAGGAGATAGCGACCATCTTGGGCCCCGCTTTGCATGTCAGTGATATTTATCACTAATGACATGCAAAGTGGGCGTGCCAAGATGTTAGAGACTGGAAACAGTCCATAACATCGCTATCTCCTATTACCAACTTTTGGAGATATTCGCGCTAAGCGCGAATATCTCCAAAAGCTAACACCTGCCCTGAGCAGTTCTTAGCCATGTTATCCAATGGGAGGTGGATAACATGGCTAAGAGCATTTGCTCGATAATGCATGAATATCGCTGACTTTTCAGCGATATTCATGCATTGTGGCCGTTTTTGATTGCATTTGCGATAAACCTTGCTAATAGCAAGGTTTATCTGCGATAAAAATCGCCGATGTGCGGCGATAATTTTTGTCTCTAAACAAGTTAGAGACAAAAATTATCGCTAGTTGTTGGTAATATGCCCCATAGTTATCAAAAATATCATTTTTCAGTCATTTTTATGTTTTAGTTCATATGTTAATTTTATGAGGTATTATCATATGTATATTTGTTAATAATATTTTTAAATACAGTTTAACATTTTAAGGGATTTATGAAAAAAAAATTCAATTGCAAATAGTAAGTTATAGTGCAATAGCAAGTTGCTAGGTTTGTAGGGGTATACGGTGGAAATTTAATTAAGTATAGATAATTAACAACACATTTTCAATCTAAGAATACTTATTTAATCGAATATTAAATATGTAAATTGTGTAATAATATTCTTAACTAAAATATTAGGTGAGGGTGGCTGGTTTTGTAGGGTTATAAGGTGGGAGGTTTATGGAATAATAAGTAATTCACAATTAATTATTCATGCATTTGTACCTATTTAATTGATTATTAATTAGGTAAATTGTGTAATATTTATATTATTAAGTTATATAATTGGGGTGGGTAGCTGGGTTTGTAGGGTTACAGGATGGGAAGGTAATTAAGTAATAATTAATTACCAATTACTTATTAATTTATTTTTCATCATTTATTTGAATATTAATTATGTAAAATGTGCATCAATTATATTTTGTAAGATATACTAGATGTGGGCCGCTGAATTTGTAGGGGTGTAGGTTGGGAAGTTAATTAGGTAGTAATCAATGCATAGTTGTTAATGTATTTGTTATTATTCAAATGATTATTAATTATGTAGAGTATGCAATTATTCTATTTTCTTGTGAAATATTAGGTGTGGGTTGCAAAGTTTGTGGGGGTATAGGGTGGGAAGTTATTAAAGTAATAGTTAATTGCTAATTATTATTCTAAGAATAATTAATTAGTTGATTAATAATTATGTTAATTGTGTTAAATGTATGTATTTCAGTTACATTTTAAGTGTGGGCTACTCGGTTTGTGGGGTAAAGTGTGGGAGGGTGATTAAGTAATAAATATTTTTAATTGATAATTTAATTGTGCAATAATTTAAAATGTTTAATTGTTTTTTATACATAATTTATTTTTTGAGTAAATAATACATTTCAAATCATCAGTTTTATATTTCTCATTTAGATACGTTTTGTCTTTAAAGTGAAGTACTTTCCCTACTGTTGCACAGACTGGAGTGGGAATAGTAAATGTAACCCCTTTGAAGTCCAACACTTTCCCTACTGTTGCATAGACTAGAGTAGAGGGAAAAAAGTTACCCCTTCGAAGTAGGATGCTCCCCCTTCTGTTGCACAAACTGGAGTGGGAAAAGTAAATTCAAAACCACCAAAGTTCAATGCTTTCCCCACTATTACACAGACTAGGAGTGGGAATAGTGTATTTTACCCCTCCAAAGTCCAATGCTTTCTCTACTGTTGTACGGACTGGAGTGGGAATATTACATCATACTCCTCTGAAGTCCAACACTTTCAGTAATGTTGCACAGGGTGAAGTGGGAATAGTATTTCTATTATTATTCTTTAAATGTATTTATTATTATTTATTTTTTCACTTTTAAAATATTTGTCGGTAGGTGTATATCTCCCGACAGAGAAGGTGATTAAACATAATGTGTGTGGCACCTCAAGCGTGAGCCTCTTTCATTTGGAATAGTAGCGGCCTGCTTGGTCGCGATGTGCCCAGCTGCGGAATTAGCAGCTCCTTTCGCTGATTATGGTGAGCACAAAGGAACAGCGTGTACCGTTGTTGTAAAGGGAAAACTAATGCGGGCCCCAGCTCCCAGTGGGAATTGAGACTGTTTGGGGGATAACAGCAGTGAAAGACTACCGAGACCAGAAGGCTTACAGCACACGCCCACTAAAGGCAGGACTTTAAACATCGCTGCAAGTGCGGCGCAAATTTCAGCAGCTGTGTCCCTCACGAGATGCCAGTGAGCAAGGACTACGGAAGCCCGAAACGCGTTTGGCGCATGTCACTGCTGTTCATGGTGTTCCTTATGCCCTGCATTCCTCCCGACAGAGAAGGTGATTAAACTCGCTGTGTGTGGCACATCAAGCATGAACCTCTTTCATTTGGAATATTAGCAGCCTGCTTGGTCGTGAGGGGCCCGCTTCGGACTTAGCAGCTCCTTTTGCTGATGATGGTGAGCACAAAGGAACAGCTTGTACCGTAGTTGTGAAGGGAAAACTGATGCGGGCCCCAGCTTACCTGTGTTCAGCGACCCAGTGGGAATTGAGGCTGTTTGGGGGATAACAACAGTGAAAGACTACTGAGACCAGAAGGCTTACAGCACACGTCCACCAAAGGCAGGACTTTAAACATCGCTGAAAGTGCGGTGAAAATTTCAGCAGCTGTGTCCCTCACGAGATGCCAGTGAGCAAGGGCTACGGAAGCCCAAAACTCGTTTGGCGCATGCCACTGCTGTTCATGGTGTCCCTGTGCCCTGCACTCCTCCCGACAGATATGGTAATTGAACGCGCTATGTGTGGCACCTCAAGTGTGAGCCTCTTTCATTTGGTATATATATATATATATATATATATATATATATATATACATATATATACATATTACCTACTGGCGGTCGCCAGTAGGTATATATAGTTAGGATTTTTTCTCTATGGGATTTTTGAACATTCTATGTCTAATAACTTTGGCGTTTGTGGACGGAATTGGCTGAAATTTTCAGGAAAATGGAACATTTTGTTTCTGAGCAGACCCTGACAATTTGGGGGGGTTTAATCAAGGGGGGGCCGAGAAAAAAGGGGGGTCCCAAAACGCGTTTTCCCATGTTAATTTCCATAGGGCGGTTGGCCTCACTTTTAGCTCGAACGGCTGAATGGATTTGCACGAAACTTGGCAAAATTGTAGGGACTGTTAGCCCGATGTGCCTTTGCTAGGTCTCAATATATGTGCTCCAGTGGATTTTGAGTAATTTAGGTTCAAAAAAAGATATATATCTGGGCGGAGCCTAACCACACATCTGATCTGATTGGCTGTCAGCACTTCATCCAAGAAGTGTTGGCAGCCATCTTGGGACCAATATACATGATAGCACCTCATTAAAAAGCATTGTAGTTAATAGAGGGTTTTAGGACTTTAGTTACATTATAAATCATTTGTTGATGGTACCATACTCGTTTTAGGAATTGTGGTGGGTTCTAAGGTGATTTTACCATGTGAAAAAACCTTCTGCTGTGATATCATGAATATTGTTTGAAAGAAAACTAATATCTCATGATTTTGCCACAGTGGTTTGGAAGGGGATCTATAAGCTAAACTGAAAGCATATTTTCTGTAAATTCACATTATCTTTCTCAGTCATGTGAAAATGAAGTCTGACATTCTCAGTAAAACATGTACATCCAACAAGGACAGAGACTGTCAGTTGATTCCTTTGTGTTCTACTGCAGCCTCCTAGAGTGTTCTAAAGAACAACTAGAGCGCTAACAGTCCTACTTATTACAAAGGTATGGCACACCTGAAGCCATCTTGATTGGAATAAAGTGGTAACTCTTAAAACATTTAATTTAAAAAGAAACAACATGAGGGGGTATATTTTGCCATAGAAAGTATGATTAGTGCTGCAGAATGAAAAATTAGGGCACATTTTGAGTGACTTCTCAAATCCTTTTCTATTTCATTAAAACATTCTGACATGCAGTCTCCCAAAATGGCCACCAGAGACAAAAGAGCCCAAATGTAGCCCAAATATCACCCAGATGTAGCCCGAGTATAGCCCAATGACAGAATGTCCCAGAGTGTTCTAAAGAACAACTAGAGCGCTAACAGTCCTACTTATTACAAAGGTATGGCACACCTGAAGCCATCTTGATTGGAATAAAGTGGTAACTCTTAAAACATTTAATTTAAAAAGAAACAACATGAGGGGGTATATTTTGCCATAGAAAGTATGATTAGTGCTGCAGAATGAAAAATGAGGGCACATTTTGAGTGACTTCTCAAATCCTTTTCTATTTCATTAAAACATTCTGACATGCAGTCTCCCAAAATGGCCACCAGAGACAAAAGAGCCCAAATGTAGCCCAAATATCACCCAGATGTAGCCCAAGTATAGCCCAATGACAGAATGTCCCAGAGTGTTCTAAAGAACAACTAGAGCGCTAACAGTCCTACTTATTACAAAGGTATAGCACACCTGGAGCCATCGTGATGGGAATAGAGTGGTAACTCTTAAAACATTTAATTTAAAAAGGAACAAAATGAGGGGGTATATTATGCAATAGAAGGTATTATTAGTGCTGCAGAAAGAAAAATTAGGGCACATTTGAGTGACTTTTCAAATCCTCTTCTATTTCATTAAAAAATTCTGACATGCAGTCTCCCAAAATGGCCACCAGAGACAAAAGAGCCCAAATGTAGCCCAAATATCACCCAGATGTAGCCCAAGTATAGCCCAATGACAGAATGTCCCAGAGTGTTCTAAAGAACAACTAGAGCGCTAACAGTCCTAACAGTCCTACTTATTACAAAGGTATGGCACACCTGAAGCCATCTTGATTGGAATAAAGTGGTAACTCTTAAAACATTTAATTTAAAAAGGAACAAAATGAGGGGGTATATTTTGCCATATGAATTATGATTAGTGCTGCAGAAAGAAAAATTAGGGCACACTTTGAGTGACTTCTCAAACCCTCTTCAATTTCATTAAAAAATTCTGACATACAGTCTCCCAAGATGGCCACCAGAGACAAAAGAGCCTAAATGTAGCCCAAATATCACCCAGATGTACCCCAAGCCCAATGACAGAATGTCCCAGAGTGTTCTAAAGAACAACTAGAGCGCTAACAGTCTTACTTATGACAAAAGTATGGCACACCAGAAGCCATCTTGATTGGAATGAAGTGGTAAGTCTGAAAACACTCAATTTAAAAAGGAACAACATGAGGGGGTTAATTTTGCCATAGAAAGTATGATTAGTGCTTCAGAAAGAAAAATTAGGGATCATTTTGAGTGACTTCTCAAATCCTCTTCTATTTTATTAAAAAAATTCTGACATGCAGACTGAAACATGCACTTTGAATACCAGCAGCAGACGTCCCTGGTGAGCAGTAGCTTTACTACAGTGATCTAATGTGCAACTAGAGTGCTAACATTCAGAATGTATGGCAAATGTGTGACACATCTGAATGCCTTCTTGATGGAACCAAAGTAAACAAGCATTGAAAATGCAATAGATCTCGCCCTCGTTTAAGAGAAAGCCATTCTGTTTGTAATGAGGTGGCTTTTTAGCTTTGCTTTTATTAGTGTTTTTTCAACTTTCATGTAAATAACATGCATCTGTATGCATATAAGTATATGTATGCATGCATTTATGTTTGTATTTATATAGATATACAGATGATATATGTTTATATATGCATGTATATATATATATTCACTGAAAAAACCATAAGCTATAGACCATATATAGTTAGGAATTAGCATTTACAAAACCTTGAAAATTCACTGAAAAAACCATAGGTTATAGACCATATATAGTTAGGAATTAGCATTTACAAAACCTTGAAAATTCACTGAAAAAACCATAGGTTATAGACCATATATAGTTAGGAATTCGCATTTACAAAACCTTATTTTACTCACACAAAACCATTGAAATTCCATATATAGTTAGTTGCACTAACTATATATCGCGCACCCGCAATCCACTGCTGATGATGTCACATATTACATCATTCATGACATGGTCAGTGACATCACTGATGACATCACTGATGACATCTCAAATGACATCACTGATGACATCACTGATGACAACATCCAGTGACTGTATGTTTCTGTAAAGTTAAAATATGTCTTACATATTGAAGAATGAGTGGATGTATAAGTGTCTGGATGAAGGATTTAGTAGGTGCATGACTGACTGTATGAGTGAGTGTTTAATGTGTCTCACTGAGTGCATGGGTTAGTGACTAAACTGTCTTAATTTGTGCATCATTATGTCTGTTGTTCTGTAAACTGTTGCATGTGTTGATAAGTAGCTATATGAGTAACTATATGGGTTATTGATTGGTTGCCCAAGTATTTGTATGGGAGACTGAGTGTGTGTGTGGGTGGCTGGGAGGTGTATGACTCTGTGCATAGATGTGTGAGCAGTTGATTCACTAGATGTATGGTTTCAAAAGTGCATGTGGAAACAGCTGTATGGGCGGTTGACTGTGTGCATGAGTGTATTGGTGAGTGAATGGATATCTCAGTGCTACATGTCAAAGTAAGTACATATGTAAAACACAGTACATGTGAGAGTTGACATATATAAATAACTGTGCATAAGAGCCAGTGAATGTGTGAGTGGCTGTATGGATCATTGTGAACTTGTATCAGGGATTGTATAAGAGAGTAAATATGTGTTAGTATATGTTTGAATAAGTAAAGTTTGTATAACTGTATAGTTGAGGAAATGGAGGTGTGATTGATTCTTTGCATGACTGACTAGGTGTGTGAGTAACTCCATGGATGAGTGACAGTCTGTGAGTGTCTGTTTACACTGATTGTATCTAAGGTTATATTAGAGTCTGAAGAGGTTCATCGTATTATCACATGAATGATATCATCAGTGATGTGATCAGTAATGTCAAATGAGATGTCATCAGTGATGTCATCAGTGATGTCATTTGAGATGTCATCAGTGATGTCATTTGAGATGTCATCAGTGATGTCATCAGTGATGTCACTGACCATGTCATGAATGATGTAATATGTGACATCATCAGCAGTGGATTGCGGGTGCGCGATATATAGTTAGTGCAACTAACTATATATGGAATTTCAATGGTTTTGTGTGAGTAAAATAAGGTTTTGTAAATGCGAATTCTTAACTATATATGGTCTATAACCTATGGTTTTTTCAGTGAATATATATATATATATATATATTTCCACCAACGTGTTCCCGTTACTGAGGGCACTGCTTCTCACAGCCGGTGCGAGTTCCAGGGACGGGCTTTCCCTGCAAATAATCAATCACCAGCACAATTATACTCGCACTCCACCAGGATTACTTATAAAGCAGGTTTATTTCAACAGCATGCCTTTACAGCATGCTATCATTCACCAACGCGTTTCAATCTATCGATCTTGATCACGGTTACAAACATTTGTCCCTCCTTAGTTTCAACATTATATACCAGGAAATCATAGTAGCATTGTCATGATGCATTATGGTACTGGTAGTTACTTTATACATGTATATCATTTTTTTGCTTTTCATTTCATTTTAACAGTGTTTATATTATTGCTTCTAAAATACTGGTACCGGTCAGTACAGCTGCATATGTTCTATTAGTTTTCACACTTTTCTGAGCATGGTAGAGTCATTGCATATTCTCTAAGTGAGTTAGTGCAATTAAATACTCTTGTAATCATGATGGCATTTTATCCTATGGACACCCATATGGTCACACATTGAATATATGTATAGAGTGTAATCGATTCATTACCAAGTAACCTCTAAGTGAGTTACTATGAATACATAATCATATACGAAATCTTATTGTGATTTCATTTAAATGCCCATTGTATTACTCATTCATGCATATGTAAAGTATAGCGCGCCTTGTTCAGTCTTTTAGGACTCATTGTCCAAGTTCTGATATTATTATACAGATTGTACATATTTAACCCACATATATCTTCCTGTTTGACCAGAATATTCTCAAAGGTGGTAACACTTTATCAAAGGTGCACATAAAGTTCTTCATCCCCATTCAACCCTCCGGAAATCTTAGTTTTAAATCGGATTATAAGTCTCGATTCTAATCGACGTAGGGTCATCAGTCTATTTCCCCCTCTTTCTTTTATTGGTATAAATCGCAATAAAAGATTGGTACTGTTGCCAATCCACTGTACGTCATATCCACTGTACGTCATATCTTTCCATGTCCTTTTTTCTTTTTCATGAGTTAACATATGTTTAGACATGGCATAGCTTAGATCACAATTGTCAATCGCTCGGATATGCTCTAGTATTCTTTTATGTAGAGGACAGATGGTGCTTCCGATGTACCTTTTGCCACAAAAACATTGTAGTAAATACACCACATGTGTTGTTTTGCAATTAATGTTCCCTTCCACCGTGAAGATTTTTCCCTTAGGATCTTTAATTTTGGATAGATTACGGCCTACTTGACAGGCCTTACATTGGCTACATTTAGTAAAGCCTTTCCGTTTTTCATCTAGCCAATTGTTACTTTTTTTCTTCAAAGTGGCTATTGACCAATTTATCCCGCAACGACGGGGCTTTCCTGAATGTCATTTGTGGAAATTGGCCCACTTCCTTTCCTATGTCGGGATCTTTTTGCAAAACATGCCAATATTTTTGTTGTGTCTTCCTTATTTTGTGGCTTTCCTTCGAGTAGGTCAATATCATTCTGATTGGTTCCTTCGATGTTGATTCGGGTTTTAATTCTCTTTTCGGGATCAATGTCTCAATTCGGTTTTTTTCTCTCGCTCTTTTTTCACCTCTTTCTATATCACATTTTGTGTATCCTCTGTTACTGAATCTGTTTGCAGTTTCTTTGAACTTCTTGTCCATTTCCTTTTGATTTGAGCAATTTCTCTTCATCCTGACAAATTCTCCATATGGGATATTCTTCTTTTTTACTTCAGGATGGAAGCTCTGTCCATGCAATATACTATTCGTGGCTGTTGTTTTCCTGTGGACTGTAGTTTCCAGCTTCCCATTCTGGACATACACTCTAGTATCTAAAAATACTATTTCAGTTGTACTTATACTGTGCGTAAATTTCAGTCCCAGTTCATCTTATTTAGGATCTTCATGTATTCCAGAAGTTCATTATCCGGGCCATCCTATATTAGGAATAGGTCGTCTATAAATCGCAGCCAGAGAATTACTCTGGCTACATATTGGTCATTTCCTTCTCTCCAAGCTATCATTTTCTCCCACCAACCCATTGCTAGGTTGGCGTAGCTTGGAGAGAAGGAAACTCCCATCGCCGTGCCACAGATTTGGGTGTAGTGTACCTTGTTAAAAACAAAAACATTATTCCTAAGGCACTTCTCTACCATTTCGATAAGCATATCACAATGTTTCAATTGTTCCAATGGTTTTTGTTTCAAAAAGTATTTTACTGCTGTTAAACCCATTTCGTGATTTATTGCGGTGTAAAGAGACACCACGTCTATGGTTACCAGCCGGTAGCCATCTGTCCATTCAATGTTCATCAAATGTCTGAGGAAATCCCCCGCATCTTTTATATACGAGGGTAAGGTAGGCACAATTGGGGCTAAAAAGTGGTCGACATAAATGGCAACATTCTCATATACAGACCCACAACTGGAAATGATCGGTCTTCCAGGGGGTTTATTCAGTGTCTTATGCACTTTCGGGAGAAAGTATATCGTTGGAGTAGTTGGTGTTTGATTGTTCAAAAATTGCACTTCATTTTCATTTAATAGGCCTGAATCTTGCCACTTGTTCAGTCGAAGTTCTAGATCTTTTACCATTTCATTAATTGGATTTTTATTCAACCTTTTATAGTTGCTCGTGTCCCTCAATTGGCGCATTGCTTCGTTGATATAATCCTCTTTATCTTGGATTATTATATTCCCGCCTTTATCGGCGGGTTTGATTTCAAGATTTTCATTTGCCATTAGGGTTTCCAATGCTTTCCGTTCTTCTGTAGTCAAGTTCTCCTTTTGTTTTGTTTTAATGTTGCACAGTTTGTCCAATTCCTCATTCACCAGATCGTAAAAGGTATCAATTTTATTTCCAGGATGTAATATCGGACAGAATTTCGATTGCTTTTTGAAATTCGTGCATGGGTGGCCACTTGTTCTCTGTCCCATTTCATTTAATATCTGAGTATCTGAGATGTTATCTTCACTTGTATCATGTACCAGTTCATAAGCAGTTCTTAATGCTGGTATATCCTGAATGCTCCATCCTTGATTTTCATTGGTGTTGATACTAGGACTAGTTGGATCTATTTTTTGTTTTCCTTGTCTTTTGAAAAACCTTGCAAGTTTCATCTTCCTCACATATTTATAGAGGTCTATTTTGGTTTCAATTGGATCCCAGTGTTTTTCTGGACAAAAGGTCAGTCCTTTGTTCAGTAGAGTCTCTTAGGCTCTTGTTAATACGTGTTTGGATAGGTTGATGATTAAATATGGCTCATTTTCTTTAGGGTCATTTATGCATTCGCTACTCTGTTTCTCAGATTGTATCCTTGATTTTTTCCTTTTACTTCGTCTGGTTTTGCGTTTTTTCCCCCTGATGCTTGCGATCCACTTCCTCTTCCCCGTCCTCTTGAGAAGCCCCTTCCTCTGCCCTTGCCTTTGCCTTTTGGCAATTGCTGGTCGAAATATACCAGTTCCATTTCCTCTAAATAAGAGGGGTTTAGGCCTTGTGGGGTTGGGTCTTCATTTTCACTGAAGTCAGTGTCTGATTCGCTTGGGGTGACATTCATTGATGCAGCAAGAGGTTTCTTATTTGCTTTTAATTGTTGTTTTAGATTTATGAAGCGTTTGGCAAACGTGAGGATTGTTCCTGAGGCATAATCATGTTGATCTCTTCTATATTTTCTTTCCTTTCTTTCCTCTACCTCTTTTTCATGTTTGTCCAAATTAGTTTCCATTGTTTGACGTAGTTTTTTGGATTCATCATCTTTGTTAATTTCCAATATTTTTGCTTCAATTTCTTCCACCCTTTTCTTTATCTCATCTATGTCTATTTTTGCGTACTTTACAATGATCATCATCATATTATAGGAGCACTGCATGTTGTTATTTCCCCAATCAATTAAAATTTCAGACCTTGTATCTGTATGGTTTGGGAGCGTAAATATCCTCAGCCCCCTCGGTACCATTTTTTGTTCCAAATATTTCTCAAGTGTAATGATTTCCCAACTCTTTGTTGTTTCTTTTTTCAAAAGCTTTTCCATCTGAAAAAATAATTGTTTCAATGTAATTTCACCAGTGGGTATTGATGCTTCAGTGTTGGTTTTTTCTGCTCCATCTGATGTGGTTTTCAGAAACATTGCCTCTGCTCTCTGTGCACGTTTGAGAGCTCTTTCCTCCATATTTCCAATAGCAATATTTAACACTGTCTTTTATTGTGCGTAACTTTGTGACAAAGCGCTTTTTCGTTGTGTGGTTCTCGCTCCACACAATGTCCTGCTTTTCCTGGAGAGTTTATTCTACAATTGGGCAAAGTATGCGTCAGTTCCAAACGTACTACTGTCGCTTTAATTGCCCAAAATACACTCGCTGCGACACATGCAGGTTTAAAGCTTATCCGGCACATTTCGGTATCGCGCTCTCACCTCAATCGTAAGCTCGCGCTTCACTCCGTCTTCCGTGCCTCAATTGTATTTTGCAGAGCATTTTCTTCAGTCAGGAATCAGTCTTCAGAAGTCCGGGAGTCTCTGTATCTCAGGACCGCAAAACAACAGGGTCTGTTCTCACACGTTGTCGCGTTTACCGAGCCTCCGCGGTTTGCAGTTTTTTCTCCACAGACGGCAGTAAGACCAAAGAGCTGTCAGGTGCGCCTTCGTATATCCAATTTCCACCAACGTGTTCCCGTTACTGAGGGCACTGCTTCTCACAGCCGGTGCGAGTTCCAGGGACGGGCTTTCCCTGCAAATAATCAATCACCAGCACAATTATACTCGCACTCCACCTGGATTACTTATAAAGCAGGTTTATTTCAACAGCATGCCTTTACAGCATGCTATCATTCACCAACGCGTTTCAATCTATCGTTCTTGATCACGGTTACAAACATTTGTCCCTCCTTAGTTTCAACATTATATACCAGGAAGTCATAGTAGCATTGTCATGATGCATTATGGTACTGGTAGTTACTTTATACATGTATATAATTTTTTTGCTTTTCATTTCATTTTAACAGTGTTTATACTATTGCTTTTAAAATACTGGTACCGGTCAGTACAGCTGCATATGTTCAATTAATTTTCACGCTTTTCTGAGCATGGTAGAGTCATTGCATATTCTCTAAGTGAGTTAGTGCAATTAAATACTCTTGTAATCATGATGGCATTTTATCCTATGGACACCCATATGGTCACACATTGAATATATGTATAGAGTGTAATCGATTCATTACCAAGTGCCTACCTTACCCTCGTATATAAAAGATACGTGGGATTTCCTCAGACATTTGATGAACATTAAATGGACAGATGGCTACCGGCTGGTAACCATAGACGTGGTGTCTCTTTACACATCAATAAATCACGAAATGGGTTTAACAGCAGTAAAATACTTTTTGAAACAAAAGCCATTGGAACAATTGAAACATTGTGATATGCTTATCGAAATGGTAGAGATGTGCCTTAGGAATAATGTTTTTGTTTTTAACAAGGTACACTACACCCAAATCTGTGGCACAGCGATGGCAGTTTCCTTCTCTCCAAGCTACGCCAACCTAGCAATGGGTTGGTGGGAGAAAATGATAGCTTGGAGAGAAGGAAATGACCAACACGTAGCCAGAGTAATTCTCTGGCTGCGATTTATAGACGACCTATTCCTAATATGGGATGGCCCGGATAATGAACTTCTGGAATACATGAAGATCCTAAATAAGAATGAACTGGGACTGAAATTTACGCACAGTATAAGTACAACTGAAATAGTATTTTTAAATACTAGCGTGTATGTCCAGAATGGGAAGCTGGAAACTACAGTCCACAGGAAAACAACAGCCACGAATAGTATATTGCATGGACAGAGCTTCCATCCTGAAGTATTAAAGAAGACTATCCCATATGGGGAATTTGTCAGGATGAAGAGAAATTGCTCAAATCAAAAGGAAATGGACAAGAAGTTCAAAGAAACTGCAAACAGATTCAGTAACAGAGGATACAAAAAATGTGATATAGAAAGAGGTGAAAAAAGAGCGAGAGAAAAAAAAAACGAATTGAGACATTGATCCCGAAAAGAGAATTAAAACCTGAATCAACATCGAAGGAACCAATCAGAATGATATTGACCTACTCGAAGGAAAGCCACAAAATAAGGAAAACACTACAAAAATATTGGCATGTTTTGCAAAAAGATCCGGACATAGGAAAGGAAGTGGGCCAATTTCCACAAATGACATTCAGGAAAGCCACGTCGTTGCGGGTAAATTGGTCAATAGCCACTTTGAAGAAAAAAAAGAAAAAAAGTAACAATTGGCTAGATGAAAAACGGAAAGGCTTTACTAAATGTAGCCAATGTAAGGCCTGTCAAGTAGGCCGTAATCTATCTAAAATTAAAGATCCTAAAGGAAAATTCTTCACGGTGGAAGGGAACATTAATTGCAAAACAACACATGTGGTGTATTTACCACAATGTTTTTTGTGGCAAAAGGTACATCCGAAGCACCATCTGTCCTCTACATAAAAGAATACTAGAGCATATCCGAGCGATTGACAATTGTGATCTAAGCTATGCCATGGCTAAACATATGTTAACTCATGAAAAAGAAAAAAGGACATGGAAAGATATGACGTACAGTGGATTGGCAACAGTACCAATAAAAGAAAGAGGGGGAAATAGACTGATGACCCTACGTTGATTAGAATCGAGACTTATCATCTGATTTAAAACTAAGATTCCCGGAGGGTTGAATGGGGATGAAGAACTTTATGTGCACCTTTGATAAAGGGTTACCACCTTTGAGAATATTCTGGTCAAACAGGAAGATATATGTGGGTTAAATATGTACAATCTGTATAATAATATCAGAACTTGGACACTGAGTCCTAAAAGACTGAACAAGGCGCGCTATACTTTACATATGCATGAATGAGTAATACAATGGGCATTTAAATGAAATCACAATAAGATTGCGTATATGATTATGTATTCATAGTAACTCACTTAGAGGTTACTTGGTAATGAATCGATTACACTCTATACATATATTCAATGTGTGACCATATGGGTGTCCATAGGATAAAATGCCATCATGATTACAAGAGTATTTAATTGCACTAACTCACTTAGAGAATATGCAATGACTCTACCATGCTCAGAAAAGCGTGAAAATTAATAGAACATATGCAGCTGTACTGACCGGTACCAGTATTTTAAAAGCAATAATATAAACACTATTAAAATGAAATGAAAATCAAAAAAATGATATAAATGTATAAAGTAACTACCAGTACCATAATGCATCATGACAATGCTACTATGACTTCCTGGTATATAATGTTGAAACTAAGGAGGGACAAATATTTGTAACCGTGATCAAGATCGATAAATTGAAACGCGTTGGTGAATGATAGCATGCTGTAAAGGCATGCTGTTGAAATAAACCTGCTTTATAAGTAATCCTGGTGGAGTGCGAGTATATTTGTGCTGGTGATTGATTGATATATATATATATATATTATATATATATATATATTTTTTTTTTGCACAAGAATACGCCGCCCTCAGGAACTTGCACGTTTTAAGATTTTATTTCACAGAGCCCAGTCTGCACACCAACGCGTTTCAGCCTTGCGGCCTTGGTCACGGTTGGTGGTATTACTTTCAGCCACTGTTTTTATTTAATTTCCTGTTGACACGCCCATGAATTCTGGGACATGTAGTTTGAAGATCTTAACACAGTAATTCCACAGTGCAAACATTCTTTTTTGATGTAGCTGTTTTTCGGTGCATTTTAACCCTTCTTACATATTTATACATATTGTTTCCAATTTTCTTTAGATGTTCTTGTATCCCTGAGCAGTAGTAACATTTTCTACAATATTTTACAATGTGTAAGTTAATTCTCACAATTAATCATTTACCGTCCTCAGATGGAAATTTTAAATAGCCCTCATTTGAAGCTATTAATGGTTTGATTTGTATAGAATTTATACACAAAGCAAAGCCAACTCTTAAGGTGGTTTCAAAAACCCTTAGTGGGGAGGGGGGGTGGACAAATTGGGCTGACTTTGTGAGGGGTATAGTACCCATTTAAGCCAATTGGCCATTGTTTTGAGAAAGTGTTAAATAAGGGACGCTCAAGGGATCAAACAACTTGAGAATAGATTAAATAAACGTTAACAATTTGTCCAACACACCCATTTTTCTAATAAAACAAAACAAAACAAAATTCTGCCAAACTATCTCAAAGTGTCGGTTGCCAAAACAAATTCATTAATATTTCGAGATATTAGAATGTCTTTCATTAGTGTTCATTCCAAATGGGCATACATTTCTTCATCGACATTCATTCCTCTGGGCTGTTTGGTTCTCATTCGGATAATGTATTTCAATTCCAGTTGTCGTACTTTTTTCTTATCGTCTCCCATTTTCTCATTTGGTTCGATGGCATCTATTGCAAAGAAACTCATATTTAGCCAATGCCATTTTGACAGTCCAGAAGATGCTTGGCAGTGGCGTATGTGTGGCCCCAATTTTTTACAGCACGAATGTGCTCAAGAATTCTCTTTTTAAGTATACAAATGGTGCTGCCTATATATAGCATTGTGCAGTCACATTGGATTGCATAGACTACTAGTTTAGTTCTACAGGTGATCTTTTTATTTATGGTGATCAATCTACCTTCGGGATCCCTGTGGTTTGTTTGTTGGTACCAATTTTGCACGCTTTACAACCATTGCATTTTCTGAAGCCAAGTTGTTGGTTGGATAGCCAGTTAGATTTTGTACTTTGTGGATTAAAATTGCTCCTGATCAGTGCATCTTTGATGGATGGGGCTTTGCGGAACGCTATTTGTGGTCCAGGACCTATGATTTTCTTGAGGTCTTGGCCTTGATCTAGGAGTGGCCAGTATCTCTGTACAGTTTTGCGAATTTTTTGAGATTCTTTACTGTAAATTAAGATGAGTCTTGGTGGTTGTTGTTCATTCGCTTCTTCTTTTGACGGTATAGGTTTTTTAATCAGAATTTCAGTTCTAGTTAGCTTGCCCACCTTCTTCTTGCTTTTGTTAAGTTCTCTTTCATAGTATCCTCGTTTCCGCAATCTACTTGCACTGTTTTTGATTTCTACTTCAGCATTTTTGTTTTGTGAGCAATTCCTCTTCATTCTTAAAATTTCACCGTATGGGATACTGCGGATTAGTCGTTGAGGATGGAAGCTCTCAGCGTGTAGAATGACGTTAGTGGCTGTTTTTTTTCCGAAATAAAGTTGTTTGCTGTTGATTATCTTGTATATAGATTTTGATATCTAGAAAATCTATGTGATTGCGGTTGATGTTACATGTGAAAGAGAAGCCAATGTCATTTTGGTTGAGGGAGTTAAAATATTGTTTGAATTCTGATTTACTGCCATTCCAAATTAAAAAAAAGTCGTCAATATACCTGGTCCACAATACAATTTTGTCCATTGTCCCATTGTGTTCCGGTGCCCATGCAACTTCCTTTTCCCACCATCCCATCGTTAAGTTCGCGTAGTTGGGAGAAAATGACATTCCCATGGCACATCCGCAGAGTTGGTGGAATAACTCGTGGTTGAATAAGAATTCCCGGACCCTGCAGGGTGGCTGCCTGGGATGGAAATCCTGGTAATGAAAACAGCAATCAGAGGTGCCACAGCACAGTTCCAAACTTCACAAAGCATTTATTAAAATGTTGCATTCTGCATCTGTGTGAACTCCTGAAGCGTTTCAGCTTGAATGCCTTAATCATAGGAATATTTACAAAAAGGGGTGGTGAGGGACAGAGTCTCTGAATTAAGCAGAAAGCTCTCACCCAGTCAAAAGATCAGGGCTAGATCCAACACCGTTTTTTAGCTCACTGCACCATCCCAGTTTCAGAACCTGGCTGTATGCAAATTAGTCTGTTCCTGTCCCAGTGCATGATGAGAACAGGACAAACCAAACTACAGAAGCCAATTCTTACACTGGGAAGGAAACAAGCTCCCGGGGACCGGTTTCTGGCATTACAGCCGTCTTCGGCCCGGTTTGCTTGAATCCTGATGGTGCAATGAGCAAGGGTCTCACATCTGAGAATACCCTTCCACGCTTAGGGTGGACATAAATATTTACAAAAAGGGGTGGTGAGGGACAGAGTCTCTGAATTAAGCAGAAAGCTCTCACCCAGTCAAAAGATCAGGGCTAGATCCAACACCGTTTTTTAGCTCACTGCACCATCCCAGTTTCAGAACCTGGCTGTATGCAAATTAGTCTGTTCCTGTCCCAGTGCATGATGGGAACAGGACAAACCAAACTACAGAAGCCAATTCTTACACTGGGAAGGAAACAAGCTCCCGGGGACCGGTTTCTGGCATTACAGCCGTCTTCGGCCCGGTTTGCTTGAATCCTGATGGTGCAATGAGCAAGGGTCTCACATCTGAGAATACCCTTCCACGCTTAGGGTGGACAAAAATATTTACAAAAAGGGGTGGTGAGGGACAGAGTCTCTGAATTAAGCAGAAAGCTCTCACCCAGTCAAAAGATCAGGGCTAGATCCAACACCGTTTTTTAGCTCACTGCACCATCCCAGTTTCAGAACCTGGCTGTATGCAAATTAGTCTGTTCCTGTCCCAGTGCATGATGGGAACAGGACAAACCAAACTACAGAAGCCAATTCTTACACTGGGAAGGAAACAAGCTCCCGGGGACCGGTTTCTGGCATTACAGCCATCTTCGGCCCGGTTTGCTTGAATCCTGATGGTGCAATGAGCAAGGGTCTCACATCTGAGAATACCCTTCCACGCTTAGGGTGGACAAAAATATTTACAAAAAGGGGTGGTGAGGGACAGAGTCTCTGAATTAAGCAGAAAGCTCTCACCCAGTCAAAAGATCAGGGCTAGATCCAACACCGTTTTTTAGCTCACTGCACCATCCCAGTTTCAGAACCTGGCTGTATGCAAATTAGTCTGTTCCTGTCCCAGTGCATGATGGGAACAGGACAAACCAAACTACAGAAGCCAATTCTTACACTGGGAAGGAAACAAGCTCCCGGGGACCGGTTTCTGGCATTACAGCCGTCTTCGGCCCGGTTTGCTTGAATCCTGATGGTGCAATGAGCAAGGGTCTCACATCTGAGAATACCCTTCCACGCTTAGGGTGGACAAAAATATTTACAAAAAGGGGTGGTGAGGGACAGAGTCTCTGAATTAAGCAGAAAGCTCTCACCCAGTCAAAAGATCAGGGCTAGATCCAACACCGTTTTTTAGCTCACTGCACCATCCCAGTTTCAGAACCTGGCTGTATGCAAATTAGTCTGTTCCTGTCCCAGTGCATGATGGGAACAGGACAAACCAAACTACAGAAGCCAATTCTTACACTGGGAAGGAAACAAGCTCCCGGGGACCGGTTTCTGGCATTACAGCCGTCTTCGGCCCGGTTTGCTTGAATCCTGATGGTGCAATGAGCAAGGGTCTCACATCTGAGAATACCCTTCCACGCTTAGGGTGGACAAAAATATAGCCAGGTTCTGAGCTGGGATGGGGCAGTGAGATAAATAACGGTGATGGATCAAGCCCTGATCTTTGGACTGGGTAAGAGTGGTCTGCTCAATTCAGACACTCTGTTCATCACCACCCCCTTTTGTAAATCGATTTTGGCCACTATAGGTGTGGCAGGGTATACTCAGACATGAGTCCCTTTCTCACTGCTCCATCAGGATTCAAGCAAGCCGGGCCGAAGAGGCTGAAATGCCAGAAACCGGTCCCCGGTAGCTTGTCTCCTTTCTGGTAAAGAATTGGCTTGGTAGTTTAGTCTGCCCTGTTCCCATGATGCACTGGGCCAGGGACAGACTGATTTGCATATAGCCAGGTTCTGAGCTGGGATGGGGCAGTGAGATAAATAACGGTGATGGATCAAGCCCTGATCTTTGGACTGGGTAAGAGTGGTCTGCTCAATTCAGACACTCTGTTCATCACCACCCCCTTTTGTAAATTAATCATAGGAATAGCAACTTCGCAAGCCCCAGGTTTTTATACATTCACAATCATGTGACCTGCATTCAGAACTACATTTCCCAAAATGTCTTTCAGACTGCAAGACAATGTCCGTTATACCGAATGGTGTTCTGCTCTTGCAGTACTGCTGCATACTGGCTGAATCTCACAATACGGCAGGTCACAGATATTATAATTTTGTATTTTGCTCAGTGAAGACCATGGTCACAAAATGTTGCTGTAAAACATATCAAATCTGTGCAAAGCTTCTGGTTCTTATCAAGGTGAGGTTTTTGCCTCCCTTGTTTCCCTTTCCGATCTCCATCGAGGTAAGTATTTGGATAATCCATTTTCCTTTTAGGAGGCAGGCGGGTCATGCCCCCTATTGGTTAATCTCACACAAAAAACCCAGACAGAGTCAGAATTCCTCTATAAACAAGCATTTGCAATGCAATAGGTCTTGCATTAAGAAAGTTTGAGCTATTGGTATTGTAAATGACACATTTTTTATTTATGTTTTGTTTTTGAAAATAGCATAAATAATAGCTTTGTCATTTACATTGCCAATAGTTATAACTTTCACAAATGTGACACCTATAGCATTGGTAATGCAATATGTGTTGTATTGACGTGACCTACATGTATTACAAATACCAATGGCTTTTAATTTTTTTTCAATAATTAATACTTAAATAAAAGTTATTGTAATTTATAATGGCAAAAGCTTAAAGTTTTGTAAATAAATGTTGTGAAAATTATGTTTAGTGTATTTTATTGTGACGATAATCCGAGAACAGAAGTGAAATATTACCATCTTTTTGTTACATTTGTAATAAAGCTTGAAACATTGAGAGAACATATTTGAACAAGATGTTGTTGAATGGTTGCACAGATTGATGCTGTGGTGGCGCTGAGTGAGGTTGTGATGGCAAATGAGTGATGCTGTGGCGTTCAGTGATGCTGTGGTAGCGCATAGTGATGTTGTGGTGCCCCTGAGTGATGCTGTGGTGGTGCGGAGTGATGCTGTATGCTATGCTATGTTTTGTTTTGCTTCCTATATTTTGTTTTGTTATGCTATGCTATGTTTTGCTATCCATTGCTTTGATTTGGTATGCTATGCTATGCTGTGTTTTGTTATGCTATGCTATGTTTTGTTATGCTATGCTGTTTTGCTATGCTATGCTTTGTTATGCTATGCTATATTTTGTTGTGTTTTATTATGCTATGCTTTGTTTTGCTATGCTATGTTTTGTTATGCTATGCTATGTTTTGTTGTGTTTGATATGCTATGTTTTGCTATGTTTTGCTATGCTATTATATGTTTTGTTTTGCTATGCTATGTTTTGTTGTGTTTTATTAAGCTATGCTATGTTTTGTTGTGTTTTGCTATGTTTTGTTAAGCTATGTGTTGTTGTGTTTTGTTACGCTATGTTTTGTTATGTTATGCTATGTTTTGTTATGCTATGATATGTTTTGTTTTGCTATCCTATGCTGTGTTTTGTTATGCGATGCTATGTTTAGTTTTGCTAGCCTATGCTTTGTTTTGTTGTGCTATGCTATGCTTTGTTGTGCTTTGTTATGCTATGCTATGTTTTGTTATGTTTTGCTATGCTATGCTATGTTTTGTTATGCTATGCTATGTTTTGTTGTGTTTTATTATGCTATGCTTTGTTTTGCTATGCTATGATCTGTTATGCTATGTTTTGTTATGCTATGCATTGTTATGCTATGCTTTTTTATGCTATGTTTTGTTATGCTATGCTAAGCTTTGTTTTGTTATGCTATGCTATGTTGTGTTTTGTTATGCTATGCTATGTTTTGTTGTGTTGTTATGCTAGCTATGTTTTGCTATGCTTTGCAATTCTGTTTTGTTATGTATGCTATGTTTTGTTGTGTTTTGATATGCTATGCTATGTTTTGTTGTTTATTTTGCTATGTTTTGTTAGGCTATGTTTTGTTATGCTATGCTTTGTTTTATGTTATTTTATGCTATGTTTTGTTCTGCTATGCGTTGTTGTGTTTTGTTATGCTATGTTTTGTTATGTGATGCTATGTTTTGTTATGCTATGCTATGTTTTGTTTTGCTATCCTACGCTTTGTTTTGTTATGCTATGCTATGTTTAGTTTTGCTATCCTATGCTTTGTTTTGTTATGCGATGCTGTTTTGTTGTGTTTTGTTATGCTATGCTATGTTTTGTTGTGTTTTGCTATGCTTTGTTATGCTATGCTATGTTTTGTTGTGTTTTATTATGCTATGCTTTGTTTTGCTATGCTATGTTTTGTTATGCTATGTTTTGTTATTCTATGCTATGCTTTGTTATGCTATGTTTTGTTATGCTAAGCTTTGTTATGCTATGTTTTGTTATGCTAAGCTTTGTTTTGTTATGCTATGCTATGTTGTGTTTTGTTATGCTATGCTATGCTATGTTTTGTGGTGTTTTGTTATACTATGCTATGTTATGCTTTGCTATGCTTTTCAATGCTATGTTTTGTTATGTATGCTATGTTTTGTTGTGTTTTGTAATGCTATCCTATGTTTAGTTGTGTTTTGCTTTGTTTTGTTATGCTATGCTTTGTTATGCTATGCTTTGTTTTATGTTATGTTATGCTAGGTTTTGTTATGTTATGCTATGCTTTCTTTTATGTTATGCCATGTTTTGTTATGTTACGCTATGTTTTGTTCTGCTATGTTTTGTTGTTATGTTATGCTATGCTATGTTTTGTTTTACTATGCTATGTTTTGTTTTGCTATGCTTTGTTATGTTATGCTATGCTTTGTTTTGTTATGCTATGTTTTGTTATGCTATGCTATGTTTTGTTGTTTTGTTATGCTATGCTATGCTTTGCTGTGTTTTGCTATGCTATGTTTTGTTTTGTTATGCTATGTTTTGTTTTGCTATCCTATGCTTTTTTTGTTATGCTATGCTATATTTTGCTATCCTATGCTTTTTTTGTTACGCTATGCTATGCTGTGTTTTGTTATGCTATGCTATGATTTGTTATGCAATGCTGGTGAGGGTGTGTGAGTGTGTGTGAGGGTGAGTGAGGGTGAGGGGGTGTGAGGTTGAGGGGGTGTGAGGGGGTGTGAGGGTGAGGGTGTGTGAAGGTGATGGTGTGTGAGGGTGAGAGGGTGAAGGGGTGTGAGGGTGAGGGGATGTGAGGGTGAGGGGGTGTGAGGGTGTGGGGGAGTGAGGGTGAGGGGTTGTGAGGGTGTGTGAGGGTGAGTGAGGGTGTGAGGGTGAGTGAGGGTGTGTGAGGGTGAGAAAGTGAGGGGGTGTGAGGGGGTGTGAGGGTGAGGGGGTGTGTGGGTGAGTGAGGGTGGGTGAGGGTGAGAGGGTGAGGTGTGTGAGGGTGATTGAGGGTGTGTGAGGGTGAGTGAGGGTGTTTGAGGGTATGTGAGGGTGAGGGTGTGTGAGGGTTAGGGGGTGTGAGGGGGTGTGAGGGTGAGGGGGTGTGAGGGTGAGGGGGTGTGAGGGGGTGTGAGGGTGAGGGGGTGTGAGGGTGTGTGAGGGTGAGGGGGGGTGAGGGGGTGTGAGGGTGGGTGAGCAGGAGTGAGGGTGAGGGGTGTGAGGGTGAGGCGTGTGAGGGTGAGGGGGAGAGGGTGTGTGGGTGTGTGAGGGGGTGTGGGGGTGAGAGGGTATGAGGGTGAGGGGCTGAGAGGGTGAGAGGGTGAGTGAGGATGAGGGTGTGTGAGGTTGAGGGGGTTTGAGGGTGAGAGGATGCGTGAGGGTGAGAGGGTGAGTGAGGGTGAGGGGGTGTGAGGGGTGAGGGTGAGTGAGGGGGTGAGGGTGAGGGTTTGAGGGTGAGTGAGGGTGGGTGAGGGTGAGTGATGTGAGTGAGGGTGTGTGAGGGTGAGAGGGTGTGAGGTTGTGGGGCTGGGAGGGTGTGGGGCTTTGAGGGTGAGGGTGTAAGGGTGTGAGGGTGAGGGTGTGAGGGTGTGTGAGGGTGAGTGAGGGTGTGAGGGTGAGTGAGGGTGTGAGTGTGAGTGAGGGTGTGTGAGGGTGGGTGAGGGTGTGAGGGTGGGTGAGGGTGGGTAAGAGGGTGAATGAGGGTGAGGGTGTGCGTGAAGATGAGGGGTGTGTGAGGGTGAGGGGTGTGAGGGTGAGAGGTGTGAGGGGGTGTGAGAGTGTGGGGTTGTGAGGGTGTGAGGATGGGTGAGGGTGAGAGGGTTGTGAGAGTGAGGGGTGAGGGTGTGAGGGTGAGGGTGAGTGATCGTGTGTGAGGGTGGGTGAGGGTGTGAGGGTGAGTGAGGGTGAGTGAGTGTGTGTGAGGGTGTGTGAGGGTGAGGGGGTGTGAAGGTGAGGGGGTATGAGGGTGGGAGGGGGTGAGGGGGTGAGGATGAGAGATGGTGAGAGGGTTGTGAGGGTGAGGGGGTGAGGGTGAGGGTGTGAGGGTGAGAGGGTGAGAGGGTGTGAGGGTGTGTGAGGGTGTGAGAGGGTGTGTGAGAGTGAGTGAGGGTGAGTGAGGGTCTGTGAGGGTGAGAGGGTGTGAGGGTGAGTGAGGGTGAGGAGGTGTGAGGACGAGGGTCAGAAGTAAATGGTGGCAGGGCAGACATCATAAGACAGAGAGAAGAGACTGGTGGTGACTGCATTGGCCAGTTTCAGAATCAGGAGGGACAGAGTCAGCACAGTCTGCAAGGTATCAACGTGTCTAGAGGCAAAGCATAGCGGATGTAGCATTGCAGCTAGCAAGTCGAGTGTTTTCAAGCTGCGTTTACCTAGAGAGATGGCAACACAGCAACAGCATTTGAGGAGCAAGGCTACTGTAAACAAGCACGGTAGGCTTTCACGTTCATCCAGAAACAAGCTCTCGGCATTGCTGTGGCGGGGGGGCGGGGTATTGGGAGCGCGAGCGCATTCCTTTGAAGTCTGATGCGGGCGTGGGAGCGGCAGCCTTTGAAGTCTGATTGGGGGAAGCGGCAGCCTTTGAAGTCTGATGCGAGGCACAGACACAAGGTGGTGTGACATGGCTGGCGATGGCGTGCACGCGCATAGATCACATGAACTGTGTCTAATCCGCAGTTTGGGCAGACTTTTCGTACTGCTTACTGAAATCTCGTCGCAATGCTTAAACATTGCTTCAGCGAGACCTAAAAACCTTAAAGGACGGTCTGTTGGACATGACCTGCTGCTGCTGTCTCTCGAAAGCCCCAACTGTCTTTATTGCCCAGAATTCCTTAAGTCTCTCTATGCATTCCACTTTGATATTAGAGCATCTTGTCCACTTTGCTCCCAGTATAAACAGAATAGTGAAAACTATTCATATGCCAACTACATGTAATGCATGTTATAAGGACACTAGCATTTCTACTCTAGATTCTCTGGAAGATGAATAACCATAGAATCTCTGGATGAACATCTTCAGGCCAGTCACTGAGTAATATTGCTAATCTCTAGTTTACTACTCTGTTGGCGGGATGGTAATTTTAATGTAACATTCACTAAGCATGTTCATGAGTGTATCAACTCAAATTAATCTGTAAAACCACTGGGGGTATTTTATGTGGGTAATGATTGGGGGCTATTGACAAACGGTTTGTAAAAGTGCCTCAGGCCACGTTTATTTGTGAACAACCCAACAATCGGTCACTCATAGGCATACATGGAAGGCTAGGTACACTAAGTAGTAGAAAAAATTAAGCTTTTTACAGTAATTCGAGAGCAAGTAATACATCTTGTTCAACAAGTTTGAATTTAGATGTAGTCACTCACTCACTCTGAAATAACTTTATTTCGCCAGCACAATGATGGCATAGGGTGTAAGGTGTAGTCAATGTTGTTAGGTTTGAGTGTCCTCCAAGGGGACTATAAAAAAGGTAATCAGTAGCATTTTCAAATATATATTCTGTTTTTGTCCCTTCAGTGGTATTGACTTTAGGTTGGTTGATGCCATCCTTAGATGTAGGGCAATAAAGTCTGTTTCAACCCTCAAATTCGACATTATGGGTTGATTTATCTGGATGGATGTCATGTAAAGGACCTGATAAAAGGGAAAAGTATATCACTGGCTGTAACCCAATGGATGATTTTTAGTGCCAAAAATACACTTTTGTTCTTGGTACTTTTAGTTGGTTACCAATGCCAAGTAGAAGGAAGAAATGAGATAAAAACTGAAAGAAAGTTTAAAATAAATTTAGTTTGATACCTTTTAAGAGTGTTCAGTGTAGAGATGGAAGGAATCTCAGACAGAAGCATTCCTAGGATGCAATGAAAAACATGGACTGGGTGAAATACTTCAACAGG
Source organism: Lissotriton vulgaris (assembly GCF_964263255.1). Lineage (NCBI taxonomy): Eukaryota > Metazoa > Chordata > Amphibia > Caudata > Salamandridae > Lissotriton > Lissotriton vulgaris. The sequence continues at coordinate 852,408,901 of NC_141697.1, read as the reverse complement.
GAACTGGAAATCTTGAGAGCTTTGCACCTGAAGAAAAGTGGTGCACAAGAACCAGTGCATTGATTGTTTCAATAAATGATACTCTAAGTAAGGTAATTTAGTTTTATTGACACTTTTTCATCTGTATAAAAAGAGAAATCCCCCAAAACTGGATATTTCAAATAACCTCTAGTGAAATGGAGATTCAGTCAAATGCAGCTCTGGTGCTCAGCAGAAAAAGAAAACTAATGCTTGCAGTGTACCTAAGATAAACATATCATGAATGACTGCGCTGTGGGGCTGAAAGTGGACAGTTTTTGGTGCTCCACTGTCCTGTATCAATTCTTAATGTGGGGTGATGTAGAGCTGGTATGCCTGTGGGAAATTTCCGAAGCCAGTTGTTACTGGTGTGAGGTCAAGTTCTTCCTGGTTAACAACAGGCTTGATGTCAAAGTTCTGCAGAAGGGCAGTGAAGAGAAGGAACAGTTCCATGCGTGCCAGTCCCTCTGCAATGCAAATCCGCTTACCTAAAAACACAGTAGAAGAGAGCAGTCAGTTCAGTTAAAATAACTTTATTCAATTCAAAAAGAATCATAAAAGTATACTATAAAAAAAAAAATATCATACATACAAATCACATATGGTATTTCAAATTCCAAAATTCACGGATGACAGACAATATACAAAGAATCATATCACTATGCATTGTTGGGCTAAATTATTACATAAGCAGGGGTTTAGCCTCTCACACCAACCCCCATGCTTAATGAGAGGAGCTACAAAGTGCAGTGCATTAAGGCAAATTACACATATACAAATCACAAATATTATTTCATATTCAAAAAGAAGGAATCGTGGACAAATACGCAATACACAATATATCACATTAAAAACATAAAATCAATCAAACAAATTCATAATTCATAACGATTCCTAATTAAAAGAGCAGATCTCATAAAACTATGCATAGAGCTACATATAGCAGCAGTTGATAATGATCTCAAGTACTCAAAGCCTTCCAAATATGTGCAAGGTCTAATGTCTCTCAAAGAGGTTTAATAAAGCAATCTCTTGGGGCTTTATAAAGTGTACAAAAGAGTACAAAGTGCACTGTGCATTGTTGGGCTACATTATTACATGGGCAGGGGGGCAGCCTCTCACACCAACCCCCTTGCTTAGGGAAAGCAGCCAAAAAGTGCAGTGCTTTTAACCAGAATCTGGTCAAATAAAAACGCCATTGTATATGTGTGGTAAAAGACAAGTAAAACTGTGTTATGTGATATAACCACTTGGTCAGATGTGTGTTTATCTTGTCTAAATAGTCCTGAGGCAGTATAATAGGCATTCTTAATGACCATCCGGATTAAGAGAATCAGGATTTTCCTAAACAAAATTTAGGCCTATTTTATAAAAAGTTTCCTTCACATAACATAACCAAGGTATCATCATGGCCTTATCGAGATTCTTACAATCTTTTAAAATTTCTTTTGAGAACAACAAATCCTCGGAGGTCCGTATTTTCCCCCAGAGGAGCAAAGGGGACACATGAATTCTATCTCTCACGAAATATAAACCCACCTCAGAGTGACAGAAAGTGTTTGGAGAACTGTTAGGGATAGATAAAAGGCGTTTTAAAAATTAGTTCTCCATAATTTGTATTTGTTCACTGTTATGGGATCCCCCTACCCCTGCCCCGTAAGTCGCCACTGGCAAACATTTGGATTTATACAAGTCATCAACTCTGCTATTGGTTTTTGGCCCAGTTTGCTAGCGAAACGGAAAAGGGCCTCTACTGATCTATTCGTTTTTTTAAGCCGGGTAGTTATCAAGTAATCCCAGTTTAGTGTTTTATTAAAAAGATTTCCTAAATAGTTAAAATTTGTAACTTTCTCAATAACCATATTGTCCACAATGTATTTACAAGTTTTAGTTCTATTTGAACCACAGACCATTGTGAATGATTTAGTTAAGTTTACTCTAAGATCTACCGCCATATTCATGAAAATCGGCATTTGCGATTCTGAAATAGCGAAAAAAGCGAATCGCTATTCAGAAATTGCAAATCCGAATTCATGAAGAATTGCGATAAAAAAAAGCGAATCGCACGCGATCGCAAATTCCGTTAGCGATGACCGAAAATCGCAGAATAATCGCTATTTCCGGCTACCCGCGCCTGGACTGCGAGCTCGCAAATAGCGATATCGCTATTTGCGATATCGCTATTTGCGAGATCGCAAACTCGCAAGATCGGGAAAACGGGAAGTCGCATTTCGAGCCCAGTGATGACATCACAACCAGGAAGCTGCCGGTTCCCACCACCATTTTCCACATTGAGGCAGAGAGAGAGGGAGCTTTTTGGAGAGCTGCAGCTAACTGGAAAATTACACAGATCCACAACCCTGGTACCATCATGGCTGAGGAACCTGCACCTGGCACCAGCAGCTCGTCTGGGCGCAATAGAAAACTGAAATTCTCTGAGCAGGAGCTGGAACACCTCATTGAGGGGGTTGTGGCCAACCATGACAGACTGTTTTGCGCAAATTCTCGGAGGGTCCCAGAACAGGAGAAGCGGCGCATATGGCAGGGGATAGCCTCGGCAGTGAACTCCGTGGGAGTGGCGGCCAGGTCCCTGGAGGAATTAAAAAAGCGGTGGTACGACCTCCGAGGCCGTGCCAAGGAGAAGGTGGCGGCGCGCCTTGGGGAGTCCTCGGGCACTGGAGGAGGAGGACCAACTGTACCACCCAACACTCCCCTCGAGGAGCAGGTCGAGAACACCATGGAGAAGGAGGCCTGTGTCGGTTTTACTACACTGGACTCATCCCGCACCACCCAAGACACCCAAGTAGCATGCGACTGCGACCCTGCCCCCTATGGATGTCCATGACCAAATAGGCTCCCCCAATGTCCCAAAGGCATGCCATAGTTGCACATAAAGGAATGTCCTGAAGCATTGTGGGAGATGTAGTCTGGCCACAATGTTGTAGTACCACAATGCAGCCAGACAGGTCCCAAAGCACACAAAGCCACTGCCATTCAGGGAATGTCACCCAGCATGCATGTAGCAACTGCACGTCTGCCAGATACATGCAATTAATGATCCACCACTTACCCCCACAGGTGGCGATACCAACAACAGCGATAGGCTGGAGATCGATGAGGGCGTCCCGGAGGTGGAGGTGCCAACACCAACCCAGGCACCAGCCCCTGCCGCTGCATCTACACCAGCAGCAAGTACCACCTGCAGCGTCCCCCCTGCAACTGGTGCAACACCCACATCCGCTGGCAGGCCAGCCCCCATTGTGCCTCCTGCCACCGCTGCTCCTCCCAGAGCCGCAGCCAGGGCAGTCACTTCTGTGCCCCCTGCATCTACTACAACAGCCACACCAGCAGTCACACCCCCTGCGACTGGCGCGCCTGCAACACCGGCGGTCATACCCCCAGCAGCTGTCGCCTCTACATCCGGGGGTGCGCCAGTGACCACACAGCGGCCAGCCTCACACTCAGGCCAGCAGGGCAGGCGTGGCAGGTCACGCCGGCAATCCACAGCAGCTAGCAGGCGGGCCAATGCTCATGGACTGGCGCGGCTCAGCGTCGAGAGACGCATGCTCCGCATTCACCAGTGCCAGGCTCAGCAGCAGGGAGCTATACAGCTGCAACTGCACATGATAGGGCGCAATGTGGCCTCTGTTGCAGGCCACATGGAAGGCATGAGGGCAGACATGGCAGGTGTGGGAGAAGGACTGGCCCGCATGGCTGCAGCCTTGGAGGCCAACACCGCGGCCATGTCGAGAGAGCGCAGTGTAACACGCCGGCGCCACCGCCAACTAATGACCCGGCTTGACACTAACAGCAGGGCAAGTTACGTGTCAGTGAATGCTACATCTCTGTTGGCGCGGCGCTCCCTGACCCAGCAGCACCAAATCATACAGTGCAGCGAGGACATGACAAGGGTGCTGGAGACCCTCACCACGGCCGTCATTGCTCTTCACCCTCCAGCTATTCCATCTGTTGTGGGGGGTGATGATGCGAGTGAGGGGGCGTCCAGCGTCAGCTCACAATCTGCCTCACAGGCCCCACCACACACCAGCAGCACCATGCCCCCCCCATTGCCTGAAGCCCCGGAGGAGGATGCCCCTCTGAGGCGCCATGGCGGAACGCGCACTAGGCGCTCCTAGAGCACTGCAGTTAATCAATGGCACAGGCTGAGGTTAAGCCTGCCATGTAGTGATGCACAGCAGTATGGCGTAATACTGTTTGTTGGACTTATTTGGACAGGAACCTTATTTTTATTTTTGTGAATTTAACAAATACATTTATTTTGCTACACACATTAGCGTTGTGTCATCATTACATTTTGCATGCATTGTTGATTTGTGGGGTGATGGAAGTGGTTGTACTAGAAACTGTTCACTGTGATGTGGTTGCGACGTCTGTGCCCTTCTGCTGGGTTCTCCCCATGTGCATGGCGCGCATGTGCAGGTGGCCGGTTGTCCCCCTCAGATTCACTGCCAGAGATGTCAACAGGTATACGGCGCTTGGTTGCAATGTTATGTAGTATTGCGCAGACAGCCACAATGCGGCAGCACTTTTCAGGACTGTAATACATGGCCCCACCTGTCTTGTGCAGTATGCGGAACCTGCTCTTGAGCAGGCCAAATGTCCTTTCTATGCAATTCCTTGTCCGTATGTGCAATATTGTAGCGCCGTTGCTGGGGTGTAGCAGGGTTGAGGTATGGGGTCAGGAGGTATTCACGGAGGGCGTAGCCACTGTCACCTGAATGAGAGGAGCAGATGGTGATTGCCTGTGCTGCGCTGTTACATCTTTGCAATGTGACATTTCAATCAAAGTGTACTTACCAAGTAGGTGTCCTTCCCCAAACTCTCCCCTGACCAGTCGTGTGTGGAGTCCGCTGTGCCGGAAAATGAAGGAGTCATGGGTACTCCCTGGGTACTGTGCGACAATGTCAGTGATGTATGTCTTAGCATTGCAGACCATCTGGATGTTGAGGGAGTGGTAGGACTTTCTATTGCGGAACATATACTCCATGCCAAGCATGTACTCAGCATATACTCAGCGCCAAGAAGCCCTCGGGCGTACGCGCGCTCTATAAATTTTTATTAACATAACATAACATAACATAACATGCCAGCTGGTGGGCAGATGGCGACGTAGGTACAGTCTATACATCCGAGCACATGTGGAAAATGGGCTACATTGTAGAATTGTAGCTTGGTCATGTCAAATTCCTGTTGGCTGGCGGGGAATTTGATGTGACGGTGTAGCTGGGTGAGCATGGCGTCAACAAAAGTGTGGAGGCAGCGTGACATGGTGGGCTGGGATATCCCCCCAGCAGCCGCTACTATCCCCTGGAAACTCCCGGAGGCCAGGAGGTGCAGGCTACACAATACCAGCACATGTGTAGGCACAGCATTGGTACGGCTTGTTGGGTGCTGCATCAGGGGGTCAAGGTCCTGTATTAGCTGCATTATCATTTCCCCATTCAGCCTGTATTTCGCATATATCTGCTCTCTGGTTTGGCCCAGCAAGGTGACCCGCTGGCGGAATATCCTGTCCTGGATCCTGCGTCTCCTCTGTGCTAATCGCTCTAGCCTGCGACGCCTCACCACCATGTACATTCCTGGCATTGTGGGTCTCCTAATGCTGCTGATGATGATGGTCCTTATGTGTGATTGGTCAGGCCAGTACCTGTTGGTGATAGGACAACGGTTTTTTGAAAGTTTTTTTTCCATGGCTTTCATGGTTACCACCTGCTTTGAGTTGTCCTTATTTTGCGCGGTGCAAATAGCGATTTTTGGGTTTTTCGCTAATAGCGATTTTTCTTGAATACCGATTGCGATTTTATTGCGATTTCGCAATTATTTTCGCAGAATCCGTGGTGTGTCGCTATTTCCGATTCGCTAATGCTCACCTGCCGGGATTCTGCGAATATTTTAGCGAATTCGCAAATATGTGTTTGCGAATTCGCTATTTTGTTGTTGAATGCCGATTACGGGAATTGCGCCCGCATTTGCATTTTCGCAGCGATTGCGGGCGCAATTTTACTTCATGAATCAGGCTGCTAGTCCCAACATAAATTCGTTAAACGCATTCAGACATTTTCGCATACTATTTGCTGTTAGTGTCATCAGCACGGTATCATCCGCATATGACAATAAAGGTATGTAATTGCCATTTATTTTGGGAAAATCTAAACCTTTTTGCAATAAAAACTGTTCTAAACCATTTGTGTATACTAAAAATAAAAAGGGGGCCAGAATACAGCCCTGGCGGACACATTCAGATGTGGCAATTTTCCTGGTTTTTTCACCACCTGGGCCATATCGTACAGCTACAGAAGTCGCAGCATGCAGTCTACGCAGCAGAGTGGCAAGCGGTTCCTTGAATACCATAGACTCCATTAATAACCACAGCTTTCCCCTACATACAGTGTCAAATGCACTGGATAAGTCCATAAAGGCCAGGTGAACTGAGACACCCTTGGCCTTTATGTACTTACCCATAATCATGGCCAAATTAAGACACTGTTCCGTAGTCCCTCTACCTCTCCTAAAGCCATATTGGAAGTCCACGATAATGCCAGAGGCATTCGCCCATGTCTCCAGGCGTGCTAATATTACTCTCCCCAATAGTTTGCAAGAGGCATCTATTAGGGAGATTGGTCTATAACAACAGGGATGGCTTTTATTCCCTTTTTTAAAGATGGCCACGATTTCGACCTCTTTCCAAGATGATGGAATATGTCCCACAATAGTTGCCTTGAAAACATTTAGCAGGAGGGGTGCCCAAACTTGGGGGTTATTTTTAAACAAATCCAGAGGTACAGCATCAGGCCCTGGAGCCTTATGAGCGATACCTTTTCTCAAAGCCTCCTCCACTTCTTCCAACGAGAGCGATAAACTAAGCTGCCGTGCAGTCTGGATATTAAAAGGGGCATCATCTTCACATTCATTTGATAATAGGATGCCCTTTGGGTTAAATAACTTTGAATAGTGGGCCTTCCAAACGTGCCCGGTTATAAGCGAGACCATAGACCTATCTTCATTAATAAAAAGTGGACGATTTATAACCTCCCAAAATATCCTGCTATCTCTCAGGTCACTAGCTTTCTCAAGGTCATCCCAAGTCTGCTTCTTCAGTTCTATCTTCCTTTTGTCAATAGCCTTTTTATAGGTTTGTCTTGCGTTCTTAACCATTTCTTTATACCGGGGGACCGCGTGAAGTGCCTTCCTCAACGCTGTTTGCGCTGAGGAGCATTCAACATTAAACCATTTCATGTCCGGCATAAGACCCTTCCTAGCAGGTTTAAGCAAATTTATGGCCACACTCTTACAGAGAGCTTCAAAATTCTGTAATATCAACTCTGGGTCAGAGGTGACCATTAGACAAGTCATAATTTGTGATGAGTTGGCTTTGAGAATCCTTTCCTCCAATATTTTAGGATCAATCTTGTCCCATTTTATCCTTATCCCTTGATTATGATTGTATATTATTGGTTGTTCTAGGGACTTTTTCCTTGATACCACAGTGCTCAGAGATAGAATAAGGGGGTTATGATCACTGGAAGGATTTGGTTCTACCCTGAAATCATCAACAAGGTGGACATATCTGCTGGAAATTAACATAAAATCTATTTCAATCATACACCCCCGACCCCCTGAAATGTTGGAATGGGTACCGTTGGTATATTGGTCAGGGTGTCAAGTATACAAAGATCATTAACCACAATGATGTTATTTAGGGCGTCATCTGTATAGTATGCTTAAAATGTGCCAGGGGTTGTTCATTAGTGTCAAATAGCCGACAAGTTTGGCTCCCACTATATTGACATAAGGTACAATTGAAATCCCCCAACCACATAATGCACAAGGGAGACATTTTCTCAGTCACTTTAGTAATTTCCACCTTCAAGGAATCAACAATAACAGACGTATGAGTATCAAAAATATTATAGTACCAATTAATTAGAAGCAAGGGTACAACAATCAAATTAGTACGCAAAGTCAGTTGATACCATGGAGAAGCAAATATTTTTTCTATCTTTAGAGACATATTCCATATTGAAATTGAGGTCATTAAACCACCCTTTGCCCTCCCGGAGAGGGATGGTTCAGCCCAAAGAGAGCAGTCAATTATAAAGTTGATTAATCAACTAAAGTATCCATTTTACTGTACAAAATGGACAACCAAACTGTTCATGTTTGATAATGTCTTTTGTTAGTTCTGTTGCCATTCTGGGTCACCTATTCCACATTTTTTCCGTATGCAGTTTTTTCTGAACTGCTGGTCAGGCTCTGAGATTCCTATGGATTTTGAAAGCCTGTTCTAAGGAATATGCAGATCTTTGGGCTGAGAAGCAGCCTACCTGAGGCAATAAATCTGTCTGATGGCTGAGGCAGGCACGTAGAAGCACATATGCTAGTCATGGACAGACTTTCCAGGGCTAACAAAGTCACAGCCCTGGTGTTTGAGGACACGCATCAGTGCAACCCCATTTGTGTCAAGGTGCACGATAACCCCTACAGGTAACTCCAGGAACTCCAGGCTTAAGCCCTGTAGTGCCCAGAGCTATCTGCCATCCTCATCCTCACCCATCTTGTCACAAAGTGGCATGGGGTCAGCAGTCTCACAGACCCTTATCCCATTCTGTGATGAACGGGGTGAGGATGAAGTGAAAAAAGTACAAATTTGAATGCTGGAACCTCCTCATCACTGCCTAGTTTCAAATTTTCAGATTCCTGCCTCAGCGCTCAAGGCAGGATCGGTCTATCTTCCTGCTTCTAGGGTCTAGCTAACACTGACTGTTTAAATTGTAAATGAATTTGTCAAATGCGTGCGTCCATGTAGGTGAGGAATATATGCATGTGTGTGTGTGTGTGTGAGAGAGAGAAAGTGTGTGTGTCTGCTTGTGCGTGAGAACGTGTGTGTGTGTGTGTGTGTGTAAAAGAGTGAGTGAAGGAGAGTTAAGTGAGTAATTGTATGTGTAACAGTGAGTGAGAATGAGTGAATCACAATGAGTGAGAATAAGTGCAACAATATGAATGAGAGAGAGATAATGAGACTGTGAGTAACAGTGAATGTATGTGATTTTGAGGGAGTCAGTGAGAATAAGTGCATGTGAATGAGTGAGGGAGCATTGAAAGTATGAGCGAGAGTGAGGGTGCGTGAATGCAAATGAGTCCCACTGTAAAGGAGAGTGTATATTTGAGTATTCTACTCTTTGAGTCTGCCACTGCCCCTGGCACACTGATAGTAGTTCTAGTCATGTGGGGGTACCAATGGCAAAATACCAGCAGGGGCCTATTGGAGGTAATTCTTAACCTTAACGGTAGCTTTAGTAAAAAAGATTATACTTCCACATTGTGGGTAATTATTAACATTTGGGACACCCTTGGCAAACTGGAGGTACTTGTAGGAAGCTGACTCTGTATATACTGTCCCAAAGTAAGGTATAGTGTGCACAGAGTCCGGTGGGTCCCCAAAGGCTTACAGAGGTACAAGTAGATAATATCTACCTCTCTGTTTGTGGTAATATGGGTGATCAGTAACGCCTTATCAGAGGGTAATGTTAAGCATGTATTGTACACACTCAGGCAAGAAATGGTATCACACACTGAAAGACTGAACTCAGACCAATTGTTTGTATCACAAACATTTCTTTAGTTGTATTGTATTTTTAGAACTAAGCAGAACTTGGTACAGGTAAGTAGAATTGTACTTTCCAAGACAGATTGATCAACAAGCAAGCTGGATAAAGATGATTTTTGTTACAGGTTTGCAATTTGTGATTACTTTTCAGATTACTTTTTAGAGTACTTTTTGTAATATGCCTAGATATCACACTGGGACATTTCCTAGAAAAAGGTAAGTAACATGTTTTTCGTTAAAACACAGTTGCTTAGGTTTCCTTACAAAACACAACTCCACACAGAACTTTTTCCAGAGGAAAACAGTCAATGCAATCCTATGGAAAACAAGCATGGGCATAGCCATTAGGTCTCACCTTTGGGACCTTATAAGTCTTTAGGTATCCAGCACAATATCCTTTGTGCAACAACATCAACTGTTGCATGGCTAAACACTTATAAGATCCCAAAGGCGAGACCTATTGGCTATGCATCCTCATTGCAACCAACAACAAGCTTCTGGCATAGTGGAAAGCCTTTGCAGACTTGTCATTTATCACCTGCTTCTATCTGTATTTGTGGGTTAAATTGTTAGTAACCGGCTTAAATCTTTGCTCAGGCAGTGTTACCATGAGCAAAAATTCCAAACTAAGTAATACTATCACAAAATGTGTTGTACTATGCTGCATAATTTGCCTTTTCTTGCCACACAATTTAGCCAACCCTGCCACATAATTTGACCCTACATGCCACATAATTCCAATGGCACTGCCTATACCTCCATTAGCCAGGCGAGGTCCAATAATTTGCTTAATTGATTGACTTTGTTTTTGGTAAATTTAATTTATCTGGCTTGCCAAATTTTTCAATCTGAGACACTACAGCCCACATTACTGACTAATTTTCAGTAATATTTCTTCCACTTCTCCTTACTGATTTGTCCCTTGTTTTGGATGCCTCCAGAATATCCACGTTATGGGATGAACAGTGCTACGAAAACAACATGTTTTTTTTATCGAAAAGAAAGCCCATTTAGCTTTGCTAAAAGTCGAATAAACTACAAAACCTATTTTTTTGTCAAACTTCCCAAAAGCCATGCATGTCTTGCACATGAGTGCTTTGCTGTAGCAATTACTGCTTGAATTGCACAGATTGGTAAATGAAAAACAGACCAGGATTAATGCAGAACGCTATTCCTCTAGGGAAAAGTGTTTGTCAAGAAGATGAGCGCGGAGTGTAAAGTAAGCCACGCTTTTCATTTGTGTGTGGTTTGTTCTCTGCACCGAGTGTGAAAATAAAAATAAAAAATTCTGTCAGCGCAGATATGTTTTTGACACTTGCATCTTCACCTTTTCTGCATATATGGTAATTTCGAAGCAGGGAAGCAAGTTGAAGAGCAGGCTCCTGAAGGCGTGCGGGTCTTGAGCCAAGCAGGCTGCCCGTGGAAACTGTGCAACGCTGATTCTTATGTAGGAGAAGGCTGTAGATCCACGGGCATCTGCTCTCTTTTCACCTCAAGATAAGAGGTAATTCTTCTTAATAGGGCCCACCCTACAAGGGTCCTTTCAACAGCGGCTCCTCTCTATTTGGTACAAAAGGGGGTGGTGATGGGCGGAGCATATGAACCAATCAAACACTCACACCCAGTCAACAGACCATAAGTTGGCAGGGTATGCTCAGACGTGAGTCCCATGCTCACTTTGCCACTGGATTCAAGCAAACCTGGCTGATGACGGCTGGAATGCCAGAAACCAGTCCTAGGAAGCTTGAATCCGGTCCAGGGAAGGCATGGCTTGGCAGTTCGGGCCGGACTGTTCCCATGAGGCACAGGGTCAGACTGATTTGCATATGGCCATGTCTGGACTGGGGTGGCAGAGTGGGCTAAAGAACGGTGATGGATTAAACCCAGATCTGTTGACTGGGTTTGAGTGTTTGATTGGTTCAGATACTCCGTCCATCACCACCCTCTTTTGTACCTCTCTATATGGGCCCCCTGCACTATTCCGGATGGACCCCTTCTAAAAGGACTCCTTCAAGGTTCCTCTACTTAAGGATCCCTTCATTAGGGACCATTTCTACAAAAAACCCTTAAAGAGCGGTACCTTGAATAGGGGCCGCCATATACAGAGATTGTATTCACCAAACACAAAAAAATTATGGCTTCCTAAGTGTAAATAACGTTCAAGTATTCATGCCTCACTCCGCTTTCCCCTCAGGCCCTCCAGTTAACCATTCAGAGGACTTCCACAGGCCGGATATTTTCACTTCTATTCGTGAAGTGGACAACACACGAGCAGGGGTCAAGCCGTCTATGTCATTTGCCTAATAACAGCTGTCTGTGGGTGCTTGAAGTGACTGAGCTGCGATATGTAACGCTAGATAAAGCCTTTACTGTATACTATATAAATTGTTCGCTCTACACATTTAAAGTCAAATTAAAAAAAATACTGATCCATATGTGAATATAATCCAAAATTGCATATGGAATAGAAGAGGGTTTCCAACAGGGCCTCTCCCCTTCACCTGAAAATATGACAGAGACAAAGTATGTGAGTGGTACTGAACCATTCCCAGACATTTGAAACACCAACCCGCTTGATGTCAATCACAGACCCCGGGTGCCACACGTCTGTGGACGCCTCTTCCCAGTGCCATTAGTACCTCTTTAGTTAACACCCTGCCTTCCCCGGGCCGGGCATCCATGTGGGGTTCTCCCTGATCTCTTGAAGTAAGGAACCTTCCCCTGCAGTGTGAAGTTTTAATTGTGCTCACACACTGTGCCTCCAGTGACACAGCTTGTGCCTGTAAGAATGCTGACCTAGCCCCCGCCTCCTGCTCTATTCCCCTGGCACTATAGCTCAAAGTACTCTGTCGTATCAGACTAAATACAATATCCCCGTCTGGCCGGGACCTGTTTCGGTTACTTTGAGGAGCTAAGAGGAGATTCCTTCCTCCTAGCCTCGGGCTCCTCAGCAGCAAGAGGGGGTGGAGGGTGGGGGCTCCTGTTTCCATTACCAGCATTACTCTTGAAGCAAAGAGGGAAAGAAGTCTCGAAAATGCTTGATAGAGGCTATTTAAGAAAGAAAAAATCAGTGGTACATATGCTAAATGCGTGGTCCCTTGATAATTGGTTCCCCTACCTTGACAGATTACCCAATCGCGGATTCAGGCAAGCGATCCTCAGAATTAGAATCGGGATCAACCCATGGTTAATAAGCAGAGATCTTAATTCAAAAATGTTAGATAAGGAAGGTCACTGCAAGTGTTACTTGAGGACAAAGGCAGACCCGCTGCATATCTTGTTTGACTGTTTTACACTCCAAGACCTTAGGAAACTTCTGTTGCGTCCTGTCTTCATAAAATATGATGTAAAAACAAGATCACAGGCAGCCAGTCTCTTAACAGAAACCCCTACATCGATATCGCAATTGCCCTCGGGAAATTTTTAAAGGTGTCTCTGACTGCACTGAGAGATACAGAATAACATGTAGTACTGGATGAGTTTTTAGCAGATTGTAATTGTACGGAGTAATAAGAATAGGAATAGGTTTTATTAGACAAATTAAGTTTTAAGATAACTGTAAATTTTACTGATTTTTTGTACTTTTGATAATGGTGTGTACGAACCTCGTAAATGGACAAAGTTTTAAAAAATAATAAGTCATACTCCATTTTGTGCTATTCTCATTGCATTGTTTAAAGACTACGGTCATAATAAACATATATTTTGACTTGACATTACCAGACTCAAACTTCAGAATGGTTCTAGTTTAAAAAAGTCCCTTGTGTGATTAATCCCGGGAGCCAAGGGCTGCTCCCTCCAAATGCCTCGTGGTCAGACTTGTGTCATCGTCTTTGGTCATTGTCATAGTCTATGGGTGTTTTCTTACCCAAAGAGACAGCTTCTAAGCTTAGAGGGAGGCAAGGGACACACACGTGGCTCACCTTCCCAAGCGTGAGCACTCATTTCCTACCTCGCTAGGAGCCAATCTTGAGGTAAACGGAATGTACATGTAAACAGACCCGGACTGGACATAGCGGGCACCGGACAATTCCCCCGGTGCACCGCACGGGTGGGGGCCGGTTTTGGGCCCCTGGGGGGCGTTTTTGTTACAGGGCCGTTTTTGCAGCCCTGTACCAAAATCGACTGAAAACCAGCCCTAGCAAAGAGCTCAGCCGCACCTCCAACCCCCCCCCCCCCCCCCCCCGAGTGCGGAGGGGGGCCGGCCATGCACTTTGCCAGGGCTGGTTGTGGTTCCCAGTCCGGCCCTGCATGTAAAGTCAATAACCGAACACAATAGTAAAACGAGTACAACACCAACATGCCAGTGTGAGCAGGCAGAAGTGAAGAAGGGGGAGGGAGACTGCATTTAAACAAAGCATGCACATGCTGATTAAAACCACATTGCCCCTGCACGCTGCTGCTGGTTCCCGAGAGCAAACGCTCTGGCAGTGAATATTTCCCTAAAAGCTGGGGCATCCACAAGCCTTTGGCCAATTGCGTGCTGAAGCCAGACACAAAGGCATCATCTGCGGCGTCCCCCAGGGCTCATCCCCCAGGGCTCAGACCGACACTGTTCAACGTCTACATGGCCTCCCTCGCACAAGTGGCCCGCCAACACGACCTCAACATCATCTCATACACCGACGACACCCAGCTCATCCTCTCCCTTACCAAGGACCCACACACCGCCAAAACCAACCTCCGCAAGGGAATGAAGGCTGTTGCAGGGTGGATGAGGAACAGCGGTCTGAAGCTAAACTCGGACAAGACGGAGGTACTCATCCTTGGACCCACCCCCTCAGCCTGGGATGACTCCTGGTGGCCGACCACACTGGGGACAGCACCAACACCCACCGACCATGCACGCAACTTAGGATTCATCCTCGACTCCACCCTCTCCATGTCTAAACAGGTCAACGCCATCTCCTCCTCCTGCTACAACACCCTCTGCATGCTTTGCACGATCTACAAGTGGATCCCAACTGAAACAAGAAGGACAGTGACACAGGCCCTTTTCAGCAGCAGACTGGACTACGGCAACGCACTCTATGCAGGAATCCCAGCCAAACACCTACGACAACTACAACGCATCTAAAACGCCTCCGCCCGACTGATCGTCAACGCCCCCCGCCGCAGCCACATCACCCCCCCACCTGAGAGCCCTACACTGGCTCCCCGTTGACAAGAGGATCACCTTCAAGCTCCTCACCCACACACACAAAGCACTCCACAACGCCTGACCAGCCTACCTGAACAACGGACTTAGCTTCCACACCCCCACCCACCAGCTCCGTTCTGCCAGACTCGCGCTCGCCGCTGTCCCCCGCATCCAACGAACGACCTCCAGTGGCAGATTCTTCTCCTACCTCACCGCCAAGACCTGGAACACCCTCCCTACCCACCTACGGCAGACCCAAGACCTACTCTCCTTCAGAAGACTCCTCAAGACCTGGCTCTTCGAGCAGTAGCGGCAGTCCCCCTCCCCTAGTGCTTTGAGACCCTCACGGGTATGTAGCGTGCTTTACAAGTATTCTGATTGATTGATTGATTGAAAGGCCAATGGTGTGTGAGACCCCACATGCACAAGCTTCTCCTGAAGCTGAAGTGATTCCAAGAGGTCGATTTCCAATGCATCGCATGTGCGCTGCCATAGGCTCGACCTAAAAATTCGGCTTTGACCATGGACGTCGTACGGTTTGCAGAACTGCAGAAACTTTCTTCGAGTGGGCCGATTATACGAGGGCATTTCCCCCCCCCCTCCTTTACTCTGGTTCGAGTGCTGGGAAGACTCTTGTGGAGCCCGGTCTCTCTAAATTCTTGAATACTTCAATCTGGGCGACATTTTTCTATACGTATAGCCTGTCTTGGGATACCTTAATCGTGCGCCTTCATTTGGACATCTGACGACCAGCACCGTACGCTGTATCAAGATCCCTGTGCGGTGTGTTGGCTTGCTATCTCTTGATAGCAGGATTATCTCCTAAGAAATATTCCCCGAGACTGAAGATCGCCTAGTATGATCATATCTGCGAATCTCTGAACTCCATGATGAAAATACTGATTGTGGATGTTACTTCGAAATTAAGCCCCTGCGTGTAAATCTATACTGCTATTATAAAGAGAGAACACAAACATTTTGGCAAGGTAAACTCGGGAACCACAGCGCCAATCCACACACCCAATACATTGTTGTAATCCTCAGGGTGTGCAGATGGACATAGGCTATAGAAAATAAAAAAAACGTACATTTAAAAATATAACTTTCAAAAAAAAGTAGTGCCCTGAAAGTAGCGCCGGCCGCGACGCTGACGGCCACGACGTAGCGCTGGCCGCAACATACGTGATGACGAGGAGGAGCGGCGGTGAAGTGAGGAGCTCGGGGAGGAGCAGCGGCTCAGGTAAGGCTCTGGGACACGGGACGGGAGGGAGCCGGTGCAGGAGGTTGGCCCGGAACAACTGCGGTAAGGCTCAGGGTCTGGGGGCAGCATTTCAGGCTTGTGTGCACTCCCGCCCCGGCCCCCGGAAGCCACGACATTGTCCGGGACACAGACAATGTCGTGGCAGGCGGGGGCCGGGGCGGGAGTGCACGCAAGCCTGAAATGCTGCCCCTAGCCCCCTTCTGCCCCGGGCAACGCTGGGGCGGGCTGCTAGTATATATATAAAAAATATTCTTGTTTATCGATGAACTAACTTTATCTTATGAGAGAAAAAAGAACCATTATTATGCCTTTCAAGAATTTAGGCCTACCAAGAATGATACAAATTGTGCCCTGATGAAGGAACTGTGGACACATGGTCTTTTTACGAAACGCACGTCGGCGCTTCTTTTTCTTGTTGTCTTGATATGTATATGATTTTATGTATGTTTCGGTTTATTGTCTTTTTATGGTAAGGTAGTTGAGTTGTTGTGTTGAATGGGTGTTCTGGATGTTTGGTTTGATTTTTTTGAATGAAGGATGAATATTGTTGGTTCTCTTGTAGATAGTGTTGTATAGAATTGAATGTATTGAATAATATGATGATGTTCTCTTGTTTTGAATTTTTTGTGATTTGATAATGAATAAATAAGAATATGCTTTTCTGAATAATGCTTGTTGTTGGGACAATGTTGATTTAAATACTGTATGGTGGATACATTACCTAAATACTAAGTTGATACCGTGGAGAGGTTAGTTCTTGTTCTAGATCATGGGTTTACCCAGGGTCAAGGATGCACTCAAAAAAATCACCCTCAATGGCACTAGGACAGCCAAGTGCAGAGTGCTGTTGCCCAATGTTAGCCTGTGGGGCTAGGGGGCTGGCGGTTGGTGGCTGCTCTCAGGCAGGCCACAGGGTTGAGGTAGCATAGCTCCTAGGGTTATGTTCAGTTCAAAGGGCGATCTAAGTTAGCATGCAAGGTGCACCCACAGCGGCATAGGGACAGCCAGGTGCAAGGTACTCAATCAGCGAGTCTGCAGGCGACATTGGGAGGCTCGAGGTAAGTCAGGGAATACCATATCCCAGGTCAGGATCACTGGGGGGACCTCTTCATGGTGTTGGGCACCTCAAACTCAGGCCGTGGGTGTCGAGTGCAGAGTGGTGCAGACTCTTGAATTTGACTGGAGCCAGAGTCTGTTTCTTGAACAAGTTCTGTGCTCATGGGAGACAGAGTCTTTGTAGGGAAGGCAGGGCAGGACATCTGGGTTCTGGGGGACTGCTGGCTACAGGACACACTGGGATGCCACCGGAGCAGGTCAAAGTCAGGATAGGCCGGTAGGGCTGGGGCCAAATCAGTTGGTATCCTATCTCTTCTTTCTTCAGAATTGCTCTTCGGCCCACCTTCTTCTTGCTTGTCTGAGGAGGCAAGGTCCATGGTGTTTCAGGTAGGAACAGGTTGGGAACAATTGGTCCCTCCTTGGGGTGGGTACACTACCTATTATGCCACCGTCCAGTGGGAGGGGGGCATAAGCCTCACTCTGGTTGTCTGGCTACCCCCATCTTCAAGATGACGGGGACTGAAAGTAGTGCTTCGCCTCATGTCCCCCATCTGAGGGTTGGGATTGGCAAAGGTGGGCACACCTCTCCTCCTATCTTAGTTTTCCCAACAAAATCCTTCCCCCCAAAGTGGGGGTTAGAAATGGTGGGGGAAAGTTAGCTAGGTGCAGCAAATGGCTGGGTCAGCTCACAAAGGCAACAAGCCTTTGAAGCTTCCTCTCCGTGGACCCTGCCCATACTGGGGAGGAGGCCTGGCACCTCTGACCAGGATTTTCTTTGTTGCAGGACCCCAAGAGCAGGAGGCTCTCAACCAAGGGGTCCAGAAACAGGCCTGGGTTGGCAAATGGAGAGTAGCCACTCAGCCAGGTCAAATATTTTAAACAATCATTATATGGAAGGGAGTGGCTATAGCTTGCTCATAAGCTACTATTCACAAAGATACAAAAGCAGATAATGAGAAAAGTAATGTTATGCTTGCCTTTAAAAGTTTTTTTGCTTTCATGTTCCCTGTGGTAAGCATGGTGGTGCTTAGTGCAAAACATTTTCAACGCTGCTTTATGACAGCAGATAACTGGAGGTGATAATATGTGACAAGCATCTTTGTGCAAATTTTTTGCATTGCATTTTGTTGTGATGGTGATTGGTTATCATATGTTTGTGCTATTGTTCTGTTAATTGAAAAAAAAATTGATAGACAGAATGTAGAACAATGTCATACATTCACCCCAGTACAGAGATCTGGACCTAAATCCATAGTTTTTTTGCTCACCATGCCATT
This sequence comes from Lissotriton vulgaris, assembly GCF_964263255.1. Taxonomy (NCBI): domain Eukaryota; kingdom Metazoa; phylum Chordata; class Amphibia; order Caudata; family Salamandridae; genus Lissotriton; species Lissotriton vulgaris. The sequence goes on along the minus strand of NC_141697.1, from coordinate 852,390,521 downwards.
CCAGTTTGGACCCAGCCATATGCAAATCAGTCTTGACCCTACGCCCAATGGGAACAGTGGAGCCCGAACTGCCAGGTCAGGTTCTCCCTGAACTGGAAACAAGCATCCTAGGACCGGTTTCGGACTTTCCGTCCTCATCAGCCAGGATCGCTTGACTCCAGTGGCATGGAGAGCACAGGACTCACGTCTGAGCATACCCGTCCCACTCAGGGTGACAAATGCAAAAAGAACAATTGATGGACTGAATGCAGAACAATGTCATACATTCACCCCAGTACAGAGATCTGGGCCTAAATCCATCATTTTTTTGCTCACACGCCATTCCAGTTTGGAACCAGCCATATGCAAATCAGTCTTGACCCTGCGCCCAATGGGAACAGTGGAGCCCGAACTGCCAGGTCAGGTTCTCCCTGGACTGGAATTAAGCATCCTAGGACCGGTTTCGGACTTTCAGACCTCATCAGCCAGGATAGCTTGACACCAGTGGCATGGAGAGCACAGGACTCACGTTTGAGCATACCCGTCCTACTCGGGGTGACAAATGCAAAAAGTGCAATTGATGGACAAAATGCAGAACAATGTCATACATTCACCCCAGTACAGAGATCTGGGCCTAAATCTATCGTTTTTTGCTCACCATGCCATTCAGTCTTGACCTTGCGCCCACTGGGAACAGTCCAGCCCAAACTGCCAGGCCAGGTCCTCCCTGGACTGGAAATAAGCATCCTAGGACCGGTTTCGGGCTTTCAGCCCTCATCAACCAGGATAGCTTGACTCCAGTGGAATGGAGAGCACAGGACTCACGTCTGAGCATACCCGTCCCACTCGGGTGACAAATGCAAAAAGGTCAATTGATGGACAAAATACCGAACAATGTCATACATTCACTCCAGTACAGAGATCTGGGCCTAAATCCATTGTTTTTTTGCTCACCATGCCATTCCAGTTTGTACCCAGCCATATGCAAATCAGCCTTGACCCTGCGCCCAATGGGAACAGTCCAGTCCGAACTGCCAGGCCAGGTCCTCCCTGGACTGGAAACAAGCCTCCTAGAACCAGTATCGGGATTTCAGCCCTCATCAGCCAGGATAGCTTGACTCCAGTGGCATGGAGAGCACGGCACTCATGTCTGAGCATACCCATCCCACTCGGCGTGACAAATGCAAAATGAACAATTGATAGACAGAATGCAGAAGAATGTCATACATTCACCCCAGTACAGAGATCTGGGCCTAAATACATCGTTTTTTTGCTCACCATGCCATTCCAGTTTGGACCCAGCCATATGCAAATCAGTCTTGACCCTGGGCCCAATGGGAACAGTGGAGCCCGAACTGCCAGGTCAAGTTCTCCCTGGACTGGAAACAAGCATCCTGGGACCGGTTTCGGACTTTCAGCCCTCATCAGCCAGGATAGCTTGACTCTAGTGGCATGGAGAGCACGGGACTCACGTATGAGCATACCCATCCCACTCGTGGTGACAGATGCAAAAAGAACAAGTGATGGACAGAATGCAGAACAATGTCATACATTCACCCCAGTACAGAGATCTGGGCCTAATTCCATTGTTTTTTTGCTCACCGTGCCATTCCAGTTTGCTGCCTTATTATATTATTGTGTGGTTTTGTTGTGTTGCACTGCAGTTGTGTTACATTGTGGTTTGACTGTTTTGTGTCCTGGTATATTTTCGTTGTGTGATGTTAAAAGGTGTATGTTAGGACTTTATGTTCTGTTATTTACTTTAGATATGTGAACAAATACTGCTACATTTCCAATCAAATAACACACAGTAGGTCACATTGAGGGACAAAGACTACGACTCCCAGCAGCCCCTTGAGACCAGCGGCACACTCCTGACACGCCAACTTGCGCCCGGAGGCGCTACAAAACCCACAAACGCGCCCCGCAGTGCGGGACGCTCAAAACTTGCCTTTTTCTCGTGATTCCGGATGCTGTGAGGGGAACAGCCTGCTTTCCTGGTGCCGCACCATGAGGGAAACGGCTGGGCTCATTCCCACACGCTGTGAGGTAAATGGCCAATGTGGGACAAAAACTACGACTCCCAGCAGCCCCTTGAGACCGGCGGCGCACTCCTGATGCGCCAGCTTGTGCCCGGAGGCACTACAAAACCCAAAAGACCGCCCCGCAGTGCGGGACGCACAAAACTTGCCTTTTTCTCATGATTCCGGATGCCGTGAAGGGAACAGCCTGCTTTCCTGATGCCGCACCGTGAGGGGAATGGCTGGGCTCATTCCCACATGCCATGAGGTAAACGCCCAACGCGGGACAAAGACTATGACTCCCAGCAGCCCCTTGAGACCGGCGGCGCACTCCTGATGTGCCAGCTTGTGCCCGGAGGCGCTACAAAACCCAGAAGAGCGCCCTGCAGTGCGGGACACACAAAACGTGCCTTTTTCTCATGATTCCGGACGCCGTGAGGGGAACTGCCTGCTTTCCTGATGCCGCGCCGTGAGGGGAACAGCTGCGCTTATTCCCACACGCCTTGAGGTAAACGGCCAATGCGGGACAAAGACTACGACTCCCAGCAGCCCCTTGAGACCGGCGTCGCACTCCTGACGCGCCAGCTTGCGCCCGGAGGTGCTACAAAACCCACAAGCGCGCCCTGCGGTGCTGGACATGCAAAACTTTCCTTTTTCTCGTGATTCTGGACGTCGTGAGGGGAACGGCCTGCTTTCCTGATGCCGCGCTGTGAGGGGAACGGCTGGGCACATTCCACACACTGTGAGGTAAACGGCCAGCACGGGACAAAGACTACTACTCCCAGCAGCCCCTTAAGACCGGCGGCGCACTCCTGACGCACCAGCTTGCACCCGAAGGCATTACAAAACCCACAAGCCCCCCCCGCAGTGCGGGACGTGCAAAACTTGCCTTTTCCTCGTGATTCCTAATGCAGTGAGGGGAGCGGCCTGCTTTCCTGGTGCCGCGCCATGAGGGGAACGGCTGGGCTCATTCCTACATGCCATGAGGTAAACGGCCAATGCGGGACAAAGACTACAATTCCCAGCAGCCCCTTGAGACTGGCGGCGCACTCCTGACGCGCCAGCTTGCGCCCGGGGGCGCTACAAAACCCACAAGCGTGCCCTGCAGTGCCGGACATGCAAAACTTTCCTTTGTTCTCGTGATTCCGGCCGTCGTGAGGGGAACGGCCTGCTTTCCTGATGCCGTGCTGTGAGGGGAATGGCTGGGCACATTCCCACACGCTGTGAGGTAAACGGCAAACGCAGAACAAAGACTACGACTCCCAGCAGCCCCTTGAGACCGGCGGCGCACTCCTGACGCGCCAGCTTGTGCCCGGAGGCGCTACAAAACCCACAAGCCTGGGCGAAACCTGGGCCAAGGGCGGGCCTGTCCTTGCCCATCAGGGACCGTCAGAGGCCGGACTGGGCCACCCCCCTTCACTCTTTGAAATATTTACTGGACTGAATATCCCGCACAGCCCAGAAAACAGAAGGTACTGCTTCGAGTGTTCTCCAATGCATATGGTCTGTGTTCAAGTATTATAAGTGAATATTGCGAACAGACCACTTCTGTTAGAGTCCAGGATTTGGTTTGAGGAGCCTGGGAAGCAACCGAAGACTGGATTCTGTGGAAGTTGTTTTTAAAGTGTCTAGTGCTGCACTTTTTTTTCCTCTCCATATTTAAAACTATTGTGACAGATTTCTTATAATGAACAGGGGCAAATGTTCCCTGGGGTGGGGGGTGGGAACTCTAGATACGTTCCTAACAAGGGCAGAGTTGGCGTTAATTCATGAAATTCAGCTTACTGAACGTAGACTCTCACTGGAACAACAAACCCACACAGTTGGACCTCCAACTAGCAATCCATGTATAACTGTAATGTCCCAATCTATTGTAGAGGATCCAGAGGATGCAGCTCCAATAGAGAACACAGTGCCTAGTACCAAGAGGCCCAGGTCTAGGCCAAATGTGAGCACTAGAGGCCAAAAGGCTAAATCCGCTGAGTATAATAGACTCACGCCCCCACCTAAAAAGAGAAAGGGACAGGGCTTAAAAAAAAACGCAAGAAATCCTGTAAAAAAAACAGGATGGTAAGAGCAAGTCTGTGGGTAAGCCACCAAATCAAGAGCAGGCCCCCACTATTAGTGGTGATGATAGCTTATTGCCAGGACCACAGTCTGCAACTGGGTGGGAGGATTTTCTGGTAAAAATTGAAGTGACAGTGGAACTTATGCTGGACTCACTAAAGCACATGCTCTCACAAATTAATGACAGGTTGGCATCACTGGAGAGCTCTTTGAATATTAACCCGACGGTGTGCACCAGATGTAGCAAAACAGCCCTCTTGAGCTCTAAAACAGCAATACAAGACAATCATGCTTTAGAGAGACATGACAATGGGGTGGTAAGTCAACAGCAGACACAGCAGACAAAGCCATATTATAACACTTCAAATGCTCGAATGACATCAGAGCCGTGGAGAGTAAGAGCATATAATGCCCCTCTTAACCAAGTGCAGCCAATCCGGGTTGGGCAAGACATATTATCAGGGCCGGGATCAGGGAGAGGGAGGCTGGCAGAAAATCTTATGCCGTCCAGTAATATGGTGAATATCCCTCTAGCCACAGCAGACAGTCTAACATCAAGACAGGAATGGCCACCAGAATTTAGGAACCTGTCCCTCCCGCCCGAAGCAACTCCGTACACCATTATCTTAGCGAATGTTCCCCTTCTCCCAAATGGAACAGTTGAACATTGGACAACCCTGAGAAAAAAGGCCTTACATTTCCTGGGGGTAAGGACGGGACTTTCTAATACTCTTTTCGCTGAGTTTAAAATGGCTAGATGAATTGCCTGGGTAGGAGGTTCAGTTAAATCCTTTCTCGGTGATTGTATAGTGTTATCATTTGGTTCACCCAACCCGATTAAAACCATTCTGGAGAGAGTTGGATCCAGATATGTCACTTCAAGAAGATATAAATGTCCTACCACTGGGTTTTTTCTATCAACCCCCTAGGCGCTTACAGTATCAGAGGAAGATAGTGAACTGTTCAGGAGGTTTTCAACAGAGATTTACTATTCCAACCAGCAACCAATTTGAAGCCTTAAGCTCCTTGGGGGAAATAGATTGACTGAATGCAGGTGTATATCATCCCACAGAGAATACTGAGGCAGTAAAGTCCTTTGGGGAGGACTACTTACAATCTGGGTTGTGTAACTTGGGGGTAGAAGACAGTGAGTTTGTAAGTTCAGGGGTCGAGCGAGTGAGGGGCCAAGAAGATAGTGACAAGGTTCCCTTTACTCTTAAAACTACGGCTACTTGACAATCTTTTGAACCACCCTTCATTGGGGCTAGTCTTAGTATCAGGAACAAGTCACCGTTACCGCCTGTGTACGACGAAGTGCCCCTCTGTGATATTATCTCTTGGAACATAGCAGGATTGCAATCAAAAATAGATAACCCAGAATGGCTTAAGTACACTAGGGATAGAGATATTATAGGCTTACAGGAAACCTGGGTTAATGAGTCAATCCATATTAATGGATTCAAAACTTTTCATACACCAGCCGTGAAAGGCCGGGGGGGGGGCAGGCTTAAGGGCGGCCGGAGTCTGTATATTTCTAATAAGTTGGAAACTGTTCAGATACAGGCTTTTTTGAGTAGCAGCTTCTATCAGATAATTAAGGAGTCAATAATTTTGAATCAATGTAAAATATTAGTGAATTTTTATAATAATGTGATTTCAACAGAACTCTGTCTGGTTTTAAAAAATGTAAGTAAAGAGCTACATACAATTTGTAAATCTAGTCCTACAAATTTTGCGATAATTATGATGGGCGATTTTAATTGTGCAATGTGTTCCATTGAGGATAGGAGACTGTGTGGTCATTTATATGAGGAAGCGACTCATCTAAGCCATTTCTGTCATTGCTCGGCGGGGAAATTGTTTAATGAAGTTCTAGCTACATATGACCTAGGCTTGGTAAATGAGCTTGTGGAACCCCCAGTAATGATGTCTTACACCTATAATGGAAGAGGGGCCTCTATAATCGATTATATATTAGTCTCCAATAACCATGTCTTAAGACCACGTAGTTTTGGGGTAGATCAGATTTCCTTAAGCGACAACGTTCCGCTATGCTTGGCTGTTGCTCTACCGGTCAAGAAGGTATCTAATTCCAACAAGGATAGTGAAGAAGCGGGTGAATTAGCTCAGGACAAATTTAATGGGTATGCACTCAAATGGGCAACAGTGGATCCCTCAGATGTAACTAGATCTCTCATGGTTAATTGTAAGACAGCAATTGAAACCTGCCTGTCCGAGATAGTACCGGCTGAGAGCATAGTTGCATCTTATGTGGAAATATCACCAGCCCTTAAGAATCTATTAGTGGTGCAGTATCGAAAGAAAAACAAGGATTCAGGCTGGTTTGATTCAAGATGGACCAAAGCTTATTGTAATTTAAAATTAGAATTACATAGGCAGCCTTGAATAGAGGAAAACATCAGACTTGCAAGAATGGAATATCAACAGGCTCTAAGGGAAAGGAAGAATACCTTGAGAAACGAAGCATGGGAAGCCCTACATACAGCGGCAGTCCTGAAGGATATTGCAGCTTTTTGGAGGGCGGTGAAGATACCATTACTAATCACACTAGAAGGTCTATCAATAGCTATTGCTATTTCAGAGGAGGAGTCGATAACCCACTTCGTGCAGGTATACAATGGTACTGATGCTACTCATATTTCACCTGTCGAAGAATTAGAGAACAACCACCCAGAATTGAACTTAAATTTCACTTTAGATGTAAATGTAAATGTAAATTGGTACTTGTATAGCGCACTACTCACCCACAAGGGTCTCAAGGCGCTTGAACGAATACCGCTGTGGAACCCATCCTGGCTTTCCCTGTGAGGCGTCAACTCCTGGGCACCCCCAAGGTGGAGGCCAGGCATCCTTAGCGTTGTGGGGGCCGTTGTGGAGATTAAGCAAGCTATTGCCCAGAGTTGCAGAGTGGGACTCCATGATTGGAATAGGCACCGAGGCGAGAATTATCAGGTCCGTGGAATTTTGAGCCCAAGACCCGCCGAGGTAGGGAATTGAACCGTGGTCCCGGGCTAGACCTCTGCATCAGGGTCTACCGCTCTAACCATTGAGCCACACTTCTCCTTCTGAAGATATTAGAGCATTTCACGGGAGTAAGTCCGGCAAAGCACCCAGTCCGGACGGCATCCCGTTAGATTTGTTTAAGTTCAACGTCACACTATGGGAGCCCATTTTAACGCAGGTTTTAAATGCAAGCTGTCAATCAAAACTGCCAGAAACCTGGGGTATGTCACTAATAGTACCAATCTTCAAAAAGGGAGTCCGGGCTGCTATAGACCGATCTCCCTATTGGATTCAGTGGTGAAAGTGGCGGGGTGAGTGATTTTAAAACGCTTGCAGGAATGGTTAAAAGAAAAGAAAATTTCAACTGATAAACAGTATGGCTTTCAAAAGATGCTTGGTACCATAGAGCAATGCTTAAACTTATCCCTACTCATAGGAAAATATACAAAGGCTAAAAATAGTAGATTATACATGGTCTTTGTCGACCTTACTGCTGCCTTCGATTCAGTGAGTCATGTATGACTATGGGTAGTCCTTGAGGACTTGAAAGTGGAACCCCAAATTATTCTTTTTCTTAGAAATCTCTAAATTAGCGCAAAGGCTAGTGCGCATTATGGAAAGGGAGGAGAACATACAGCCAACTTTCCCGTCATAAGGGGGGTGAGACAGGGCTGTGTGCTCGCCCCCTTTTTTGATTAATTTGTATACAAATGGATTAGGGCATGGGTACAGTGTGGTATGTGGCTGAGGGCCGCACTGATGGGGCGGGGTCAGAGGGGGAGGAGGCAGGGCTACAGCAACAAAAAAAAATGGTTGAACACAGGTCCCTGCAGCAGACGCCTTCGTCCACTGAGCCACCAGACCCGGCATACAGACATGTCTCTCTCTCTCTCTCTCTCTCTCTCTCTCTCTCTCTCTCTCTCTCTCTCTCCCTCCCCCTCACCCTCTCCCTCTCTCTGTTACCCTCTCTCCCTCCCTCGCTCTCCTTCCCTCGCTCTCCCTCCCTCCCTCTGTCTCCCTCCCTCTGTCTCCCTCCCTCCCTCTGTCTCCCTTCCTTGGTTTTCCTCCCTCTGTCTCACTCCCTCGGTCTCCCTCTCTCCCTCTGTCACCCTCCCTCCCTCTGTCTCCCTCCTTCCCTCAGTCTCCCTGCCTCCCTCTGTCTCCCTCCCTCCCTCTGTCTCCCTTCTCCCTCTGTCTCCCTCCCTCTGTCTCCCTCTCTCCCTCTGTCTCCCTCTCTCCCTCTGTCTCTCCCCCTCCCTCTGTCTCTCCCCTCCCTCTGTCTCTCTCTCTCCCTCTGTCTCTCTCTCCCTCTGTCTCTCCCCCTCCCTCTGTCTCTCCCTCTGTCTCTCCCTCTTTTTCTCCCTCCGTCTCTCCCCCTCCCTCTGTCTCTCCCCCTTCCTCCGTCTCTCCCCCTCCCTCAGTCTCGTACCCTCCCTCTGTCTCTCCCCCTCCCTCTCCCTCCCTCTCTATCCCTCCCTCTGACTCCCTCCCTCTCTGCCTCCATCCCTCTCTGCCTCCCTCTCTTTGTCTCCATTCCTATCCCTCCCTCTGTCTCTCTTTGTCTCCCTTCCTCTCCCTCCCTCTGTATCTTTTTGTCTCCCTTCCTCTCCCTCCATCACCCTCTGTCTTCCTCTCCCTCCCTCTGTCTCCGCCTGACTGCCTCTCTCTGTCTTCCTCTCTGTCTCCCTCCCTCTGTCACCCTCTGTCTCCCTCCCTCTGTCTCCCTCCCTCTGTCAACCTCTGACTCCCTCCCTCTCCCTCTCCCTCCCTCTGTCTCCCTCCCTGTCTCCCTTTCCCCACTGGGCATTGTTTGTTCAAGACGGATGCGTCTGTCCATGTCCATTTATACCTTGTTAAAACCATGTTAAAGGTGTGGCTGTGCCAGTGGATGCCTGCTGCCACAAACTGAACACCTGGTGTGAAAAAAGCATGATAGACCACCAGTGGCCCTTTTACATGAAGACTGCCCTGTGAAAGCGTGTGCAAGTGATCAAGGATATGCTGCATATGCTGCCTTTCAGTTAACATCCTGTGAGGGCAACTTGTAAAATTCGAGAAGTAAACATTTCGGAGACCTTCTGTTTTTTTCTGGTTACTTGCACATATAGCTGTTAATTGGGGTTATTCTGTGGCCTGGTCACATTTGCTTTGGCAATGTGTGGCTGATCTAGAATGAATGCACTCTCCTAAGATCCAGTGTTGGGAAGAGATGTGTAGAACAGAGGGGTATCCAGAGGAGTTTGGGCGTATGGACCCCACCCTGTGCCGTGCCTCACCCAGTGCCTGCATTCATCCTAAGAGAGAGGTGATGAGACACTTGAGCTACTCTCCGGTTAGGGAATCTCCCTCGTGCCTAACTCTGTAAATATCTTAGCTAATGACTCCTAAACAATAAAAAAACTACAGCACTTCTTGAGATGTAAGATAAAAAAACGATTTCAAAACTTGAAATGGGTAGGACGTCAGCTTAGAAATGTATATGCACATGTGAGCCACACCGTGTGTGTTTTTTAGAGATCTGTAATGAGGTGTAATGGTGCAAATAAGACTAGCACAGCCTAGGGCTGAGGCCATATTAACAATATGCCCAATGGGAATACTGGGCAGATGGACCGAGCAGCAGTGGCAAAGGAAACCCGACCTGAGCAATAATCCCTACCCTGGTACGATACTGATGCATAGGGTCTGGGGCGGGCTAAGACAGCTTCATCAGAGTGCACACACAGCCGCACCCGAGCACTTCACAAGTCTTTAAAAGACCATTTACATGTTAATTAAGCTTTGTTGCATTTCACCTCTTAGCACCCCTGCATCTCCATTCTGACAATCACTGGAATCCCCCGGCCCCCACAGAGCAGAGTCTCTCCGAGTCTGGGCGTTTGCTGACACATTTTACATTTTTTTTTAACTCAGGCACCATGTCTGGAAGGTCCGCAGGCCACCAAGGAAGGCTTGCCGGGCCGCTGGCGGCCCGCAGGCTGTACTATGAGTACCCATGGATTAGGGGATGCTCTAACAAAAACTACACATGATTTCCCCAACGTTGCCGGCCTGCCCATCCCGATACTTCTTTATGCGGATGACGCTGTTATGTTGGCGAGAACTCAAATTGCCCTCATAAAGGTCCTAAATGGATTTTTTGTTTTCATGAAGTATCTAGGCCTTAGTATCAACATCTCTAAGACATATGTAATGAGATCTGGCCATGGACCCAAGCAAGTGAAAGATATCTTTGTAGAATGGCAGAAATTAAATTCAACTAAGAGTTTCTGGTACTTGGGCGTTTTGTTTAGTCAAAACGAATTGTGGGCCCAAATCATAACTGCTAACAAACTGACTCTTATACGAACTTCGAACGCCCTGATAGGGTTCTCTAAAAAATTGGGCCGGAAACCCCCCTTCGGAGCTGATCCCAATTTATAAAGCGAGATGCATCAGCTCCATGATGTATGGAGCAGGGGTTTAGGGTCTAACAAACACAAAATAGTTGCAGCAAGTGGAGAATTATTTTTAAAGATTTATTCTGTCTGTTCCCCCTAGTACGTCAGCTTTTATTTGCCATGAAGAGTTGGGCCTTTCTATTTTATCTGACTTAATTAAGATAGAACCAATACTATTGTGGCATAGTGTCTGGGTTAAGGAACAAACACAGTTAAATGGGGATATTATTGCTGATTGCCTCCTACTCGATGGAGTACAAAAAATACCTTGGGTTAGTTACCTACGGGACTTTACTAACAATTTGGGCCACTCAGAGTATTTTACAAATCCTAGCTCCATGCAGAAAATTTTGCGGGAAGCATTAAAAAGGGAAGGGCTAGGTATGCTAGAAGAAGCCAGATTACCATTCATGCCAGTCCACAATCCATACTGTTTTTTTCTGCAAATTGTATTCAGAATTGAGAAAAGTGCGGCTGGTCCCGCTTATAAAAGCTTATGGATTAAGACAGTGTCACCCCGCTTTTTTAAAACTGCAACAATTAGAAAACGATCATGCCATTTGGAGACTTGCCATGTTCTTAAAGAAAGTATTTTATTTAAGGAAAAGACTAAGTAATACCGTTGAATTATACATTTTTAACTGGATGGTCTTTTTTGAAATCTCTATGGATTAACCTTTTTCGTTTTCGTTGATAGCTTTGTTTGCACAGTATGAAAGCTGCCACTCTGTAAAAATTTTAAAAATTGCTTTTAATATAAAAATGATTTTAACCTGTGCTTTTATGATTGTAATTTTGTAACAATCGAATAGAGATTTATGAATTGAATTGACGTCACAATGAGAAAGCAAGATGGATGCCCAAACGTTCCAGAAGTAACGTTCTAGACATGCCTGCAAGGCTAAGCAGCAAAATCAGCGAAGACAAGTCAAACACTAAACAAAGTTGATCATCGTATAAATCTTCGTCTAAGAGTACTTCAGTTCCGTTGTCAAGTGACAATGAAGAAGAAGGATGTGTGATGTTGATGTTTTCCTCAGATAAATGTGCGCCTGTTGAACTGGTCACATGCAAAGAAGAATATAAATCAAAGGGAAGTCGACGTGTAAAATCACAAAAGTCATTCAACTATTGTCAGAAAATCACACTAAAAGTAAATGGATGCTCCATACCTTTTATTATTGACAGAAGTGCATTGACAGACATTATGCCTGAGGAGAACTACAATAATATATCTCCATTGCCCTGTCTGACAAAGTCAAAGACCAAAGTGTATACATGGACTGCAATGACACCATTAAAGAGTCAAAGTTCATTTGTAGCAAACATGAAAAACAAAAGAGCAAAAGTACAGGCACACATTTATGTACTTCAAGGTACTGAGTCAAATGCCTGTTTATTCATGTTTATGTTTATGTATGTTTATGTATTTATTTTTATATAGCGCATATATCACCGTTCGGTCTCAGAGCGCTTGCTGGGAGCTGGACTAAGGATAGAGAGACAGGGGGATTTTATCAAATTTAAAAGAGCCAAGTTTTAAGATTTTTGCGAAACGTTTTGTGGTTAGGGTCAGTTCTGATGAACAGTGGTAAGGTGTTCCAAGTGGTGGGGCCTATTTTAAAAAGCTTCATTTTCAATACTGCTGCCGATGTGGGACTGATACCTGTGAACTAGAACATGAATGCTCATCACAAAATAGTAAGTCAGTTTCCATCATTGTTTCATGGATTAGAAAAACTTAGGACAATAAAAATGAAACTGCATATCAATGAGGACATTTGTACTGTTGCTCAAAGATATGGACAAATTGCATTTCATCGACAACAAGCTGTTGACAAAGAGCTTGAGCCATTACTAATGCATGATATCATTGAGGGATCTACTGGTCCAATGCCTTGGGTTTTGCCCATAGTCATAGTGCCCCAAAAAAAGTTATATTTTTTATTTAACAAAGGGGAGATGCAGTGTCTGTGAGTTTTCGGTGATAGGAGCCTTTTGGTTCCTGATGGACTTCGTAGAACTGTGACATAAGAGTTCGGGAGTGAGTAATAGGGTTGATGTTTAGAATGTGAAGTTTGCAGTTACACATAGCGGAATAAAGGCATGTAATACCAAGCTCCATGGGTGGTGTAGTCACTTATGAGTATGCAGGCTGGGGAGGACACTACAATTTCGACACTACACACAATTTACGTGAGTCTCTTCAGGACACAAACCTGCTGTCTGGCACAACACCTACAAGTAGTGTACATCCTTCGTTTGCTGAGGTGGTCGTTGTTAGTTGCCTAAATAAACTAAACAGTAGATAGAGGGTCTAAGGGAAAGTTTTAAGACCATGCAAGTATTTACTCCCCTAAGATAACTTGTAGAACAAAACAAATATCCATGGGTCTGAAAAAATCTACACAGTACCTGTTATGCCATAATCCTATTGTGTCAAAATCCTTCAGAGAGGGCAAGAAATAATTTACTAAAATGGAAAATCCTTTAAAATCCTTTAAAAAGGATGGATACCCACCACTCATCGAAGTGACATGCTTCATCATCTGGGTTCTCCTTCCTGATTACTTAGTTATGTAACCAAGGGCTACAACCTTCTCACTAAGTGAAGGGAGCTCACAGATGTTTTTGATCTATTCAAATCAATGAGAAACTACAGACGAGAGGAGGTGTTCTCTAAATGTGAGTGATGGACACAGTACATGTAAGTGAAAGGTGATGTTAAAATTGGTAGTGGAAGAAAAAATTATTTATTTTATATCTTCTACTAACCAAGGTAAAAACAGTGCAAAAAGCAGTTTTAAGCAAAGGAACTGCCGCAATGTAACTGATTCGGGTCTGGTCTACATGTTTCGGCTTCTCTCTGCAGCTTCAAGGAGGCTCGAGGTACTGACAGACAGAGCGGGCCTCCAATCCTGAGCTGTGGCCAGGTGGGGTGAGGTCTATTCCCCGGAAGACACAGGATTTAACAATACCCTGCCACTTCTGGAGGAACTTCATACCTGCAAATCAGTTGTTTGTTCGGTTGTATTGATTCCAACCTAGAATTTTCACTTGTTAATTTGTATTTGATTCACTACGCAGTAGCAATTAATTTGTTGTGGTCCTGAGGAAGACCTAGGATGAATTTAATATCCTTAAAGACCTTTGTTAGTTGTCACCATGCAACGGCGAGTTGGGATCCAAAAGCCAACTAACATTGACAACCACAGCACACAAATGGTCTGCCAGATGGCATGTTTGTGCCCTAAAGAGACCTATGTAAATTGTGTGTAGAGTCGAAACATCAACATTTTCTATAGCAATTGTCTATTATTCAATCAGTTAAAGTCAGTTATCAGTAAATATATATTGCACTGATTTTGTTTATATATGACATACAATACCTGTTTGGAGAATAAATGGAGCAAATAGTTTTTTTTTGTGAAGAGAGAGAGTTATATTCACTGAGTAACAAAACAGTCCCAGAAAACCGTTGTTTGTTCAAATATTTCCAACCAAAAGCAGTACATGTCTTTAACATTCAAATCACAATCAACAAGTTACCACTGTCTATGGTAGTAAAATACTGATGCAGCACATCTTCCACTATTTGAGACACATTCAACCCTTTACTCCAGTTGTCCAGGTTATGAGATACAGCCCTAGTAGTCAAATCACCTTCATAGCTAAGGTTACAAAGTATCCCAGTGGTAAACAAAGCAGCATGTCATTTCTGCACAACTTAACATGTACTAGTCTTTAAGAGTGGCAGAATAGTCTCTCTCTCTCTGAATGGATGTATGATAAATCGTCAGGGAACCAAAGGGATCCCTTGTCGGAACTTAGGATGCCTCACACAACTAATTAGCTTGATGACTATTGTCATCCCGCCAGATGGTTGTCTTGTCTCATCATCGGCTTCCTGCTCCAACGTCAAGCCGGCGCTGCAATGCCTGACGGGTAGCACTAAGTGCTACGCTTTTGTGGATTTCTTTTGTTCCTGGCCGTTGTTGAGTGCGTGTGAGGGGCCTAAGAGGTGAAGTAGTGAGCGTGAAAAAGTGTGTTAAAAAAGGTTAGTATAGTCCACTAAGACAACTTTATTCATGTGGCTAACTGCCTTGTTAAAATGGTGAAGGGAGGGGTACCGGGACTCAAAAACAATGTAGTTTGGCCTCGTTCAACCCTCGCCTATGGTCAACATGTTTCATGCCCTATCGGCAATTCTTCAGGACCTAATTGTGCTCATAAACTCATGGTATGCCCGAAGCGGGCTAAAAAGTGTGTAGTATACAACCTGAGGGGTCAGTAACCAAGGCAGGCAGGTATCCTGCGTGGAAATCAGCAATTTGAAACCTATTAACAAAAACAAGTTGCATTGGGAACAAGTTTCGAAGTGTGACTGGATTCAAATGGATATTCCTCAGTAGATCACTAACTATCAAAATCCATGTACAAGCAAATCTACATTGAACATCATTTGTGGGTTAAAATGCAGAAAATGTTGAGGCAGGTCACATAAAAGTAGACTGCAGCAACAGGAGGCAGATTTACAAGCCCCTTGCTCCACTCTTGAGTCACTTTTCCCATGTTAAAAGTGATGCAAAAGTGGCACAAGGGGTTTGTAAATCTGCCCCCAGGTGTTTATATTGATTTAGCAGACACCATTCATTTTGTCCCCATGTGCTTTAATTTCTTGAGGGTTTACAATTGCGTATTCTTCCTAAAGACTGTGGGGCATAGTCTCAAGGAACTATTGCACGTTATCGGAACTTTATCGCAGCCAAAGTTGCGATAAATGTATCTCCCCAGTCACAAGCAGGTGCTAACAGCCCATATCACCAGTTTACCTGCGATAGCAGCTGCAAAAATCATTGCCACAAATGACCCCGGCAACTGTCGCTAATGAGATGCAGAGTAGGTGTTCCCGTGCCAAAGGCCGCGACAACACCACTCCGCAACATTCTCCACGACCAGCCAGATTGGCGTTAAGATCACAAAACAGGTGATAAGGCGCGCTAGCAGCAGGAAATTAACACCTGCTCTGACCTGGTGTAAAGTTGGATGACAGCCTGCACCAGAAAAGGGAGCACAGGCCACAGCCACACCTGAAGACAAACAGAAGCCATGGAGCTACTGATCATGCAGCTCGGAGCTCCAACAGGGCCACAACACCCACCACCCCCAGGCCCGCCACCCCCAGGACCCTCACCGCCCCCCATACCACCACACAGGCAGCGCAGACACAGACAGCAGACCTTCAGAAAATATACCAGCCTCACAGACTTAACACCAGAGTATGTCATTGCCCACTACAGGCTCAAAAGGACAACCATCCTCCTCATCCTGAACATCATTGACCACAAGCTGACGGTACCAATACAGCAGACAACCAACATCCCACCTCAGACAAAGTTGCCGGCTGTGCTGCACCTGTTGGCCTCTGGTACCTTCCAACCAACAACCGCCAGAGTCGTAGGAGTCTCAAGGCCAGCCCTATAAAAGTTCCTCAAACCTGTCCTGGATACCATCATCAGCTTGGTACCCCAGTACCTATACTTCTCCCACACTGTGCAGGAACAGCTGGAGACCAAGCAAGGCTTCTACGCCATAGCTGGCTTCCCACGCGTGTTGGGGGCAATTGACTGCACACATATCCTACTTGTTCCCCCTGCAGACACTGCACACAATTACCACAACAGAATGCACACGCATTCCATCAATGCGCAGGCAATAATGGACCATCAGGGAATCTTCACCAACGTCGTCGCCAACTACCCAGGCAGTGTGCATGATTCTTACATCTTCCAACAGTCCATCATCAACCAGCGCTTCGAGGCTAGCTCCTACGGAAATGCACTGCTCGTTGGTAAGTACCAAATGAACACACCACAAACCCAACTCCACAATCATGCAACTCACATCTCTGGGAATGCACATGTCACAAAGCCACATACTATACTCCCTTTGATGTGGTGCCACCTACGCCATGCAAAGCATTCCAACCACATGTGTCTGTGTACCCTTGCTGACTTCAGCCTTTGGCCTACACTGCGGTCCTGCAGGCCTCACACCAATCCAATGCAGTCTGTATCAGGCATAACACGGCACCGTCGCTGGCTAAACACCCGCTCAGCTCTGGGGCCACTACCTCAGTCAGCCACAAATCTTCTCCACATGCCATTCATCGTGTGTTAGAGATCCAGGAGGAGATGGCTTGGCAGTGGTTGACCGGTGCTGACCGCTGCCTCTAGCCTACACTGCGGTCAACAAGGTCACACATTTCGAACTGAGTCTTTATTTCTTTATGGCAGTGTTCATGTCACAGTATGCAAGGAGAGGAGTAAGAGGAAGACGCGCTTCAGTCCGGAGGAGCAAAGGGTCTCCATTATGGAGGTGATAGGACACTACCAACATCTGCACTGGTGCCACTAACTCTGTGCAACTCAGGCCTATGACAAGTGGCTGTGGGCCACTGCTGACTGCTGCCTCCAGCACACACTGAGGTCGAGTAGGTCACACAATTGGAACTGAGCCCTACTCTCTTCATGGCAGAGTTCGTGTCATTGTACAAACCTCATCGCATACTGCATACCCTTCAGATCTGGTGCCACTAAGTATGTGCCCCAAAATTCATGGGCACTCTCTGGTTGAACTTTGGTGGCGTCTGCGTCCATGGGCTGGGGGTTGTCTTCATCATCATGTAGCTGATACTGACATGGTGGTAAAGAGGAGTCTGTAGTATTCAACTTTGCCTTTTGCCTGTTTATGCTCGCTTCTGCCCTCTGCATCATGCCCTGGAAGGACACCTTCCACTGTCCACCGCAACCCTCTGTGACAGTCACCTTGGACACCGATGAGGATCCGTTCAGCTCGCTTGGCCCCACCTCAGTGCAGTGCAAGTCAACATCCCATGGCGGTGTGCCTGTGGTTGCTGCAGTGCATCCGGGGCCACTAACTCTGTGCAGCTCAAGTCATGGACCCTTGCTGTTTAAAGCTTGTACTGCTGATTGTTTGATCATTGTTGTGGTTGTTGCCAGCACCTACCAACTCCTGAGGGGTGGCTTACACTACCCAACACCCTTCCAGCACAGGCGTCACTGGACATTTGATCCTGGCAATAAAAGGGGCCAGGCGCACATGCCGGTAGTCAGTTCCACAAACTCACTCAGTGTCTCCATGTGGTCATTATGTATGCATGAGGGCCACGGGCAATACCACATTACATTGTGCTGTGTACAGCAGGCGCAACCATGTCACCGCAGGCAGTGGGGTAGACCTGGGACATGTAGCCGTGTCGTCCTCCATGTGAGCGTAAGCGGAGTGGATAGGCCTACAACAGTACAGCGTTGGGGTGTGGCTCTTCCACATGTGGATCTGGGTGTGGTTAAGTTTAGGCCTTGCCAAGGAAGTGACTAATGCGTGTGTCTCTGTTGTAGTGTCTGCGCCACCCGTCCCGCAATGGACAATGTTGCTATGTGGCATGCCCCCGGAGTGCAGGCTCAGCCGAAGGGGTACATGAGAGAGGGCATGCCCGCTGGGGGTCAGGAATCACACATCCCAACTGTTGTGTATGTCGCTATTAGCTACATCTGTGTCAGCCCTTCTTTACAATAGGCCTACACACACGTGGTCGGCCACCTTCAGCACACATCATCACTGTGTTGTAGTCAGGCTTGTGGACATGCGCATACAGGTATGACAATGGTGTGCCGTAGGGGTGCATGTGATTCAACTGCGCTGCACACACTAGTGACTATGCTCGGGGGGAGGGAGGCGCAGCAGTGAGACTATGTAATACACATTGATGGCACTCATTTGCAATAGGCAGTTCATGTCATACAGGAATCACTAAATCACACACCAATGAACCAGTCACATCATGCAGTGAGTAGTCTTGACTTATGTCTCTCTGCACTGTCACAGGTGACCAAGGATATGCACTCTGTGTTTGGATGATGACATCCCTCTGAGCCCCGAACACACAGGTCCAGAGGCAGAACAATTTAGCCCACAAACGTACCAGGGGCATTGTGGAGTGCACATTTGTTGTGTTGAAGTCACGTTTCAGGTGCCTGGACGTCACAGGTGGAAGGCTCCTGTACAGCCCATAAATTGTGTGCAAGATGATCGTTGCATGTTGTGTGTTGTACAACATATGTGTACGCAGCAATGCCCCATGGATAGGAGTGCCAAATGCAACGGACGATGATGATGAAGATGAGGCAGGTGGACCACACCCCACTGCAGATGCAGCAGAAATTGACCATAGGAACATCATCATTGACAATTTCTTCTCATGTTGACGTCACATTGTGACGGTCCTTAGCAATCATGGGACAGTATGATGAATGACCACAGGCACAGCATGTGCAAATAAATGCATTCCAAAAAATATTCCCGGCGTGCATGTCACTCATCTGTACAGGCACATCACTCAGACAAGTGTGGGTGCGACATGTAGTGCTAGCAATTTTGGAAATTGGTCATGGATGGTGGGTGGGTCACCTCTGTGCAGTGAGGCTGTTTAGGGTGTTCGAACTGCCAGTTCTGTGTGTCACAGTTGAAATGGTATCCCACTCTTCGGTGTTTCACATGTCTCCCAATTCATTCCATCCTGGCTGTCATTTGTGGCCTGCAGGTGACAACAGGGCTTCTTTTGGGCTCTGATATGTGCCGCCATGATGCAGGGATGCACCCTGTGACTCAAGTCCCATGATATGGGGAACATGTACGTAAGGGAGAGTCACTGCCCCTACATTAGTCCATGTTTTCATTATTGTTTGGTCACGGCATGGCACGTCTGTGTGCAGGGGGTGTTGAATGTCCCTCTGCAATGTGAAGAGGAAATGCGGTTTCACAGTGTGTCCCATGTGTGTTTTCACATTGGCGCAGGTTACATACAGAATGCATGTCAATGTACATTGTGACTGTTTGTGAGGGGATGCCTATCAGATGCGGGACAAAGGTCATTTGTTCTACCTCACGGCTGTGGGGTTGTGCTCGTATGTTGTCATCTCACCATATTTTTTACTCTGCTTTTATGGAGCATTTTCCCACATGACGCGTGGAAATTGCAGGCCTGTCGCTGGTTATTGCTGATGTTTGCATCGCAATTGGCCTCATTGCTACTATTTTCGCTTAGTCTTTCGCATTTTTGCTGTGTCGCGTTGACTTTAACGCCGACATTTGACATGTTGTAGTGGGCCTATCGCATATGAATACTAAGTTAACACGTCGTTGTTTTCCCCGCGATAGACTGTGATATGAAGAGTTATGTTAAGCTAATTTTGCAGTAATTATCACACATTCTTGAGAATATCTCCCTGTGCTTTCAATAAACAGGTGGTACCCCAGTTGCTCTGGAATGGCCTTTTCTGAATCTGTCAACAATGCAGATATCTAATGGCGCACTATTTGCATTTTCCACAGACATACCTCAGACTTGTCTTAAAATGCTCCTGCAACTTTAATAAATTGGTCACTATCTACAATTGTTAACTTTGTTATTATTTTTAAAGTAGCAGCACATGTGCCTGTTTTCAGTGTTTGTACATTCAGCGGGACTGTGTCTGAACTTGTTAGCAATTATTATTATTTTTTTTAATATGTTTTTATTGCAGGCATCATATAAGTCAAATGTTACAACATTGCTCTCCCCCCTGTCTAGTGGGTATGTCGCATTAATCGTCTACTTCAATCTTTACACAGCCCTATTGCCCCCATCCCGGAGGTCGGGCGGCGTAGGTCAGAACAAAGAAAAGGATATTCAAGATTAGATCATAACACCCAACTAGTAGGAGCATCTCGAGTCTGCTTTTCTCTTTTTCCTTTTTTGAAACAACCCCTCGAACATAAGTCCCCCCCCCCATAAATCCCAATCAAATAGGCAGCTAAAAGAAGCAATGCAATTTACTTGATGCACTCTTATATCTACTGTAGTCCCTCCCCAATCATAATCTTGCAACTCTCTCATCCGGCAATTATACCTGTCAATTCCCACCTCTCTCTATGTCAGGTGTCCTTATTCTTTGTCGTGCCGGGGAGTCCCTCAATAAGCTGAAGGCGTTATGTGTTATGGGTCGGTGGTGCACCCTACAGCGTTCGCTAGGGGTCCCGATGCGCCCAATGTTGTCTCCTGTTACCCCTAATGTGGTCACTCATCCCTCCCCCCTCCCACAGTCCCACCACTTCGCAGAATATCTTAGTCTAATTCTGGTGTCATGAAACAGGAGTATTAGACGTTGTGGAGTGTAGTGTGTCCTGGGTGTGCTGTCTGGGCTCTCTGTCAGTGTCCAGCTCCTCCTCTTCATCTTGTACTTCCAGATCCCTCAGGGCCTGTACTAGTACCTCCCATGCCGACGCTGCTGCTAATGCTCTGTCATCCCTTCGTCTGTGTGCCATCTGATATCGAAGGGTGCTTTCACACGTGGCCCATTTCAGGAATTCGCTCATCCAGCGTCTATACGATGGACCAGCTCTTGCCTTCCAATGTTGAGTAATCTCTCGCTTGGCTAGTATAAGGCCCATGTCAATGAATTTGCTGGTATTCCTGTGCTTGGGGGCATGTGGGAACAAGTGTAGAACCCCGACAGCCATATCAAACTGTATCTGTCTCCCCGTCGCCTCGTTCAAAACTTCTCCTATTGCCCTCCAATAATCTCCCAGCCCCGGGCAAGTCCAAAGCATGTGATCTAATTCTACAGCCTCCTTAGAACATCTTGGGCACGCCGCTTCCTGTACTCCAAAATATTTCCGGACTTTCCCTGGGGTCAAGTACGCTCTATGCAATATGAAAAAATGCACTACCTGGAAGCGAGCGTTTCTAGTGCTTTTGCGGGCACGTCTCACTATCTGTGCCCAGGCTGTATCCGGGATCTCTTTACCTATGTCCGCTTCCCACTTAGTTTTCAACACAGTCAACGGAGGTAAGTTTTCACGGAGCATTCTGCTATAGAGGCATGTGACCGCTTTATGAGTGCCCGCTGCCATCATGGTATACTGACAGGCCAGTGATGTCGTGGGTTCCATTAGTCCCTCCCGCCAGTGTGCCTGTATCGCCCTGGTGATCGCGGCATGTAACAAGAAGCCCCCCCTAGACAGATCAAATCTTTCCTGGAGCGCTTGGTAAGGCAGTAGGGCCCCATCCTCATAGAGATCTCCCACAACTTGTAGCCCCGCCTCCTCCCACTTCTGCAGTTGGGACCAGTCCCCTCCGTGCGGTAACGCCGTCAGCATCCCCAGTGGAATTTCCGGTGCATACGGGTGATGCACTCCTGTTAGGCGTTGAGATCTGTTCCAACAAAGTTGGAACGTTCGCTCCTCAATGATCAGATCACGTAAGTGCAGTTTCTGCTGCAGTGTTATATAAGCCAAATGTGTCGCGGTGTACCTCTCTCTCTCTCCTGCTCCGGGCCACTGAAAACTCTCGCCACCTCCTGAGTAAACAGCTGTAGTTGCGCTGCCAGATAGTAAAGTTCGAAATTTGGGACTGCAAGTCCCCCCTCGTCTTTTGGTCTAATGAGCATGTTCTGGGCAACCCTACATCTCCCCGCCCCCCAAAGAAAGGTGGAGCCCTGCGATTTCAGCACTTTGAAAATGGAGCAAGGTATCCACACAGGTAGCGTTCGGAAGTAATATAAAAGTCTCGGTAAGGCCACCATTTTCAACAGGGAGATCCGGCCCATCAATGATAGAGGTAGAGTCGCCCAGAAGGCCATGTTGCCTTTCAGTGCTCGTATACATCGACCCACATTACCTTCTAGCATGTCTGCCGGAGTATGGTATATATGTACACTGAGGTATTTGAAGCAGGTGGGTTCCCATTTTATCAGCCGGTGACCCTCCGGTCTGGGCTCTCCTTGTCGGACAGGAAACATGCACGTTTTGGACCAGTTGACTTTTAGGCCCGAGATCTCCCCGAAGCTATGCAACAATCTTTCTGCTCCGGTCAAAGCTGCCCCCGCATTTTCCAGGAATAGCAATAAGTCATCCGCGTATAAGGATATCAAATGTCTTCCTTCCCTGTCGACTGACCCTTTGTAATGTCTTCCCGTTCTGATCTCACAAGCTAAAGGTTCTATTGCAAGGGCAAACAAGAGGGGGGACAGTGAGCACCCCTGTCTAGTCCCGCGCGTCGCCTGGTATTGAGGCGATATCAACCTCCCCACACGAACCCGTGCCGTCACCGAGGTATATAAGACTCTCGTCCATATATTCCTCACCCAATCCGAAACGTCGCAAAACATTGTACAAGTAGTCCCACTCCAGGCTATCAAAAGCCTTCTCTATGTCTACGGAGAGGATCAGGGGTACCTGTGCCTCAGAGTCGTCTACGTTCATGAGGCGTATGAGTCTCCGAATATTCGAGGTGGTGTTACGCATGGGGATAAACCCCGACTGGTTGTCGTGGACCAACAAGGTCATGCATGGCAGCAATCGGGCCGCTAATATGCTGCTAAGGATCTTATAGTCCGTGGTCAGCATGGACAACGGCCTATAGGAGGTCCTGTCTCTACCCTCCCTCCCTGGTTTCAAGAGCGGAATCACAGGAGCTCAGGGTGTCCCGGCCTCGCTATTTCAAGTCTCCGGAGGTTTCCCTCCGCTGTATCAAGATCCCCTAGGAGAACCTTACGTACCCCCGCCTGCTTCCCAATACAGAGCCCCCTGGTGACAACCTTGAAGGCGTCCCATTCTGCTGCCCTAGTCGCGGCAGTACCAACATTCACTTCGAAATACCGCCTAATCCCGTCTTCCAGCATCGCTTGAAGCAGCGGGTCGTCCAAGGTGTTGGGCCGTAATTTCCACGTGGGAACACATGGAATCTCGGGCATCCAGTTTAGGGTGACCAATAGGGGGTTATGGTCTGAAATTGTCCTGGCGAGATATTCAGTCCGCACTTCTAATGGCATTATCAGTGGAGAACACAGCATTGCGTCCAACCGGACATGCAGCTCGTGCACTCTCAAGAAGTATGAGTAATCCCTACCTGCTGGGTGTTGTGTGCGCCATACATCAACCAGATTCCATTGTGCCTGCCAATCCAACCTGCCCTTAGCTAACCTATGAACCGGGGACTCATTGAGCAGAGGGTGAGACCTGTCTAGCAAAACATCTGTTACTGAATTAAAATCTCCACCAACCACTATGGGTCCCGCTAGTAAATGTGCCAGTGTCCCCGACAGTGTCCCCAGGAATACCAGCTGTTCCGTGTTGGGTGCATATATGCTGCATAGGGTAATGTCTCGGCCCCGTAACCTGCCCGCCACAGCCACAAATCTACCCTCAGGGTCAATCACCTGTCTGGTCATCTGGTCCGGATCAACGTCCCTCTAGCGTATGGGGAATAAGCAGTACTAAACACTTGTCCCCGCCATCTGCGTTGCAGAGCTAGCCCTTCTGTTGCCGTTAAGTGCGTTTCCTGGAGAAAAGCAATCTGGACCCCTCTACAAGTAAAATAAGAGTGAACTTTATGCCTTCTCACCATCGTATGGAGCCCCCTTACATTCCAGGTCACACATTTCAAGTTATCAATGTCAACCATAATCCCATTCCTTCGCAGTACTGATCAAACCGACTTTCGATCTAGCTTCAGTGGTGGAACCTTCCCAACAATCCCCCTTGTACCCCGCCCCACCCCCCTCCCAACAATGAATTTAAGCATCCATTTCAAAGAAACATCCCCAACTGTTACCCTCCCTCTCCTCCCCAGAACAGGACCCAATAGCAACCCATCAGCCCCCGTCCAAACTCCCCTCATTCAACTTATCCCCAGTCTATCCTGCAGTCGTCGCTGCAGTAGCCTTAAGGGCGGTTAGGGGTAGGCTCTGGACCAACGGGCGGCTGCGCCAACTGTAACCCGCCCCTCTAGGATCCCAGAGAAATGATATGCGGTGATCGAGTTCTCGACCACAAGTCACCTTATTTTGTCCCCATCAGTGTTAAGCAATCAATGTTATGAGAAAGATTCGAATTCTCACGTGTCAGGCATCCAGCACTTTGTCTGCTGAGTTTGGTGTCACCTTTGGGCCCTTGTCCCGTGTTATTTCCCTTTGAGTCCGTGCCTTGTTTCGATTGTGGCGGACTGGCACCCGATAGTTCCACCACTGCTTGTAGCGCTGCCTTTCGTTCTTCCGCTGTTTGCGAGGCCGATGGTGTTCGGGTGCCCCGTCTCTTTCCGTGGAGTCTTTGTGATTTCCGCACCTGTGTCTTTCTCAGCATCTCCTTTTCCTGCTGACGCGTGCCGTCGGTTCCTGCTTTATAAGTTTCTATCCACGTCCAGGCGTCCTCCGGGGTATGGAAGAAACGAGCCGTGCCATCCAATTCGACTCGCAGTCTGGCCGGGAAAAGCAGGGAATACCGTATACCCTCATCTCTGAGTGCTCGTTTCACCAACAGGAAGGAGGACCTAAATCGTTGCGTTTCGTAAGTGTAGTCCGGGAACATGGAGACCTTACTATTATCTACTTGGTATGGGCTATCCACTCGAGCTTTCTGCAGCAGCAAGTCCCTGTCCTTATAGTGAAGTAGTCTTGCTATAACCGGTCTAGGTGGCAGGCCCGGTTTGGGAGGCCTGGCAGGAACCCGATGTGCTCGTTCAAGCGTAAAGAAAGGGGACAGGCCCCCTGGGGCCACAGTTGTCTTGAGCCAGGAGTCCAGGTAGCTTATCATATCGCTCCCTTCAATTTTTTCCGGAAGGCCGACCAAGCGGATATTATTGCGTCGACTCCTATTTTCGGCGTCCTCGGCCCTCTTCTCCAATGTTGTGTTATCCGGGCAATGGCATCCTCCGCCTTCACCTTCAAGACCGAGTGATCGGTGGTCAGTTCCTGCAGCACTACTTCATTCTGTTTGACTCTGTCCGCCAACTTGGCATGGTCTGCTCGGAGTAGCCCGAGCCCGGATGCCACCTGCGCAATGTCCTGTTGCAAGGCGTCTTTTGTGGCTGTTATGGTGTCAAGTATCCGGTCTTGCAGCTGCTGGAGGTCTGCTGGTCCCGCCGCAACAGGATCTTGCGTCTCCGTTGTCGAGGTGCCCTCCGCCTTCCCCTTGGGCTTCCCCATATTGTGGACCGTCTCACAATTCTTTGTGGACCTCTTATGGTGCACCCGTAGTCCCAAGTCCGAGCTTGTCAAGGGGGAGGGGTTGTCCAAGCGTCGGCGATGACCCCTTTCCGGCCTTCTTAGAGGCCTTTCGTCTGTGCCGGCTCAGTGGTTTGTTGTGTCCCTGTGGCTGCGGCCCGTCGCAAGCCTCTCAGATCTAATTAGTGCTCTCGGCTCAGTAGACTAGCGATTTAGCCCCTTCCACCTCGTGTCCAAATGGGTCTTAGCAATGTTGCGGTGGGTCGGTCGCCAAGCCGTGCCCCTCCCTTGTACTTGGTGATATGCCCGGGCGCTGTGCAGGGAAGCTCTCTTGGATATCAAATTTCACAAGAATGGTGTACTTGAAATGCCCCCAGCCTGTCCACTCTCCCTTCCGCCGATCCGGGTCCCCCAAGTGGCCCTCTCGGCCCTCCTGCGCTCCGGCCTTGGGTTTATATTGTCCCCCGGGGGCCTAGATGTATCTCAGGGGGCCCGGGATTCCCTCGCCGAGTTGCGCTGTGTGATTGAGGTCTCGGGCGTTTCCCAGACAATAGGGGAGCCTTAGCTGGCTGCACTCCGGTCCTCTGACCCGCCGAGCACTATGCTACCATGTCAGGTCCTGGCCCAAATCCGACACTCTCTAAGCTGCAGCATTGGCACCCCTTCAGTCCCGCAGCCGGCGCTCCTCTCCCTCCAACGCTAGCGGTCTCTGTGCTATGCCGCCGTCCCCTTCTCCGCATTCAGGTCCTGTGGCAGCGCGCTCCCCTGTTGCCGACCAGTACCTTGTTTCCGACTGTCCAGGGCACTGCTCCGTTCTCGCCAGCTATCGTCGGGCTCTGGGCCCCAGCCCTCCACAGACCTCGACAGACCTCGCTTCCTCTCGCTCCGGCCCCTCGTCCGCTGCCAGCTGCCGGTCCCTTCACACACCCTCAGTCTTGGTACCGGATGGGACACTTCATTCACTGGCACCACGGCTCCGCTCACCTTCGCCCAGCATGCGACGCCTAGCGCACCTCCTCAGAAGTCCCTACGGAGCTCCACTTGCCCGCAAAGAACCCTCCTCCAAGGCCCGATCACCGCACAAGCGCCATTTTGGGTCCCGCCGGCCGAAGATCTTTCGATTCTCGCTCCGCCGCCAATGCGGGTTATGGAGTATTTTCTTCAGCGTCCGACTGTGCCGCTGCAGTCCTGTTCTTTATTTCAGTGTAGCGAACCCAGTTTTGTGTGGTTTACCGCTCTACAAGCAGGATAAATGAGGGATCGGACGCAGAGCTCCGAGCTCACGCCACCATTCCCGTCGGCAGTCAAGCCACGCCCCCTTGTTAGCAATTATTATATATTTTATTGGGACTGTGCCTTCAATTTTGTGCTTCATTTCTTCTGCAAAGCACATGAACATCTTAGCAGAATTGTTAGGATTTTAATTGGTATGGTATGCATTGACGGAAATGCTTTGAAATCAGTTTGTATCGAACACGCTAAAGAGTGGAAGAGCAAGCCAGCAGAGTCACATGTGAAGCCCACATCCAGTAACAGGGACCTACTTTTCAACATTTTGTGTTGAAAAAAAGTTATCATATTCCACGTTTACAATTTTCAGGGCCAGTAGTATAAACCAGTGTGGGCATCATCTTTCTCTGGCAAATATTTTCTCAATATGGCAAGAACGGAGCGGTTCCGTCACCAGCATGCGCCCGCCGCGCGGCCCCCGCCCCCTTAGCACTGCGGCGGAATAGCCGCCGCAGTGAAGGGGTTAATATTAAAATGTTAGAAACTCCCTCAATGGATTTATTCGGCCTCATTAGGGGTCTTAAATACCCCCTAGTCCAGATGTTGATACGCATGGGTTGTAAGGAACCACTGTGTCTCTCAGAACAATAACTGATCATGGATCAATCCATTGTTTAAATAATTTTAAGTTTAATAATGTTATTTATTTTTAGTAGATGTTATGCACTATTGCACATGTATATATTTTAAATATCTTGGGGTCATTTTTGATACTAAACTAAACTGTAATGCACTGAGAGAAGAGAAGGTGATGGACATGATGAAAGCAATAGGAGCCATTGCACACTTTGCACACAGATTAGGTACATGGTCGCCTGGGGTGATTTTAAAATTATATCAGTCAATTTGTATATTCAAGTCCGTGTATGGAAGTGAGAGCTGGGGGCACAAAGCAGTGGTGGCTGAGACTGGTGTGAAAACTTCTGCAAGGCACCCCAGCTTACTCTGTTCATGAAGAACTCGGGGTGAGGTATGTGTCCGATTTAGTCGCAGTCAGGCCTTATCTTAACCCCTATTTAAATTAAATGGGTTTTAGACAAGTTCGAATTGCACTTTTGCACATGCAACTTCTGCAGAACGAACGCACTTTATTTTTGGTTACGCACTTTTTAAGAACAATGGTGAGATCTCGGAAAAACAGATATGCCCAGGACTAAGAAGTGTTTTATGAATAGATATTTATTATGATGACTATTGAAAGTGTTTTAAAGGGATTATTTTCCCCCAGAAAAATGCTACTCCTAGTGGCAATGAATCCTAGAACTCCCCATTCATTTGCTGCAGCCTGCACCAGGCGTGCAATTCAAAAACAAAACCCCAAATTGCTTTGCTTTATCATTTAGAGAATATGGGGCACATGTACCAAGATTTTTACCGGTCGCAAATGGGCCCATTAGCAGAATTTGCCCGTTTGCGACCAGTAAAAAGCCTTTTCTGATGAATGAACCCAAAATGCATTCGCAAAATAGGTAATCACAATTTTGGCGATTACCTATTTTGTAAATGCATTTAGGGAATCACAATTTGTGCTTTCTTCAGCCATTACCATCTTTAGATACCGTATTTTTCATGATATAGCCCTGCTTTCATATGTGTTTTTGACTATGCAAAAGTATCCTTTGTATCTGAAAGTTCCTGCCCTGACATGGAATAGGACAGACAAACGAATGATTAAACTACAAGCTACTCAGCTGAGTCACTCACCAAGAGACAGGAAGACAGGACGGAAAAAATAAAGTTAGTCAAAAACATGGTCACTGTCAATGCTGGGGCATTTTTACGTGGGACAGCAAAAAAAGGATAAAGGTTCACTAATCAGTTAATTGACAGATCCCGTCTGATAAAAGGATGGCTGCTAATCATTAGCTGAAGTGCAATGTAGAAACCCATGCATGCAAAGACACTTAAAGGCCCAGGTTTACGAAACTGTTATTGCTGAGGTCATTTTTGATTGGAACATGAGAATGGTTTAAAGGTAATCAGTCATGACACACCTGAAGCAGAACCAACTACACAACTTCCGCAGCTATCACAGCACCGAAACCACTCTGATCACAGCCACCAATGACATCCTGAAACCTCCTCAACCGTAGAAAGGTACCATCTTTGATCTTCCTCAACCTCATGGCAGCTTTCCACACCGTATCCCACCAAATGCTGATTGAAAGACTCCACCACTCTGGCATCCAAGGGGATGCACTCAGATAGTTCAGCTCCTTCCTTATTAGAAGAACCCAGAGGATCCACCTCCCACCTTTCACCTCTGAACCCAAGGAGATCACCTATGGTATCCCCCAGGACTCATCCCTCGGCCACATGCTCGTCAACGCATATATAACCCTGCTTGCCAACATCGGCAGATCACATGATTTCAACTTATGTTCCTATGCAGATGACACTTAACTCATCCTCTTACTCACTGACAACCCTTCCAGCACCAGAATTAACTTCCGCATATGCATTACAAATGCCGCCACTGAATGAAGAAAAACTACTTGCAGCTGAACACAGACACGGAGACAGCAACACATGGAATGACTCCTGGTGGCCATCAGAACTAGGACCCACACCCACTCCCTATGATCACAGCAGAAACCTTGAATCATCATGACAACAAGCTCACCTTGTAATCACAGATCAACGCCATCTTGTCCGCCTTCTACCCCCCTCTGCGCATGCTATGTAAGATCTTCAAGTGGCTACCCCTACATGCAAGAAGCACCGTGACACAGACCCTCATCACCTACCAACTGGGCTATGGCAATGCCCTCTACGTAGGAATCGCTGCACACCTCCTAAGAGACTTCAGAACATACAGAATGCAGGTGCTTTGGAGGAATGAACAAGGGGACAAGACAGAGGACCGCACCACTACATGAGTGCATCTATAGGCACAAGCTAGCCAACAAGGCTAAGCGCGTCCCTGGTGACAGCTCAGCAGGAGACCAAACGTAAGCTGCCAGCAATCACAAACTGAGTCTCTACCCCATGCTTCCCAGTGCAACTCTCAGTTCCCAAGCATCGGCTGCTTGAGACAGCTGGCATCCCTGCTTGCAACCGCACATGCCAAGGGAGAAGAACAGCACCAGCAAATACACAGAGTTACGTGGTTGCGAAGTCCCTCCAGTCCCCCTCAAACCATGCAAATCATCGCCCCCTGTCATCTAGGGCGTCCAATGGCAAACACATCATCATTGCCATGATCCTCACTCGCTCTAACGAAGTAGCATCTCATCACCAAGGTGGAGCCTTACGCCTGCAAACATCCAGAGACAAATGAGGCTCCCTAAGCAATATGATAGACCAAGTGTCCAGAGACTATCTGATAGCCCAGTGTTCTGTTAGTAATCACACCAACCATGGGTCATCTGTCCATTGATGTTGCACATATGATTTGGATGTAGCTTCTGCTGGTAATCCTGCAGTGGTCTCCAGCAATCAGCCCTGCACAGCCAACGCAGTCCCGTGGCAACCCATCAGAACGGTCCTCAAGACAGGCTGCTCTACCGTCATGGTATCAGAAGGCACCTGGTCATCAGAGGAAGATATCCCAAGCATTGTCAATGCCATCCCAATCTTGAGCAGGCTTGCCTTCACAGAGTCAAGACGTCCATAAGAGTAAGATCCGCAGAGGACTCGACCGATGCTCCTGATGCATCAAGTTTGAACTGCTTACACCAGCCGTATCACTGCAAAGGCACACAAGGCCGACAACAGTATGTGAGTGTACAGTGATCCAACTGACTGGTTGTCCAAGAATCCACACTCACTCTACACAGTATTCGTGCCAGGTGGTAGCTGGTTAAATTATTGACAGGTGCTGTGATGCCTAGTGCACCCAGGTGCACCTGTCCACCTAGCTACAACTGTCCTGTGGACTGCCTATCAAAGCTGAGAGACTAAGTGGTGTCTTTGTGGGTATCAGTTTTATTCCCACAGGTTGGACTTGTTTTTGTTTTCAATAAAGTTTGAGAGAAACGTAGTGTCCCAGCATGTACTAGCTACCAAGCACACCCTTCAGGGCTGGCCTCTACCACCACCCCCCACCCATCCAATACAGGTGTCACCAGTCAGTTGAACCTTCTAACAATAAAAAAGAGACTGGATGCACATGCTCGTGGCCAGTTTTAGTACCCCATTAATGGTGTGCATGTCACTCATTGATTAGCATGTGGGCCTTGGGCACACAACATTACACAACTCAAGCATTTGTACTGGGACTTATTTTCCTGCTTCGATAGTGGAATAGAGTACTGCAAACCCCAGAATATAAAGAAAAATCCTGGATTGGGTGCACTATTCACTCTTGGAAGTGGAATATTTGACAGCTATGTATCTCTCTTCTTCTCATGCATGTGCTGACTTTTTTCTCTGCTTTATCCTTTTTGCCTCTCCACCCTCTATCGTTCTGCCCCCTCCCCCTCTGCTTCCTTCTCTCTTATTGATTTGCTTCCCCTTCTTTTGTTTAGTTTTGGCTGCAGTCTTCTTGTTTCTCTCAGGTAGGCATACCAGGCTAATAATGTTGTTCTATCCATACAAAGTACTAGACCATCCACTGCAACAGTAAGGACATATGACTTCCGCAATAGAAAATAATGAGTGAATTACAAACACGTCACATCGATCTGTCATGGGACTAATGGAAGGAAGACAAGGTATTCTGTAGAAGCAGCTTGACCTCTGAGGGCCCGATTCACAGAAGTAAACTGAGATGAAAATCTAACTTTACGTCTTTGGGTATTAACAAAGGGCATTTACGAGTTGTAAAGTTAGACTTTTGTCTCAGTTAAACTTAAGATTTGGTCTTAAGTTTAGCTTTTTGGTCTTAGACAAACTTAAGACCAAAACATAACTTAAACTGAGACAGAAGTTAGACTTTCGTTTCAGTTTACCTTTGTGAATCGAGCCCTCAGTTTTTTATTGTGTTTAGCTTTTTGTATAACTGATACCACACGATTGCAAGAAAAGTGTTGGACACAGTTACAAGCCATTAAATGGAATGTGTTGCTCGCTTAAATTGCTCAGCTGAGGTACATTACACTTATGAATTCCTCCCAGATTGCCTGCCTTTGGATTAGGACCCAAATCATCAATACTTCTAATGATCTGAAGGCTGACTGTAAAACTAATGTATTTGTAATGACAAAATTGTGTCAAAAGATAGAAGTCAGAAAGAAGTACCATCTGGATGTTCTTAACAACTGAATACTCCTGCCTAATCCTTAATGAAATCTTCCCCTCACTCACTTGTGGCTAAGAGGTTTTGTCTATACATTTTGAACAGAGATTTAACCTGAGCAACATCCTGCTTAGTCAAGGTTTCAGGGCTGTGAAAAACTGTGACTTCCTCAAGTCCTCAAACATGGACTTTACGTAGTGAATCCAGGAAGTAATCAGTCGTCTATAACAGGACAGAACTATTACAGTCAAGAACTATTTCCCTATTAAAGGCTTTGTGCGGATTATTCCATATTCGTCATACGTCAATTAGGTCACCTTGAGGAGCTTTTTCAAAAAGATGCTCCAAACCTCTGGAACGTCTTCCTGGAGTTCCTTTTGAGGGTTCAAAGTATCCAAAACACACATCCAAGGGTGTGGAATCTCCTAGATGGTCCTTTGCATGTCTGAACTACAGTTCCCACAATGTACCCAGCCAAGTCCTTAAAAGTCCACTGGACACACTGCAGGATGGGGACTCTTGGTGGAAATGATGCAGGTGGGTTCTGTTGACCTGTAGCTTGCAAAGTCCATTCCTTTATCCCTCTTGAAGCAAGGCAAAGTCCTTAGGACTGCAGTACCAGATTGTCCAGGAGGTGCAGTCTGTCAGAGTGTAGTCCTTTAGGTGCAGGATCCAAATTCCAGCAGGGCAGTACTTCTTTTCAGGCAGCGGATCAGAGGAGCTATGCAGCTCTTCCATATTTATGCAGTGTTCCTGGGTGTCAAGCAGGAGGTCACACCTGACCAATGTGATGCAGAGTGCCACTCAGATGTATCACCATATGTGGCATATTCTTGCCCTAGAAATCACCACATCTACAAAATTCACAATGGAGAAAGTCTCTCCTTAAAGAGTTAGATTGGGCTAGGCCAACTCACTGGCATGCCTAAGATTTACTAACAGTCCCCTTCCACTCCCTTCACTAATCTAATTTCTGAGGCTCCTGAGTGGCTGAGGGTGCAGGATATGGAGTTCAGCCTGTGCTGGTCCCAAACGTCAATCTACCTTTGAATTCATTTTGACTCCCTCGCCCTCTTCCTGCCTTTTGGCATCTGCATCTAAAGTTCTCCACACACAGGAAATCCATTGTCTACTCTGACAGGACACTTCACACCACATCTAGCAGTTCTGGCTCTGTTTATAAAAGGTTGTTCAATCAGGAAAAGGCTGCTAGAAATCTAGATTTTGGCTCACATAAAAGTTTAATAACTTTACTCATAATTATTAGAAATCTAACATTGGCAAATTGTTGAATTTATCTTAACTATTAATCTGATAACTTGAAGTATATTTTTATCTCGCTCTTATCAATATTTATACTTAAACAAAATACCTCAATATTAGCCTATGGAGCCCTTCTTTACAATAGGGGGTGATATTTGCAGTTTTCCCTCACTAGGGCTTATTAAACATCTTTTATAAGATCCCTGCTTATGGTCACATGGCCCCCTACCCAACGGGGCATCTAGGGGAGACGTTAGGGGTGACTTACATGTAATAATACGATAGATTAATTCTTGGTTAGTATCCGACAGCAGGCAACACAGCCATATGCACCCCAGTGCACGAAATCTACTAGGCCCCTAAACCTCCCTGCCCTATTATATTCTAGGGACTCATAGATAATCTGTTTCTCCCGTCTTATTATTTGCTTGGGACTGACAGGGGTCTGTCATTGCCAATTGAATTACCATACACCTTAACAGCAGAGCACTGGCCCTGGGTCAGGTAAGCAGAGCCCAGGGAACTGCCATACTCAATTACCACCAGTACCAAGCAACAAACCGGGGTGATTAGTACACAAAGGATGACTTTCTCACAGTGGGATACCCAGAAATCACCTTTGCGCTCCATTCTGTACTCCTTAAAGTGGCTTGGGGTTACAATAGTCCCATATGCCTGTACCATACAACAAAACAGTGAGGCAGTTCCTCCTATACACTTCCAATGGGGGACAGTTTTTTCCCCGATACATCTGGCCAGGTTAAAAACATACTCAACAGAGCCAGAAAATGTGCACCATACTGAATTAGTACAGGGGTCCTCAATTCCCCTTGGAATCAAATACTATACCCAGGTAAAAGTAATCCTGGGTAGCGCTACAAGTTAGCATATTTTTCACTCTGGGGAAGTTGTAAGCTTATAATAAGAAACTAGGTCTAAAGGGTTGTTACGAGAAAAATATACAAACTTTTTCAAATAGTGTTTGAACGACCTCCTGGTGGTGTTGGGCAATTTACCCATTGTGTATTATTGAAAACTGTACCTAGAGTACTAGCTCTATGTAAATAGTGATGGGCATAGTGATGATAACAAAACATTCCACCATAATTATAAGAATTCAAATACAAATCTTCACTTTCAAATACTGTATAGGATTCCATTTTAGAAAGCATGCTTTTGACAGTGTCCACATCCCATTAATTGGAGAAGGAGCTAGGAATAATAAAGTAATCCCTGGACAGCGTAAACACATAAGGAATCTGCAGAAATTCTGTATGATGAAAAATATCAAATGGGACCTTATCCCAAACAATTCCATCAGAGATAGGAACTGCAGAAATGTTCACAAGGGATGAGCCTCTTTGCACTTTATATGAAGAACAATGAGGTTTCAATACCTCAGCTCAATGGTGCCTGGTGTTAAAAGGCAAAGGGGGTGTTGCCCTAACAGAATAGGTGAGTAGACTAAAGGGAGAGAATGAACACCATGAAGCAGCTTTAAAAGAAGTGCTCACTGCTTGGTGCTGCTCCGTAAAATGATTTAAGATATTTCCTTCTTGTGAGGTCGGACAGAGTCCTCCAACAAATGTGCACACAGGGCAAGGACAGTTTCTCGCCTGAGGGAAAAGCGAGGAGAGTTGCATCAGTCTGGTGGGAGTGGCTGGAAAAAGCACTAGTGGTTGAATTTAAAATGGGGTGCTTATGAAATGGCCCCTGGTGCAGTCAGCAGAGCATCAGTGACATAAAGGGGAAGAGGCATTACTAGCCGACAGCAACACAGTGTAGTGGGTGTCAACAATTTGTTCGGCA
The DNA here is from genome assembly GCF_964263255.1 of Lissotriton vulgaris. Lineage (NCBI taxonomy): Eukaryota > Metazoa > Chordata > Amphibia > Caudata > Salamandridae > Lissotriton > Lissotriton vulgaris. The sequence goes on along the minus strand of NC_141697.1, from coordinate 852,355,387 downwards.
GTTCCTCTTTCTAGATAATCAGCACGTGTGCAGCAGTACATGTTAGCTCATTATTGTAATCAGGATGAACGTCTCCAAACAGGTCCAATCTAAAGTGATACCACAGGAACCAGTTGTTGGAAAAAGAAAGGCTTCTACAGTACGGTAATAAGCAAGCGCACAGCAGTTTTTTTCCCCAAGTTACTGAAAGCTGAATTGGGAGTGGGAACTGTCATTAATCATAACAAACAAAACATGCTGAGTCTTCCTTCCTAGGATGCCTGCCATATTTGTAGAGACACAGCCTGTCTATGAAAAAGACACCTTGAGAATTGCTTTTTAGTTTCTACCTTTCCACAACATTTGTATACATCCTTGAACAAGCTAGGAATCACACACCTAGCAATTTAGTCTCCCAGCCCTGCCTCACGATAACACTAAAAACATCTGTGTTGGCAGTGCATGCCTGCGAGCTTGCAGTGTTCCCTGGGTTAATTTTTGGAATGTGACCAATATATTTGAGATGGTCACTGATAGCTTTAAAACTCAACAAGTCCAATGGCACAGCCGTGATACATTTGGTTTTTGATTTGCTTGGCAGTGAGTCGAACAATTTGCCAAGTGTTCTAAGCCTTGCTGGGCTTCTTATTCTTTAACTAGGAAGCAGACCTGGTGGCTGCTGAACTCTGAAATGTCAGAAGGGCTGGGGCATAGTGAGTCAAGCTGGCTCGAGCAAGCCAGACTTCTGGTGAACTTGAAGAACAGATGCAGCTGGTAGAAGTTAATGTTCAGATTTAGGAACATAACATTACAAGCTGTATCCCTAAAATATGTTGTCTTGTGGTTGCTATGGCAACAGAATTCCCTCCACCACTTTCAAAAGTCACAGGCCACCACTGCATCAGATACCAGTACTGCAGCAGAGCAGTCTGGAAGGTAATGTCCATTTAAAAGCAAGAAAAATACTGTAACAAATCCAATCCAAATAAAGAGGAAAAGTAGTAAATTTAAATCCAAATGTAGGACTAAGGAGGAATCATATAAGGCTGTTTCAGCCAAAGAAGAAAAGCATGTGCACCATGTAGTACATAACTAGAGGAATCAAAGGAAAAATCATCAATGTCAGCAAAGTAGCCAGAGGCAGTCTGCGTAGAAACAGAAACCTCATGTGGTACTGGAGAACTGGTAGACACCTCCAAATGTGGTTGTTAATAAACAACTTCATTCTTAGAAATAGCTGTAGAAAACTGTATATTCACAACTTAAGTGCATCCTGTATCAGTAGTAGTAGGAGGAAGCAGTAAAACATCAGCATCTAAAGTCCCCAGTTGAGGAGAAACAATATTTGTATTAATTCATGATTGTAGAGGGTTTTCCTGCATGGGAGTGAAAGGAGACAGGTAGATGCCAAGGAGCCCATTTGACCCACTATGTAGGACTGGCATATGGTGTGGTTTAATGAGATCAATAGAGACAAGCAGCAAGCAGTGGCAATATCACAGTTTAATAGTCTTGTATATCCTTATTAATGTACTGTACTGTACTGTACTGTACATGTACTGTACTGTAAGACTGATTAATGTATTTGAATGCTGCATTTGGAGATCAGTACTTTTATTTAATGTTATAACTATTTATTTTAGATTAATAAAATATTTTTGCATGTGAATATACATTTATGATAAATTTAAGTAGGATGTAGATATGTGTATTTAGATTTTAAAGCAGTTTTATGTTGATATAATTTTTAATGTATTTATTTTGGTAAAGAAAATATTTGATTGTGTTCAGAAAAAATAGTTCTTATTATGGGATATATATTTTTATTTTTATTTATTTAAAATTTGTGTTTTTGGTATTTTTTATTGCTAGGTGTTAACGCAATTTCTTAATATTTATGTCGTCGATATTGGTGGTCTCGATATTTTTGAAATAGTCTATTCTTAGTTAAAAGTGACAATATTTTTGTTTCTGATATTGTTGTTTTTGATATATGTTAAATTTGTTATTTTTAAATTCAATATTATTTTCGATATTAGTGGCTTTCTTAAATGAAGTATGGGATGTTGATATTTTTGTAACAATATTAATGTGTCAATAACCTTGTAGGTAGGTATTTGTGGTGTAGATATAGTGTCCGTGATCTGGCCTGACCATGGTCCCAGAGCTACAGCAGGAAGAGCAGAACAACTTACTCACAAAATAATTGTGTCCTCCAGCAACCTGTACCCTGAAGTTCTGGAGCATAGGAGAGGTTAAAGAGAATTCAGGCTGAAGCTGGCCAAACTGAATCTGGCTTCAGGGGAGAAAAAGCAGAGGCATCCAAGGAGGAAGTTGGCTGGAAGTTGGCTTGAAATAAGGCCTTGGAGGAGAAAAAGCTAGCTGAAAAGATAGCAGCTCAGAGGCCATTGGAGGATAACAAAATATATTTGGCTCATCAGATGAGTTAGAAGCTGGGCTTGAAAAACCAACATACAGGGTCCAGCAGCAATAGTGTCATGGACAACCCAGTGCCCATTGGAGATAGGGTGGTCCGCATACCCGCATACCCAGGGATCTAGTATCTAAGGTGCTGATCAGGAAGGCGATGAGACTGCCACCAACAGCCCATCGGTGGCAGTCTCACCGCCATCCTAAGCAAGTTTCCCGCCAACCACATAAACATGGCAGGGGGTTTGTTGGTGGTCGGAAAGACCAACCATCACGCATCCAACGGGATCCTTGAGCCCGCCGGGGCGGCAGAAGTGGTTGTCTTCCCTTCCATGGTAGCGGTGCCTACCAGGCACTGCCGTAGGGATTACAATGTCCCTTTCCACCCGCCTTTTTATGGCGGTTAACCCGCCTTGAAAAGGCTGGTGGAAAAGGACTTTGGTGGCCCGTAGCGCCTCCTCTTCCCGCGTCCCACCGATGTGGGCACCCTTATCTCCTTGCACCATGTAGCAGTCACCACATGGTGCCTGCCACATAGTGCAAGGTTATGTGGAGTGTCCCTATATTGCATTGCGGTGGGTGCTGCAGCAAGCAATACCTGCCGCAATACAAAATATAGGCATTGGGACCGCCATGGTGGTGGTGGTCACATTGTAATGCCTATGTCTGGTTCGCTGACAGCCTGTCAGGCGGTCCCGATTCCCTATAGGGTGGCGGGAGGACGTAAGTCTGACGTCATCCTAATCAATCCCAAGTTTGTGGCTAGAAATTATTTAGACAAATGTTTGAGAACTGTTAGATAGCATTAAACATGCATAGGGACCGCAAGAAAGATTAGGGAGTCTGCCTCTGGAGAAATATACTAACTGAGTGGAGTGATTCACTATTGGCCCTAGGGAAGGGTGACACAATGAAGTACAGACTCAAGAAGAAAGGACTTGTCAGGAAACATGATCTTACCCCTGATAACTACAGGTTGAAATCTAGAGACATTCAGAAGCTGACAAGGCAGTCCTGTGGGGTTTTCATGGATTACTTTCGCAAGGCATTGGATTGTAAGGTTAACGTTAGGGGAGTGAGTAGCTACAATGTGCTGTATAATTAGGCTGTAGGGGAGCAAATGCTCAGTAATTCTTTTCCAGATGTGCTCCAAAATCTGGTACATCCCCAACTCACTGTACCCCAAGAGCAGGCAAAGGAGGGGGACTGCTTGCTCATCACCAGGGTTCACAAGAAGATACCTGGTGGAGACCCCAAGAAGGGTAGACAAAGTGCTCCCCAGCAGAAGAAAGGGGGTAACAAGGATATAACCAAAGAGTTTGCTGTGGAAAGAAGTCCCCGGGCCATTTAAGCCCACATGGGTCCTGCCTCCCTCCAATCGAAATTTGCGTGGTACACCCCAGTTAGGCAACTTCGCTCTTCTGAAGCCAAACTGGCAGTGGTTTCCAGATTCAAGAAGGTTAGATCCGGAGGCAGATCCTTCGAGGTAACAGCCGCCAAGCTCTGGAACACGGTTCCAGTGGAAATTAAGCACATCTCTGAGCTTCTCCCTTTTAGGAAAAGGATCAAAACTTGGCTCTTCCCTTAGACAATTTGTTCGTTACTCCAGCCCTTGTTGTCTCTCGCTTCTTGCCCCTATGGACTTCAGTTAGCGCCAGGATGCCTGCAATGGTGACAGTCGCGCTTTACAAATGCTGAAAATAAATAAATAAATAATGCAATGGGTGTTACCAATATTGGCACTTTGAGGGGGAATCCAACTGTAAGGAGAGGAAGCAGCCCCACTCTGATATGCAGACCACAGGGAGGGCAACTATAGTTTTCTGAAAGGAGGTAGTGGAGGGAAGAGTAGTGGGTACCCTAGTGTCCTTGGGTGACAGAGAGAAGGTAAAAAAGGCGCATATTCTAAAAAGTATAGGCAATGGGTCACCATCAATGGGCAGAGTGTGGAGGTTCTGAGAAACACAGGAGTCATCATGACTACTGTTACATGTCATCTGGTTTCCTCAGAGTAGGCAATCCTCAATGAATCCACCAAGTTGTGACAGCTGGCAACCACAAGAGTCAGTACTCCATGGCTCTGGTTCCCTTTGGATGGCGGGGTCTCATGTTATTTAAGGGTAGCTGTGAGTATAGCCATGCCTATGTATTGTCAGCTTCAGAATGACATGCAGCTTACCATCAATAAGGAGGTGGAGCTTGATCCCACTTTGAGATGTTAGGGTTATCTGAATGGGTGTGCCTAACAACATAGTCTATGGCATCCCAAAAGGAGAGAAAAAAGGTCCTGAAGCCTGGAACAATGACCCAGGTGCCTGTCAAATGAGAAGGTGTAGGGGGCATTGGAAGCCTGCTTCAAAAGTTCCCACAGCCAGTGAGGAAGCTGATCCTTAGGGGGATGCCATGGAACCTACAGGGGAGGATATTGTCCAACTTTGGGTTATCACCTCAAATACGTAATCCACTTCAAGCTTCTATGCAGGACATACCTCCCATTTCACAAAACAACGAAATGGCTTCCAATAAGATTGTCAGGACTAAGACAAACTAAAACAACACAAATTTTCCTTTTAACTAAAGAAATCAAATAATGTGGAATGTTTGTGACTTTGTGGAAACACATGAAAATAATCTAAAACAGCAACAGTTAATGACTTAGGACTGCCACTTAAATGCCTACAAGCACCAGGACCATCGACAATCCCTAAAGAAGGGGGATGTAAGAAAAAGAAATCCCAGGGGAGAAAGGATCTTCACTGGCTACCCATGCCATCTTTTTACCACCCGCAATTTAGCTCAGAGACTTCAAATATAACAAACAATAATCTAGAAACAGCAAAAAATGATCAGTACAAGCCTTCTCTAAAATGCTCACTAGGAAAATTGCAAAGAAGAAAAATAAATCGTAAGGGAAAAAGGACTCACACTAACCGTCTGTGCCATCGCTCACCACCCATGACTGAGTGGCAAATTGCAGAATTCATAGAAATGGATTAAAAACAACTAGAAGCAGAACTAATCTATTACTTTGGACTCTCGTTCAAATGGGCAGAAGTGCCAGGTTGTTGACATGTCGTGAATGTCGATTCACTAAAATGCCAGGGGTAGAGAACCACACACACTCTTTTGACCTCAATGAAATCACAAGATGCAACATCATATGATGTTTGACCCTGAATCCCCAAAAAGTATGCCATAAGAACTTTACTTTTATGAAATAATAGTTGACGTCACTGAAGCCTAGGGTATACCTCAAAGAGAAAAAAAGTATAACTAAATCACATGGAAATGACAGACATTCATGTCGATAATCAGGGATGTCCTGGGCTAGTGCGGCGGGACAATGCAGACCCGCCCTCTTAAGACTCCAAATGCTGGAAACGGAAAATGTCTGTTATCTTGTTAGTAATTTTTTAAAATGCATCATGAAACATAGAAAGAATCTCTAAAAATCCTCATCAAGCCCACTTTGAGCGGTTTCCTACATATTTCGATCAACTCCTTTTTTAACTGTTAAATGAATTTTATATGAAATGCTATGTAATGTGTGTATTTTTTTTTACTATGAAATTACGTAATGTACGATATTACCTGTCTCTTTTATGGTTTTTCCACTGTGAATAAGCCGAATAAAGATCTTTATATATATATAGTGAACATCTCTAAATTTAGAGTGTGGTTACAGAGTGGTGAAGTATTTTTCCCTGTGGTCCTGTTGGGGTACAATCTGCATGCTGAACTGTAAATCAGTCCATAATCTAATTGTTTTAATTTTCAGTCATGGAAAGCCTAGGGCCGTAAGTGTAACTAAATAAAAGATCCAATTTGCCTTTATAAACCCCAGGCACTACATCATAGTTGCATGGGTTTACTGGGTGAGATCTTTCTATAATTTGGGTATCCAAATCACAAATGTCTTCTTAAGATGACAAGTACGTTCGTTCTTACTCACCAACCTCTTTTTTCTGCATTTCCTTGTATAATTATGACAAGCATTGTGGCAATGTCTCTATTTTTCCTCAAATGGGCAGAACATAAAGGGATAACATCCATATCCTCTTTGAGTGGTTTCCTGGTACTTCTGCCTCATATGTTACCACACCTCACTAGTCACACTACACTATCATTAAACTGCTGAACAACACTTTCTGGATATTTTTTTTCTACCGAATATGTGCCCAGAGTCAATGATTACTCACCTTGGGAATCGTGTATCCTCTGAACTTTGTGTTACAAATCACAGAATGGGGAACTCCAAATGAGGTTACAATATCTTTGGATCTCATGGATGACGGCATCAATTTATGGCATTTTATTCCTGTCTTCGACAGAAATCTGACGGTGTCTGCCGATCACCTCGTCTATTTCTTCCTGCATCTTTTCTGTCACAACAAAAAGGATCAAATCGAGTTTTAACTGACTCAATTAAGTGAATATTATACTTCAGTAAATTTGAGTTTATGCTGATTTAGATGAAAAATCTATGAACTTTGCTTTGAATCATATGTGTACATGGTGAACTTTCGTTATCTTATCTGTAAAAGTTGCACAACTTCACCATTGCTTGCAGTCCTCAATATAAGCTTAACTAAACAAGATCCAACTCTTCCATTGTATGTGTAATCAATTAGTTAACTTTTTTTTGTGAAAAGAGATAATTGACACATAAAACAACATAAACACAGAAGGCACCCCCGGCCATTGCAATTTTACTTCCTCAAGTACATCACATATGTAAATGTATTGCGATTTATATAGCGCACGTATCAGCCGAAGGCATCAAGGCGCTTGCCTTGGGAACCCGCGCTGGCTTTTTCCCTGTGAGATAACCCCTACTGGGCATCCCCAAGGTGAAAGCCAGGCATCCCGCAGTGGGTGGGCTGCCATAGTGGAGATTAAGCAAGCTATTGCCCAGAGTTGCAGCGTGGGACCCCCTGATTAGAATAGGCACAGAGGCGAGAATTATCGAGTCCGTGGACATTTTGGGCTCAGGACCCTGCCGCGTCGGGAATTGAACCCTGGTCAGACCTCTGCATCCGGGTCTGCCGCTCTAATCAGTGAGCCACACTCCTCCACTTATATAAAAGACATAACTCTATTGTAATGTTTCCTTTGAGAAATGTGGGTATTGGTTGAGGAAGGTGAAACACCTATTCAAGCAAACAACCACAATCCTTGACAGGGTGAACCACAAAAGTCAGTAAATTATCCTATGTTTAGCTCTCTAGTAGCTTGGCACAAAAGCAGTCAGGCTTAATTTATGGCCCGATTACGACTTTGGTGGTGTGGAAGCGGGGTCGCTACGCCGCCACCCGGCTCCAACACTGCCAAAGCCGTGTAAGCAAGGCCTGCCAGAATACAAGTTTTCTCGTGTCTGGTGGCTATTTCTTTGTCAGTACCATGGTGGTGCCTCTGAAAATGGGAACTGTAATTAGAGAGCCAAAGGCATGTCTTGCACGGCATGGACTCTGCATGCAGTCCATATTGTGTGGTAACTGGGGTGCATTCACACAGAGTCATTGTGATCGAAACGATATAACAAGCATTTGCAATGCAATAGGTCTCGCATTTGTGAGAGTTTGAGCTATTAGCATTGTAAATGACAATGCCTTTTATTTATGTTTTAAAAAACAAAACGTAAATAAAAGCCATTGTCATTTACAATGCCAATAGCTCACTCGCATAAAAGTGAGACCTATTGCATTGCAAATGTGCCCGACTGAGCACATTTCCAAATGTAAGAATTAAACAGGAAAGCACACTGTGACACCTGCCTTGACATTGTGAGCTGTAAAGTAGAGGTTACTTTTTTTCCCTCCTAACCAGACCTAAGGTTACCTTGGCCAGTATGGGACCAAACCCCTAGGGCCTAATCAACATTTAAATCTCAAATATCTTGCACTTCCCAAAACAGCCTTCAGAGGCCCTTTGTGCTAGTGTCCCTCGAGCTGACATGCCAAAATGGACAGAAAGTTTGACAGCCTAGGAGGCGTATGAGATAGGAAGGGAATGACAGGCCTAGGGGAGGGGTGTCCTTAGTAGCGCCACGGGACTGGGCTTCCTCCGGGCCGAAAAGGGGGCTGGATGAGGTGATGTCATCGGATGCGCTGGAAGAATATTTAGGTACGTGCCCTGGGATTCTCAGCCTCTTTGTCCCCTAGAACCGCCGGCAAGCTGCAGGGGCACGTCGTTGACCATGAGAGGGTTCCAGTCGGCGGCGTGCCGTTTGTGGCACAGGAGGTTTGAGGGGGCCTAGGCGTAGTTGGGTTTGTTAGTTTTCGGAAATGTTTACGAATCCATTGGGGCGTAGGGGCATAGCCCCACTAAGCCCCATGGACCTACCGCGTCGTCACTAAAAGCCCAATACAAATATTTAAAAAAATCGAGCTATCTGCCGGCCGGGAAACCGGGAGACACCCGACTTTCCCGGAGTGCGCGGGGGGGGAGGATGCAGCTGCGCAAGAACGGCGAAACAGATTGAACTCCCGCACAAAGCGGCAGGAGGTGTGTAGGAACACACGGTGCAGCACAGGAGGCGGCCAGTGCAATCGGCACATCGTGGTGGAAAGCAGAATAACCAGGAATCCCCCGAGACAGAGGAACGGAAGATGCAGCCCAAGATGGCGGGGTCATAAAGCCCAGCAACATCGCAAATCGCAACAGCTACTGCGACACCGGAGAATTTCACCAAGCTCAAGCCAGCAACAACGCGAGGAGGAGCCCGGTGGGAGGAACGACTTAGGTCAGACCGGGACGAAATGGAAATAGAATAAGGGCAAGACAATAGAAGACACCAGGCGATAAGGTCGGCCATCTTGAGTGTCCACGCGGCAAAAACAACAACAACAGCGGGCTACGAGGAGGAAGCACAGGAGGCGCATCTAGACTGAAGGTGCCCACAAGCCGCCATACACTGAGGTGAGAAGCGGCGCCAGATAGCGACAACCACCCTAGGCACGCACCAGACCCAGCGGAGGAGCCAAAAGGTCCAGACGACCGGGCAAGAGTGACGGACCTCCACCAGCGCCGCTCAAGAGAGCGACCTCAGCAAGTAAGCCGCTTGCGTTTTTTAAAATCTGTAGCATCTGGCATAAACAGCGTAAACAGCCGGCTGTAAAACAACGGCGGCCATCTTGGGAGGGGCAGAAGCGAAGCGAAAACGGGCGCCAAGGCAGAACGCACGATCACATGACAGCAGAGTGTGAGGCACGATCCTAAGAGGAGCCAGGAGAAGCAAGCACGGACCCCCTGCTCATAATACCCAAGTGACTACCCAGCACAGAAGCCACAAGTCACCGAGAAAACAGTAATATCAACGGCGGACATCTTGGGAGGGGCATAGCCAAGTAGGAGCAGGCTTTGAACGCACGTGCAGAACGCATGAACGCATGAACGCATGAGAGCAGAGTGCAAGGAACGATCCCATGAGGAGCCAGACAGAGTGTCCAAGTCACCTAGCATTAACCAAACGTGTAAACATGGCGAATAAGACGGCAGCCATCTTGGAAGTGGGCGAACCACACAAGCGACTACAGGACGGTGTGGCAGAAGCCAGCAATCAGTAGAAGCAGACACCTCCAGAGCGGGACAACCACATAGGAAGGTACGAAGCTAGGGGAAGGCACGAGCGAGAGGAAATCAACGGCGGTCATCTGAAGGCAAAGTGGAGCAAAAAGGGCAACAGCAACAACGTGAAAGTAGCATTGGCATCAGGGCGAACCAGAACAAGGACAATTAAGTGGCCCAGCAGGTTCACGTTTGGGGGCATAGCAAAGACAGAGGAAGCCACGATCTACGCCAAATCCAGCCCAACACAGGGAGCGCGACAAGCCGACCAGCACAAGAAGGGTAGGACGCCCGCACATCAAGGAACAATAGGGTTTGGCGGGATGACGACCAACGACATCAAAAAGATTAAAACAAATCAAGATTCACCAATCAAGCTGAAGACCTTACAGAACACGGAGACAGTGATGGATCTGCTCCTAAAGAAAATAACAGAAGCCAACGACTTAGCAAAAGCCACAAAGATCTCCATGGACAATGTCCAACTAGAACTCACAGCCATACGGGCCGACCAGAGTAAAATAGTGAGCAGAGTAGGCGAAACGGAGAAAAGAATCAGCGACATAGAGGACAAATCAGTAACCATGGAAAAAGACGTTCGCTATATATCCAAGATCTCAAGCGACCTGCAAAGAACGCTAGCAGAACAAGAGGACAAGAACAGGAAAGGGAACATCAGAATCCTAGGTATTCCGGAAGAAGAAGAGGAAGAAGCAGGCTCATGCGCCGCGCTACTCGAAGTTCTGATACCCAAGCTGACTGGGCTGAACTTCGAAAGAACATTCGAAATTGACAAAGCATACAGAGTGCCTGCCACAAAACAGCTGCACATGAAAGGCCCAAGAACAATCATCTGCAAACCGCTGAGAGCTAACCACACTGAGGCGATCTTTGCCTATGCACGTAAGGGCCAACCCCTCAACTGGAAGGGCAAGAAGATTATCATCACCCAAGACTTCTCTAAAGGCACAGTAGAGACAAGGAAGGCGTTCCTGGCACTGAGGGAAGCAATGAAGAAGGCCAGGATAACATGTAGCTTTGTGGGCCCAGCAAGAATAAAGATAACAGACAGGAAAGGCACGCAAACGTTCGACGATCCAGCAGAGCTACGCAGATACCTTCAGGAACCAGACCAAGAAGAGATGGAACAAAGAAGCCCGGGGACCGCAAAAAGAAGAGCATCCTCTGACGGATCGGAGACAGGCGAAATTGGCACAGCAGGTCGTGGATGAAGGACACTGTCAAAGACGGGGCCGATCTGTCATATACCCAACTTGACCACTGCTACCTCAGCTGGAATGACACATCTACCTCATGATAAAAGAACACAGATCTAAGCTAAGACAAAAGAAAGCCATCCAGGGAATGGACACGAGATATGCACAAGTTCCAACCAAGAACACAAAACCACTCAGAACACTGCTACCTCAGTTGGAAAGACACACCTACCTCATGATAAAAGAATATAGAACTAAGCTAAGACAAAAGAGAGCCAATCCAGGGAATGGACACGAGATATGCACAAGATCCAGCCAAGAACACAAAATCACTCAGAACTTTGAGCCATACCTGGGAAACTGTGATGGACAAGATATCCTTTTATCGACGCTTAACAAGGGAGGGTGCGGGGGGAAGATCTAATGAACCCGGGGGAGCGGAGGGCGGTGAACCGCTGCTGTCGCACGTTTACAGTACTTTGACAGGGGGAGGGGGGAGGGGGGGAGGGAGAGGGGGAGGAAGCAGGGGGAGGGTCATGCAGCGCGGACAATCATTGCTTGGTGGGGCTACCAACTTTTTCTTTTCCTTCTTACTTCCTTTTCACCTACTTACACACACTTCCCTATCCCAACCCAGACCCCGGGGGGGGGCCCAAAGACAGGCGGCGAAAGGTGAGTCCACACCGAAGACAGAAATCACATAGAGGTCACGACCCAGAGAGCAGCTATCCTATAGGTGAACCATGACTCACAACACTCAAGACCTAGCTCAGATTACAGCTGACATCAAGATTGTGTCACTGAACGTCAAAGGTCTCAACCACCCCGTCAAGCGACGGAAAACACTAGACTACCTGAATAGGCTCAAAGCTGACGTATACGTTCTCCAAGAAACTAGAGTGACCACAGAGGATGCTAAAAAACTTAAGGCAAACTGGATAAGCGACATAGTTTGCTCACCAGCAGTCAACAAAAAGGGAGGGGTGGTAACCATTATAAGCAAGAAAGGGAAATTCAAGACTCTGGGCAGTGCAGCAGACACGGAAGGCAGGAGACTAGTCACAAGCATCAAAAGAGGAGAGGAAGTAATACACATAGCTAACATCTACGGGCCGAATGCCTCGAAAAAAAAGTTCTGGGAGGAGGTAGAAAGCGAGCTCAGCAGGATCACACCGGGAGAACTAGTGATAATGGCAGGGGACATGAACGAAGCGATGGATAACGCCACAGACAGGCACCCACACAGGCCAAGCCATGCCACACAAGAACAGAACACGCTAAAAAACCTCTGCACCAAGCTTGCACTAGCAGACCCATGGAGGCTACAACACCCCAGTGCCAGGGAATACTCATTCTATTCAGCACCACACAACTCATATAGCAGAATAGACTATATCCTCATGTCAAGCTCGCACACACACTTGACGGACAGAACAGAGATAGGACCTATAACAGTCTCAGACCATGCCCACATCTCCCTCTCCATAAGCGGGAAGCACACTGACCTACCGAGCAGGGGGTGGCGTCTCAATAGTGATATACTTGAGGATCCCGCCAACACCGGGGAAATTGAGGAGGCGATCACAGAATATCTCTTATTTAACGACACAAAGGACACAAAGGAGGAGACACTGTGGGACGCACTCAAAGCCACAATAAGGGGGAAAATTATAAGTATTAAGGCAAGAATGAACAAAAAAAGGAACAAACAAATTAAAGAACTGGAAGAACAGATAAAGGAACTAGAGAACAACCACATCGCAAACATACTAGACAGGAACACACTCACAACACTAACAAAGAAAAAGTATGACCTCAACAGACTATTAAGTGAGAGGGCAACGACATGGATAAACAAATACAAATCCATAAACTTATGCTCGGCCAACAAAGCAGGGAGGGCACTTGCAGGGTACCTAAAAGCCAAACAGAGACAGCACTCAGTTGCAGCAATCACCGACACAGACAACAGAACGCACACAGGGAACAAACAAATCCTCGAAACCTTCAGGAGGTTTTACAAAGAACTATACACCGCAGACAAAGCACTAAAGGCGGATGGAGGTGCGAGCCTTCTCGAGAAACTTGACCTACCCAAGCTAAGCTGCGAACAAAGTGAGGCGCTAGACCAAAACATAACAAAAGCAGAGGTAGGGATGGCCATAGACGCACTAAAACCTAACAAAGCCCCGGGGCCGGACGGATTCACAGTGACCTTTTACAAAAAGTTCCATACGCAGCTCAAAGAAATACTAGTGAGAGTATTCCAGACCTGCGCAGAGAAAGGAAGCATGACAGACTCAATGGCAGAGGCAAACATTATTGTCATCCCCAAAGAAGGGAAGGACCCACAATTCCCACAAAACTATAGGCCAATATCCTTAATAAACGTAGACTGCAAAATCTACGCTAAAGTAATGGCAGCCAGAATAAACACATACCTACCCACCCTCATACACAAAACACAAGTGGGATACCTGAAAAACAGGCTCTCACAGGATAACACGAGACTGCTCTGCCACCTAATAAACCGCACGGCAAACAGCACAGAAAAGGCAGTAATGATTGCACTAGACGCAGAAAAAGCCTTCGACAGAGTCTCGTGGCCATTCCTGAACGAATGTATGCGCAAATTCGGATTTGGAGATAGGTACAGAGGAATGATAATGTCCCTATACAAAAACCCCCGAGCTCGAGTGGTAGTGAACGCAGCAACATCAGAAACATTCACCCTAGGTAGAGGGACTAGACAAGGTTGCCCCCTGTCACCAGGATTATTCCTGCTGGCAATAGAACCCCTTCTCCACATGATCAGAACAAACACGCAGATCACAGGTGTGAAAGTAGAAGGTCAAGCCTTCAAACTCGCGGCCTATGCGGATGACATCCTGATCTCCACAAGCAACCCACAGGAGTCAATCGAAGCACTGGTACAAACAATAGAGGAATATGCACAAGTCTCAGGGTATAAACTCAACAGGGATAAATCAGAATGCAAACCACTGAACTGCCACACTACCAGATCAGTACTAGGCAAGTCAGGCCTGGCGTGGCAAACGAAACCCCTAAAATATCTGGGACTCCTCTTTGGGAAGGACCTCAGATCAACACTAGAGTACAACGAGGAAGCAATGCTGAAAAAGATTAAGACAAAGCTAGACACATGGGGACCCAAATTTGTCAGCTGGTGGGGCAGAGTAGAGACAGTTAAGATGATGATCACCCCGATGCTCAACTACTTGCTGTCAATGCTACCAATATCACTAACGACAGACTTCTACAAACAAATAGACAAAGCCATCAACCTGTTCCTATGGGGAGGTAAAAAACCGAGAATAAGTCTAGCAAAGCTCAGGCTGAAAAAAGAGCAAGGGGGACTGAACCTCACAAACTATAAGGCCTTCCAGACGGTATGCCTTGCCAAACAAGGGTTACACTGGATAGCACCAACACCAGAATATTTGCCAGTATGGCTAGAGCTAGAAAGGGGCATTCTAGGAGGAGCAGACCCAATCATGGCCCTCACAGCAAATAGACACCCAGAAGCCAAAAACTCAATAATACGGAACACAAAAATAGCACTACTGAGACTGGATAAAGAGCTAGAAGTAAGCATCAGAGGCACCAAATGGGAGTCATTATGGTACAACACCAAAATCACATACAAAGGGAAGACGCTAGACAGCAAAGAATGGCTCAAAAGGGGCATAACTAGACCGTCACAACTAGAGGCAGGAAACAACCCACTCACCTACAAGATGCTCCAACAAACAAATAGCCTACCAGACAAGGAATTCTACGAGTTCCTAAAAATCAAGGCAGCCATCACCAGAGCGAACCTCTCCAAACACAAACCAACCATCATACAGTATGCACAGAACCTAAACACGGCAGGTCACCAAACAGCGCAGATCTACAAAATAATCACACCACGCAGCACCACTCTTAATGACAAAACAATAGCCTTCTGGGAAGAGACCATCCACAGACCGCTAAGTGAAGAAGAGAAGGCCAGACTATGGACATCAGCGTCCAAAAACAAGATCACACCACAGTTAGCACAAACAAAATACTGGATATTACACAGACTACACTGGACACCGGCGAAACTAGAGAGAATAGGGGCTAGCGACAGCAGCGAGTGCTGGAACTGCCACAAAGCAAGGGGGGACCTAGCCCACATGATATACGACTGCCCCAAAGTCAGAGCGTTCTGGAATAAAGTATACAACCTAATAGACTCGATCACAGGATGCCAGATACAACGAGGGCTAGCAGGGATAATCACCGGATTCCTTGAGCCACAACTCCAATCCAAAGTAATACGTGATCTAGTAGACATGCTCCTGGCGGCAGCTGTTAAAAATATTCTGGGGTACTGGAAGAACTCCAGCAAAGCCACTTTCAAGCGCTGGTTCAACTGGGTAACATTCCTTCGAGGGGCAGACAACATCACCGCCAAACACAAGGCGGCGAACCACACAGCCAAAGAGGACATGTGGGCACCCCTAGACAAGTATCTGATGCAATAAACCCCCCCCCTCTCTTTCTCTCTTCTTCCTTCCTTCTCTCTTTGCCACCACCGGGCCAAGCATACATGTACAAGCAGCCCAAGCAAGACAACTGTATACAATGTACATGTGAAACTTATTCAATTCAATAAAAACTTTTGAAATAAAAAAAAAAAAAGAGAGGACCAGGGGGCGGGCCGCAGCCCCCGGGGTTACACAGGGCGACTGGGCGAGGAGTCATGGTGCCCCCCCAGCCAATCCTGGCACTGCATACAGCGCCAGGATTGGCTGGTCAATACATAGCTCGCATGGGAGAAAGCGGGGATTCCCATTTTGGTGTGTAGTTCAGTTGTAGAACTGTATACATTACTTTGGGCTCAATATGTATGTTCCGATTTTGGTGTGAAGTTGTAAAAATGTATACATGACTTTGGTGTGAATATGTACCATCAAAACTGCAGGGCCACACCAAAGGGGAGAGGATGTGGTCTGACGGTTAGCGCAGCTGACTTTGGTGCTGGGAAACCAGGTTCGAGCCTCTTATCGAGCCATAAAAATGTATACATGACTTACTTTTGTGTTAAATAAGTAGATATTTTAAAAAACAAATAAAAATGATGTTCCGACTAAGGTGTGAAATTGGTGTCGAATAAATACATGTTTTAAAAACAATTAATATTAATCATGTATCATTGGTGCTGGAGTACAGACTGGTATTGAACACTGACAAGCTGTGTGCAAGTTATATGGTCATAAAAATACATGAATGATGGATGGATGCAGGATGGATGATGGGTGGGTGGATGGGTTGATGCATGAATGGATGCAGGATGAATGATGGGTGGATGCATGAATGAATGATGGATGCAGGATGGATGGCTGGATGGATGGGTGGATGCATGAATGAATGATGGATGCAGGATGGATGGGTGGGTGGATGGATGGGTGGATGCATGAATGAATGATGGATGGGTGGATGGATGGATGGGTGGATGGATGGGTGGATGCATGAATGAATGAAGGAATGCAGGATGGATGGGTGGATGGATGGGTGGATGCATGAATGAATGATGGATGCAGGGTGGATGGATGGGTGGATGCATGAATGAATGATGGATGCAGGATGGATGCAGAATTGGTGGATGGATGGGTGGATGGATGGATGGGTGGATGCATGAATGAATGATGGATGCAGGATGGATGGGTGGGTGGATGCATGAATGAATGATGGATGCAGGATGGATGGGTGGATGCATGAATGAATGATGTATGGATGCAGGATGGGTGGGTGGATGGATGGGTGGATGCATGAATGATGTATGGATGGATGCAAGGTGGTTCGGGCTCGCTCGCTCGCTGCGGTGCAATATGCAAATTAGTTTACGCCACACCACTTTCAAATGTCACCAGCCGCCCCTGTTTACGATCATGAATGTAAATAATCCTTTTAAAGGGGCGTCCCGCTGCCATATACGGAGGAAGCGCCTTTGGTTTTCATGGGCATTTCCTTTTAGAGGGCCGCGCAGTAAAAGAAAAGATGCGGCTCGTAGTGCAAGGCGTCAAGCTGCCATATGCGAGGGACGCGCCTTGGTTTCCTTGGGTATTTCGGTTCAGAAGGCCGTGCCGTAAAAGAGTAGATGCGGCTCTTAGGCGAGGCGACCTGCTGCCATTTGCGGGGGACGCACCTTCGATTTCAGATGTATTTCCTTTCAGAAGGCCGCGCCGTAAAAGAGAAGATGCAGCTCATGGTGCGAGGCATCCCGCTGCCATATGCGGAGGGGGGGGGGGGGGCGGAGACTGCTGCCCCCGGGGGAAGTGAAGGTCGCAGACAAGTCTTCCCCCGGGGTTTTCGCGTGATAAGCGGAGGGCGGGACTACAGGGGTTAAAGGAAGGGGTGGCATTGGGGAGGAGATGAAGATCCGGCCTCTTCCTGGCACCTGAGCACCACCGGGAGGACGTTTAAGTCTGTTAGGATGTAGGGTCGGTCTTTAGTGGTGGCTGATTTGTCGATCGGCTGGCAGGCAAAGGGTTGGCAAGTTGTCGTGTCAGTCTCCGGGGAGATGCCCCTGGGGAGTTTTTGGCGCGGCGGGTGTTTTCGCCACGAGGCGAGTGCGGAGTCTGAGCAGGCCGGTTGGAGAGGTCATGGCGGGCGTGTCCATCGGGTGCAGCCCCTGGCCGGGTTGGGGATTCGACATGCAGTAAGTGGTGCACATGTGGGGAATGGCCGGGTGCGGCGGGGGGGTTGTGGTTTGCACAGAGGTTCTGTCACCGTGCATGTCGGATGTGGCAGATAGAGAGGGGACACCCTGTCGGGGAGCGGGTGGGGGGCGGGTGTCCCGCGCCGCGCGCCTGCTTTTCATTTCCTGAGGCTTTCCCGGGGTTTCGTCTCGTTGCCTTTGTCTGTGGGGGGAGAGGGGCCTGGGGTTCGGTGTATGAGGCTGATGGGGGCCCCGCAGCGGGGTTGGGGGTGGGGGGGTGTTTTTTCTCCCTCCCCCTTCGTCCGCAGGCCTGGGGGGGGCTTTCCCTGGACGCCTGGGGGGAGGGCGTGAACGGTCCCAGTTCAGGCAGCGGGGTGAATTTTTGGTCGCAGCTGCTCCTCGTTTTGCGGGGGGTATTCCGTTCATTGCTGCAGATGGGTGGTCCTTAATTTTGTTGCGGGCATTCATCAACAGTGGTTAGGCAGTGGGCAGTGAGACACATTCAGCGGCGAAGCCCGGAGCCGGCAGTGGTCCAACAGGCCCCCAGCCATTTTTCTGCAGCGAGGTGGGGCATGGGCCCACCCATTCTGGGAGCCCGCTCTATTCTGGTTGGTCACGGGGCTCTGGTGATAGCTGTGGGGGGGCCGGGGTCGGGTCCCGGTGGAGTTTGTAGGCGGCACGGAGTAGGGTATCAGGGACAAGTGTGAGGGACGGCCGGGACTGCACGAGGCCCGGTGGTGCTTGGGCCTACCTTGTTGTGGCGACCCGGTGGAGGGAGCGAACTAAGGATGGTGGTCAAGCTCGGCACCTGGTGTGACACCAGCGGGGCGCACTACGGCCTCCAAACGCTGGTCTGAAGCAGTAGGGGGGGTCCGCGGCGGACTGCCCTCCATTGGGGGATTCGCGCAGCATCCAATACAGTTTTTATCCAGACACTGTTAAATATGTACTGTGTATGAGTTGGCATGGTTGTTGTGGGAGAAGTGCGTGGGGTCGGATGGTGTGGTTGTGAGGGGAGAGTGGGCTTTGTGGGTGTTGTGTGATGGGGATGTTGGGTTGACTGGTTTGGTGCGAGAAGGGTCAGGCTGATTGGCTACTACGGGGGGGGTACATGGTGACAGGACTGTTCTTTATTGTTGCAGGGGTCAAGGGTGGCCAAGGTTGGACCTGCAGGCACAGCCTCGATGGGCTATGAACGAAAGGGCGTTGTGCTGGAGCAACCCCTTTGGTACGTGATTACGGCTGCGGACTGGGGATGCGAACATCTTTTGCGGGGATCATGGCGATTCAGATGCAATGTGCTGCGAGTGTGGGGGGATGTGTTGTTGGATACCAGTGCTGCTGCGGCAGGAGTCATGATGGGAACACAGTGTGGGCGGCATGATTCACAGTGGATACTATGGCAACGGGGATGACAGGGATGGCCGGTCGGCTCCTAAGTGGCATTTGGTGACGTGACATTGGCTTTCAGGTGGATGGGGGCTCTGGGGTTGGATGCTTACACTGGCGGTGGGGAGTTGTGTTCCTGCGAGATTCGGACTCTACCCGCAACCTGACGGGCGGGGCAGCGTGGCAGCGTTACTTGGGCGCAAGGTTGGAGTAGTGAAGGCGGGGTGCTAGATGCGCCGGGGAGGTGGAAGACAGGTTTTGGTGTACCATGTAGGTGGCGGAATGCTTCACATCTTGGCTTAGCGGATGCGCGATGGGTTTGTCAGTGGGGTTATTCACGCAAAGGTAGGGGAATGGTTGTGACGGGCTATGCCAGAGGGTAAGAGGTTTATTTTTTTGTTCCCAGGAGTTGGTGGCATGGCAGTTTCTTGGGCGTGAAAGGAGTGCAGGAGGGAATGCACAGCCTATATCAGCGGACACAGGCCTGGGAGAGTATTCATGGGATGAGCGTAATATGGTGGCGAGCGTCTGACGCGTCGGCTACGGCGGGGGTGTTTTTTGGTGGGAATTTTTGAGAGAGGTGTGTTTTTTGAGGGAACGAGGCATTTCTGAAGGTGATGCATTTGCGGGGGTGTGAATGGCGGCTCGGGGTGGACCTGTTTGGACAAGTGCGCATGAGTAGCCGAGGGCGTATAACAAGGGGGCGTTTTTGGTGCGGGGATGGCCGAGGTGGGGCGGGAAGATGTAACGCGGTGGTAGAGGTATAGGGCCGCTGTGTGCTGTGGTCTATGAGGATTTGTTTGTCATTGAACTGGGTGCTTGGTACTGCACGCCATGGAGGTGGAGGTTTATGGTTCAGAGGTAGCTGCAGATAAGAAGGGACTGAGGGGAGGGTAGGTTGGATTGCGAGGGGCATGTTGGTAGTGCCAAATTGGGGCACAGGCTTTTCGAGCGGAGCAGCGGAGGTGCGGTGTAGTTGTGACAGAGGTGTGACATGAGGGCAGTGGGGGCCGGGTGTAGCGGCGCACTGGTGTCGGTTTGTTCGGGGGCAAGGGTGTGTGTGGGAAGATCACAAGGGATTATGAGTGAAGG
This sequence comes from Lissotriton vulgaris, assembly GCF_964263255.1. Classification (NCBI taxonomy): domain Eukaryota; kingdom Metazoa; phylum Chordata; class Amphibia; order Caudata; family Salamandridae; genus Lissotriton; species Lissotriton vulgaris. The sequence goes on along the minus strand of NC_141697.1, from coordinate 852,335,005 downwards.
AAGTTGGAGGGAAGGAGTCATTTTTTTTCGAAAGGGGGGAGACATTTCTCCTGGTCTTTACTGGCCTTGTGCGTAACCGAGCTGTTCTGTGGCGGGACGGTCTGGCAGAGGCGTGTGGTTCTTGGGTGCTCGGGGGCGGCAACAGCTGTGGTGTCATAGGGTGGGTCCTGGGGGGGGGCACTGACGGGGGCGCAGGGTGGACAGTGAGGTGTCTGTGGCGATGTGGGTACTGGGGGCATGGGGTTTGTATTGCAGAGGTGTTTAGGCCGACGGCCATAAGAGGGCTGGGGAACGCCATGTATTTCTTGCAGGACTAATTTTTCTTTTTTCTACCATGGGGTCTGGAAGAAGATCGGGAGCCAGGGCAGTCACCTGGATGGGGTGGCCTTTTCTCCCGGCATTTGGTTAACATAGGAGGCGCGCTAGCGGGTGTGTAGACGTTACTGGGTAGGGTCCACGATCATTGGGTGGTGAACTGGTGAGAGAACGGGTCGAATGAAATTTGTGGGGGGGGGGGATGTTTGTGCCAGTACGATCACCGTTGGGCGCAGGAAATGGGAGGTTGCCCTGATTTGAGGATACATGAAGGGGAGAAGTTGACTGGGATATGTCAGGTCTGGCATTATCCTGGGATGCTTGGCGGGGATGTGTTTCCAGTGAACGGAACATGGGGTGTCCTGGACATGCGCATGGTTTGTGCTTGGGGGAAGATGGTTTGGGGGGTCAAGTATGTGGAGGTCCAGGCCATGGCGCTCTGGGTGATGGGACTGTTTGAAGTGAGATTGAAGGTGGGGGCCTTTTTTCACGGCCCCCATCTACCGCCTGCCCCTCCGTCACTCACTTACATTCGAACGGAGGGGCAGGCGGTAGATGGTCGTCCACAGGGGCACCGAGCAGGGACAAAGTTTGGCCCGAGAAAACCTGGGTACAGAATGCAGGCCCGGATTGGTGAATAGTCATTCACTGCGTGTAGTGGGGATCCACAGTTAGCTATCCACTGCAGGGCGATATAAGAGATGAGGGAAGATGACCGGGCAGGAGTTTGATTCCTTAACAAAGACTGAATTTTGTTGGCATTAAGATTCCTTTTCTAGATCGAGAGTGGTCTACAACTGTTATGGTTTGCCAAGGGATACAGAGGACTGAGGTACAAGGGGTGGATGGTCGTTCACCTCGGAAGTGGGGGGGCATCTTGGGTGACCAATGATTGGTCCAGAGTTGTTGGTTTTGGTGGACTCAGGTGCCAGTGGTGGACAGTCGTTCGCCGCAAGGGGGGCACTTATCCAACGCACGAAGATATACAAGATGAAGTGAGGATGAACAGGCAGTGGTTTCATGCTTACCTGAGACCAAAGTTTGTTTTCATTGACATCACATGATCATCTAAGATCACGTCACACTCTAGAATGCTCCTTTGTCTTCATGAACTTCTAAGGTTACTCGTTCTTTGCAGACGTGAAGCAATTCCATATAGAGGGGGGACAAACTTACATGTTACACGGCCTTTGGGGGGCGGGGGGCACCTTTATGGGCCAGGAGCGGGCAAAGATTTACATTGGTTGTTGCAGGGGCAGAGGACGGTTGTACAAGGGGTGGATGGTCGTTCACCTCAGGAAGAAGGGGGCCCATTGGATGGCCAATACAGTGGTCCGGAACGGTTGCTGGTTCTGCTGAGATGAGTACAGGTGGCGGATGCACGCCAGGTGGTGGATGGCCGTTCACCGCGGAGGGGGTGAATTTTTCGGCCAAATGATTGGGACCGGACATGTTGCTGGTTTATACGGGCATTGGTCAAGGTGGTGGATGATCGTTCACCGTGTTGGTGGGGGTGCCGTTTTCCGGCAGGGAATGGCCCCAAAGGGTTTTTTTTGCTTACCCGGCATGCAGGTGCAGGCGGGAGTGATGGACTATCACCGCGTTGAGAGCAGTTTTTTCTTGGTGGGGTTTGTCCAGGGGACGTTCCTGAATTGCAGGGGACGCATGTTAGGTGGATGGTCGTTCCCCAGGTGCTGCTGAGTGGAGGCTGCCTTTAGGCACTGGACTGAAGGGCGCGTGGGCCCGTTTCTGGAGGGGCACCTTTTGCGATTCCCGTTTATATCAAGAGTGGTATTTTGCTGCAGGACCCAGGGTGAGGGGGTGGATTGTCGTCCACTGGGAGGCTTCAGGTGCGGCTGGCAGGAGGCGAAAGGTGCACAGGACAGTGGGGGGGGGTGGGGCAGGTAACCGCCCTACGGGGGTTCCCTGGTTGGCGGTACTTGGAGGGGTGGGGAGTCACATATGGGCGGATCCACCCCTCGGGTGGGGGGAGAACGGTACACAGGTGACTGATAGTGGGGTAAGGGAGGCAATGAGCAATAAAGGCAAAGTCAACAGAGGATGCTTGGAGGGCAAGTGAAGGTGAGAATGGGGAAAGGAAGGAGGTTATCGAGTGAATAGGTGAAGAGTCAGACAGGTGAGAGGGTTTTGGAAAGGCAGAATGGAGAATGCATGGGTATGGGATGGAAATGTATATTTCATGCATTGATGTACTGTTAATAAGTCTAAATGATTATGAAACGTATATTTCATCCATTGATGTACTGTTAATAAGTCTAAATGATTGCAACCTTGTCCTAATAAATGGCCTTTTACGCTTCAAGTAACAGCGTGGAGTGTAGTTATTGCGCAAAAGCCTTTGTTAGCGAATGTTTCCCGCTAAGGGTTTGGAATAATATGTCGGTTTTCACATAACTGATCAATGGTTTGTTTTAACGCGTGGGACACGCCTTTGTTGTCTCCTGGTTTCCCACGCGTCACTGATAAGAGTTTGATGGTGCAATTGTTTGATGAAAGCAGCGCCTATACTGCTTTACGCAACAGTTTTCCGCGGTATGGATCCCTGCAGGTGCAAGTAATTTTCGATGTAACAGTGAAGTACAGCACACTACTGATGTGCTGCGCGCTGCCAGGTTATGGTCTCGCTGATGCTTACCCCCTACCCGTATCGGGAGCTGGTCGCGGCTGGCTCTTCTCTAAAGCTGGCTGAGGGAGGTAAAAGCGCCTCTTTGAACAATAGTCTACTGTCCTCCACATCTGCACAGCGGGCGGAGCTCGTGAGTGTGTGTGAAGAGCGGTACCATCCAGCCAGCTCGCGATGCGCGGCATGCCCACAACAGGCAGACGATAGCTCATGGTGGCAGAGGGGGGGGGGCGTAGTAGTTGAGATGCAGTGAGAGGCGGCCCACAAGCTTCCGCATTGTTATCCGGAGCGGGGACGGCTAATTGGGATGGTCCTATTCCCAGACACGTAAGGGGGAGATCTGCAAATGCGCTTCATGCAAATGAACGTTTTCAAGACAACATTAGTCCAGTTCCTTGTACTGATTTTCCTTACGATCTGTACTGTTGACTGCAGTTGTATCGCATAGTATTAGAAGTCTTTGTTGCGCATTATGCCGTTGGCTCCCTGTATTTGCTGTACAGCCATGCGTAATGCCTTGGTAGAACTGGTGCGACGGACAAGGCAGAGGTATTAAGTATATGCATTCATGTTATGGGGTTGATTTCGTTGCAGTCTTCTCATGTAATATATTGTTGCGCAGTCCGAGACCGTGAATTGGTTGTTTCATCAGTCATTAGGAAAGCCTGGTAATTATTTTGAGCGGGTATTATTGGTTGCAAAACACGTCTTGGCTGTTTGGGTATTCAATATGCGTCGCTTGTAAAAACACTAGGGGGCAGATTTATGTTAACTGGCGCATCCCGAGGGATGCGCCAGTTAACATGCGCCACAGTGCGCCACAGCTACGCCACCCATGGTGCGCCGCATTTATGATGCGGCGCACCATGGGGCAAAAACGGCACAGATGCGTCACGCATCTGTGCCGTAAAAGTGACGCATTGCTGGAGTTGCGTCGCAAGCGCGACGCAGCTCCAGCAATGCTCTGTGGGGGCCTATTCTTTCAATGCTGCCTCAAGCCTTACGCCTGCTTCAAGCAGGCGCAGGGTTTTGACGCAGCATTGCCCTGAAAGTGACTGAGTGAAATCTCATAGATTTCACTCAGCCACTTTCAGGAGGCGTTCCTGTGCAGGAACGCCCCCCCCTGCGCAGGAACGCCTCCTCATGGCGCAGTGCTGTACAACGTGACGCATCTCCTAGATGCGTCACGTTGTAAATAGGGCGCAGGGATGCGCCACGTTTCCGCGCCGTTGCGTCACGCAACGGCGGCGTAAACGTGGCGCAAGCCCTTCATAAATCTGCCCCTAGTTATTCATGCGCACTCAGTTGGCAAGCTCGGCACTTTAAAGTTCATCTAATTTATGCGACAAGTGCTTCAACACACTTACCTTGCGTCAGTGAATTGGCGTTTTTTTATTAGCCAGCAAAACCTGTCTTGGCTGACTGGGTATTCAATGTGTCATTCATAATACCGCTCGACATTCATGCACAATCAGTTGGCCGGCGCTGTACTTTGAAGTTCATTTAATTTCCGAAAGTGTGCTTAAACACACTTACTCTGCGTCGGCTGTCAGTTTCCACAGTTAAGGAGTTATGCTTTTCTTAATTACATTTCAAATGGAGACAGTGAGTTGCTTGTCATTTTAGCTGCCATGAACGCTATAAATTTTCGTTGTTTGAGGCTATATGTTCGGCTAACACCATATTTCCTGGCCTTGTTTCAGGCTGCATATTTCCTGGCCTTGTTTAGACCTGCCAGGGAGGCTGCTGGGGCTTTTGGAAGTGGCCAGATGCCGTTCTGACTCCCACAGTGTCTTAAAGGGGAATCCTAAGACAAGCATTCCGTGGCAGTGTGTTTTAATGCCCTACATAACTTTTGTGTGAAGCTCAAGCAAGACGGAAAGCGTCAATGCGTGGTAATGGTCAACAGTTACCAAGCATGCTCTCTAAAGTTAAAGGTTTTAGCAACACAACCTATCACAAAAGAAGATATTAGGGTAATACACTAACAGCTACCAAGCATGCGCTTTCAAATTTGAAGGTTTAGTAACACAACTTATCACAAAAGAAGATATCGGGGTAATACACTATTTCCAGGAAAGTGACAGCGACGCGATTTTCATTTATTAGATGTGTTTGAAGAAAATATGGGCTCGCATTTTTAGTCGAACTCGAATGTTATTGGGAGGTTAGCAGGCCCCCTATCCATAAGCCGGGGGCCAGGCTTCATGACACAAGGCAGAGCTCCATTACGTACAATACAGGGTTGGATGTACATAAATGCAGTGCGCCACCCCAACAACAGGGGAAATAGTGCAGCAGCTGCTGTATACAGCGATGGCAAAGTTGGAAGGTGCGTTGACGTCGCATGCCAGTGATTACTTGGTACAATCCTCATTTACGTTGGTGTTCCAGTGTATTAAACGGGTTCCTTTTGAAAGGTTCATGTTTCTTTCTCTACATAAGCATTTATGGTTCAGGGGCTACACCAACAGGTGTTCAGATTCCAATTCATATGTCTGAATAGAGGCAACAAACGTGTAGTGCTTTTTTCCACAGCTTATTGTATGAGTCGTCAGACTGGGCTGGAGAGATTTATGGTTTGCCACATACATTGCAGTGCTTGGAGGGCTGCCTCTTGGTCATGGGTTTAATGCCTGGCGAGGTACACTTAGGAGCTCACCTTGGTGGAGGTAGACAAAAAACGTGATTCTATTTGTTAAATAGGCAGCTGTTATTCAGTGCTAATATGCCCATGGCGTATGGGTGGTAACAACTTGGGAGTGACTCCTTGCACGCAATATTATTTGTAGATATGTGGTGGCGTCCATGTCAACATGGGGCTCCTATCGAGTAATAACCCATGCATTGCAAGGGTTGGTGTTCAGCCTCATGATAAAAGGGTTCAATGCCCAGTGGGTAAGCTTAACATTTCATCTCCGAGGGGTTGTACAAAAAGGCAGCATCCAGTTAGCAAAAGAAGCATCTGTTATTCATTGCCAAGAGGCCTCTTCGCCAGGAGAGGGGGTTTAACCCAAAAGCACGTTAGGTATCGACATAAGGATGGGTGGCTACAAATTGGTAGTAACTCTTTGCAAGTTTGGACAAGGGTTAGAAGGATGGCAGCACTAAGGCACACCTAATTTGCGTTTTAAGGTTCTCGTCCGTAAGTTTCTTCTGTGGTGTATCTCAGTTGGTAAACTGCTGATACAATTGTATATAATATTGTATGGGTTCTTTACTGCAGAAATTATATAATACAGGGTTCTAGGGCTACCTACATAAGGTATCTAAATTGGCACTAGGGTTCCCTCTACCTCTGGTGTGGTGTGAGGTCAATGTCGGGTTGGTGTTCTTGGTCGCGCATCACTCCAAGCTGGGCTGCACATACTCCAGGAGAGGTGTTTAAAGAAAGGGCAATATATAACAAGATGTTGGGCGATGCCGCTGTGTAAGAGCTTTATCACCCAGGAAGAGGTGGTGTTGCTTTATGGAATCTGCCTTCTCCCAGGCTTTGATTAACTGCATTTTCAAGGTTATCCCAACAAGGACAAACACGTAGCTTTGCGTAATTTACAAACATTGTTATGCAGGTATTTCTTCTTTCTCCTAAGTGGCATCAGACAAGTAGCATGTTGTTTGGGCTGCAAGCCACAGGTTTTGTGAGGAACGGTCAACAGTCCTTGTTAAGGACACATAAGGGTGCCGTGGGACGGAAATACATTGCGCTTATTCTTTACCATATATCTGCTACATAATAGGGCTTTCCTTAATTGAGTTGTGCTCAATTACCAAATAATTATAATCAGAATTTCCGTTATTCTGTTAAAGATCAGTAATTCCCAGTGAGCTCAGGGTAACATGCAGTGGGGCCTCAGGAAGGGCATGCATCCTAATAGTGGAGGTGTGCTGGGGTGCAACACAAGTCTCTAGATCATCTTCCATAGTAAGGCCAATCTTAAAATGCACGCACACCAAATGCTTTGGAAGTGACTAGACTTATCCTGCGGATTTGGTCCCACTTTTGCTCGTAATACTATGGTCTGAGCAAGATATGACTCCTTGAGAGAATACAAGCTTTTAGGAAAACAATTGACCAACGGGACCATCATTAAATTCCTTTGAGAATTGAGTATGCAGAGACTAAAAGCCTGCTACATGATGAGAACATAGTTTTACTTCTATGTTCCATGAACAAGGAATTATTAATTAATCTTGGGACAAAGAGTGAAGATTTCCCACTTGGTCCGCCACCACTTTAGGGGCCAACACTACTCCTTTGGTTGCCCAATGTACTAGTCCTGATGAAGAATCGCATGGCCACGGTCCAACTTACCTCTAGGCCCTAAGACGAGTCGAAACGTCGACGCTCCTTTCTTTTAATACCTGGATTGTGAAACACATTTTCTGGTGCAATAGACTCTTGGAAGCAATGTTTCCATTTAATGAAAATTGTGTATAGAACTTACATCACAGGCCAGGTTACTGTAACACGGTGAATTGTGTCAACCGATCTATTGTGAATACAAAATTGTAAATATATTTCTATGCCTTTCTTTACTCTTTTTTCTACTAAGCACCTGATATTTCTCTATTTTCATGCACGCCCTCTTTGGGCAACCTAAAAGCCTCTCACATAAAGATAGTTATAAATGCAATGAATTAAAATTGCCCCTGATTTTGTAACTATTGCTGTTGCATTTTTTGTCCTTCTTGTCATAAATGTTGTAACACATTGAATGTGCAGGGTTGATCTGTGAGACATGTCCCATAACTAAGTGGAAATATTGAATAAGTATTGATCAATTCAATTTCAGTGAAAGTAATGGTTGAAGACCATTGTATTTCAATAGTGTTAAACACCCAGGTCTTTGACTTTTTGGGTCACCCCATTTTGGATAATGGTAATCTTAAAATGCAGGCATAAGGTGGTGCCTAATTTGCTACGGTCGTGCCTGATGAACTTAATGCCTTTCACAGATTGATGTGGCTAAAGCATCATGCTGTCAATATATATCTGTGATTCGTAGGAAATCTAGGGCCAGAGTATGCACTTTTGGGGGCGCAAGAATGCCCGGACGAGGGGAAAAATTTGTTTTTTTCTGAACATGGTTCCCTTTTCTACATAAAGCCATCACTGGCGTGAAATCGGTGGCATATAGGGGTTGCGTCTCCTGCATTGGCAACATATTAAGATACTAGGAAAACAAGGGGGAGAGTAAGGGACTGTGTCCACTTGTGGTGGACGAGGAATACTCCTGCTCCCCTGGTCACGGATATTTGAAAAACAAATGAAGGAGTATCACCCGATGTATAGGCTGAAGGTTTTCCAAAAGTGGAATAATTATTCCTTTTTTTTAAAAACCCTCACTCACCACCTAGTGGTGACATGCTTCATCATCGGGGTCCACCCTGGTGGACTAGCGTCACCAGGGTGTGCTTCGACACCTGTAATACACTTTGTAGGAGTGAATTTTAATAAAAAGCAACTGGACAATAATAAAATAATAAAGTGCGAGATACTGGAAGGGGAGTTACGACCTACGTATCTCGATATGTGTTATAGTGCGTTGGTTATAGCCGAGCAGCGGAAGGTAGACGTAGGTTATGGGCCTCTCGCCACGCCAGTAAACTAATACGTTGTACCGCGTGATGCACCTGCCCCCTGCCCGCCGAAGCAAAATAGGAAACTACCAATAGTTTTTGTCCATGCTCCATATTTTTGAGAGCACTCTACCTTTGGTTAATTTTACCATTTGTTCTTTAAGGATTTCGGATAGGGTGAGTCTTTTAGGGGACTCATACCATCCATCTCCTTGGTCCTGATGAATACCGGGCACTCTCCCTAACGGTTGAAACATGTTGACCAACCAGCAGATAGGGACTCTCAGCCTCGCGCCCCTCCACCCTCCCCCTCCAACTATATGTTACTGAAAGTGACATTTGCATAACGGCGCTGCTTAGAGTGGCATGAAAAGGTTACCTTACAAAGTTCGGATTCTTATTCATATCGTGTGATTTTGGGAAAGTGACTTATCTATTGTGCGTAAAATCACAAACGTGAAAAGTCATCAAGCGCAAGTGTAAATTTGTGAAAAAGAATTATAATAAAATACACCATATTGTATTGTCTCTAACTTCCCACTCACCTAAACACACCCCGGACAATGACAGAATCTAAATACACCTTGCACAACTGTCCGCAATGGCATCATCACGCAGAGCACTAGCATGCCAGAATGCCAACTGCTTATCCTCCCGGTGACACGCTGCCATCGCGACAACACGACAAGAAAAATTTACCCTCCCACCCCACACTCAAAGGCTAGCCTGGAAGTGCATTGGCATAGCCAATAGGTCTCGCCTCAGGGACCCTGTATGTGTTTAGCCATGCAGCACATTACATTAGCTCCACGCAAAAGCATAGATATACTGATGTTCAAATATGGCCGGCTTTACCATACACACCATGTGCAAACCAACATCACTGTTGTTTCATTAGGCTGTGCTCTGGGCTCAGTGAAGTACCGGCCTTAGGTGTGCAAGATCCTAGGGCACTGAAGGGGCATGCCAGACCTTATTATGGAAACTCAGAATTGAATGTGGTAGTGGTGGTACCAGGTAGGCCTGCCAGGCGTGGACACCATGCTGGCTGCGGGAAGGGGCTATCGGGCTGTGCTACGGTGTACGAAAAAAACAGCGAGTGGACCTTGGCGGCGGGTGTGCTGTGTGTGAGAGCACAGCACCAAGCACATTTGGAAATATATTTAAACAGCATTACACCCCGCCGGCAACTGAATGATTTTATGCCTTACTCCAGGGCTAGGCACACTTACTTTGGGGTGACGGCTGGTGGCGGGGAAGAGCAGCTGCAATTTAACACGGCCTTGCTCAGCTCTCTCTGTTTCATGTGGCTGGCCGCCGGGCATGATGAGGGCATGAGGCTCCACTCACTCAGCTCAGCACAGTCAGGGGTTACCAGTGCTCTGGGAAGCAGCGGAGCTGTCAACAAACCACCATGTCTACTCTCAGCATTTCCAGGGCAAACCCATAAAAAGCATTCATAAAAAAACAGAGATGCTGACTTTCAGTAAACAAGCTCGTGGGGACGTGGCAAACAAAGCGGCCATTCGCTTTTCTTGTCTGAACATGCTGCCCAAAGAAAACAAAACACAAACACAGCTCCTAAAGCAAATTAAAAGAAGCACACAGTAAGAAAAGAAAAAGGTTTCACCATCAGTATTTATAACAACCTAAATTTTCGCTCTTTAAAAGGCACGCAGCTGTGCCATTAAATACAATAAAAACGCGCCCAGTTTGTGGCATGTTCCTCCACATGTTTTCCATAGAGACAGACCTGGCTGACTCTCTCTCCGCATAAATAATATAATCTAAAACGCTGGACATGTGCCGGTCACACTGTAAATCACAGCGCGGGCAGCAGAGGGACAAAGGTGGGCAGCAACAAGGAGACGTGGTGGGTGGGAGGGGAAGAAATAACAAGTTTGAAACCAAGTGAAGCAAACGGTGCGAGGAGGTGGCTCAACATATAACGCTGCCGACTTTGGAGCAGGAGAACAGGTTTCGAGCCTCGGCGTGGGTGGCATCATTTAACTATGAATAAAGAAACTGATATCTCATGCATATTACATTTAACTAAATTAACAGTGTCGGGTGAGGGCAGGAAGCAGGGAGCTGCCAGATGTGGAAATGCTAGCAGCAAAGAAAAAAAGTAGTCCCTAAATAAAAAGATGACAGCCAGCAGCGTAAGTTAAGTGTAGTTGGCAGATGCTGCTTCCTCCAGAAACGGAAGAAAACGGAAGTGATGTATCGGACCACCAGCAAACAACTAGCGAGATAAGAACAGCAATGCCAGATTCCACCAATGGCAAGCGACAAAACAAAGAGAAATGCAATGGGTGTAGTTTCACTAGTAATGCTGATTACTTGATACCTCGTAGAGGCAGCGCATGCGCTGCCTATGCGAGACCTAAAAAGTGAATTACTTGTAGGGAGGGAAAGGACCCTGATGATCTAGAAAGTCCAGATAGCTCACTTCTGAGTTAAATGGCAAACCACTTGTCCAGTCAATTGTGATAAGTCCAAATCTGAGAGGGAAGAAATGTGGGGAATCATATTTATCCCTTCTTGAAATACCATTTCTAAGTAAACATTGTAATAACACCTATAGGAGTCTTGTTTTTTTCAAAAGACATACGCTAGTTGTATGTATGAAAGTGGGTACAGAGTACATTGGCTTATGTTAAAAAAATCTTATGTTTTAACCTCACTTTATTCATTTGCGCTTATTCTCACCTCTTAAAACCCTTCCCCGGTCCACCTCTGCTTGCAGATTGTTGTGGAGGGAAGATTAAAAAACTCGACCGCGTCCCGGAAGTGACTACTACTTCCGGCCTCCCAGTGGCACGCAGGTCAGCAGTCTAGTTACTCTGCGCAGCCAAAGCTACAAATAGAATCACTTTCCTAAACACCTCAGACCTGCCAGAAGATAAAAATTGAATTGAGCGCTGGTAAAACCGTAAGCACCTGGTAAAGGGCTCCTGCTAAATCTTCTTGAGGGACGTTTATCGCGCTGCGATCTTTTACTCTTTTTAAAACCCATCTTATGTTTTAAACCTCACTTTATTCATTTGTGCTTATTCTCACCTCTTAAAACCCTTCCCTGGTCCACCACTGCTTGCAGATTGTTGTGGAGGGAAGATTAAAAAACTCGACCGTGCCCCGGAAGTGACTACTACTTCCGGCCTCCCAGTGGCACGCAGGTCAGCAGCCTAGTTACTCTGCCCAGCCAAAATATAAAAGAAGTATGCCTCTCCGTTCGCGCAGTGGAAGATCAGCGGGCGCGCCCGCGGCGCGCCAAAGGCAAGCCCGTCTGCGCCCGTCCGCGCCAGACCGGGCCAAGGGCTAGGACCCTCTACGTCACTCCCTGCAGCTCCCATATGCTACACTCGTGAGACCCTTTTCCAGCTTAGACAGACCACCCACACACCATGTCTCCACTCCCTTTCCTTGGAAGAGCGACAAAACAACTGCTCTCACTGCCCCTATCCCCTAGCACCACCAACTACGCCCAAAATGCGGTCGATCAAGATGGCCCTACTCAACTGTAGGTCCCTTCCTAAACACTGTGTAGAAATAAATCTGCTCCTCCAAGATCTAGAGCTAGAGGCTCTGTTCTTGACAGAAACCTGGCTATCTCCAACTTCAGAGCCAGACATTGTCCAAGCCCTCCCGCCAGGCTACCTAATTCAACGCCACGACAGGCCCTCTGGAATTGGCGGTGGAATTGCTGTTATCTATAAAAACCACCTGTCCTGCCGTCTTCTAAACAGCCCTGTCCAGGACTGTGAAAATCCACACTTCTCCATCCAAATTTCTCCGCTAAAATCATTCTCAGGCATTATCATTTACCGCCCCCACAGGAGCACAAGGACGGTTCTGTAGCTCCTTGATGGAAGCCACCATCTCCCAGGTTTGTTCATCTCCCAATTTCACAATACTGGGAGATCTAAATCTCCACTTCGACGACGCAGCAGACAAAGTGGCAGGAGACCTAATCTTAGACCTAGCCTCCTACCACCTCCACCAGAAAAGCCACCGTTCCACCCATGCTAAAGGCCATCTCCTTGATCCCATCTTCTCAAATATCTCCGAGCTATGTGCAGACGAGCCCCTCCCCATCCCCTGGTCAGATCACTGCCTAATCACATTCAAGTACCAAATCCACACTGAACCCCCGGAAGACCCCCTCCTTGCATTCCATCTCGCCCATGGTCAAAACTAATTATCAAAGACTGAATACTCGAACTCGAAGCGACAACACCAGTCCTCGAACCAGACTCAGTCCTAGCTGACCAGCAATTCTCCACCTGCATCAAAAAATCCCTAGATCTAGCTCTGCCAAAAAAACCTCTCCCTAATAAAAAGGGAACCTTTAAATCCCCCTGGTTTACCCCTGAGCTTCGCAACTTGAGAAAACAATGTAAAAAACTCGAATGCCTATGGAGGACGGACTGGTCCAAATCAGAAAAAAATCGAATACAAATCAGCTATGAGATCCTACAAAGCCAGCTTAAAAAGTACCCAGGCGGCCTTCTTCGAAGATAAAATCCAAGCCGCTGCCAACTCTTCTAGGGAAACATACCACATCATCAGAACACTGATGAAAGTCCCACACCCACAGCCTGCCAAAGATCCCTCAGGCCAAAGATGCAACAAACTAGCAGAATTTTTTTTTCCACTAAGATCCTTAACATACTAAAAACCCTTCCCACTCCCAACCACCCCCCAGACCCACCCACCAGTTCCCGCAACCAATGCCCCTCGCCTGGACTCTTTCTCCCCGCTAACAAAGGAGACTCTCCCGACTATCTTAAATTCCATCAAGAGTGGCTCCCCTACGGACCCTGCACCCCTCAACAAACTATAACTCGTGGCTCCCAATGTGACCCCTCTCCTTATCAACCTAATAAATTCCTCCCTAGGAAAAGGCATCGTCCCCCCCAACTGGAAAAGGGCCACAGTTAAAGCACTGCTAAAAAAATCTCACCTTGACCCCTTAGAGCTGGTCAATTATCGACCAATTTCCCTTCTACCAGGAATCAGCAAGGTGGCGGAGAAATTTGTCAATCAACAACTCTCCACCTTCCTTGAATCCAACAATCTCCTCCACCTCTCTCGGACAGGATTCAGGCCAGGACAGGGCACTGACACCGCCCTTATAGCAGTGGTTGAAGAAGCGAGATCGATCCTGGACGCAGAGCCTAGGTGTCTGGCTCGATCATGATCTGAACTTCCATACACAAGCCAGGAAAACCGCTGGAACCTGCTTCGGCCTCCTGCGCACTGCAGGCAAAATCCTCCCCCTCATACCCCCTCAATCCAGGAAACTCCTCATCCAGGGCCTCATTATGTCCAGGCTAGATTACGAAAACGCTCTATACCTTGGCGCCCCGAAATCGGTCATCAACAAACTCCAACATGTCCAGAACCCAGCAGCCAGGCTGCTTACAGGCACAAAACACTGATGCTCTGCGAAGCCCGCCCTTATTTCCCTACACTGGCTTCCAATCTTGGAAAGAATCACTTTCAAAGCCCTATGCATCACTCACAAAATCCTTCAAGACAAGGGACCCCCTATCTTGAGATCCTTGGTCAAACCATACAAAGCTAACAGGAAGCTAAGATCTGACCTCCTCTCCCTGGCAAGCGTCCCCAGAATCAAACAAGCATTGGAAATGCAATAGGTCTCGCAGCATTAGAGTTAGTGCTTTTAGAATTGTTTATGGGTTTTTTTTGTAAATCTTTAGCATTTTTGTTTCCTGTAGCCAATGCTAAAGAATTACAAATAAAAAAGCCATAAACAATTCTAAAAGCTCTAACTCAAATGCTCCGAGACCTATTGCACTGTGTGAGGGTGAGGGTGAGTGAGGGTGAGGGTGGGTGAGTGAGTGAGGGTGAGTGAGGGTGAGTGAGGGTGAGTGAGGGTGAGTGAGGGTGGGTGAGGGTGGGTGAGGGTGGGTGAGGGGTTGAGGGTGAGGGGTTGAGGGTGAGTGAGAGTGAGGGTGAGTGAGGGTGAATGAGGGTGAGTGAGGGTGAGTGAGGGTGAGTGAGGGTTAGTGAGGTTGAGGGTGAGGTGTTGAGGGTGAGGTGTTGAGGGTGAGGTGTTGAGGGTGAGTGAGGGTGAGGGTGAGTGAGGGTGAGTGAGGTGTTGAGGGTGAGTGAGGGTGAGGGTGAGTGAGGGTGAGGGGTTTTGGGTGAGTGAGGGTGAGGGGGAGTAGTTGCGGCTGAGTGAGGGTGAGTGAGAGTGAGGGTGAGTGAGGGGTTGAGGGTGAGGGGTTGAGGGTGATGTATGTTTGCCACCAAACTCCCCAGGCCACTAACGCTCGGACGTCCCATGCAGCTTAAATGGTGCGAACTGAGTTTACAAGCGCACGAGGCCAAGGTATTATGGGGCTTATTTAGAAGCCCCTTGCGCTGCCGGTGGGTCTCTTGTAATGTGTGGAAAAGTGACGAACCGGCGGCGCAAGAGGCTTGCACATAAGCCCCCCATGTATGTAATACATTCATCCCAGAATGCGTGTGCTCAAACACCGGCAGAGCAAAAGCAGCGCATTCCTTCCAATAGGGTGCATTGTTCCTGTTTGTTCCTGGTGTGCCTGATTAAAGGTGTGCCGTGGCGCAAAGTGGAACAGTGAACCCATTATGTAATACGGGCCAAGGTCGTTACACATCGGTAACTGGAAATGTGCAGTTTGTAGAGTAAACAAAAGTCTAGCTGCAATGGACAGCGTGAGTGCCAGAAATGAAGTTAGAAGCCCCTATGTCATGAACATAATATTCATTCTTCTTCTGTACATGCAATGTTTTCACAGGCAGACCAAATATATTAGCTATTTATGAGCAGCTCTGGGAACACATTGCAACATAGATTTTTTTGGAGCAACTCCAAATTCATTGTGGTAAAAACACGCTACTGCAACATTTTGCAGCAACATTGTTCAAGTTTTGTTTGTTGTGTCATATGGCAGTGTCAGAACTTCCTTATATATGCAACGTGTCAGTGAGGTATTTTTTTAAATCTTATTTAAATCTTATTAGCTTATTACATTTGTTAGTTGTGTTAAATGTTATTTTTCTTTAGCTGCAATGTCTGCACCCAGCATTTCCTAACCACCTTTGATGTAAACTGGGAAGCCAGTACTTCCGGCCAATACGTCAATAAAAACAATTGAAAAAACTGTACAATGGTTATTTGGGTACAGAGTGATACTGTGTGGGTGAGGTATATGTGGCACGACATGGTGATGATTTAGTCGTATAAAAGCAAATGAGAAAAATATGAATGAAGTTGGAGCCTTATGAGGTTGGATATCTTTTCAGCTTTTGATTTTTTTTTTAAATAAATAAGTAACTCACGGAAAAGGTTTATGAGACATTCTTGGCACTGCAATATGACACAATAAAAACGGCAACAACGTTGTTGAAAGTGTAAAAACGGCAACAACGTTGTTGAAAGTGTTTGCGGTAGCATTTTCTTACTATGTGTTATTCCTGCTAAAAAAAAATGTATTTTCTAGTGTGCTGCCAGAAATATCAAAAAATAGCTAATACATTTAGACGGGTAGGGAGAGGCGGCGGGAAGGGGAGGGGGCGGAGCGGGTTAAATTAAACAAACGAGACGGAGGGAAGAGAGGGGAGGGGGGAGGAGAAATGCGACACGGCGGGAAGGGGGGGGGGGCGAAGCGGGTTAAATTAAAGAAACAAGACGGACGGAGGAGAGGGGAGGGGGGAGGAGAAATGCGACACGGCGGGAAGGGGAGGGGGCGGAGCGGGTAAAACAAGACGGACGGTCGGTGAGTGGGTCTAGGCATTTGTGTGCAGTTTCACCAGGGATGGTGTATTTAGAGTTGGGAGAGGGGCCTTTCAGACGTTCGAATCAGGCCTAGAGATACTCGCACGGGTCTCAAAGTAAGCTGAACCCCGTTGCAGCCCCTTTCCATGCCAATTAAAGTATTCCGGCGCTTCTATATTGTCTGTGTTTTATTGCATTGCTGTTTGCATGTTTAGTTGCCTGGTTTGTGGGTGCAGGGCAGGGCTATGGTCAAAGGCTTGTTTGAACAACACCGTTTTCATGGTAGTTACTTCCTGGATGTCAAGGGAAGATGTTTATTTCCCTCCCCTTGTCTGTTCATTGGCATATGGCCGTTCGTGGGATTGTGGTTTCTAGGAAGTAAGGAAGTGTACTTTGCCTTCTCACTATTGTAATATCGTCTATTGTGAATCGCTGATAGCATACCCGATGACGCTGCTGCCTCCTGTTGGATTTGCTGGTGTACTGCACAAAGATGTCGGCTTTCGTTTCTGCGCAGAGATGAAATACTTCAATGCACGTACAAAGTCTTCTTGTATCGTGGCTGCTGCATGTGTTCCTGTGTGGCTGCTGCACGTGTTCCTGTGTGCAGTGTTGTATCTGGGGTGTGTATATTTAGTGGCAGCCAATGTTGGCCGGAGCAGGGGGCGGAGCAGGGAGAGCGGGCGTTGGAATTTAATTGACACGGCCGGCCGGTCGTGAAACTGAAAGCATGGCCGGCCGACCGTGAAAGCCTTTGATGCGGCAGGGGGAAATGCGAGACGGCGGGGAGGGGGCGGAGCGGGTAAACAAAGACGGACGTGCACGCGCTTTTAAGCTCAATGCGCATGCGCATTGAGCTTAAAAGTCACGGGCACTGCAAGGAATCGCCACGATTCCTTGCAGTGTGGATAAAGAGTGGATAAGTCCCAATACTCTCGCCTTGCTCGATGCGCATGCGCATCGACAGGCGAGACCTAAAAAGCACGATCTGCGGGACGTCTTTATTCATATAACGCTCCTAAGCTGTGGAACGCCCTACCCCTCAACATCTGTAGGGAGACCAATCTATTAACTTTCCGCAAACTATTGAAAACTTGGCTATTACCCCAGGTCACTCCGTTCACAGACAAAATCTGACGAGTCCAGCGCTGGGACACCCACGGGTAGCTACGCGCTCTATAAATTCACTTCCAATTCCAATTCCCCAAAAAACTTTGAGCTTTGTTAACACTGTAATAGACATTGTCACCCACATTAGAGAGTTGGATAACCACGTTAGCGAGGAGGCCTGGGTGGCCCATTTGAGGCAGAGTTTGGGGACTGTGGACTATGCCCCAGCCACCTTAGTCCCTACTACATGGGTACCACCTATTAAGCATCTGGTATTTTGGTTGGCAGAAGTGAGATATGGACTGCTTCAATTTAGTACTGCCAAGGCTCCAGGCCCAGGTGGGGTGCCTATAGATTTCTTCTTAAAGCACCAAGAACTATGGGCCCCCTCTGTTGACTAATATTTGTAATGCAATAAGTAAGGTGGGTCACATAGCATTCTAGAAAAGCACTATAATAGTCCCCAATTATAGGAAAGGGGATAAATCTCTGCTGCAAAATTACAGACCGATCTCCCTACTAGACAGCACTACACAAGTGATGGGGCTCTTACTGCTGAATAGATGGAAGGAGTGGGTAAGTGAAAGGAATATTTTAATTCCAGCGCAGTTTAGCTTTCAAAAGATTAGGGGTACAATAGACCAATGCCTGAATTTAAGTTTAACAATTGCAAAATACAAAGCTGCCAAGAGCGGTCAGATTTTCGTGGCTTTCATGGATGTGCCAGCCACATTTGACTCTTTCCTCCACACTAAGTAATGGCAGATAATGGAGTACATGAGTATAGATGCAGCGATAATTAGTTCTATCCACTAGATATACTCAAAAGCTACTGCTTG
Organism: Lissotriton vulgaris; assembly: GCF_964263255.1. NCBI lineage: Eukaryota > Metazoa > Chordata > Amphibia > Caudata > Salamandridae > Lissotriton > Lissotriton vulgaris. Next base: position 852,316,743 of record NC_141697.1, on the reverse strand, counting down.
CATGTGCTTTGGTAGGGATGGGGAGTGCACAAGATCTTTCCCAATCCTAAGGGTAGCTAGACAAGGCTGTGTCTTCGCCCCATCTCTATTTTAAATCTATACTAATGGGGTTGAGGCCGCTGTCTTAGGGTCCACCCCAGACGTCCCCTCTTTCAATGCAGTTCCCCAACCGATACTGGTGTATGCTGATGATGCCTTTTTAATAGCCAGAACAGGGGTTTGCTTGACAAAGATTGATAGCTACATATGTGGATTTCATGAAAAGTTTGGACCTGCGAGTGAATAAATCCAAATCCTTTGTAACGGTTGCAGGGGTACGTTCCACGAAACTTCATCCTTTTCATATAGGGGCCAGAAGGCTGGAGGTAGTGAACACTTTCCCCTATCTAGAGCCCTGTTTGATAAACACCTTTTATGGCTAAATATGGTGGCCGTAAGGGCCCTTGTAATGGAGAGATGTGTGATGGCCATACTCAGCTTTATTAAGAAATTGGGGTCCAAACCTATTGAGACAATAAAAAAGATATATAGTGCGATGACCATCTCTGCTGCCACATATTGGGCAGGGGTCCATAGGACGGTGGTAATAGATTCGCTCCAGCTGTTAGATGATATTTTTTGTAATGGGTTATTGAACCTTACTCACAGCTATTCCAGTTACATCTGCCACTCCCTTATTGTTATGGCATTCGATTTGGAGGAGGGATACTGTGAACCTAACTAAATTCATCATTAGAGATTGCCTATCGCTGGCAATGCTCACAAGATTGTATGGCTGCAGTATGTCAAAACTACACTGACCTCATTGGGCTTGGCTGAGTTGTTTATAAATCCTAGTAGCTGCCTAAATTTCTCCAAAGAAAATAAAGGACATCTTTTTAACAAATGTACCATATGCGAGAGAGCTGGAAAATCGACGCAAACCCTCTGTCAGTTTATACCAAATGACCACTTCCATCTTGGCGAGGGAATACTCATATCTTGAGTTTGTGAGGAATCAGCAGCATAGGTTTATCTTGGCGAAGTTCCAACTTAACTTTATTCCTCTGATGTTGGGTATCCCAATGAAGAGGTATTCACTTTCCGATCTATCATCCTGCACGTGTGATGGAAGCTCTGAGTACTCTGATCTTCATATAGTGTTTTTTGTAGTTTTTATAAAGAACAAAGAACAGGGTACATTGTCCTGATTTTGCACAAATATAATTTTAAATAATGTCGCCCAGCACTCTATTCCCTTAAAAAACTCAGTGACCCATTTGTATGCACTGCATTTGCTACTTTCTTTTGGTACACCATGAAATGGAGGAAAGCCTGTACATATTGGGTGTTTGAGGAAAGATGAAAATGTGATTGTATTTATATTTGCCGACACTGTAATTCATAAAAGCTACAATTTTTGTGCTGTTATTGCACGCAATGCACTAAAGTGACAGAACATCATGTGACCTACTTTTAACTTAAAAGGGTATTATACACTCTATAAAAAACTATCTGTTGGCGCTAGTTATTATCTATGCCGAATGCCTTATAAAGGGGACTCGTTAGATTTTATTCCGTTTATTAATGAACTTTTTCTATTGCTTCCTTTTATTGTTGACTGTTTTTAACCTATTTACTTTATATCCGGTGGAAAAACTGCGAAATAAAGATTTTTGACTGAATCACATTCTCAATGAACCATGAGCTACTATTTTTTCAGAACCTATGTATTATTTTTTTAATATTTGTTTTATTTTAATACAAGTTTTTAAAACATATACACCTGCTTAGATGATTAGTCGCCTTCTCTTTTAAACTGTGTTTTATATTTTAAATAATCATCAATGTATTTGAGATGTTACTCGAAGGCATCCCTAAATAATAAGATTTGCCTTTGCAGCATGTCTTCAAAGTGAATCCGTTGTTTGTACTTTTACCTACCTCACTGCAGTTACCCATGCCCACAACGGAAAACTGGGTTGACCTTTTCTGTAATATAAAGCATATATGCAGCACAGAAACAGTACTACAGGAATAACATAACACAAGCAAAATCCCACACCAATGAAGAAAAATAGAGTAACATTTATAAATTATATGACATCAAAAGGAATAAAAAATTCAAACAGTAGAGCCGGAGAAATACGATATTAAAGGTTTGAGAAAGCGCTAACTGTGGGCATCGGGTCGCCCTGGACCCGTACAAAGGAACAAGTTCAGGCCAACTGAAGTGGAGTGCGGGCCGGATACAGGGACCAGGTCGGTCCAGATAAAAACGTTACCTTCTCAAATTTGGGTGTACAGAGTTCAAAACGACAGTACTTCACAGCAGGGTCTCAACTAATGCCAGCCAAGGGCACATGCACCTCTTAGGGATCAGGAACTCACTCCAGAGTCTAGCATGGCTCCTGAAAGTCCAGTTGAAAGTTCAGGAAGGGCGTGTTGCAGCAGGTTAGCTGGGCAGCCGAGCAACAAGCTGTCTAGGACCGATTTCTCATGGCGGCCAGGGTCAAGACACATTTGCATTGGCTGGGTCCAAACTGGAATGGCATGGTGAGCAAAAATAGATGGATTTATGCCTGGATCTCTGACTGGGGGTGAGTGTTTGAGATTGTACAGCATTCTGACCAACAATAGTTTTTTGTTTGCATTTGTCACCCCAAGTGGGACAGGTATGCCCAGAGGTGAGTACCGTGCTCGCAATCCCTCTGGATTCAACCTATCCTGATGGTGAGAGGAGATACCACAAAAATTGGTCCTAGGATGCTTGCTTCCAGTTGAGGGAGGACCTGGCCTGGCAGTTCAGGCTGGACTGTTCTCATGGGGAGCAGGGTCAAGACTGATTTGCATATGGCTGGGTCCAAACTGGAACGGCATGGTGATCAAAAAACGTATGGATTTAGGCCCAGATCTCTGACTGGGGGTGAGTATTTAACATTGTTCAGCATACCGTCCATCAACTGTTCCTTTGAATTTGTCACCCTGAGTGGGACGGGTATTGCCATGCCACTGGGTTCCATCTATCATGGCTGATGCCCCAAATCAGTCCAAGGATGCTTGTTTCTGCCCCAGGAGGACCTTGCCTGGCAGTTCGGGCTGATATGTTCCCATGGGAAGTAGGGTCAAGACTGATTTGCATACAGTTAAGTCTGAATCTCTGACTGGCGGTAAGTGTTTGAAATTGTTTAACATTCTATCCATCAATTGTTTTTTTTGCATTTGTTAACCCGTGTGGGATGGGTATGCCCAGAAGTGAATCCCGTGCTTACCACACCCCTGGATTCAAGCTATCCTGGCTGCAGAGGGATGATACCCTGAAAATGGTCCTAGGATGCTTGTTTCTGGGCAAGGGAGGACTTGGCTTGGCCGTTGGGGCTGGACTGTTCCCATGTGGGGCAGGGTCAAGAATGATTTGCATAATGCTGGATCTAAACTGGGGTGGCATGGTGAGCAAAAGAACAATGGATTTAACCCAGATCTGTGACTGACGTTGCATGCTTGACAGTTTTCAGCATTCTGTCCATCATCTTTTTGTGCTGCTATAAGTCTCTGTTAGTGGGAAGAGTATGCCCAGACCTGGGTCCCGTGCTCGCTGTGCCACTGGAATCACCCTATCCTAGCTGATGGTGGGCAATACCCCTAAACTGATCCTAGGAGGTTTGTTTTGGGTCCAAGGAGAACCTGGCCTGACAGTTCCGGCTGGACTGTTCCCATGGGTAGAAGGTTCAAGAGTGAATTACATATGTCTGGGTCCAAACTGGTGGGGTGTGGGGAGCAAAAGTGCAATGGATTTAACCCAGACCAGTGACTGGAGTAGAATGCTTGACAAGGCTCACCATTTGGTTGATCATCATTTTGTGCTGCTATAAGTTGCTATTAGTGGAAAGGACGTGCCAAGACGTGGGTCCCATGCTCGCTGTGCCACTGAAATCAAGCTATTCTAACTGACGAGGGGTGATACACTGAAACTGGTCCTAGGATGCTTGTTTTGGGTCTAGGAAAGACCTGACCTGGCAGTTCGGGTTGGACTATTCCCACGGAGAGCAGGATCAAAACTTGTTTGCATATAGCTGGGTTGGACTGTTCCTATGGGGAGCAGGATCAAGACTAATTTTCACATACCTAGGTCCAAAATGGGGTTGTGTGTCAGGCAAAGGAATGATGAATTTAACACAGACCTGTGACTACAGGTGAATACTTGACAACATTCAGCATTCCAACATCATTCTTTTGTATTACTTCCAGCCCCCAATACACCACAAGGAAAGGCTCCAAATAAATCACAAATTGCAAAAGCCGGAGCAGATAGATGGCTCAATACTGAAGCACTGGGAAGGTTAGCTAAATATTACCCTTAAGACTATGGGTATAGTGCAACAACCCCTAAGATTTTTTGCCTGTGCAGTTTGCCCCCGATACAGACACATACAGGGGCTGTAATACTGGTTAATCTGACTAGACTGCTTCTACTAAGAACAACACCCAGAGAGGAAAGAGATGTTGGGAACCAGAAATGGCAGAAGATGACACTCATGACAGATCAACCTTGTCTTTTCACCCAGAAGATGTATTGCGCCCAAGGTCCTCTGACTGGTCACCATTCCCTTTGGCGGCACATTATGTTCAATCAAGCATACAAAAAGGTTCAATAAAGAGGTCTGAAGTTGTTTGAGGTAGAGTACCCAAGACCAGATTTACTGGAACAAGTCAGCCGTCCCAGAAATTGCCCCCAGCCTACACACTTTCCTCAAAAAGTATGCACAAAACCCAAAAATTGTCACAGATTATTCTTGGCAAGCATGCCAAAACAAGCTACTAGAAATATCGGGTCTCCTCATGGAAATACTGATGCTTGCCTTGCAAGCTGAAGATATTCAAACAACTTTGAACCGTGATGTCTTGTCAGAATGGACCTACCAACTGGGGAAGACTAAGGCCATCATTTATGGGATTTTGGAATGGGGCAGCACATCAAGTTACCTTGCAGCACTGCCCTACACCAAAGTGAAAGGGCAGAAATGCACATTATTTATCCAATATGCTGCATTCCAGTCCTTTCCCATTGCAAAGGCACCATTCCGGCAGCCTAGTGCCAAAACAGACACACTTGCGTCATGGTGCAAGGGTACCTGTGCAGTCAGTAGGATTGTTTTTGTTCAGGAATATGCCCCATTCTGTACAAAAACAATCCTGATTGGTATTCCCCTCTTTCTATGTGTGCTGCAGAATGCAGCATGCATGGGAAAGGAAAAAACTAGGAAAATTAAAGTTATTTCTCCTCGTTACGCCTCATCTCGGGAGGTGTAAGGTTTTGGCACAACCACAGGTTTACATATCTGTGATATTTGTAAATCTGGCAAAGCATCAAAATCCATGGGTTTTGCATGAAAACCCCAACCGAAATACCCATGCGACGCCTTCCAAGCACAAATTAAGGCAACACAGCTATTTGTACTGCCTTGCCTTACTCCATATCTTTGAGGCCATTCAAAGCCGCCTCATAAATATGATTTTGGAGTTTGCGCCAGTGGAGCATCTCAAAAAGTGATGCTCTAGCAGCGCAAGGAGCTTATACAAAATACCCTAAATGCGCTATCTCAACTGAGAGGCACAAATCAATATTCATGAGAATAGACCGCAGATTAGTGAACCTGTCTTCAGTTGAGGCACCACCTATAGCACATAGGCTCCTATTTGGAGATTATTTCATAAAAAGATCTGGGAAATGTTTACATATGTACACAATGCTTGGTGACGTGCAATCGTCCTCATAGAAAATATTTCAGCCTGCCCTTTTGGCATGGCCAGAAGAAGGAGGGGGCCTTCGCCTGGCCAAACATACTTCTAAAGTTCCCAAAGAAGACATGGGTATCAGAGGAGAGGGAGTTGGCAAGAAAGCCCCAGAGGAAACATATTCTTTCACACCAGTGTAATACGAGGACATGGTAGATACTCCAGGATAAACTACAGAGGCGATTTCCAGATCAGGAAATAACTTTACAGGGAAAGATTTTTCCTTTAACCAAAGTGATTTGAGAGGTAGAATGAGGCACTTAATCAACAATCGGGTGAAAGCACTCAAGATCTTTGGGTTTTAGATACCATGCAGTTATTCAGAATATAATTCTATGGCACACCACATCAGAAGGTTTTACCCACACAACTTTCTTTTTTTTAAAAGAAACACCCATTATACATACTCAAAGAACTGCTGCACAAGGAAGCCATATGTCTTACCACCCCACATTCAGGGGTTTCTACAGCAACATATTATTGGAGGATAAAAAGGAGGAGGTTACAGGTTGGTATCAAATCTCAAATATTTCATTTACTGGGTAATAAACATACATTTAAAAATGAAAAGGATCCATTTGATAAGGGACTTCTTATAAGAGAGAGACTGGATGGTCCACTTGGCCCTTGACAAACCGTATCTTTGCCCCCCACAAAATGAATGGATGTGCTTCATTTTACTCAAGCATTGCTAAGGATTAGATAGTAGTTCTCTGAATTCACCCCAGTTCGAACGGTTGATTTTGTTGAGCCGTAAAGCCATCTAGGAGGCAGGTTTGGTCTAGTTATTATTATTATTATTATTATAAATTTTTATAGAGCGCGTAGTCACCCGGAGGTATCCCAGCGCTAAGATCCCTACCTCTACAGGTCAGTGGGCCAGGGAAGGAAGGGGGGTGAAGAGGGAGGGGAGGGGGGGGGGCAGGAGTTCGGGGTTCCGGACGAGCAAGTTTCTTTTAGGGAAAAAGGTGGGTTTTCAGCCGCTTCCTGAAGCGTAGAAAATGTGGTTCGATTCTCAGGAGGAGGAGTTCAGTTTTGTCATTTGAGCTGTGTGGATAGTCCTTCGATCCTCCAGGGCCGAGGTTGTGTTGGGGTCCAGGTTTGAAGGCTTCTTGTAGAAATAAAGATCATCGAAATCAGTGCACCTTTCTGGCTGCTTTTGTCTAGGATCCTCATGCTGCAAGTTAGGCTTTTACTTAGTTGGACTTACCTCATGCTTTTGTCTCCCTCTCTTTCGATGTTGAGTATACAAGTGTTCCTATCCTGCCAGATTTATTTTTATATTTCATGAGCACAGCTATGTGCAGGAGTGTAGCAGAAGAAAGATAAAGATTAAGCCGATGGTTGATGCATTCAACTGATGCAATGCCTAATGAGGAGCAAAGCCACTGAGTACCTCTGTTGATTTTCAGAAACAAATCTTCAAGGTAATATGGGCAGAAAGTTGGTAAAGGCAGTGAAAAATGGCAAGTAAGCAAACATGGCAAGGAAATACAGAAACACAGAGAAACCGGGGGGTATGAGCCTAAAAGTTGCTGTTCGGCGCAGTTGCACAAGGGCAGCTACTTGCTCCTATGCCACTTGCTTCTAATCACTTTCAGTTTGTAGCAACCAGCTCCTGTCACCCACCTCTTCTGCCGCATAACTCCGCTCTGCCTGCTGATGAACTGCTCTCGGTACTCGGCCCGGCAGCTGCTTCACCTCTTCCCATTTACATACTCCTCCTTAAGGGTCATATTTGCTCTCCTTATGCCTCTAAGCTCCTTGGCCACTCAGGTTGCTGGGTGTGCTGAGATATTCCCAAGATCTTGGGGTGCTGCTGAGATCTGTTGGAGTCCGGCAGATATTACAGCTATGAGGGCTGTAAAAATCTCAGGTCTTGGGCTTTTAGGTGGGCTACCCAGTCAGGCTCCCGCCTGCTTGGCTGGTAGGCCAGGCGTGGCCCTGTGTAGCTGCATTAGGGTTTCAGTTGCAGCGCTCTCTGAATCTCTTGAACTTCTGCTGCTGTTTATTCTCCAGCCCAGTTTGTTTCAAACATACCCGCCAAGAGGCTAAGACAACTGCCCAATGCTTATGCAGCATGGCGTGTCAGGTGGACTTGGTGAGAACTACATCCACGCTGGCAAGTGCCATGGTCAAAGCTAATGCTTAGGGGAGCCTGCAAGAGTTCAGAGAGCCTAGGGATTCTAGTTGATACGGGATACACATTACAGATCTTAGCAATAGTACATCTAGGAGCTACTTTTACAATTAGTAATAAAACTGACGGTCTGGCCAACCTCATGCTAGAACTCATCTTTCATTATTTATCATATTTAAAGGGACATTTAAATCATGTGGCAGTGTAATGGCATAATGATCTGTGCAAGATGAGAAGAACTGACTCCACCCTTACCATCAGTATGTTTCATGTGCTGTGTCTGAATAGAAACAAAGAGTAGAAAAAGGTAAGAAGCACCCGGGCTGCTCATTTACTGCCTACATATGACACACACAAATGTACAATTGCCCCCCAAAAAAATTGGGCTTCCAGTACCCATGACTGTCAACTGGCAACTTGACTCACATATAGCTGTAAATGGTCAAAACACCAAATTGAATTCACAGATAATTGGGCATGCATACATGTGCAATTCTTTACTAATACAAACTTCACTGCAATAATCCGAAAATGTGGGCCTGCTCATTTATAGTTCTAAATTAAGCATTTGGCAGAGTCCCTCAGAATTACAGCAAAGCCAGCACAGATTGGGAAAAGGACGAAAATACAAAACCTACATAAAATTACCTTTCACTTCTGGGTATTTCAGAAGAATCAGGCACCCATATGTCAGGGTAGAGGCAACAGTTTCAATTCCCGCAAAGAATATCTGCAGGGTGCTTATCAATAGGTTTATCATGTTAAATTCTGTTGCTGGATTCTGCTTTTCCTTAGAAAGGAGAGAAGAAGTATGAAGAGTTATAAATTGTTTCCCCACTTTTTTACCTCAACATTGGCAACTGTATGACACTGCTTGATCTATTGAAACTGGCATCCAATTCTCAACCACCACAGTTTAGAATCCACAGTCTCGGAGTCGTCAAAGAACTTGGCGTCAGGCCAGTTCTCTGTAGCTTCTTTCACCCAAGTGCAATTAGGCAATAATTATATTGGCATCAATCTTGGAATGAAAGGAAAGAGTGTTGGAGATGTTTGTAGGTATACATGTTGCAGCGACATGGATAGGGACAGATTGCAAAAAAACAACGAAGCCCCTGCACTAAACACGATCAGTATTGTCTAGGTAAATTATGTCTCGGTTAGGCTAGTTGACTGTGCACATCAAGACTTTCCTTGTAGCAGAACAATAGTACAAATATAAGAGTTCAAAAGACGTAAAGTTCTTGGTGTTGTCCACCAGTTTAATGTTCCTCTGTACAGAGGAACATTAAACACCAAGAACTTTACGTCTTTTGAACTCTTATATTTGTACTATTGTTCTGCTACAAGGAAAGTCTTGATGTGCACAATCAACTAGCCTAACCGAGACATAATTTACCTAGACAATACTGATCGTGTTTAGTGCAGGGGCTTCGTTGTTTTTTTGCAATTTGTGTGGATCTCCTTGGTCCAACCTTGAGCGGTTGTGAGGGATTACCGCCCGCCCTTTTGCGTAGACTTGTTTACTTGTTGATACTAGACACTTTGCGGTCACTCAGGCGTGCGCCTAGTCACTTCTGGAACCCCCCAAAAACCCTCCCAGCTGTATAACATGGATAGGGACAGAGTTGGAAGGTGTTTGGACAATACATTGATTTAAAAATACCAGGAGACAGAAATATTGGTAATTAAATATTGTGACACGCAAATATCATGATGCACAAATATCGTTGACAAGAACATTGTTTTTTGATGTAGGCAATATTGTTTTTAATAATATTGATGTTTTCAATATCATTTTCAAGTGGTTAAAATATCATGTTTTAATTATTTGAATGTGTTTTAGTTGGTATATTAATTGAACGGGCTACTACTTTTTACATATATGTTATGCATTTTTTTATTGTAGGTTTTACTTTTAAGTGATTTAGAATTAATTAATTAATTCTTAATTCATTCATTCATTTTTAACCCCTTCGATGGTGATGACGGAGCGGTTCCGTCATCAGCATCGGTTGGGCTGTGCTGATGACGGAACCGCTCCGTCATCAGCACAGCCCCCGGGGGGGGAGCGCTGGCGCTCCCCCCCCCGGGGCATTGATCAATGTGCCTAAAGCAGGGGTGGCAGCGGAAGAGTTTCCGCTGCCACCCCCGGGCCCCGCCGCGCTTCCTGATGACGTCAGCGCGCACAGCGCACGCCGACGTCATCAGGAAGTGCTGGACACGCTGGGAGCCATTTCTTTCCAGCGCGTCCAGCGAGTGTAGGTAGGTTTTGTCCTCCGGTGGGGCGGGGTGGGCCGTTGTTCAGTGCCTTGAGGCATCGGGGGGGGGAGGAAACAGTGTTTCCTCTCCCCTGATGTCCCAATGCAGGGCATTCCTGGTGCACCAGAAATGCCCCACTAGACACCAGGGATTGTTTGTTTATGCCTAAATTGTGTGCACGAAGCGACCCCTTGGGCAAAAGTCGCTTCCTTAGGGGGTCAAATGAATTTTCAGACTTTTCTGCCCCCCCCCCCCCCGCTGGGGCAGATCAGCCGTTTTTCTGGCCGATCTGCACCCAGGGGGGGCAGAAAAGCCCACTAGAGCCAGGGATTTGCAATAATTTCAAAATCGGAAGTGACCCCTTGGGCAAGGGTCGCTTCCTTCGAGGGGGAAATTTATTTTCAGACTTTTCTGCCCCCCCCCCCTGGGTCAGATCGGCCGTTGTTTTGGCCGATCTGCACCCAGGGGGGGGCAGAAAAGCCCACTAGAGCCAGGGATTTGCAAATATTTCAAAATCGGAAGCGACCCCTTGGGCAAGGGTCGCTTCCTTTTGAGGGGCTAATAGATTTTCAGACTTTTCTTCCCCCCTGGGGCAGATTGGCCGTTTTTGTTGGCCAATTCTGAACCCAGGGAGGGGTAGAAAAGCCCACTAGAGCCAGGGAATTTTTTATTAGTAAAATTGGAGGCGACCCCTTGGGCAAGGGTTGCATCCTTGGGCCCACATTTTTTTAAAAGTATATTCTGCCCACTCTGGGGGCAGATTGGTTTTTTAATTTGGCCTTTCTGCCCCAAGGAGGGGCAGAAAACCCCACTAGACATCAGGGAATTCTTTTATTTTAAAATGGAAGCGACCCCTTGGGCAAGGGTCGCCTCCTGGGGGCCCCATTTGAAAATAAATATTGTGCTTGCTTCCAGGGGACATATATTTGTTTATGTGTAATCAGCCTTTCTGTCCCCGTTTGTGTAGTGACATAGCCAGTGACATAGCTTGTTATAATGTGTATTGTTTTTCTTGTAAAGTGTAATGTTTTAATTTCCCCTTTTTAGGTTTCGCCTGGCCGAAGGCTGCGCACTTGTGCGCAGCTTTTCGGCGCAGGTGAAATCTTTTGTTTACAATATGGGCTTCAGGAACGTCCCCCGGCTCCCATTGGCTAGCTCCATAAATGGAGGCTAGCCATTGGGAGCCGGATCTGTCCGTCAAGGCCGGACCAGATTCGGGGGCGTTCCTGCGATTTTTTCCCTCTCCACCCACTTCTGTTCGTCATCGCGGCGGTGGGTGTGTGTTATTTTTTTTTTCGAATCGGCCTGTTTCCTTCCTTTTACAAGTGTCTGTTGTTGGAGTTGGCTGCAAGATTTGAGTTCCCACGAAGCGATCAGGTAAGGAGCATTTTGTTTATAAATGTGTTTTCACTTTGTAAGTTTACGCATTTTGTCCTGTGCCCGTTCCCGGCCCCCCCGTCCCGCTGTCCGTGCACCGTTCCCGCCCCCCCTCCCGCTGTCCTGTGCCCGTTCCCGCCCCCCCTCCCGCTGTCCTGTGCCCGTTCCCGCCCCCTCCCGCTGTCCGACTTTATAAAATATTAAAGGAGGTTTGTTTTGTTCTTGGCTAATTTGCTGGTCCTGCTGTGAATATGGTGGAAGTATAGAGCAGACATCCTCACAGCTGACTGTGGATCGTGGAAAAAGTAACAGGGTAGCAACTAAACTGAAATCCCTTCCAAAAGCCAGCGTCTCGCCCCCAGAAACCATCCTCCACGCAAGCCGCACCCACCCTCCCTTGCCAATATTTACGTTGACATAACTTGTCTCCGACGCCTCTTTGAATCTCGCACACCTACTTGCACATTTTCACGGCAGGACTTTGACAATAAATTGCAAAGAATAATATAATAAATAACTCGGACTACCAGCCGAGATTTGCAGCGCTCGTGCGTTTGAGTCAATTGATTCTCGAGCGGGACAAGGTGAAAAGAAACTTTATTTCGTGGGTTAAGCAAAACTGTGCGGAGAAAGATCCTCTAAAAACGGCAGGAAAGCTCATGTTGTGATGCTGGTCCCCCCTGGAAAGGGCATATGGAACCGATTTCAGACCTTGACACCTAGAGGCTAGTTCCTGCAAACCCGGAAAATGCCCCTAAACCATTTGCTACTCGTCTCTCGCAGTCGTGTCCATCAGTGCACGGTCCTGGGGGCTGGGGGTCTTGGAGGGAGGAGCATCCAGGAAGGTGCTCCGGGGGCGCTGTTTTCTGGGTTGGGCTCTTCTCACAAGCTGGGGGTGGGGGTCGTAGTAGGCTTGTCTGGAACAGCTTGCGCTCCTAATTCCACTTCTGAGTGTTGTTATTGTCTGCTCCCCAGAACAGGTACTCCCGGCGACGTGCCCCCCTGCTCAGGACGCACGCAGCACGCTCACAGGTAAGCATGCCACATGCTTCTTGGTTATGTGAAAGCTTTATGTCTTAAGGCAGAATAAATCAGCTTAAAGTTTTAAAGATGAACAGCTCCGATAGCAAAAATGCATTTGTGTGTAAGTGTGTATTATGTGCACACATTACACCCTCACTCAAACTATTTATTATAAAGTGCCTGCATTGCATATGTTACAGCTGAGCTGTATTGCTATTAACTGTTTATTTTTAATATGAGTTTGTGATATATACACACGCTGCATGCACTTGTGTCTTTGTGCGCGTTCGGGTGTTTTATGTCTTGGAGGAAATGTCTTTTTTTACATTTCATTTATCACCTCCACCCACTTTCGGAAAGGCCCTGCAGTGGTGCTGTTCTGGCAGAGGGAGAGGGTGTTAAACATAACAATGTGATTTATGGCCTCACAAAGTTTTGTTTACATGAATTAACTCCTAATTACAAGTGCTCTTTTTACTTGGAAAACACGACAAAAAACAAAGCTCTTCCTGGGGCCCTGGTGTGTGTTTCTTTCTTTCGTTCAGTTCATCTGGCATGTGTTCTAGCCGATTATAGCTTTGCACTATGTACCCTTCTCCTTTGTCAGCCATGCTTTTTAGTTCAAAGAAAATGCTGAGATGCCGGTTTCCATTTTAAGGAAATGACCTGGTTTCTTTATAAATACTGACAACACTATACAATTTCATCCGCAATGGAGGGGTGGGGTCAGAACCAAATGACGTATCTACACCCAAATGTTAGCTGCACACAGAAGTGAAAACGGTACCTTCACGGGGCCACACTAGAGACTGATGCTCGCACTTCATGCCTCCTGATCTGGTTTCGATGAATTGCTTTTCGTTATGAGTGGCAAAGGAGAACATCCGACGCATTTTGTTTCTCGGGTCCTGGAACCCCGCTCCTATGTTTAACTGTCCTGATGAATTCTCCTATGGACTCCACTTAGAACATAAAAGCCCAGGGTTTTTAGCATGCAATAAAGTATTTAACCAAGAAAAAAAGGAGCTCATCATTTAACGGTCAAGAGTCAAGGGGCCTTATTTATGAAGGCCTTGCACCACCAGTGCGTCACTTTTTCCCATGTTAAAAGTGACGCACCGGCGGCGCAAGGCCTTTATAAATAAGGCCCAAGGTTCTTTAGTAGACGTGTATTTTCCAAACCGAAGAGATCTTTCTATACATGAAACAAAGTGTACATTTCAAAGTGGATTTACTGCTGCAAGCCGAGATTTCGGATCAGAACCGGGTGTCTCTCCAAGTCAGGGGATGGGGCAGTCCTTTAATGAGGTAGGAGAGTTGAACTTTTACAATCATCAAAATAGAGAACGATAATAGCGGTTTCGTTTTTACACACACAACACACACGTATTTGTTCGTGAATTTATTTCCGTCCCTTTAGCAATTCGGACCAAATCCATTTGTGAGGCAGTGTCATGGGAATTGCTCCCTTGTGACAATGCATCTTTGGTTTGTGGAACGCGAGGCTTGGACCAATTGCGTCTCATTTCCCGAGGCGAACCGCTATATATATTGCAAGAGTAAGACTTGAGATCCCAGGCGGCGGATTTTTGTTTACTGAAAATTGCTTTGCATTACATTTCCTCTGCCTTCGAATTATTTTTGCTGGCCTCCAGCTAAACTCGGACGGCTTTTTTCTTTTTTACCAAGCGCCTGATCTGCTCAGGAATGAAATCTGAGAAGAAACTACAGGGCTGTGAGTGCCCATAATTTCATTGATTAGAGTTGCCACTGAAGTAAATTGATATTAATGGACATTTTTGGATACTAAACTATCTCTGCTGCTGCCTCCTGTGTTTGTTTAGATTTCCACTGCTAGGAAGCCTTTAACTGATCTACTCGCCTCTCTGTTCATTTGCATATGGCAGACTAATTGTATTATGAATCGGGCCCCTTCCGCAGGCTCATATTTCAGGTCTTGTGGTCTGTTGATAAGGCCCTGTTAGGTGAAATTAACTCCTCTCCAGCGGGGCTTTATTCCTGCTAACACGTTTTAACATCAACCAGAGTGGTCTCTCAACCCTCCTGTCGGGGGCATTAGAAGACAGGGCAGCCAGGAGATTCGGAAAGGGTAGGGGTTTGAGCTGGGAGCTGCAAGGGTCTGGTCAACGGGCTGCATACTACGGGTCACTGACACCCTGTTAAAGATTGCCAGGCCCCTTCAAGAATCAGCCATTACATATTAACTATGTGGCTCAACAAGCGGGGAGCTGTGTGAACCCAAGTGCCACTTTTTATATGCTGATGAGTTTTGTGGAGATGAAAGGAAACGCCTGGACTGTATACAACGTGCCTAAAGGCCTGGGTATCCTAATCGGAATCCACAATTACTAACCTCCAAATGAGAAAAAAATGCAGCAAACCGCGGTTTCCCCCTGTGCCTCTGCCAGGGTGCTTATCTGCTGTAAACACAGTTGTAAGATAGTGAAGTCAGACTCTAGTGACTGAGGCCCGATTAGGCTTTGCATAACACTTACTAATGTCATCAATGAGGCCAGGACATTACGCAGGGCGAGCCGGGCACACAGACGTGCACTCGCCATTTCCCAATGAGTAGCTGCAGTTTGCCTGGCTCGTCCTTTCTAGGTATATGGGAACACCTAGGGCCTCATTTATGAAAAGTGACGCATCGCTGCGTGAAAACAGCGATGCGTCACTTTTCACTGCGCACTCCTTGCGACACCAATGATGCGTCATATTTAATGTATGACGCATCATGTCGCAAGGAGTTACAGATACGTCAGTATTTCTGATGCATCTGTAAGCGCAAAAGTGACGCATTGCTGGAGTGTGTCACAAAAGTGACGCAACTCCAGCAATGCGTCCTTTCACATGGGGAAAGCCCCATGTGAAAGGGCTTGCGTCAGTCTTACGTCTGCTGTGAGGCAGGCGCAAGATTTTGACGCAACCGCATCCTAAAAGTGATGCAGTGAAATCTCATAGATTTCACTGCGTCACTATTACGAGGCTTTTTGCGGGGGAACGCCCCCTCTGCATACATTATACCTGACGCAGGTATAATGTGGCGCAGGGGTTTAAAAAGTGACGCATCTACCTAGATGCGTCACTTTTTAAATATGGCGCAACAAGGCGCATGTTTCACGCTGCCGATGCGTCACAAAAAGTGACGCATCCGCAGCGCAAAACTGACGCAAGGCCTCTAAATGAGGCCCCTAGTCTCTGGCTCCTACACTGTGCCTACTTGCCTGACTAGCACATCTGGCTCCTACAACTACTGAGACAGAGAGCTGGGTCAATGCAAACTGCTCACTCAGCAGGGAAACATCCCTTCTGAGTGTCGGAGGCCTACGCCCAAACATCAAACAGCACATACACCCAGAAGACACCATTTTGCTACCAGGCCCCTGATAAATCGGCAAGATGGCCCACTATTGTCCTCTGTGTGAGAGAGCGTGGGTGTGAGCCGGCCCACCGCCCAGCTCCCTCGCTAGCAAAGTGCAAGCTCAGGTTATCGGCCCCAGAGAGGGGGAGACGGTCCTCGCAGGCCCTGCTGCTTCGCCCAGCTCCTCCCTGGCCTTGCAACAGGATGTGAGCTGCCCCTAGCTTGGGGCCTCCAGACCTCGCCTCGGTGCCAAGGGCAGCCACCCGCTCCTCCGCCGCCTGGAAGCGCCAAGACACAGCTCCACTTCTCCTCGAGGCTGCGCAGCTTTTCGGCGCAGGCGAAATCTATTGTTTACTATATGGGCTTCAGGAACGTCCCCTGGCTCCCATTGGCTAGCTCCATAAATGGAGGCTAGCCATTGGGAGCCGGATCTGTCCGTCAAGGCCGGACCAGATTCGGGGGCATTCCCGTGATTTTTTCCCTCTCCACCCACTTCTGATCGTCATCGCGGCGGTGGGTGTGTTATTTTTTTTTTTCGAGTCGGCCTGTTTTCTTCCTTTTACAACTGTCTGTTGTTGGAGTTGGCTGCAAGATTCGAGTTCCCACGAGGCGATCAGGTAAGGAGCATTTTGTTTATAAATGTGTTTTCACTTTGTAAGTTTACGTATTTTGTCCTGTGCCCGTTCCCGGCCCCCCCCCGCTGTCCGTGCGCCGTTCCCGCCCCCCCTTCCCGCTGTCCGTGCGCCGTTTCGCCCCCCCCCTCCCGCTGTCCTGTGCCCGTTCCCGCCCCCCTCCCGCTGTCCGTGTGCTCGTGGTGCTTGTGCTTGTTTCTTTCTTATTTTTTCTTTTGTCTTATTCAGTCCGGGTGATAAGTAGCCATGATCGTGCCATGACTCAATCTCTCAATGGGAGTGGAAGTTACTGCGTCAAGCAGGTTTATATAAATATATTTAAATTAGTGCTTTCTCTTCGCACTCAATTGTCACGCTTTAGTGCAGCAGCAGGAGTTCGCAGATGATTGTCTGGCACAATTGTTGCTACCGCTCAGAATGCGCCTTTCTAATATGCGCTTCTTTATGTATACTGGATGTTTTTAGGACGTTCCCCACATACGTATTAGACCTTTAGGAAAGGACCGTTCACACGCGACCCTCTGTTAAATGGGATTTCGAGGGCATAATGTATGGGGTATTTTTAATATGACATTTGTTCCCCCTTTTTTCACAGTCTTTTTTTCACAGTCTCTTTTTCAAATTCTGTTTTCTCAGTTTTTTTCTTGTGATCGATCCTTTGATTGACAATTCGTTTTAGCCAGGTTAATATGGCCGCCGGGTCCTCGATAGTAAGAGGAGCTCCTTTGTTGAAATTTCGTCCTTCATTTATGTTCACGGTCACATTCTGTCTTGTCACTTCCGCTTACGGAGTTGGAAGTCGACGCGGGAAAAAAATGGCCTTTAAAAATGGGTTTGCATTCGGGTTCTTCGTTTGGATCCACCAACCTGTGTTACCATGCCGGGAGGTCGTTATCATTGACCGGGGTAAGTTCTATATGCACACCGCTACTTACGCTCGAGTAACATCTAATTTAGAGTGTGGTGTCATCCTGTTTGTAACTTTCTGTAACTCCCAGCGTGTTTAAAGTTAATTTCCGCTGTAAGGATAGCTTTGGGAACCACGGTTATTTGCTGTTGCATATAAGATAAGGATGCTTGTACTATATATTGCTGCAATAATTTCTTTCACGGCACCCCGTGTTTTTATGCCTAATATTTACAGGCTCATATGCTCTCCTCTGTGAGTGGCACACAACATGCAATTACCTCGGACTGGGGCCATTGCATTAGTTTTAAATTAGCATTTACGACAATGTGGTTTTGTATGTTGTGCACGGACAGTATGCACACTTCAATCCAGTGTGTGGCTTGTAAATGTACAGCTGCTTGTTTTCCTGGCATATTATCCTATCGACATATCGGATTGCCTTCTTGACATCTATATGTATTTTAAATTCTCTAATAGAACTTTAAAGGTCCGCGTGGCTGCTGTTTGGATTTAGACGCAGGCCATGGTCAGTGCTAGTTTAATGTGGGGGATAGGATATATGTCTCGACACTATCGGGGCTAACTAATACTGAAATGAGCTTGGGCAGAGGTGATTATCTAAAACTTTCATTGCACTATTAACTCGCAGCTGTCTTTTCTTTCAATCGCGTAATATTTGGTATTAGCAACACATGTTGCCTGCTTCTATTATAAATATAGATCAATTTAGGGTAGTAATGTTATCATCATGGCATATGTATTTCAGATGCCATATTTATGGGGCTTCTCTTTCCCCTGCAGCATCCTCTTTTATAGAAAGGAGGCAATACATACTGATCAAAAACTTTACTTCGCAATCAATTATCTTGGCGTATATCGGAAGGGCCAGGTAAGACATTGGGGGCTTTTTATCTTCTATTGATACACTCTGTTTTTGGCGTTTTTTTGTCGTCTGGCATTAAGTTTTTCTTTTCAATATAGGAGGTGATATATATCTCTAAGAAGTCACTTTTCATCGTTTGACTCAGGAGAGTTCTTCTGTCTCAGGTAAAGCATCACGCTATTGCTATCGTTATGATCCTTTAAGCTCTATACATCTAGTGATTTGTGGTTTTGAATTCTGCACGTTGATACAACTTGTTGAGATGATACGCCGATCAAGCTGGCCTTCTTTGTGATTTAGATAATAGCTGCAACTAGAATATTATAATACGGCCCGCTTACTAATTTCACTATTTACTTTATATTACGTGTTTCACAATGTGGTCACAGCCAAGAGCTCAGTCTGACATGTTCTGTATTTTTCTTAATGTATTTCTTTTTGCACTTTGGAGTTTTTGGATTTCAGTGCTTCCTTCATTGGTAGTGGACTGGGTTTTCTCCTCCTTCTTGCTCTCTCTCTCCTGCCATCCCTCTCTTTTCTGCCTTCTTACTCCCTCCTGCCCTCCCTTTCCACCTCTCTCTTCTGCTGTCTTTCACCTTCTTGTCCTCCATCTCTCTCCTGTTCTCTCTTTCCTGTCCTCTCCTCCTCTAGCCCTTCTTCTCCTTCCCGCCCTCCCTCTCCTACCTGCCACCCTCTCCTTTCTGCCCTCTCTCACACACTCCTACCTTCCCTCCTGTCCTCCCACTCCTTCTTGCCCTCCCTCTCCCTTCTGCCTATTTTCCTTCTTGCCTTCCCTCTCTCTCCAGCCCTCTCTTCCTTTTGACCTCTCTTCCTTCTTCCTTCTTACTCCTGCCCTCCTACATGCCCTCCCTTTCCCTTCTGTCCTCTCTCTTGCTCTCCCACTATTTTCTGACCTCCCACTCCTCCTTGCATTTTCGCCTCCCTACCCTACCTCTGTATCCTCCCCACTCTTCTTTGCATATGCCTTCTCAACATGCGCTATCACTGCACACAGCCTCTCAGCACACGGCCTCTCTGCACATGCCTCTCTCCATATGATCTCTCTGCACAGGGCCGTGTGTAGAGAGGGCAAGTGAAGATAAGGCATGTGTAAAGAGGGCGTGTGCAGAGAGGGTGTTTTCCAGATAGGCACTCCATATTTCTGTGTAAAGTAAAACACATCAACGTTTTACACATAATTCAAAGAAGTTAGAAAAGACCATTTGTCAAAAGCAATACCAAAAGCACAAACTTTAACAAAGGCGAAACCATTGCATTGTAAATGCTTGTTTTTTCTTGTTCTAGGCTTTTGCTCTTTAGACTGTTGGAGTGTGCGGTTTTGTTACTGGTGGTTCTGCTGTTTGTGTAGTTGCATGTGTTTTGTAAGTGACCTTTTTTGTACTATTTCAATGTAAATGTGTTTTTTGCAAAGTGTGTAATAATACCAGTATGTTCTGTTTCTGTTTTTTCTGATTGTAAAACATGTTTTGCATTAGTGCTTTTTTCTTTTTTCTAGTGGGATATCGTTGACTATTTGCTGTGTCTTTGCAGAGTTGGTGCTGGTGAGTGTAGCTGTATTTTGTAAGTGAATTGTATAGTTATTCAGTTTATAGATCTTTGTGATAAAGGCTTACATTTTTTTACCTACTTTGCACAGTGTTGGTTGTTGAGTTGTTTGTGCAGTCTCCTTTCTTAGTGAGCATAATGGCTAGTCGCCGGATTGCCGCTCAGCAAGTTGTTGGAATGCTTTTTGATTCTTTCTCTGACCATGGTGCTGAGAGTGACTCTGATTCTGAGGCAGAGGTGGGAGGTGAAGATTCTGGTAGTGAGCTTTTTCTCCACATGGCATTGTCTGATGATGAAGATACCCTGAGTGCTGATGAAGCTACTTTTGGTGTGGATGAAGTGCTTGTGTTAGAGGAGGACATTGCTGCGCCGATAGTGCGGCAAGAGGCATCTGGGGTGCAGCCTGGGGCTGCTAGACTTCACGTTGGTATAGTGCGGCAAGAGGCATCTGGGCTGCAGCCTGGGGCTGCTAGACTTCCAGTTGGTGTAGTGAGACAAGAGGCAGCTGGCCGGCAGCCTGAGGCTGCAAGACTTGTCATTGAAAGTTCTGACCTCTGGGTTGCCCCAGGCATGGTGCAGCCGGCATTGCCTGAATTTACTGGTGTTCCAGGGTGTAGGGTGAACACTGAAAACTTTTTGCCAATTGATTTCTTCAAGTTGTTTATGGATGATGTGTTTTTGGCAGAGATTGTAGAGCAGACTAATTTGTATGCAGAACAGTTTTTGAGGGAGAACAGTGCCAGCCTTAAGCCCCACGCTAGAGCTACCCGGTGGACTCCCACAAATTTGGAGGAGATGAAAAAGTTTTTGGGTTTAACTTTTTTGATGGGCTTGCTTAAGAAACCATCAATGGCTTCATATTGGTCTACTAGTCCCTTGATGGCAACAGCTATATTTCCGGCAGTCATGAGTCGTGATAGGTATTTGCTTCTGCTTCGGATGATGCATTTTGTTGACAATGGTTTAGCTTTGCCACGAGATCACCCTGATTGTGACCGTCTTTTCAAGATTCGGCCTGTCATTGATCATTTCGTTGATCGATTTCCTGAGATCTTTGCTCCTGGGAAAGAAATTGCAGTGGATGAGTCTTTGGTGTTGTTCAAGGGCCGCTTGGTATTTAGGCAATACATTCCTAGTAAGAGGGCACGCTATGGAATTAAGCTTTATATGCTGTGTGACAGTCGGACTGGCTATGTCTCTAATTTCAGGGTGTACACCGGTAAGGAATCCCAGATTAACCCCCCTGGTTGTCCGTCGACTTTTGGAGTGACTGAGAAAATTGTGTGGGAACTTGGTAGAGGATTTTTCAACAAAGGCCATCTTTTATATGTAGATAACTTCTACACTGGTGTGCGGTTGTTCAGGGAATTGGCCAAAGTGGACACTGTTGCTTGTGGCACAATCCGCTCTAACCGTAAAGGTTTCCCAAAATAACTTGTTTGTCAAAAGCTTGCTCGGGGACAGTGCAGTGCATTGCGTTGTGAGGAGCTTTTAGCTGTGAAGTTTTCAGACAGGAGAGATGTCTACATGTTGACTTCCATACATGATGAAAGCACTGAAGCGGTGACTGTTTGGGGTCAGGTTGCAGAAGCGAGCAAACCTGTGTGAATTATAGACTATAATAGGCACATGGGTGGTATTGACAGAGTAGATCTGAGGTTGGAACCATATGCTGCTCTTCGTAAGTCTTACATTTAGTACAAGAAGTTGGCTATCCATCTTTTCCACTTGGCAACCATTAATGCTTTTGTTGTGTTCCAGCAATCTTGTCCTCAGTCAAAGATAACTTTTGTAAAGTTTCAGGAGTCTGTAATAGGCAGCCTTGTTTTAGTGGAACAGGCAAGTGTTCCTAGAGTTGGAGTGGTGGAGGATGTTGCCAGATTGAAAGATCGCCACTTTCCTGATCAAATTCCTCTTACAACCTCAAAAGACTCTCCCAGTCGGAGATGTAGAGTCTGTTGGCGAAGAGGTTTGCAGAAGGAGGTTCGTATGTACTGCCCCGACTGTCCTTTTAACCCTGGGCTGTGTGTACCTGCTTGTTTTTAGAATGTATCACACACAAAATAATTTTTGGGAGCATCCATGAGTGGTAAAGTGAATTGGCTGGTCTCTATTCTTTAAACCTTATTGTTCAGTTTCAATGTTGGCATTTGTGTAGTGTATTTAGATTTAGTTGTTGTGTTAGTAGATTTGTGTCAATTTGCAATTTGTTTTTGTTTTTTATTTGTATTGAAAAAAAACTAAAGTATGATGTTGGTTTGCGTGTAGTGTCCATTGACGGTGTGCATGGTTTGGCGCTTGGCTGGCGGTGTCTGTGGACTGGTGCTTGGCTGGCGGTGTCTGTGAACTGGTGCTTGGCTGGCGGTGTGCGTGGTCTGGTGCTTGGTTGGCGGTGTGCGTGGTCTTGCGCTTGCCTGGTGGTGTGTTGGGATTGGTGCTTGGCTGGTGGTGTGCCTGGGCTGGAGCTTGGCTGGCGGTGTGTGTGGAGTGGCGCTTGCCTGGTGTTGTGTGTGGACTGGTGTTTGGCTGGTGGATTGTGTGGTCTTGTGTTTGGTTAGCGGTGTGCGTGGTCTTGCGCTTCCCTGGTGGTGTGTTTGGATTGGTGCTTGGCTGGTGGTGTGCCTGGACTGGTGCTTGGCTGGCGGTGTGTGTGCAGTGGTGCTGTCCTGGCGGTGTGTGTGGACTGGTGCTTGCCTGGCGGTGTACGTGGATTGGTGTTTGGTTGGCGGTGTGTGTGGTCTTGCGCTTGCCTGGTGTTGTGTTTGGCTTGGTGCTTGGCTGGTGGTGTGCCTGGACTGGTGCTTGGCTGGCGGTGTCTGTGGACTGGTGCTTTCCTGGCAGTGTGTGTGTGGACTGGTGCTTGGCTGGCGGTGTGCGTGGTCTGGTGCTTGACTAGCGGTGTGTGGTCTGGTGCTTGGCTGGTGGTGTGCGTGGACTGGTGCTTGGCTGGCGGTTTGTGGGAAGTGACTTAATGCTGGTTACTACACACAGTGCTAGCTGAGCGTCACTCCATGTAATCCATGACTTTGTGTAGTTGCTGTGTCAGGAATGTGTGAATGTGAAAGTGATGGGCCCTTGATTGGCGTTGTCTGCTGGTGGAAGTGTAGTAATGTGATGGGTCCGCAGCTGGCGGTGTGAATGTTTTGTATGTGTCACATGTATGAAAGGTGTATGAATGGCCTGTAAAGAGGTTGGTGCCTTGTCGTGGCTTTACAGCTCACGAGCTGTGAGTCAATGGTTCTGTTTCTTGTCCTTTCCATTATTAACAGTGTATTTCATTTTTTGTGAAATCACTTGCTAATACAAAGGTATATACTGAACCATCACTCACCCTCGTGCCAAATCTAACCAGTATGTATGTTTGAAAACTTGATGTCTGTGTATTTTTATTTTTTTTGAAGCAGGACGCACTTTGTCACTTTTTTTGTAAATGTTGTGATGTGTAGATTTTGTGCCTGGTGGTGTGAATGGTCTTCTGTGTGTCTGGTATGAAAGGTGTGTGAATGGCTTGTAAAGCGGTTGGTGCATTGAAGTGGCTTTACAGCTCACGAGCTGCGAGTCATTGGTTCAGTTTTTTTGTCCATGTAATTGACAGTGCATTTCATTTTTGTGAAATCTCTTGTTAATTAAATTATGTATACTGAACCATCACTCGCCCTCGTGCCAAATCCAACCAGTATGTGTGTGTGTTTGAGGAATAGATGGCTGTGCAGGGATCTTTTTTTTTTAGTCTCTCTGCCAAGGTGTACATTCCTCCTACGAATAACCTACCAATTGTAGATATTGTTAAACCAATGGGACTACATGGTGATGTCTCTCTGGTGAAATCTAACAATTAATTTTATCCACAATATCCTGCAAAACTCACAATGTCCGTCATATTTTCCTTGCAATTTTGTGCAATATTTCTAGGTTGTGCAGATTTATGCAAGTAGTGGTCACCGTAATGCGAGAAACAATACATCTGTTCATAATTAGATGAACCTTGTAAATAATCATGTTCTGTAAATTTTGCTGACATCACTAAATCCGACATCATATTATTTATACTTTCAAAATCCCAATCATCAGAAAATGTACTAGGTTTTACAAAGTCACTTAATGAAACCTTGAACTGGTTAGGATATTTCAAGATTTCGACCGGGCCATATATTTCATAGTCAGTTTTGTCCCATACTACCCCGCCGGGTATTGGAATGGCTGTGAAATTTACTGATTAAAGTTTTCTTTTCTCGATGTGAGATGATTTGTGTGGTGTCACGACTAAGTTGATGTTCTGACTTGCTGTGTCCATTGAACTGTATTTTCTTTCAATGAATTTTCCCAAACAAAGTACCATGATGAGCCAAAGCAGGAGGAAAAACACGCCTAGCCCAAACCAGAACTCTAACCATGGAGAAACAAGATAAATTTCCTTGAGTTGATGAAAGAGTTCTGTTGTTTTTCCTTTAAGAGTCTTTGTTTCTGGCGTCACTTCAGGGTTGTCTTGATCTTCAGAAAAGTTATCGAAGTTGATGAAGTAGCCAGAGGCAGTTCTGTCAATTGCTGGAATCGCATTTCCTGTTTGATTTTCATTAGCACATTCTGATGCCACATCATTGTAGACTGGTGTTTCTTGACGAACTGTTTCAATCTGTGTTTCAAGAGGCACGAGTTCCATGGCATTATTGCATAGTCCCTCTCTGTGCACTGCAGGTTTATCAAATGTGATTAGTCTTTCAGTTTGAACCTCTTGGATTGTTGCAAATTTGGGTATTCTGTTATTTCTTGGGAGTCCACTTGGCCTACTGTTGATTATAGGCCACATGATTGTGGTTTTACCAGGTCGATTGATACAACTCTGTTTTCCTTTTTACCAGCAAGGGGCGGTAGTACTACTGATCTTGTTCCGTTGATTGCTAAGACACGGCCCAAATTCCTTCTTCACCGCTATTTTCTCTCTGACTAGATCCCCAATCTTTGGAATCCAGACAGGCCTTGCTGGGGCTGGTGGTGCCTCTTCAGTGGTAGTTGGCTGTTGCTTTATTTTTATGTTGCTTAAGGATTTTCTTGTTTCATTCAAGTCCTGCAAAACAGCCAAACGATCTTTGATGTCAAAGTCTTTATTCTTATCTTTTACCACTGATACCTGACTATCGAGGTCCTGAATATGCATTCTAGTTCCGAACAATAGTTCGTACGGGCTGAAACCTTTTAGAGAATTTCTTGGCAAATTATTTAGACTAAGTTGGACACTTATTAAATGTTTGACCCACCTATCACCCGAACCTAATACCTTCGCTGTTATAGATTGCTTTATGTCTCGGTTTTTTCTTTCCACTACATTGTTCCCTTCTGGGTGAAATGGACAAGAGAACCGCAACCCAACACCCATACTGGCCATGGCCTCCTTATAGACTCGAGAGCTGACAGCAGGACCCTGGTCAGAATGGAACATGGCAATTGCGTATGTGCCGATAAAGACTCGCAAATCTTTTATAACCGTTTTGGCGTCAGCCGAGCGCTGGGGCCACATTTTTTAAGTGAATGTAGTCTAAAAACATATTAATAGGACGCTGGATTGCATATAGACAGCATTACGCTACCTACATATCAGGCCATGGCATTACTGCGCTTGACTCATTGCTGCGATCTCTATCGCAGTCCGGACAGTTCTTCACATATTTATAGTCGTTCAGGCTCATCCCCGGCCACCAGTACTCTGATTGTAATTCAGTCAGAGATACCTTCATCTGTATGTGCCTTAGACCTTCACCCATGTGTGCGTCTGCTATTAATAACTTTCTCCGGTTCGTGTTTGGAATTACCCTATCCCCCACTCCAGGGATTCGAGCAAAAGGAACGGAGTTTGCATCAATTACGTATGCATAATTGAGTGGATAATTCACGGGTAGCGCTGCAGTTTCCTATTAAGGACGTTTTTACTGCCAGCATGGTTTCCCCGTCTATGTATTTTTCTGAACGCTTTTTTGTGGCTACGGAAGCCGGTTTAGTTGCTTCCGCTGAGGCTGTAATAGCCAATGAATTCCCTGCAACGTGAACGCCATCACGTCGAAGATTCTGTGCGTGTATCATGTGAGTCTTTAGTAGTTCTTTCTGTAAAAGAACTACTTGTTTCCAAAGCATTTTATGCTTGATTGTGTCACCTGTGTCATCTTTGTAATCATTTTGAACCCAGTTCTGCAAATCATTATTGTAAGAATTGACGCAAAAATGCGAATCGCACACGATTAGTGTCGGGAATTCTAGGTCGGCATTTTCAAGCGCCATCTTCAAAGATCTAATTTCAGCTCGCTGAGCTGAACATTTTCTCAGTGATTCAGTTTTTGTTATTTTCGGTCTGAATATACCGCAGAGCCAGCGACCTTTAACAATCGCGCAGGCTGCATCGTAGGATTTGTTTTCTACATTGTAGTGCTGTACAAATCTGTCTGTATATATTATAAGAGAGTACTGTTGTAGAGGTAGAATTTCGATTGGCAGAGGATATTCTTTTTCATATGTTAAATCATTCAGTTTTTTCATGTTCGGGTCATAGTAGTATTTCACTTTTTTAGTTTCAAGAGTGTTTCCCCACTGTATCCACTTCGGATCTAGTGACACTGTAGGCAGGTTTACTGGGCTGAATAGTGCTTTGAAGGCTGATTCTTCTGTAAGGACCGTTATACTTCTACCTTGGGCAAAAGCTCTCTCTTTTGCCACTGCCGTACGAAATGCTTTTACAGAATTCTCTGTAAGACTGAATGTTTTCTCTGCTTGTGTGTACAAGTGAGATTTGTAAGCTATTGGTACCGTTTCTCCCTCATTAGAGGTCAGGTATGTGAATCCGGATCTTCCTGGGATGACTCGGATTACAAGGTTGCGTTTATTGTAACGTGTTTCTAATTTTGTTTTAGCTAACATGTCTGTTTGCAGTGATCTCAAAATTTCTGTGTGTTTTTGAGTCCAGTTGATTGGTTTAAAATCAGGTTTAATTAATTCGTAGAGAGGTTTAACCCTCTCCGCATAATTTAGAATGTATGTTCTTCCAAAATTCAGGAAACCTAGAATCGATTGTAAGTTCTTCAGCGTTTTTGGTGCTTGGAGTACAGCGCACTTCTCTAAGAAGTTGTCCGCTAGGCTTTTTCCTTCACTTGATAATTCGTAACCTAAGAATAGTACTGTCAGATGGGCAATTCTTGACTTTTTAAAGTTGAATTTGTAACCCTCTGCTGCGAACCCATGTATTATGGTGTTCGCTCTTTTCAAGTGAGCATCCAAGTCGTTGTCTGTTAGATAGATGTCATCAACATAAGATAATGCCTCATCATCATATATTTGCAGTAACTCTGTTACTCTAGCTGAGAATAGTCCTGGGCTGTTCTTGAATCCCTGTGGGAGCCTACAGAAATTTTTCTGTGACCCCATTATTGAGAAAGCGGTCAAGTACCTGCTTTCTGGGGCAATATTTTGACAAAAGAACCCATTAGATATATCTAATGTTGTTTTATATTTTTTGCGAACTATGTTATTCATTAGTGCAGCACTATGCGAATTTTTTATGCTGCAAATGTTTTGCAACATGAGTTAAGGTGTCTGTAGTCCAAGACTAGACGATATGAATCGTCTGGTTTGGAGACAGGAAACAAAGGATTGTTCATTTGAGAGGTGCATGTTTCAATCACCCCCTGGTATTCAAGTTGATCTAAAATCTCCCTGACTTGTTTTTTAGCTTCTTGCTTAATTGGATACTGCCTTTGTGCAGTCGGTTGATTTTTTAAATGGATTTTGTGAGGAGGAGAGTCCTCATCTCATCCTACATGATTTTTATATAATGCTGGTGCTTGGGCTACTGCCCATTTCCTTGCATATATATATTTTGTGTGAATCGGAATGTGATTCGAGAAGGCAGGCATAATCATTTCTTCGCCATGAGGGCACTCCCTGACAAACTCTGGGGGCCAATCTTTTTCAGCTAACAGGATGTCATAGCCTTTTGAGAGGTTATCCCAAAACAGACCCCTTATTTTCCTAGTCTTATCACCCTCTATACGCAGTGTTATTTCGTATATCTTATGAGGTTCGCTAACTCTGGTGTCCGCAGTTTCTACTTGAATGTATTCATTCGTGTCCACTGTCTCCAGATGACTCATCAGGATCTTGCGAGCTATGCTGATTTCTGCTGCACTGTCTAGCATTGTCTGTGCCCACTCCCCGTTTTTCAGCTGTGTCCTCAGTATTCTCGGCATGTTCGATTACTCTAATACTGGCTACCTTCTTTTTTGGAAATTCTAATTTTTTACTTTGAGCAGGTTCCTTGTCTTTGGACTTGGTGTGCTCTCCTGGGTCTGACCGTCCTCTTCTTTCCGATTTCTGCGAAAAAGATCGAGAGGGACGAGAATCAATACTTTGATATCTATCAGGCTTTTTCAAGTTATCCCTATTTCTATTGTTGTATCTTTTCTCAGAGGGCTCCCTCTGGGGAGACTGGTGTTCTCGAGTCGGAGTTCTTTCTCTCCGTCGAGGAGACCTTCCTCTGGACTGGAAAACTTTTTCCTTGGGATTGGATTGTTTATTTCCATCCCAGTTCTTTTTAGGAGTGTTTGAATTATTTTTAATAAATAATTTTTCAGGATTTTCGAGTAGTTGGGGTTTTACTGGTTTCCCACCTAAACTATCTCTACCTAATTCTTCATAACATTTTTCTATAATTCTGGCAAGCTCAATTGGTTGATCTGGTATATCTGTTTCCTTCAATTTCTGGCGGATCGCCACAGATGCTGCTTCTCCTTTTATATTGGCTAGTAATATAGCCGAGACCTGTTGAAGTCTTTCAGTAATTTCATACCAAGAGTTAAAGCGGGTTCTGGACCGTATTCATTCTGAATCTGTTTTAGCACATCTGGTATTACCACTATGGACGGAACACCATGTGTTTTTGTGTAAACCTGGTTCAAGATCAAAAAGGGGCAGCCAGAAACATTAAACTTCTACTTGTGGAGAGAAGTAGAAACCACTGAAACCTGCCTAGCCAGTCATTTTCTGGACACTGCACTGGATCAGCTGGGGTTACGGCAACTCTGGGCAACGTTGGGGACTATGGCAAGCTTCAAAAAAAGTGTGAACAATATCGTTAAAAAAGAGTCCATTTTACAAGACAAAGCAGCTTTGGCGGAGAGTTCACATGGCGGGCTCACTATTCAATCTCACAGTAAAGCGACTCCTCAAGCTTATCTACTCGCCAACTTCTCTAAAGCCACCAAAGAGAAGTTTTTGAAATTTAGGTTAGGAGTATTACCAACAGCATACCATCTGCCACCTTGGCTGCGCCCGCCTAAGCCAGCAACGTGCCGCCTGTGCAGGGAAGGAGAGGAGGACATAGTCCACATCATTACCATCTGCCCTGAGCTGATGCGGGAACTCCGGTCACTTCTTAGACCCATTTTTAACACAAACCAAATACAGACGTGCCGACAAGCAGTGCTTGCAAGCTTCTTAGGCGATGGCATTCAATTAAGCTGCTACTTGGTAAAATTTTTAACTGCAGCAGATCTTCGATGAAAACAGCTATCATCGGATCATCGATGAAGCTGTACTGGAACAGAGATGGCGACGACCTGTCAATCCTTTGTGCTCACATCTGTGACTTTGTTTTTAAGCATACAATTTTTTAGCATTTTTTTTTTGCACATACAAGCTCCAAAGAAAAATATCAAAAGGTTATTTACCCTTGTATAAACCAATGAATGTTGAGTCAGGACTATGCACTACAAACATACACTGATCAGGCCTTACGAACTGCTGTTTACCGATAAAAATGAAGAAACAACACTACGGGTCATCAAGTTTGGAGGAGGGGATCCGCTCCGTGATCTTAATGTGCGCTTTTTAATTGAGGATATAAGCCTATTTTAAACTAATGTTTTATTGCTTATAAACGATGCTCATATATCTTTTTTGTAATGGTTTTAATTCACTGCACAATAAAATATACCCATCCTATCCTAAAATGGAGAAATTACAACATAATGTCTTAATGTCAGAAAAACTGAAATTGCTCACGATTGGTTACTCTAGATTTCATCATGGTGTTGACTTTTAATGCATTCCAATCTACCCAATCACAATATAGACAAACTGAAGAAAGCTATCATATTAAATTCAACTTAAATTCAATTCACCCTTAAAGGTACATATTAGAGCCAGATGAACTAAATACTGGTCACAATTTGTGATCAGTATTTTTGTGACCATTGTGGTATTTTGTAAACTGAACTATGCACTAATGAGTCATTTGAGAAATTCTAGATCATAGTCAGTTGCAATTCTACCCACCTCATGAATGTTAATGAGGACCACTGTCTACTCTTAAAAAATAATTGTTTCAGCACTCATAAAAGGGAAGGCGTCCCTTGCGGACCCCATCCCATTTGTGAATGGGTTAACACTACCTTTCAGTAGTTACCAAAATATGGCATACCGTTTGGAAAAGAAGCTACAAGATGCCTGTAGGAAGCTGGCTCTGTATATACTATAACAAAAAGAGGTGTAGTGTGCACAAAGAACAGTGAGTACCAAGAGGTATAGCGGAGGATAAAGTAGATAATACTTAACTCTTAATTTACTGGTAGCTGGGCTGAGCAGTTCGGCTTATTAGATGGCAGTGTAAATGCATTTGTTGTACATGCGCATACAAACCAGGAACTCCAATTCAATTACTAACTCCCAGCCAATGGTTGTAAGAATATTACTTTAGTTTTTTTTATTTAGGAACCAAGTTGAAATCAGTTACAGGTAAGTGGACTTTTTAATCATGCACCGGAGATTGCTTTTTTTAAAGTTGCCCCTGGGGGAGACACGGAAGGCTTTCAGCGTCTCCCCCAGCCCTCCTACCACCCATCTGTGATGTCAGCACGCCGCAAGGCGCTCTGACATCTTTGATTTCCCCACCGGAGCCGTGGACAGCCACAGGTAAGGCCGCGCTCAACTCCGATGGGGAAATCAGGCTGAAAACGGCCTCCCCAGCTTTCAGGGAGGCCTCGTTTGAAAGGAGAGAGTCTCCCCTTTGTATAGGTTTGCTAGGTATCCCTAGGTGTCGGCAGAGCTAGGGTTCAAAATCTACAGCTAGGCACTTTGTTGAAAAAGGGTCCATTTTCACTGCGAAAATGTGGAGTGTTCGCGTTGCGTTTGGGGCCGTTTCCTATGGCGGGTACTTGGGTCTCCCACACAAGTGAGGTACCATTTTTATTGGAAGACTTTGGGAAACACGGAGGGTGGAATTTTGTGGATCCACGCAGATTCTATGACTTTCCACCACAGAAATGTGAGGAAAATGTGTTTTTGTTTGACTTTTTTTTAGGTTTGCAAGGGATTCTGGGTAACAGAACCTGGTGAGAGGCAGTCAAGTCACCCCATCCTGGGTTTCCCTGAGTATCTAGTTTTCAAAAATGTATAGGTTTGATAGGTTTCCCAAGGTGGCGGCAGAGCTAGGGTTAAAAATCTACAGCTAGGCACTTTGTTGAAAAAGGGTCCGTTTTCACTGCGAAAATGTGTTGTGTACACGTTGCGTTTTGGGCCATTTTCTGTAGCGGGTACTTGGGCCTCCCACACAAGTGATGTACCATTTTTATCGGAAGAGTTTGGGGAACACAAGGTGGGTGGAATTTTGTGGATCCACGCAGAATACAGAACTTTCCACCACAGAAATGTGAGGAAAATGTGTTTTTTAAATATTTTGTTTAGGTTTGCAAGGGATTCTGGGTAACATATTCTGGTGAGAGACAGTCCAGTCACCCCATCCTGGATTCCCCTGATGTCTAGTTTTCAAAAATGTATATGTTTGATAGGTTTCCCAAGGTGCCGGGAGAGCTAGAGTTCAAAATCTACAGCTAGGCACTTTGTTGAAAAATGGTCCGTTTTCACTACGAAAATGTGGTGTGTACAGGTTGTGTTTTGGTCCGTTTCCTGTCGCGGGTACTTTGGGCTCCCACACAAGTGAGGTACCATTTTTATCAGAAGACTTTAGGGAACATTGGGTGGGTATAATTTTGAGGATACACACAGATTCCAGAACTTTCCACCACAGAAATGTGAGGAAAATGTGTTTTTTGACATTTTTTTAGATTTGCAAGGGATTCTGGGTAACAGAACCTGGTGAGAGGCAGTCAAGTCACCCCGTCCTGGATTTTTGGGACGTTGCCTGTCGTGGTTACTTGGGTCTCCCACACAAGTGAGGTACCATTTTTATCGGAAGAGTTTGGGGAACACGGGGTGGGTGGAATTTCTGACCTCACCCCATTAGGTCAGAAACCTGTCCGGCGGTGTCTGGTTGACAGGGACCTGTAAGCCAATACACAAGAAGTCATTCGTTTTTCAGGGGGCATCTCTAATATGCCCTCTGAGTGCATTTCATAATAAATCCAACACTGTCATCAGTGTGGGTTTATTATGCTGAGAGGTTTGTTACCAAACTACTCAGTCTTCAGTAAAGCTGTTATGGAGCTGTGGAGTTCTTGTTGACAGACTCCCAGCCTATGCACTCAAAATGGCTTCACTGCACATATAATGTCTTTGAATGGCACAGTCGCTGTAGTGGCACATTGCTCATGCAGCTATGCCCTCACCTGTAGTATAGTGCATCCTGCTTTGGGGCTGTAAGGCCTGTCAGAGGGGTGACTTACCTATGCCACAGGCAGTAATGGGTAGGCATGGCACCAAGGGAGCTGTGCTATCGTCTAGTTTAGTCACAACACATAGCCTGCAATGGCAGTGTTTATGTGTTAGATGTGGGGCCCTTTAGGGGCACAATACATGCTGCAGCCCTATGGGACGCTCTCTAGTCATGAGGCTCTTGGTACCATTGGTGCCTTTTACAAGGAACTTAAGTGGGCCAGAGGTGTGACAACTGTGGAAACGATGGTACAGTTTAGGGAAAGAACACAGGTGCTGGGGCCTTGTTAGCAGGCTCCCAGCAGACACTAAGCCAACTTAGCATCAGGTATGAGGGAAAAGGTTAGGAGATAAGCGTGCAAAAAGGGGCTCTTTCCTACAATGCCCCATCAAATACCATACTGAAATTTTTTTGAATTCCACCTCTGTTCCTGATTTATACATCTGTAGGCAAAAGTGTTCAGTTCCTCTCTGCTTGTCTAATAATTCACTCTCTCCCATGTCCCCGTCACTCTTCAATCAAATAAATGATCTTTTTTTTTTCTCTGGGATAAAATTGGCAGCCTCTTTATCAGAAAACATATTTTCCTAAATGATGTGAAGTAGTGAAAAATGTAAATATCATTCTGAAAATTGAGAAATATTGTTATTCCTAAATATTTTTCCTCATTAATTCAGTACCTGGTTTCACAGTGTGTATGCATCACATTGAGGTTCCAGTGATGTATAACAAGAATGAACATAAAAATACAATTAAAGAATTGAAGCCCATTCTTTTGAGCTTATTAATTGATCTATTTAAGTACATTTCTAGGATTTCCCTCAAGAACTCAATGAAAGTCTAGTGTAATGAGACATTATTAAATTTATCTCATTAAGATATTATGAATTATATTTTAAGAAAATTTTATTTTGGTGCTACGGGTGCAACATTGAGAATTAACCATTGTTGCCATTTATATATGTCTACTTTAAGTTATACATATCACTATAAATAAATTGGGAATGTTTGTCAAGCATTTCCCAAACGTGAGTTCATTACTGTACATTTCCATTGAGCTGATAAGACCAGGCTAGTGGCTCCTCTCTTCCCAGGTAAATCCTGTAGAATCATTGAAATAGGGAAGAAGAGGGTAATTTAGAATTATGTTTACCAGCTTCCTATGGCTGATGCAGCGAAGGCATTGCATGCTGAGTGCCACTAAATGTAGAGTTGTCTGCTTCTTTACTTTACATTTGCCCCCTGAAATGGTGCTGCATCCTTGGCGGAAGCCACTCAAGAGGAAAAAAGAGTGTAGCAGCAGATCTGTCTTCGCCAATATTATCTCCTAAAGCAGGGGGTCCTGTCCCGTTTTAGAAAGAAGATAACTTATGCCCTCATGAGCTGGGTGTGAGATATTTTGCCCGTTTTAAGGTCTCGCTATTGATGCAGTGCACAGCGCTGCAGGCTAGCGAGATCTATTATTATCGACTTGGGTTCGGAAGGGGGACAGGAGATGTGCACTTGCCTGGTCAGGCGATGTGCACGCTCACAGCGTGTCTTCACTGGCGATCTGAGCATGCACCCTGACAGCCCATGTGCACGCTCACTGCTTGTTGTTACCGCCCTTGCACCTTTTTTGGCCGACCCATTGGGACAAGCGCACGCCATCTTGGTTTCGTCCCGTTTGGTGTGTGTGCTTGTATTGTGTTTACTGTCTTTTCATTCGGGTAGAGCCAGCTCCTTCCTTCACTTCCCCCCACCCAAAAGCAAACTTCTCAGAGTAGAGCTTGCCATTCTGCCTCTCGTAGTGCCCAGACAAAGTGTTCTGCCGCGCACCCTCCTCTATCTCTCCCGCTGCCCTCATTTGCTGACCTCATTGTGGCCTCCACGCCCGTACTGTTGAATATTTAAATCCCAATGGGAGTATTGTTATAAACACCCACGAGCCACTCCACGAACTGCTAATCAGCTCTGTGCACGCATTCTTGGTGTGTGACCGCTGATTAGCGTGTTTGGGCAGCCGGCTCGGGCCTCCCTAGATAATGCGGCTGTAAAGGCAACCAATGCAGCCACTTGGTCAACCAATGTGGCAGAGCGGGACTTCCATAATTGTATCCTCCCCGCTCGGCTGACTGACCTGGGAGTTGGGCAGGGCACACGTCAATCCAGTGAGGCAGCAGCAGGTCGCTCGCTCACTCTTTCCAATACGGTGCTACCTGCAAGCTGACCACCCACTGGCAACAGTGCCACTCAATCTCCTTGGGGGTGCAGGAGAATTGACTAGCCCCCATGGACTCCTTGACCTCGGGGGTCCTCACGGGCAACGGTGAACTACTTAGCTGCTGGAGGCAGAGCACTCTCCCTCTGGGTTTCCATGGAGACAGGCCCTTGCAGGGCCCTGGTTGATATGGCAACCCTCCCGCCGTGGTGAGGCTTCACCAAAGACGGGGCCCCACAACGGGGGCTTCAACAGTGCAGCCGGCGTTTTCTCCTTACGGTCAGCGCTCCTTGCCAGCCTGGGTCACTTAGGCAGAGGCCCGCTGGAAATCGTGGTGGAAAATGGTGCGTCCTTGGCAGCCTCCTGGGGCATTCAGCCACGCTACCTTTCACCCCCAGTGTGAAAAGCTTTATTTCTGCTGTGATGTCACCGACCTCACTCTGCTTTTTGTGCATACATAGCTAGCCTCGCTACTGTCTAACTGCTCCTATGACCGCACTTGTTTTAAATGGCTTTGCTCCCGACGTTGCTTCTGTCCTTTAACACAAATTCAGTGTTTCCTTTAAACAGAAGGTGAGCCCGTCGCAGCTTCTGCTATCCCCCCCACATACAAATAACAGTGAGTGATAACACCAAGTGTCTCCATGTGTGTAGCCAGACATCTCCAAACAAAGCCTAAAAAATGGGCAAAAAGAAATGCTTTTGCCTGCTTTATAAGCCTGTTTATCGCGGTTTCCCTTCTTCTGCCTTTGAAACCGGTAAAGTTTCCATAAAGTGTACAGGTTTCAAGTTTAGATCACATGCTGCTGTGTAAAACTCAGTGCATTAAACATCAGGCAACAGTAACAGGCTTACAGCTCGTTTGCCTATGCCTTTATCTGTTTTCTTCGTGTCAACAGTTGTCCAGAAGCGAGTTTTTGCTGTGCAAAAGGCACTGTAAGTACGTTTCATTACAATCAGGTTCTTGTTTGTTAATCTTAGGCGGGTGGGGCTGGTTTTGAGTGGGACCCTCGTGTTGCTGTTTTGATTGTGGCTCAAGGATACAAACATGGTTCTCACTGTTAACAAGAGCCCTCCTTTTTGCGTGATGTTGAATTGCCTGTGCCAGGAAATCTTGCCAATTTCGTGACGAGCGCACACACCGCTGCGGTCATCAATAAGTGTGTATCAGTTGTGAGTCAGCACTCGAAGATCGCATGTTGCCAGGCATCATTAGCACACGCAGTCGCTTTTATCTCTATTATAGTTGTTGCTGGAATGTTAACTATCTTTTTTTGCCGGGAAAAGTCATAACATCTGGTTGTACACGTGCATTTCACGAGAATGCCCAGGGAAACAGTCCTGGTGAAATGAATCCACACCTGACGTGACCACTTGAGATCTGTGATCAGGCATTGCCTGCATTTTTCACTGTTAGTCAGGAAGTGCTCCACGTTGTCACTGTGTTTAATAATACATTTATTTGAACGTTGAAATAGGTAGAAGCACAATTTCAGCGTGCCCCCTCCCCACACACACACTCACAGAAAATTAGGGGCATATTACCAACAACTAGCGATAATTTTTTGTCTCTAACTTGTTTAGAGACAAAAATTATCGCCGCACATCGGCGATTTTTATCGCAGATAAACCTTGCTATTAGCAAGGTTTATCGCAAATGCGATAAAAAACGGCCGCAAAGCATGAATATCGCTGAAAAGTCAGCGATATTCATGCATTATCGAGCAAATGCTCTTAGCCATGTTATCCACCTCCCATTGGATAACATGGCTAAGAACTGCTCAGGGCAGGTGTTAGCTTTTGGAGATATTCCCGCTTAGCGCGAATATCTCCAAAAGTTGGTAATAGGAGATAGCGATGTTAGCGACTGTTTTCAGTCTCTAACATCTTGGCACGCCCACTTTGCATCTCATTAGTGATAAATATCACTGACATGCAAAGTGGGGCCCAAGATGGTCGCTATCTCCTACTAGCTGTCGCTAACTGGTGTTAGCTGCAGCTAGGTAATAGGGAGATAATTTTATCTCCGCTTTCTTGGCTTTTAAAGCCAAAAAAGCGGAGATAAACCCCCTTGATAATATGCCCCTTACTTCACTGGATGGGAGATTTTATTGTAAGCAGAATAGGGAATAATTGCCCCTAGGGCTTGGTAGTCGCACCAGAAATGCAGCTTTTTGGGCATGCACACAGATAAAAATAAACAAATCCGGCTCAAACTGTAATGTTGTTGTTGGCAGCTTTTTAAAGTGTGTTTGCGTTTTGTGTCCTTGGGTGAAGTGCTGAACTATCTCTGTTGGTGGTGTGGTATCTCCTGTTTACATCCTGGAGGAAGCCCCAATCGGTGATAGTCTTCCCATTGCATGCTGTTATGCACTGTTTTCTTTAATGCCTTTCTCCTACTGCAGGCATGACATACTACCCTGCAACTTTCAGCGCGGCAGGCCCTCTTTCACTTTCCAAGCAGCCGAGGACAATGGCGGCCGAGGTGTCGCATTAAAAAGAGAGAGTTTGAGCTATTGGCAGTGTAAATGACAATGCCTTTTATTTGTGTTAATTATCAAAAAGGATAAATAAAAGGCATTGTCATTTACAATGTCAATAGCTTAAAGTCTCGCAAATGCGAGGCCTATTGCAGTGCAAATGCTTGTTCTTTCTGAGACCACCATGTATGCACCACGTATGATATGGTGGACTGGACAGAAATGACGCCAATGGGAATGCTTTAAAGAAGATGTTGTCTGGTCTACTGCCAGGATTTTCCTGATGGTGTGTGGCAGATAATTTGTCAAAAAAACAACCCCCCTCTCACACACACACACTAAATGTGGCAGGGGAATACACTTTTGAATAAAGACAATGTTTTGAAGGCTTACCTCTCCAAATTAGGTATTGAGTCTCTACACTTGCCCAAGAATCCCAAGAGAGTTAATGAAGACATTAGAACAAATCGCCAAACATTTTGGAATCTCTGGATGGTAGTCATATGCCCTTGCATTGTTGAGATAAAAGAACTGTTTACCTGATTTGAAGACCCCATCTCGTTTAAATGGAGTGATTCTGAGTGTCACATTTTTTACTTTTCCAATATATCAGAATCATTTGGGTTCACGGTTGAAAGTGCAGCTCAGTATTGGATTGTCATTGACTATGTATTTGCAAGCCTGCAAAAAATGTTTTTTTGAGTGGGCACCTCTTTGAGATTACAATTCTCTTCCCACCCACCTTCAGTTGCAAACATTTGTAGGAAGCATATAATCCATGTCTTGAGGAACCATATCCCTTAGAAATATTCAGAAATACACAAACAAATTAAACTTACTGCCAACAGCGAGCTCACAATTTTCCCGCTCTTTATTTGGAGGAAGTTTCCAAATAAAGGTAAAGCAAACGGTCCAGGGGGCAGATTGAGTGTCTTGTTCCAGGCATTAATTAGAAACAGGCAGGCGAGCCAGGCAATCAGCAAGGGAGTGACTATTCCGAAGAAATCCATTGTGTTACGCGTTGATTAGATGAAGCTTTTTTTTGCAGAATACTCCCTTTAAAAGAAGAAATAACAAAATTAGATATTACGACAGAGGAATTGTAGAAGAACAGTCACAATAAATGATTTGGGCTGAGCGTACACAAAATAAACATTCTGCTTGAATTGTTGCACAAAATTCACAATGTTTGCTCTTTACGATTATGTGAGGCTGATATGAAACCTCTAGCAGGTCGTGCAGAGAAAATGAACAAGCATTAACATAGCCAATAGGTCTAGCCTTTGGGACATTATAAGTGTTCAGCCATGCAACAGTTGATGTTGGGTTAAGGATATTGTGCAGCATAATTTAATACTTATAAAGTCCCAAAGGTGAGACCTATTGGCTATGCCAATGCTTGTTTAATGTAACTGGTGCTCACGTAAAGCAAATGAATACTTTCGGCTTGAGTTCATGCTACATTATAAAAACTGCAGAATGCACCAAGAAGTAAAAACAAAGCCTTACCATAAGGAATGACAAATAGATAGATACCCATTTACTGGCTGTTTTGTGCAGAGTGAAACTGGAAAACCTTGATAAATTGGAGCATCCCTGCTTAAATTGTGTGATCTTTGGCAAATATTTTATTTCACCAAAACTCTTTGTTCCTTTATTATCGCGTATGAAAGCACTTTCGAATGTGTGAGCTCCGACTTCCAGTTGTACTAAACTATCAAGTTTAATAAGTTTTTATGTATTGTCACAGCTACCACATGTTAAAAGTGATACCATTTTTGAACTTTGAAGAGACTTTATCATATTTTACGTGTTTTTCGTATGAAATACATAACACATGTTAGGGGCTCACCTCGTGCACGGGCTCTAAGATCCAAGCCCGACCCTTGACTCGGCTCTGGCTCGGCTCTCCCTGTTAATTTGTTGTCTAGCCCACCTCTAGCATCTGGGCTATATTATCAGGACAGAAGTTAAGCTACCTAGCGAGTTAGGAATTTAGTTGATGATCAGTAGGAGTAGGTGTCCAGAGACTGATTATCTGATGTACTTCATCACTGTAAATGAGCTTGGGGGAGCAAAATGGAGAGTCCTGGGTGCGGTGAGTAAGGGAAAAGGCACACCAGAGAAAGCTAGAAAACACATGCACTTTGATGGAGTGCTGAAACAAACAAACAAACAAGAATAACGTTTTTGGTGAACTAAATTATTTTGGCAAGAGCACACAAGGAGCAACTCTTGAAGAATCTGATACAAAGTGTCCAAGCAGAAGCTGCCTGAGGCCAGCTCTCTCAGCTTCCCCTTGGCCTGGCCATTTCCAGGGCGCGTGCCCAGTCCCCAACAACTGGCCTTTTTGTGTGCTTGAGCTGTAGTGTGGTCTGTTGTTACTCA
The DNA here is from genome assembly GCF_964263255.1 of Lissotriton vulgaris. Taxonomy (NCBI): domain Eukaryota; kingdom Metazoa; phylum Chordata; class Amphibia; order Caudata; family Salamandridae; genus Lissotriton; species Lissotriton vulgaris. The sequence continues at coordinate 852,277,076 of NC_141697.1, read as the reverse complement.
CTGGCCAGAAGCTTGCAATTATGTTTAAATGAGAGGGGCATGGTGAGGGAGCGGGGAGAGTGAAAATTCAATGAAAGTTAAAGAAAAAACAGAAGAGGACATGTTGGTGGCGCCTGGCTTGATGAACAACATGCCTTGTGGAGCGTCATTTTAAAATCCTTGCTACATTTCAGAATGCCGGTTTCTATTTCAACTTTTTTATCAACAATTGGACACTGTTAGATTTGAATCAAAAATAGAAAAGAAGCCCAAAGGAAAATTCTCTCAAAAAGTATGTGGGTGCGTTATGGTCTGCACTCACTAGTAGTGTACACCAATCACTGTATATGAATCACAAATGCAAGTCCAAATCCTCACCGCTGACCACCAATGTTAGATTTGGGGGTCTCTAGTTGGCATAGGTAGGTACCTGTGACAAATGGGGACCCTTGCGTCTAGTCAGGGTAAGGGGCTACACTCCTAAAATAACCCCTGCTCACCCCCTTGGTACCTTGGCATGAGCAGGCAGGCTTATCTCAGAGGCAGTATGTAAAGCATTTGTGAACACATACAGTACTACAGTGACAACACTACAAATGAACACCCCACAGGTTGTATTATAAAAATAGGTATTTTTATATAGACTTAACACAAGACCAAACAACAACAATCCACAATACTGTACTCAGAAATAGTCTCTAAAAGGTTATAAAATAGCTCAGTTCTCTCAAGTTGTAAATGCAATACTTTACTCTCAATGTACCTTAAATGCGTAACGCAAGGAAAACAAAAGGGTCGCAGGGAAGTTGATGCGTTGGTTCCTTACACGCAGGGGAGTGGATGTGTTGGTTCCTTACTGCTGCGCAGGGGTGTTGATGCTCGCTTCCTTACTGTCTGGGGAGTTGATGCGTCGGTTTCTTACTGCTCTCCGGAGTGATGATACAAGATGGCACCTAGATGCAATACTCTTCTCCGGTGTGATGCGACAAAATGGCGTCTCGGTTGCGATGCGACAACGTTGGTGTGATGGGTGCATGCCCGAAAGCCTGCGGTGACTCGATGATCTTCGGAGCCACGAATGGCCCTGCAACGCGCTTCTCCGGTGATGCAACGATGTCCTCTGTGGCAGCGTCCTGCTTCTCCGGCGATACACCGCGCTTCGACAATGCGATGATGACAGCTGAAGCGGTGGCTCGCTTCCTCGGCGATGCGATGACGCGGCTGCGGCGGCAACATGCTTTTCGTTGTTGCATCGTGCTTCCAGTTCCCAGCAACATGCAGTCTCTCAGAAGGCCCAGCACAACAGCAGTCACTTCAGTTCCCAGCAAGGGAATTCAGGGAGAGCTGGTTGGTTAGGTTTTGTATCCCAGAGACTTCAGGCAGGAGGCAAGCTCTAGTTCAAGCCCCTGGAGATTCTTCTCCAAGTTGATAGGAAGCACACTCAGTCCTTTTCTCCTCTCTTTGGCAATGAAGCAAACACTGCAGGCCAAACACACAGCACAGGGATAGTCTCCTCCTTCAGCTTCCTGGTTCTTCTCCTCAGCAAAGATTTGTCTTGATTCCCAGAAGTGATCTAAAGTTCTTGGGTCTGGGTCCCAATATTTATATTATTTTTCACTTTGTTCTCTAAAGGCAGAGGTGCCTTTGCCTAGTCCAAACCAGTTCTTGTCAGTCCTGGAGCCCTTTGTTGACAAGACTCCTGCTTCCCTTTCAGTGTGTGGGCCAGGGACCTCAGACACACCACAGGAGATGGAGCCAGAGTTGTGGGGGGAAGGCACAGCCCTATTCAGGTCCCAGGTGCAACTCCTCCCTCTCATCTGCATGCAGATCTCTCTATTCAGCCCTGTGCTGACTCGCCCTGTCTCCTGGAATCCCCCAGCCCCTGTCACTCAAACTCCGGGCAAGGAATACACAACCGAGCAGAGGAAGGCTTGGATAGTTAGGCAAGAAAATACCTACTTTCTAAAAGTGGTATTTTCAAACACAGAATGATAAAACCAACATAGCTAAAAGATATATTTTATCATTCTGAGTTCAGACATACTAAACTCGAATTTCTACCTAGTTCCCTGCGTCAGTTAGGATTATAGGATGTAATAATCTAACTGCCCATTCTGGCCTATGAGGAACAGGTAGCCTTGCAATAGTGAAAAATGAAAATGGCTGTAATTCACTATTGGGACATGCTACACACATCAGGGCATGTCCTACCTTTTACCTACAATGCACCCTGCCCTTGGGCCTACCATAGGGGGGACTGATATGTATAAAAGGGAAGGTATAGGGACTGGCAAGTGGGTACACTTGTCCAGTCAACATGGCAGTACCAGACTGCACACAGGCTCTGCAATAGCAGGCCTGAGACACACTTTACAAGCTGCTCCGGTGGGTGGCACAAGCAGTGCTGCAAGCCCACCAGCAGCATTGGATTTACAAGCCCTGAGCACACGCAGTGTACTGTACTAGGGTCTAACAAGTAAACCAATCAAGCCAATCATGGAGTCACTAATCCATACATCAATTTATCATAGAGAGCATGTGCACTGTGGCACTGAACAGCAGTGGCATAGTGCCCAGAAGCATCTAAAACCAGCAAAAACATAAGAGGAAATAGCAAAAAGTGGAAGGGAGACCCATGCCAATGGTGCCAGGTCTAACGGACACCATGAGCAAAGTTAGAAAACGGAATAGAGGGCTGTTAAGGAGTTGTAAAATTAAGGCGGTCTGGAAAGGAATAGAAGCAACAGGATTGAACAGGTGAGAAGAGATAAACAAGTGAAAGAAAACATGAGCGCTTGTGTGGAAAGCATAAGGACAAAGAAAAAGGAGGTCCTAAAATAGGAGCAGTGGATGGACAAGATTACAATAACATATGTCCTGCAGGTTGTACTCAGATTTCAGCAGCCAGCAAACTAACCCACCAGTCTACCTGATTCGCTTTAAGTACGTTTGTGATCACTTGTCTCTGCAAAGAACTGCAACGGGTCCCCAATGCTGATCTCGAGCATGTTTCGCAAGAAGGGCAGTGGGACGGGCCCTAGGGGTCGCAGGTGCGAGGGATAACACAGCCTCCGGACCTCCAGCAGCAGGAAGAGGCTGGCTCCGCCCAGCAGCACCGATAACCAGGCCGGACAGTTCACCCTGGCAAGAGAGACCATTTCCGAGTCCTGGCGCGCGCACTCTCACTGCGCACTGCTCACACGCAGCCCGAAGTAAAACAAGCTGTCTCCCCTGTTAGTGCTATACGGAGTCGGAGTCCCAACAAAAAGAAAACAGTTTTCAAAGTTCACGTCGGGTGGGCACTTTCTGGTCACAACACACTAATAAAGTTGATTAGAAAGTGCTGTATTGCTGATAAAAATAAAATGTGTGCTGCATAGGCGAGGCCGAAAAATAAAACCAATTTGTCTTGGGCCTGGCTTTGGTGGTGGTAATTCTCCACTCCGGAGTTAATAATACGAGGGTCACACGTGTCATGGCGGTGCAGAATTACCATAGAACATATGGTGAACAATAAAAAATGAGGCATTACTGGGGAAATCAGTAATGATGAGTCCAATACCCCCAGTAATGCCTCATTTTTCCTCCTAGTTTCACCAAGACATTCCATCTGATTTCAGCAAATGGAGTCCTAGGTGACACCAGAGCCATGGTGAATCTTCAGATCAAATAAGGCCTGCAATAGGAGTTATTTGCCCCATTGAAATTAAAGGGCAACTCCGAATACAGAGAGTAATATAATAAAAAAAACGGTTGCCAGATCCAGTAACAAATAATGCACCAACTCTCTGCAACCAGTAACTTATTTTGAGAACCAACCTATGTAGTACCAGATCTGTTCACAAAATAAGTAATCTTAGTGGTCACACAGCCACCTGTCAAATGGATATTAATATTAATTTGGCTGGTCACAAGTTGCAACCCACTACAATTGTGCATTATAACAGGAATGGTGGCCTGCAAGGGTCAGCAGACTACCAACCCTGTGATTGGTTTTCAAAATCTAAAATTTGAAGCCCTGACGCCAGCTCTAAAATGGTTAGGGTCCAAAGGGGACTCAATTATCTTTGCGAATCAGTTACCATCCCAAATTGGAAGTCAGTCATTGACCAATGATTGCGACCAATATTCCTGTTCCAGACATTGCTACATATGGTACCGTATCACTATTTGGAAGGGATGCCCTCTTGCATTTGGCATCTTTTGGAGTGTTTCTCTTGTCTTGTCTGCTTTCTGACCTCCTGTTTTTGATGGTATGCTGGACTTCATTTTTGCTCGTTTAGCGTCTCTGCACACTTTTTCACTACTGTCCAGTGTTGAAGCCCAATTGCCCCTACTGTAAATTGTGGTAGGATTGGTACTCCATGATTGGCATATTTGATTTACTGGTAAGTCCCTAGTAAGGTGTTCTTCAGGTGCCCAGGACCTGTAAATCAAATGCTATTAATGGGCCTGCAACCCTGGTTGTGCCACCCACACATGTAGCTTTCCAAAAATGATGTCTCAGACCTGCCACTGCAGTGTTTGCATGCAGTTTTTAACTACCATGTCGGCCTGGCAAGAGCACCCACTTACCAGACCCTAACCTTCCCTTTTCTTACATTTAAGCCACCCCTTGGGTAAGCCCAAGGTACCCCCATACACAGGGTGCAGTGTAAGTGAAAGGTAGGACATGTACTTGTGTGTTTTACAGGTCCTGATTGTGAAATACTGTGTACGCATGCCGTTACATTGTAATGGTATGCGTGGTAAAGGCATATGCGATGTAAAAGTGTGCGTTGTAATGGTAACGGGTTGTAACAGCACTTGAGTTGTTAGAACCGCGTTGTAATGACATGCGTTGTTTTGGGATGTGATATAACGTCATATATTCTATCGTTTTGGTCTTGTTTTCCCCAGATAAATATTGGTTATATTTCTAAAAATGGTGTGGTGTCATTTCGTAGTGTTTTCACTGTATTACTGTTGATTATGTGCAAATGCTTTACACTCTGCCTCGGAGATAAGCCTGACTGCTCGTGCCAAGATACAAAGGGGGTGAGTTTGGGTTATTTTGGAAGTGGATGCCCCTTATCCCGACTAGGAAGTAGGGTCCCTGCTTGGACAGAGTAACAACCTGCCAGCCAGAGTCCCCATTTCAAACATGCCCACAATACACCTCTTCCTTATTTGCAAGAGGGTCTCTAAACCCATTTTAGAAGTCAGTAAAACTTTACCAGCCCCTAAAATTGGGTTTCGAACATAGCAACTGGCACAACTTCCCTAACTCTCCGCATACGTTGTGCTCAGCACGCTAAAGGTATTCTCAACCACAGAGCTCACCATAGACTAACCTGTGACCAATTATTTGTAAGTAACTTTTTACCTTTCTAATTAACCTCTGAAAAATAGAAGCTTGAATAGGCCCAGCTGTAAATCAAAGCTGTAGTGTGGATTATTATAGGCGGGCGACCAGCCCCCTAAACACAATGTTTACATTTTCAGAGCATGGAAATGGAAAGAGTGCGATCGAATCAGAAAGACACACGTTTGGCAGTGATTAACACATGCGCAAACATGGAACGAGTGATCAAAGAGGTGACAATTATCTTTTAGGATCCATGCCGCCAGGCTCATTCACAAGAAACCCAGGAGCACGCATGTGTCCCCACTCATGCGTGAGTTACATTGGCTCCCAGTAAGGCAGAGGGTGCTTTTTAAAGGGTTATGCATTGCACATAAATCCCTTTATGGTAAGGCACCAAGTTACATCAAGACCCGCCTGACCCCATACACACCGTCCAGGGTGTTAAGATCTGCCGAAGCAACTATGCTCACGCAACCCCGGTTCAGATTGGCGACAGTGGGCGGTCGTGCCATCTCCAATACCCTTCCAGGGGTCTGGAACAGTCTGCCGGTGGACTTGCGCAAAGAACCCAATTTGCTGACCTTTCGGAAGAGGCTGAAGACGGTTCTGTTCCAGAAAGCTTGGGGAGGGCTATAAATCGCCTGTAGTGTTTCTTTTGGTTCCTGTGGTGTTTACTGGACAAGCGCTTAGAGACCCCAGGGTTATATAGCGCTATATAAATCGAAATAAATAAATAAAATAAATAAATGCCGGGTTGACCTTATGTGACCCCACCGCGCTGGTGAAGTTACTTCAAAGTCCCTTTAGGGCATGTAACGAGCACAGGCCTGCACCCCCTCGTGTGAGGCTGGTTAGCAGCGAGGCCAATCAGCATCAAGCACTGACTGACAGCTGGCAGCTTTGCCTGGCACTTCTCGGTATACATGTGTCTGTTTACAAGATCTTCCTCCCTGATGCTGTTTTATACCTTTCAAATGCACATTACCAGAGCAGAAAAAAAATTAATTTAAGCACAACGTGTGAATCCCACTGCCTCTGTGTTTGTTTCAGTTTCCTTTTAATACATTAACCATCCTAATTGTTTAGATACTGACTTTATTATAAAAAGACAACAAACTTTACAATCTAAAACAAGCAGATGCTGGGTGACGTGAAGCAAGGAGTGGATGAGAGGGCATTGGGCAAGGAGGGAGATGAGAGAGAGGTAGGGAAAACCGATTGACCCACCAGACCGCTGTAAAGCAAGGTCTGACGTCAGCGGTGGATACATTACACAATCAAACTCCGTGGGACTGAAATGCCCCTGAGGGGGACAAATACAAGAATATGTAGGAAAGCCATGAAACAGGGTCAGGAAGGATATGAAACAGGGTCAGTGAAATGAGATAGATAACACAGGTATACAATCATTAATTAGCAAGAGGGTGATCCAAAGCCACTCTGAGTACATGTAATATTAGAAAAACAAGCAATGGCATAGCCAATAGGTCTCGCTTTTGGGACCTTCTAAGTATTTAGTTATGCAGCACAATATCCTTGGTGCAACCACGTCTACTGTTGCGTGGCTAAACACGTAGAAGGTCCCAAAAGCAAGACCTAATCACTATGACAATGCTTGGTGTGGTTGTGTGTGTGGTTGTGTGTGTGTGTGCGTGTTTGTGTGGTTGTGTGTGTGTGTGTGTGTGTGTGGTTGTGTGTGTGTGTGTGGTTGTGTGTGTGTGTGTGTGTGGTTGTGTGTGTGGGTGTGGTTGTGTGTGGGTGCAGGTGTGGTTGTGGTTGTGTGTGTGGTTGGGTGTGGTTGGGTGTGGTTGTGTGTGTGGTTGTGTGGTTGGGTGTGTGTGGTTGTGTGTGTGGTGGGGTGTGTGGTTGTGTGTGTGTGTGGTTGTGTGTGTGTGTGTGTGGTTGTGTGTGTGGTTATGTGTAGTTGTGTGTGTGGTTGTGTGTGTGGTTGTGCGTGTGTGGCTGTGTGTGTGTGGTTGTGTGTGTAGTTTGTTTGTGGTTGTGTGTGTGGTTGTTTGTGTAGTTGTATGTGTGGTTATGTGTGGTGTATGTGTAGTTGTGTGTGTGGTTGTGTGTGGTTGTGGTTGTGTGTGTGGTTGTGTGGGTGTGTGTGGTTGTGTCTGTGTTTGTGTGTGGTTGTGTGTGGTTGTGTGTGGTTGCGTGTGTGTGTGGTTGTGTGTGTGTGGTTGTATGTGTAGTTGTGTGTATGGTTGTGTGTGGTTGTGTGTGTGTTGTTGTGTGTGGTTGTGTGTATGTGTGTGTGGTTGTGTGTGTGGTTTTGGTTGTGTGTGTTGTGTTTGTGTGTGTGGTTGGGTGTGGTTCTGTGTATGTGGTTATATGTGTGGTTGTGTGTGTGTCTGGTTGTGTGTGTGGTTGTAGTTGTGTGAGTGGTTGTGTTTTTGTGTGTGGTTGTGTGTGTGGTTGTGGGTGTGGTTGTGTGCATGTGGTTGTGTGTGTGTGCATGTGTACGTGTGTTGTTTTGTGTGTTTGTGTGTAGTTGTGTGTGTGGTTGTGTGTGTGGTTGTGTGTGTGGTTGTGTGTGTGTGCGGTTGTGTGTGTGTGTGTGTGTGGTTTGTGTGTGGTTGTGTGTGCGGTTGTATGTGTAGTTTTATGTGTGGTTGTGTGTGGTTGTGTGTGGTTGTGTATGTGGTTGTGTGTGGTTGTGTGTGTGTGGTTTTGTGTGTGTGTGGTTGTTGGTGTGTGGTTGTGTACGTGTGGTTGTATGTGTAGTTGTGTGTATGGTTGTGTGTGGTTGTGTGTGTGTGGTTGTGTGTGTGGCTGTGTTGTGGTTGTGTGTGTGGTTGTGTTGTGGTTGTGTGTGTGTGTGTGTGGTTGTGTGTGTGGTTTTTTGTGTGGTTGTGTGTGGGGTTGTGTGTGTGTGTGGTTTTGTGTTTTGTTGAGTGGTTGTTGTGTGTGTGTGTGGCTGTGGGTATGTGTGTGTGCGTTTGTGTGTGTAGTTTTATGTGTGGTTGTGTGTGTGGTTGTGTGTGGTTGTGTATGTGGTTGTGTGTGTGGTTGTGTGTGTGTGGTTTTGTGTGTGTGTGTGTGGGTGTGTGTGGTTGTGTACGTGTGGCTGTGTTGTGGTTGTGTGTGTGGTTGTGTTGTGGTTGTGTGTGTGTGGTTGTGTATGTGTGGGTGTGGTTGTGTGTGTGGTTTTTTGTGTGGTTGTGTGTGTGGCTGTATGTGTGTGTGTGTGGTTGAGGTTGTGTGTGTGTGGTTGTGTGTGTTTTTTGAAGCCCTTCTTACTTAAGGTCTGGCCAGAGCAGCGCAAGTGCTGGGTTAGGCAGACCTAAAAAGCAGAGGCCTAAATGGGCATGACTGAAAAACCCATGAATGGAGGATAACTTTTTATACAGTTGTTTCCCAAACCTGGGGAGTTCTGCACATGCACCACCTGCTCTGTACATGTGATACATATCTTTGTGAGCTCTGGGCAGCTGGGGGTGGGTCGTGGAGGTCGTCTGAAGGGGGAGGGTGGCTTTGACCACTGATTGCTCACCATGCAGTGCTGGAGAGGGCAGGCAGGGGCTGAACTGTGTCTGCCCTGGAGCTCCTGACCCCGTGGTAATACAGGGTCTGGATCAGCACCTGGTAAAATGGTCTGCTATTTCTGGACAAGGAAATATTAGATTCAAAAACCCCAGACCAATCAAAGTCGCTGGGAGCAGTATTCTCACAGGGGTTACTGATCCAGCCGCCTCGTTGTGGAAACCTCTCTGTTGTCCACAAGGCACTACATGACTAAACTCCCAACCACATTGCTAATCGTTTCATTTCTTATCGACTGACCTGGAATCTTATGTCAGATAACACAGGCATGTTGGCACCCCAGAAATTCAGATACAAAAGATAGGTTGGCCTCTCTCTGCATTACCAGAGACAGTGGTTGCTATCTTTAGTACCTGGGTCAACGCTGTGACCTCTCAACCAGCCCCATTAAAATCCATGATGAGCCAATCCAAAAACCCCTTCAGCCCCTTTGTTCTCTCACAAACTGAGGGAGCAGTTGTAGACAACAAGAACAGAAACTTGCTCCAGGGTAAGACCAGGCTTTCCCTGGTCTTAATTCTGGCGATGCCTCCTACTTACGCCTCCCTTGTAAATAGAAGGCAGCGTCAGAATCAAAGGGTGTTGTGCTGGAACGCCCACAGCAATACCCATTGCCCTCCCCTTTCACCCTAAGCATAGCATGAAAGGGGGCCTTATTTAGAAGGCAGCTTTAAGCCTAACGCTGCCTTGTAAATAAGGCAAAGCCCCTATCGCCAAAGTAAAGTCACAAACAGTGACGCTCCCGTGGCGATAAGGGCTTATACATATGACCCCTAGGTGTGCCAGTTGTCGCCTTTGCTGCACTTGATTTTACACACACACACACACACAAACCGTTCATGGTCGCTTACCAACAGGGGAAAATGCTGCCTTTGATGGGATTTACTAGGATTTTGTGCTGTGTTTGTGTCACAAAAGTGACGCAAACCGTCGCAAAATCTTTTTTTCCCTTTTTTACTCTCCGGTGCTAAACTTGTTTAGGGCTGGAAATAACAGAAAAGTAATGCGCTTCTTTGCATTAATTTGTGCCATGGGGGCGTACCAAGGGTGGTGCTTGGGCGTTCCCATGCAACCACCCAAGGTTTCTCACGCTAAACCCAATTTACCAAATAAAGTATATCAGGTTTAGCGTGAGAAAACGGTGCCCTTTTCAGGTAGGCGCAAAGAAGGAGGATTGCTTTAATTTCTCCTTCCTTTTCAGACTTTGCATGTGTGCTGCACTTTATAGCACACATACAAAGTGGGAAAATGATTAAAGTAAGCCTGTTCATAGAGACTTATTTAAAAGGCCCTTGTGCTGCCAGTGCGTCACTTTAGTTTAGGAAAAAGACAAGTATCTGCGGCGCAATGGGGTTGTAAATAAGCCCCATAGTATTTTGTACTGGAAGGGTTCCTTTCAGTACAAAACCTATTCTGATGCCAAGGTGTCTCTGTGTCGCATGTCAGCTGATTTCAGCTGCAGGTGCTAGCAAGACGGGAGGAGAGTGCCTTATTTAGTAAATGCAGAGCGCTACATGAAAAAATACTAAATCTGCCTTCAGATCTCCTAGGTCGCTCCCCAGTAACCACCTCACTGCCTGTGTCTGCCCCATCACTGGTGTGGGCTGTCTCCTTCATGGAGGACAATGTGGCTGGCATTAAGGCCAAGCTCTGGTCCATGGCGTACAACCGCTCCATGATAGCAGCCAGAGGCGCAACTAGAGCCAAATTTTGGGGGGACTGGGGGGTGTGACTAAGAAAATTTTCCAGTGATAGTCAGAGTGGGGATGCAGGGGCTCTAAGAAGGGGTGAAAACATAACAAAACCTCATTAACAGGCATATGGTATTTTAAAGACTTGTGAAGTACTAGGGTGCGGTGTGTGTGTGTTCCCGGGAAGCTGTCTCAGTTCGGGCTGCCACGCAGGGGGGGGGGGGGGGGGCTGGAGCCCTTTGAGCCCAATGGGCGTTGTGCGCCTGATAGCAGCCATATCTGATCTATGCTTGACTTGCTTTGAAGGCATCCCAGGCAAGACAGTTCTTGTAGTAGCAGATATGTAATAAGCCTCCCAGCAATCTAAAATAAACGCTGTGTATTAATATATATGACAGTGACAAAACCCACAAGCAACTAATTTGAGCACCAGTTACGTTACATACACATGGACACATTCGTTGTTGGTAGGCACGGGGAGATTGAGTGATTTGCCCAGACTCACAGGATGTTGATCAGTCGCCGAGACTCGAACCTAGTTCCTCAGATCCAAATCCGGTAGCAGTCTAGCCGTTAAGCCACATCATCGTGTACCACCTTCTATGGGGTTCACAGGGAGAGAATTAAAAACATATTTTGTATAAATACATTTCCTCGCTATTGCCCAAATCAACCTAGACCGGACTTAGGTTTGCAAAGCACCCAGCGCCTTTATGCATGGACCGTGCCCCCCTACCCCCTTGCCCTAAACACCAGTAGCAAACCGCCTCCTCGCACCACCAGCCAGGAGCAAGAACACCGAGAGAAAGACATCCCGCCCTCTGACTCCTCCCTACCTCCAGCTCAAATAGGTTCCCAATGGGTTCCTGCGACGGTAGTCAGCAGCCAGTCCAGGCCCCAGCAAGTGGCCAAAGGTCCGGGCCCCCCACAAATCCCAGGAAGCTTAGAAGGGATTTCTTTGTCACAAACCACATTGACGGGTCAGGAATCAATAGAGGGGATCGTATGATGCGTAGGGGTCGTCTAGGAAGCAAAATGACCCCCAGTGGAACTGTCCTTGTATTTAAGCACCCGCCAAGTGCCCAGGCTACCCCCGCAGGCAACCAATGGCGATTATCGGTCAAGCCCGCGAAAATTCCAAGGTGCGGTCACCCTGATAGCAAGTTTGGACGGGTCCAAGCCCGGCCGTACCTGTCCCGGGGGCCTGTGGGTCGGCGTGGTGCCACGTTTACTAGTCTTTATATATAATAGATATACATGCACTGTAATGTGATTTGTGTGCTAGTTTTCTAGCAGAAACCCCATTTTCGCGACTAAAATTAGCACCATGATGCCATTTGTTCTAAAAGATAGTGTGAAGTGCCATTTTACAGGCTTTTGCTTAGTTTCATTTTGCATTTCTTGTCATTTCCATAACGGAAATCAGGCAACTTTCAATCAGATCTACAAAACTAGCAGTGCAGCCCCACAACCACACTGGGAGCTCAGAATCAAAGAAGGCCTGAAATAGGACGTGCAAGAGGGAATGACATGCGTGCTTCCAGGAAAGGGAGTTTACTCATCAGTGAAGCCGTTCCTTGTATCACACACAGCTCTCACACCGATGGAGTGTCAGTGGCATCTGAATAACATCAGCAAGGTGGGGAAACTCGCGTAGAAAAAACAACAGGGCGCATGCAATACAGGCTGGCAGGAAACCATACATTATGCTCAGCAATCTAAAGGTATTCTCAACCATAGAGAGTAAGAAGGTCCATAAATAAACTGTGGCCAATTATTTGTCAGTAATTTATTACCTTTTTTTTTTTTACAAAGTTTTATATACCGCGAACTTGACCCGAATCGGGTATCAGAGCGCTTTACATAGCAACAGTTGCATTACACGAGGACACATTCATGTTTGTTAGGCACGGGGAGATTAAGTGATTTGGCCAGAATCACAGGATGTTCAGCGTCATTGCCGAGATTCGAACCCAGTTCCCAGGTCGGAGGCCCTAGCCCTTAGGCCAACTCCTCTCCCCACCTTTCTAATTAATCTCTGAAAAATAGAAGTTTGAATAGACCCAGCTGTAAATCAAAGCTGTAACGTGGATTAGGCGGGGGCCCAGCCCCCAGGCTAAGTATAATATTTACATTATCAGAGCATGGAAGTGGATAGAGATCGATCGAATCAGAAAGACACCTTTGGCAGTGATTAACACACGAGCATACATGGAACCAGTGATCAAAGAGGTGACAATTATCTTTTAGGAGCTATCCCAGGTTGACCTTATGTGACCCCACCTCGCTGGTGAAGTTACTTCAAAATCCCTTTTGGGCATCAACAAGAGCTGGAATGTAACGAGCACAGACCCGCACTCCCACCTGTGAGGCTGTTTAACAGCGAGGCCAATCAGCATCAAGCACTGATAGACATCTGCCAGCTTTGCCTGGGCACGTCTCTGTTACACTTGTCTGTTTAAAAGATCCTCCGCCCTGATGCTGTTTTATACTTTTCAAATGCACATTACCAGAGCAGAAAAAAATGTAATTTACGCACAACGTGTGATTCCCACTGCCTTTGTTTTTGTTTCAGTTTCCTTTTATACATTAACCATCGTCATTGTTTAGATGCTGACTTTATTCGAAAAAGACAACGAACTTTATAAACTAAAACAAGCAGATTCCAGGTGACGTGAAGCAAGGAGTGGAAGAGAGGGCTTTGGGCAAGGAGGGAGAGGAGAGAGGGGGAGGGAGAGGAGAGAGGGGAAGAGAAAACGGATCGACCCACCAGACCGCTGTAAAGCAAGGTCTGACGTCAGCGGTGGATACATTACACAATCTAACTCAGTGGGACTGAAATACCTCTGAGGGGGACAAATAAAAGAATATGTAGGAAACAGGGTCAGGAAAGCCATGAAGCAGGGTCAGGAAAATGAGATAGATAACACAGCTATCCAATCATTAGCAAGGGGGTGAACCAAAGCCACTCCAAGTACATGTAATAATAGAAAGAAAAGCAGAGGTCTACATCGGCATGACTGAACAAACCATGGCCCCATTACTAGTTTTCCATTAATTCATTGGAGAGAAACGGACAAAATTCAATGGTACAGGCCAGTATCTCCCATTAATTAATGGGCATCATGAGATAAACTTCCATGAATGGAGGATAACTTTTTGTACAGGTGTTTCCCAATCCGGGGAGTCCAGCAAATTCATCACCTGCTCTATAGGGGTAACAACTATCTATGTGAGCCCTGGGTTGCTGTGGGAGGGTCGCAGAGGTCGTCTGAAGGTGGGGGCGGGGGGTGCTGCATTCTCTGGGGTGCACACTGACTGCAGACCATGCAGTGTTGGAGAGGGCAGGCAGGGGCTGAGCTGTGTCTGTCCTGCAGCCTCTGACCCTCTTCACCTGTTGCATGACAGGGTCTGATTCTGCATCTGGTAGAATGCCAATTCATATAATTTGTCTACCCCAAGGCCTCACTCACCTCACTGGCCGCTTCCTTTATGTTTTAGATTTCACTCCACCAGGACTCTTGTCTTCGTGGTGCTTGCCCTCAAACGCCAATTCACTCCGCCCCTGTCATACCCGCTTTCTCGATGTGATTGTTCACCCTTAGGTACTCCATTCTTCAATTATCTCACTCGCTGCATTTCCTCGTTGGCTACATCTTTTTTTGGTCACAAATGTATTTATTTTCTCCAAGGGCTCATGGTTGTTCCCATCTCTACCCTCTGTGCTTGCGTTCTTCCCAGGCGTGGTTCTTCCAATTGCTTCCCCACGCTCTGTGCCTCCTCGGCCGGTTTCTTTTTATTCCTTCCTTCTCACCATCCCCTTGAACCACCAAAAATGCTTCATAAGTTTACAGTTTGCAATAGATCGTATCACGCTAAAATTATTGTTCAAATTATGACATTGGCTTCTTACGCCACAAGAGTAGACATTTCAAACAAAAATAAAGCCCATTGGGACTTGGGTAAAATTAATTTAAAATATTAAGAAACGTTAATTTCCATGGAATTCCCTTTTTTGGGTGCACATACGTGTATTCTCCCTGCTGTTGACGTAAAAAGTGGACCAGTTTTAATTATTTTTTCAAAAAACGCATTGTTGATACTTTCTACAAATAGAGATTATTTTTAATAGGCTCTTTTCATGAAGGGACCATCGGCACCATTTTTAAACAACAAATTACTATTTGATAACTGTTCCTAATGAGCACTGGCAAAGCCAATAGATCTCACATGTATAGCAGCATGGGTGCTGTGCATACCAGTTGAAAGTTTGAACAAGCATTGGCATAGCCAATAGGTCTCGCCTTTGGAAACTTATGAGTATTTAGATATGCTGCACAATATCCTTGTTGCAACATCATCAACTGTTGCATGGCTAAACACTTATAAGGTCCCAAAGGCGAGACCTATAGGCTATGCCAATACTTGTTGTAGTCTTTGTTCAGAGAACAAACAGTCTTCTGCATTACCCATGCCTTGTATTTATCCAACACCTGTTTACCGCGGCCTAGCAACCCTCTCCTAGTTAAAGGAAAAATACAAGATGGCAGAAAGAACTATATACCAAGACTTTTGTCCGTATGTCACTATGGATGCAATACTTCCAAACGTTCAATTCTTGTCTGGTCCCAGTGGCGATTTCTCATTCTTAGTCCTCTAGGCAGTTCAGCTAGCTGCTTCTCTGGTCCCATTGGTAATTCCTCATTTTAAGTCCTGTAGGCAATGCTGCAGCTGCATCTTCTGTCCTGTCAGTAATTCCCCATTCAAAGTCTTCTAGACAGTGCTGCTACCTGCTTCTCTAGTCTCATACGTGATTCCTTATCCTAAGTCCTAAGACAGTGCTGCAGCTGCTTCTCTGATCTCAGGGGTAATTCCTCATTCTAAGTCCTCTAGGCACTGCTGCAGCTGCTTCTCTAGACTCATAGTAAATTCCTTATTCTAAGTCCTCGGACAGTCCTGCAGCTGCTTCTCTGGTCCCAGGGGTAATTCCTCATTATAAGTCCTTTAGGCAGTGCTGCAGCTGCTTCTCTGGTTCCAGTCGTAATTCCTCATTCTATGTCTTCTGGGCTGTGCTGATAGCTGCTTCTCTGGTCCCTTTGGTAATTCCACATTCTAAGTCCTGTAGGCAATGCTGCAGCTGCATCTTTGGTCCTGTCAGTAATTCCTCTTTCTAAGTGCTCTAGACAGTGCCTCTTCTCTAGTCTCATCGGCATTTCCTTATTCTAAGTCCTCTAGACAGTGCTGCTACCTGCTTCTCTAGTCTCATAGGTGTGAGAAGTTGGCCTGATATATGATGCTCACTAATTCTGGTGATCACCTTGTATCAGTCCAGACAACCCTTATGGTGATTGGTTGTAAGTCAACCTTATAGACCAGCTATCCTAATGGTAGCATAGACAAAGCAGTCTTAGGCTAAACTCTTTTGGCATGTGAAGCCTGCTGTTTTACCACATATAACCCCTTGAATACCAGATGAAAGGACATCACACAGGTTGTTATGAAAATAAACAAGATATTTATTAATAACAAACACCTCTGAACTCTTTATGAGATCAGAGGGCTAAGCACATGACAAGACTCTTAGGAAAATACGTTTAAGTTGCACGAATTACAATGTTGCCCTAGGAGCGCAGCAAACCATATACTAAACAAGTGGTATAAGGAAGTCGATAGAAGGAATGGAGCTGTCCAGAGGCTGTGGGATCGCTGGGACTACACTACAATAACTTTAGGTAAGTAATAGGAGGCCCACGGAACGCGTGTGCAGAGTGTGAACTCACACGCAAGATGCGTAACAACGTCTATGGACAGTACAGTTTACGAAAAAGGTGAGTACGGACAATCCTGACTAGTTAGGACTAAAACGACTGGAAATCTGGACACTAGGAGAGTCAATCTACCCTTGAGCACCAAAATGCTCTTGTTACCTCACCCACGGGCTGCGGGTGCATAGGTGCAAAGTCGTGTCGGGTTTCTGCGTTGAAGTCTATGGAGCCTGAAAGAAAATATGCTGCAGGCGACCAGGAGGAAGATGTCCGGTGTGATCCAAGGGTGGATCAAGGAAGATGAAGACCTGAAAGCAGAGGAGACAATGTTCAAAATCACTAGCCAGTGACTGGATTGGAACCAGGAAGGAACCAGATGCTGTTGTCGCGACCAGGTGAAGAGTGGACGCTTGACTCTGCAGCCACGTGGACCAGGAGGTGTCTTCGACGACCAGGATGGAGCACGAGCTGTCCCACGCAGGCTCTCGCTGTCGGCGGTGTTGGTTCCGGATTCGGCGTCAACAGGCCTTGGCAAAGGCAACCCGCACGGTGAGTGGAAAAGGCGTCTGGTGCAGACCAGGAGGGTCCGGGGTGCTTCTCCTTTGCAGGGAAGCAAGGGCCAGTCTGGAGCAACCAGACCAGTGTCGTAGATGTCGTGGATCGCCGTCTAGGAGGTCACTAGCCAGCCGGCAAGTGACCAGACAACGCGTCGAGCAGCAATCAAGCAAAAGGGCCCCACGCAGATCTCGTGGATGCTGGAGGGCTGATCTTCTGTGCAGGAGCTGCTCGGGGCTGGGGCTTCTCAATCCCCAAAGCACTTTGTCGAGGATGCCTCTGAAGTTGTGCTGGAAGCGAAGTGCAGTTTCTTCAAGATGGCCAGTCCCACGTGTCTCGTCGCACCCACGGATCTCAGCTGTGCTGCAGATGTAGGTAGAGGTCGGAGAGGTCTGGAAGTCCGGGTCTCGTCGGGCTCTGAAGTCTGGATCCACTCTGGAAGACGACAAAGTGAACCGCTGGAACGCTTGATGGTGCCTGCTTGTGCAGGGTGGTCACTCCTTGGCCACAAGGGAGATTTTTTCAGTCTTCTGTGGAGCAGAACGTCGAAGTCCAGAGTTTCTTCTTGTAGTTTCAAATCAGGATTAATCTAATTTGGAATGGGACCAGCTCCTACCTTTATTCTCCTAAAGGGGGCTGTACTATGACTAGGTCCCTCCTATGGGTGGGACCAGGAAGAGGGATGGTTACACCCCCTATCCTTTGTCCGGTTTCGCGCCGGAGCTGGGGCTGGAGTGCCCCAGCAACTGGTTTGAACCGGTGTATGCACAGGGACACCTTGTGTGCCCCAGGCATGTCTCATTCCTTTCAGGCCTGTCCTACCTAATACACAAAATCCTGTCTGGGGTGGTGCTAGCACCTCCCAAGGCAGGAAACCCTTTGTCCAAGCCTCCCTCGCTGGAAGGACTCCCAGCAGCAGGAGGTCAGACTTGTGTCTGTGGTGGCAGCATCCATTTTGTGATGCTGAGGCTCGAGTTAACTTTAACCGGGGTTCACAGTTACATACATGTCGTGTCCCTCTAAAAGGGTGGAATGCTACCCTCATCGCCAGAACTGGCGAGGGGGTAGTATTCCAATTCGTATGACACCTTACTCAACATGTTTTGATAATGCTATGCCAAAGTTAGCAATAATCGCAAGGTTATAATGCACTTAAGAGTATATGGTATAGCGTTATCATGGAAACAGCTAAAGGACTTGGGTCCGAAAGCTGCAGACAGGCTCAGCTCATGCTAGAACACTATCTCACATAATTCCAAGCACTCTGCCTCCAGGATTGTTAAGGCCTGCCATGGGAGTGACTTATAGGAGTATATGTGTCCATTTTAGGTTTAGATATAGGTATACTATATCTAAAGCAAAGGGTGATTACACCACCTTGCCCCAGCTGATTGACCAGCCAGTTGTGTCAGATTTGGAGGGCCAGCCAGGGGTGGCATAATGCATGCTGCAGCCCCTGGTAGTTCTGAGGAATAGGAGACATTTGACCACAAGTACAAACCATTTTTGCTAGTTGCAAAGAGGAGCACAATCAGCCTGTATGCAAACACAAAAAGGATTTTTGACATGCACAAAGTCCAAATAGCAATTCGATAACTTGTTTCCAAATCGCAATTTGGGTTTTGAGATTTGATATTAGCAAGAGGGGTGTTAAGAGTGTCCCTTTCGAATAACCATAACTACTCGCAGGGCCATCTAAAAATGTTTTGCGAATGAAATGAGGTTGCAAAACATTTGCAATTTACTGCCTACTTCAAGTTGTAGGCAACCCAGTCGCAAACTGGAAGGAGTCCCCAGGAGAATCCTTCCCCTTTGTGAATAGTTGCGAACACATATTTTAAGTGCATGCAGTGGTCCCAGGGACCACAGCCTGCTCTTATAAAAAAGAAACTGTAACGTTACATTTTTCTTTTTGAAACGCATTCCGTTTGCCTTTAAGGAAAATGTGCTCCATTACAAAAACAAGCATTGGTAAATTCATTAGGCTCCGCCTACATGGTTAATGATAAGCTGTTTTTTCTTGTGAGTTGTAGCTCGGTGAGCATTTGTGTAATATAAGTTACTGAAACCCAGTTAAAGTGTTATGACTTGTTTATTGTGAAAGGCAATATATTGTGCTGGACACAATGTGTTTGGCATGGGTGACATTTTTGCTGGGGAAGCTACCATAATGCTACGTGTGGACACATGTATGCTATAATTATGTCAGAGATGTATACCGCAATTCCAGTCAGAAATGTCCATAAGTAGGCCAAGGATGTCCACAGTATGTCCCAAATTTTCATTAGGGAGGCTGCAAGCCACTATGTCTTCGTAAGACCACAGTGACTTTTTTGACCACAAACAATTATGTTCTTGGTCAGACCACTATGCCTTTTGTAACCAGACAGCTCTGCTGTCTGGCAAGTTTGACCTAAAAAGGTATATGTCTGAATGAATCTCTGCCTCAAGTAATTACTTTAGGGCTCATTTTAGTGCATTGTTTTTCTTAAAAAAACAATAAACATTGCACGACTCCAGATGTGGAAATGGAAATCAGCACTGATCTGGCTACGGAGATACAGTTCTGCTGTATTGTCAGGCCACGTCCCTGCTGACCAGTAACACCAACAACCCTAACAAATTGTAAGCCTTGCTAGGAATCCATGAGGAGTATGTTGAAAGTACAAATATCCAGAGACCAAGATAAGGTGAAAGCAGGTCTGTTTATTATCCATCCACTCTCCTCACTTGAGAGTGTCTCAATATTCCATGGCAAGCTTCAGGGTAGGGCATACCAACTGGGTCAGAGGGGAAGGGGTGGATGGAACATACCATTTGGGAGATTAATTACAACAAGTAGCTTGAGTACGACCACACAGCTATAGAACCCATGGCTGACAATGACAGTAGCAGTCAAAACAAAACAAATAATGGCTGGGAAGTTTGCATTCGTCTTAGCCACTGTTAATGAATTACTCTGGGTTACATTCAGTCCATTGCGGCATGAGAACTTCTCTAAGTCACTTTGACAAACTGTCAGTACAGGGGGACAGCCAATAAATTTGCAGGGAGAACCGAGCCAAGGGTCTGGCTCGAATCTTTGAGCCTGTGCACAAGCCGAGACCTGAAAATGTTTGCTATGTAAATCATGCAACAAACATCAGGCAAAATAGGATAAAATCACTTTAAAATTAAGAAATGTGTATTTCTATAACATGTGAAGCTTTCACATTATTACATCATTACTCATTGTAATACTTTTGAAACAATCTATTAGTGCACTAAGAGTCAAGGAAGTTACCATATTAACTCTGTACTGCTCTAGATTATTACAGAGCAACATTATAGTCTATCAAATCAAGCTCAAAAGATTTTTCTACACCTGGTATTCTGAAATTATATATTTGAAAGTGCTTTCATACATAATGAATAAGACGTTTTGGTGACATAAAATATTTGCCCAAGATCACACAATGTAAGAAGCGAAGCTGTAATTTATACAGGCGTTTTGGTTTTACTTTGTATAAAACAGCCAGGAATTGATTATCTTTTTGTCTTTCCTTACATTAAGAATGAGTTATTACCTCTTTGTGTGTTTTTTTGCAGTTTTTACATTGTGTGAGCTCAACCCAAAGGCTAAATTGGAGGGCTTTACATGAGCGCAAGCTGTTACCAATGTTCCCTCTAATTTTTTTCCTCTGTGTGCGGCAGTGTAGGGTCTCTGTGGCACTAGTAAACAAAATAAATATGAAAGAGAGAGGTGTTTTGGAGACTTGAAGGTCACTGTTAAAGGTTGATAATGAGAGTATCCGTGGCTGAGGTTATCATTGGGGTGCCAACAAACATCGTCACAGCAGGCGCCACCAGCACCCTGTTCAAATGGCACTACTAATTACAGTGAAATTATGAAAACATTCCACATTGCAATTTGAAACCTTGGCAGCTATGTTGCTGCATTTCTTTTCTTAAAAGGGTTGGGCTGCGGGGTGATTGTGTGCATTTGTTAGGGTTTTCATGTTAATTGCAGCTCATGATGGGTGCTGCGATTAACATGAAAACTTTAACAAATGCACAGGGACATCTTAAGGATTTTGAGTGCCAGGGCCAAACTTATTTCCGGGGCCCCTGATTAGAACAGCTTTGGATTTATGATCCAATTTCAGATTTTTTATGTCCTTTTTGGCCAGGTCACTGACACTGCAGAGGCACACTGGTCCAAATTCTAAATGTGCTTCCATGTAATATTCAGGGATAGTGGTACGTGTTTTTAAAATTGTAACATAGCCTGAAGGAAAAGGAGAAGAGACAAGTGAGAAATATGATTTAGTGGTGGAGAAAGGGGGAGAGAGGACAAAGTAGAAAAAAAGTCAGGGCGCAAAGAAGAGAAATGGGGAAGGGGTAATGGAGAAATTGGTAAGAGAGGGACGGAAAGAAAGGCAGCCAGAGGCTTTGGAAAACTGGTAAGAGAGAAAGCAAAGAACAGGCAGTGAGAGGGAAATGGAGACAGGATTGGGATGGGGAGAAAGGGAAGGTGGGTAAACATGGAGCGGGACTGATAAGAGGAAGAAGAAAAAGAAGAGAAGGAGACGGCGAGAGCAGCTGGGGAGTGGAAGAAAAAAGGACAAAAGATATGTCAGAGAAGACATCGAGTATGGTATGGCAATGCTTCAGAAAAAGCATTTCTGCATATCGACGTTGGGAGGTTCTATAAGGAGCCTTTTCCGCCATCTTGTCATTTCCAAACGCTTGCTCGATGTAACCGTGCTCACCTGAACAAACTAAGAAGGGTGGAAGGCTGGTTAGGCCTTGCCAAGATTTTTAATCTTGCCAAGACGCAGGTCTGAGCAGATGGCAGCTGCGAGTGTGTAAATGACTGATCCATTTATTGGGAGTATTCTGTTCACTAACACTTGCTTACCTTCCCTTTTTGAAACTCAGTGACAGCAACATTGTTGTGGTGTCACTAGGGCTTTATGGAAGCTTTTTCAATATTATATGAAAGCCATAGTTGCTGCCTATTTATCTCATGCAACTAACAACTACTGACAAAGCCAGTAGTCCGACTTGTTGTAGGTATGATGTTACTTGTTGTATCATATGTCTGAATGCAATGACAGAAACAGGAAAATACAAGTTGGGGGGCACACTATGCCAAGCACGAAAAGTCTAAAGTCACACAATCACCCTGCAGCCCAGCTCTATTGAGAAGAGAAATACAGCAAGTCTACAAACACGGCCTGTGCTTTACACACCATGTTTGTAAAGTTGCTGCATTTCTTTTCTTAATAAAGCACAGCTGCAGGGTGATTGTGTGCCTTTGTTAAAATGTTCAGGTTAATCGCATCGTCCGTCGGGAGCTGCAATTAACAAGAACATTTTCAGATGAAGTGAAACAGGATGACTAGGAGTGGGCAGTGCGTTTAGAGGCTTCTATAGGTGAGAAAAGTGATCACTGAACTGCTATACAACTTTCAAATCCTTGAAAAAAATACAAACTTAGACCAACATTACTACGCTGACAGGAGATCTGTGAAAACCTGCACCATCACTGCCCTGGTACATCACCTAGTCCCATGGAATGCTCAGGTCACAGTTCATCCTGCATAAAAAACACACTCTTTTAGATGTCAGTTTCTCAAGACAATAATAGAACAATAATTAAGACTCTAAGAAAGACTCTGCTCCTCCTCTGCTCAAGACAACTGTTGCCATCATCAGTGTCTCACTGGGTCAAGGTTTATCTAGTCTATTCTTCAGACTTGCCATAATGAGCACCTACATTTAAAAAATAGAGAAATACCACAAACATTTCCCTTTTCTTCCTTCCTCTGACCCCATTAAACCTGGAAAGAATAATCACTCTACAATTTGAAAAATATTTAGAAGCAAGCCAACTGTTGAATTCCCATTAGTCACTTTTCTGTCCCAACCACAGTACGGAAGCTGCACTACTAGATGAATGGCAAGCGCCTATCACAAGACAGTCTGCTTACCCTGATGAATTTCAGAGGTGAGCTTTGTACAGAAGATCACCCCCTTTCTCCCTAATATATGCAAGTACAAAAAGCGAATCTCCTTAACAGTCAAACTGCTGCTTGTTAAAATGTCACATTTTGTCAAAAGGGGTTGTTAAAACTGTACTACCAACGTGAACATAACAGACACTCAAGCAAGTCTCTGTCATTGGCAGCCTAATCACAACTAGAAAGTTGGCTGGAGAGTTTCGCTGTTTTCAAATTCAGATGGATTTAATTTATACCAGCCATTGCTCCTGCATATTTATCTTATGCAACTAGCAACCAATTACAAAGTCAATAGCATGACTTGTAGGTATGATCAGGGTTTTAAGTAGGCCAGGTCTCACAAGTGCAAAGCACTGACAGTTTTTTAAAGGGGGCCTAAAACGGGTCTCTATCGGACAGTCTGCAGTGACACTAGGCACATCCATGTGCGCCTGCTCACACTTCTCACTTCTCACTAGTAGAGAAGTTGGGGCATGACGTCTGGTGAGCCTTGTAGGTAGGGTGACCAGGAGTCCCGGATTTATCTGGACCGTCCCTAATTTTCCAACAGTTGTCCAAGCAGATTTCGGGAAAAATTGCTCATGTCCCAGTTTTTTAAGAGGGTGAACTAAAAACAGCGAGATGCATGTTTTTTAGGTGTTCCAAAGCAGGACTGGTAAGCAGCTGTTATAAGTAAGCAGTTTAATTAACAGGCATGATGCTGGTTTTAAAAATGACATTTTATTTATTTTCTTAGTGCCTGCTCTGTGCTTCTATCAGGATGATGACTGTCATTTTTGGCACTTTATTGATATAAATTTGTGGTCCTTCCTCTATTTTTTCAAAATGTTCAGTTTTTTAGTTGCACGCTCTAGTCACCCTACTTTTAGGGGATGAGAAATCCTTTAAAGAGAGTAATTTTCTCTCTGGATTTCCCTTCTCTTTTTTAAGTTTGAAACTCAGAAGCAGCAAAATTGTTGTGGTGTCACCAGGGCTTTAAATTGAAGCCTTTTCAACATTACATACAAGCCATAGTTGCTGCTTATTTATGTTATGCAACTAACAACTATTGACAAAGCCAATAGTCCTGACTTGTAGGTATGATGTTACTTGTTGTACTTGTTGTACTTGGAGAAGTGTGGCTCAATGCTTAGAGTGGCAGACCTTGATGCAGAACGCTGGCCAGGGACCAGGGTTCGATTCCCGCCTCAGCGGGATTCAGGCTTAAATTCCTCTGACCGGATATTCTCGCCTCAGTGCCGATTCTAAGCATGGGTCCCACTCTGCAACTCTGGGCAATAGCTTGCGTAGTCTCCACAAAGGCCCCCTGATACACAAGGGATGCCTGGTTTCACCATGGGATGCCCAGGAGTGGACACCCCACAAGGAAAAGCCAGGAGGGGTTCCCTTGTGGTAGGAGTACAAGCGCCGGGATGCCTCCGGGTCACTGTTCGCGCTATACAAATACGCCACATATATCTGGATGCAATGACAGAAACAGCAAAATACAAGTCGGGCAGTACACTGTGCTAAGTACAGATTTTTAGTTTATGTGTCTTAAGCCAGAGCCTTAATTATACTGGCCACGCCCCTTTGCGAGACCCCCCAGTTTTTTCATCCCACTTAAAGCCCTGGGTATGATGTTACTTGTTGTATCATATATCTGGATGCAATGACAGAAACAGGAAAATACAAGTAGGGTGGCACACTATGCCAAGCACAGAAAAGTGTAAATCACCCCACAGCTGCGCTCTATTAAGTAGAGAAATTCAGCAAGTCTACAAACACGACGTGTTCTTTTCACGCCATGTTTGTAGAGTTGATGCAGCTGCAATTCTTTTCTTATCAGAGATGTGCTGTGGGGTGATTGTGGGGCTTTGTTAAAGATTTCAAGTTAATCACAGCCCCCGTCTGGAGCTGTAATTAACCTGAAAACTTTAGCAAAGTCACACAATCACCCCACAGCCCAGTTCTTTTAAGAAAAGAATTGCAGCAACTCTACAAACACAACGTATACTTTTAACTCCGTGTTTGTAAAGTTGCTGCATTTCTTTTCTTAACAGAGTTTTGCTGCGGGGTGATTGTGGGGCTTTGTTAAAGATTTCAGGTTAATCACAGTGCCCGTCTGGAGCTGTAATTAACCTGAAAACTTTAACAAAGTCACACAATCACCCCCAGCCCAGCTCTGTTAAGAAGAGAAATTCAGCAAGTCTACATACATCGGGCCCGATTCACAGAATGAATTTAAGACTCAATCCTAAACTTACTACTATTTTGGTATTCACAGAATGCACTTACTCATTTCGGTATTCACAGAAGGCACTTACTCATTTCGGTATTCACAGAAGTTAGTAGTCCTAACTTTAGGACTCCTAAATGCCTTCTGTGAATACCGAAAGTCTGAAAATTAGGATTTTTCTCAGTTTAGGAGTCCTAAAGTTAGGAGTCCTAACTTTACTACTACTAAATTGAGAAAAATCCTAATTTTAAGACTTTCGGTATTCACAGAAGGCATTTAGGAGTCCTAAAGTTAGGACTCCTAACTTCTGTGAATACCGAAATGAGTAAGTGCATTCTGTGAATACCAAAATAGTAGTAAGTTTAGGATTGAGTCTTAAATTCATTCTGTGAATCGGGCCCGATGTGTACTTTTCACGCCCTATTTGTAGACTTGCTGAATTTCTTTTCATAATAGAGCGCAGCTGCAGGGTGATGGGAAGATTGTGTGCTTTTGTTCAAAGTATTCATGTTAATTGCAGCTCGTGACGTCGCTTCAACTAACATGAATACTTAAAAGCACACAGGGGCAGATTTACAATAAGTGGTGCATCCCTGCATATCAGCAGGGATGCGCCACTTATTGAGCGCCATGCCTCTGCCACCATTGATGCACCGCATTTACAATGCGACGCACAAATGGGCAAAAACGGCAGAAATGAGTCATGTATCTGTGCTGTAAAAGCGGCGCATTGCTGGAGTTGCGTCGCAAGCGCGACGCAGCTCCAGCAAGGCTCTAGGGGGCCCTATCTTGTTAATGCTGCGTCAATCCTTACGCCTGCTTCAGGCAGGCACAGGGTTTTGATGCAGCATGGGCCTAAAAGTGACTGAGTGAAATCTTGTAGATTTCACTCAGCCACTTTTAGGAGGCGTTCCTGCGCCGGAACGCCCCAATCTGCGCAGGAACGCCTCCTTCTCGCGCAGGGCTTTACAACATGACGCATCTCCCAGATGCGTCACGTTGTAAGTACCCCGCACCATGACACTTCTTTTGCGCCGCCGCTGCGCCACAAAAGTGACGCAACAGCGGCGTAAAAGGGGCGCAAAGGGCTTGTAAATCTGCCCCAAAATATGCACCGCAGCTGGGCTCTATATGAAAAAAACCCTCTGTTTTCGCCCCCCTCGCTTTTTAAAAGCAGCGGCGCAAATGTTCTTGTTTGATGTGCTGTGTGTGTGCGCGCTCCACACACCGCACTGCATGCTTCATGTAACAGAGGTTGGCGAGCGCCCATGCGCGCAAGTTATTGGGAACAGTGGTTGTTACATTCTAAAACATGTGGTGCGATACATGCTGTAATCCTCGGTGGGAGTCGCATCGGTGCCTTCCTGCTTGGCAAAAAAGGATTGCTGACTGTTCGCACCCGTGAAGCTGATTGGTCACCAAATTAACTTGGGCATCCCTCTGGGGCCACGTGGTGCCAGTGGATATGTATTGCGCTTGTGACTTGAGAGATTACCTCCAGTACTGTGGCCACTCTTAATCGCGGCTCAAGAGGGGGTGGCATTGCGATGGCTGTGAAACGTTGTTTTCCCTGCGAATGGAAAGAACTAAAACTCCTGGGCTGCGAATGCGCCCGTTTTAGAATTTCTCTTTCCCATTGTTACAGCTTCTCAGGTCTCCTAATATACCGGCCTCCGGGCTGCGATGCCGCCTTTAGAGCCGCTCTCCCGGATCTCATTAGCATAGAAGCGCTTGGCTGTGCTAATTTTAATGTGGTAGGTGATCTCAATCTGCATTTTGATTGCACCTCCCAACCTGCTATCAAGAGCTGCCTAGCCGACCTAGAAGCCTTGCAGCTCCTACAAAGAGTGTTATCCCCTACCCACTCAGGCGGCCATACTCTAGACCCGTTCTTTACCACCTTAGAGGACATAATTTTGTATCCACCTGTCCCGCTGACATGGACTGATCATATGCTGGTGAAGGCAGCTATTCCTGTGACAGACCCTATCTTTGTGGCACAGAACAAAACCTCTTTCTCTCGCCAGTGGAGCAAACTAAAACTAGAAGATTTTCACTCCCTACTTGGAAAGACTCCCTTACCTACCTTTTCGGATGTCGACGGAGGGTATGACTCTTTCTGCAATTAGATTGAAACGGCCCTGGATTCCCTTATCCCCTTGGTACGTTCCAAGTGCCGTACTAAGGCTCATAGCCCGTGGTATGATGAGACCTTGGCGTCTCTCAAGAGAGAGTGCAGGCAAGCGGAAAGGCAATGGAGGAAAGCCTATGATCCCGTGCGCAAATCCTGCTACCTTACCGTATCCAAGGCATATCATAGAGCGGTCTGTCGAACGCGGGCTGCATATTATGCGCAGGAGTTCCGGAACAGCCCTAACCCCTCTAAACTTATCTTCAAGGTCCTAAAAGACCTGACGACTAAGAGGGCCTCTGCTGCAGAAATTTGTACAGACTCTCATTGTGAGAGTCTGCCCTCTTTCTTTGTCCAAAAGGTGCATACAATCTATCGCACCTTTCCAACTGCCGTGCACCACTTGGACTTAGATGTCGGTCCAAAGGGCAATGCTCCAACTTTGGATATGCTGGCCCTCCTTTCTGAGGAGGGTTTCGATCTATTGAGCCAAAAAATCAAATCTGGCTCCCCAGCAGACCCCCTCATACCGACTCAGTTCAAAAACATGCAGGCAATATGTCGTTCTCCTTTGTTGGCCCTTATTAACACGTCTCTGACCTCAGGGATGGTGCCCACCAAGTGGAAGCAAGCGGTAGTTACCCCCATCCTAAAAAAGCCTACCCTAGATCCTGTAAAACCCGAGAACTATCGCCCCATCTCACTGCTGCCGTGGCCTGCTAAAATCACCGAAGCCCACGTGAATAGGATCCTGGCCGACCATCTCGCCAAAGCTAACATCTTGGATCCCACGCAAAATGGATTCCGTGCAGGCCACAGCACGGAGACTGCCTTGTTATACATGGTTGAACATCTGCGCTCCGTGCTGGACACCGGACGAACAGCGGCACTCTTGTTGTTAGACCTGAGTGCCGCCTTCGATACGGTGTCCCACGAGATCCTATTGCGGAGATTAGCTGAAGCTGGGGTTAGGGGCTCGGCTCTAGGATGGTTCCGCTCTTTCCTCACCAACAGATCCTTTCAGGTTGCGATACCACCTGGAAAATCCACCTCTCACCCGCTCACCCTGGGAGTCCCACAGGGTTCATCTTTGAGCCCCACTCTTTTTAACCTTTATGTGAGCCCGCTGGCTGCGGTAGTCAAACGCTGGGGCCTGACAATGGTGTCCTATGCGGACGACACGCAGCTGGCGGTCACACTAAGTGGGGACTCAGCTGTGGACGCCCTCAACTTCTGTGAGGGGCTACGCGCCGTGGCCAATTGGATGAACCTAAACTGCCTCCAATTGAACACAAAGAAGACCGAAGTGATGGTGGTGGGTAAGCAACCTGGATGGTGGAATGACAACTGGTGGCCCCCCGAGCTAGGAACAATTCCTTCTCCTGCCATTGAGATAAAAAATCTCGGGGTATGGCTGGACCCTACATTGAGCTTCATCTGCCAAACTAAGAGGGTGGCTGCCTCCTGTTTCGGCATAATCAGGGGTATCAGGCCGGTGCTTAAATTTTTCGATGCCCCTACTAGACAGCTTGTAGTCCAGGCCTCGATCCTATCCAGGATAGATTATGCCAGTGTCTTACTAGCAGGTACGAACAAGGCAGAACTCATGCGGCTACAACGAGTGCAGAATGCCGCCGCAAGAGCGGTACTAGGATTGCCTCGTCGTTGCTCGGCGTCTAGAGCATTGCAATCGCTCCACTGGCTGCCTGTCGCTCGCCGGATCGAGTTCAAGGTGCTTTGCCTAGCTTTTAAAATTTTGAAAGGTATGGCTCCACCTATTTTGAGGAATTTACTGACCCCATATGTTCCTTCTCGATCCTTGAGATCGATGGGTCAGAATTTGGCTGTTGTTCCACGCTTTCTGCTGAGCAGGATGGGTGGCCGCTCCTTCCGGGTAGTGGCGGCCAAATTGTGGAACTCTCTTCCCAGTGAAATCCGAGCTATGGAGGATTTACTGCTATTCAGACGTGCCATCAAAACTTTTCTTTTTAACTAATTTTTCCTGGCTTTGCTGCGTTCTGTGATGTTGTGTTTATCTCTCCTGGCGCCAGGACGCCCCTTTGCTGGGGCAGCTGTGCGCGTTACAAGAACCAATAACATAACATAACATAACATAACAGTACGGTCTACCCAGAGAAAGAGCAGCTTGTGCACTGTCACATGGAGAATCTACACTCTTTAGCCTTGTAAGGGAAAGTGGGAGATTTCAGAACTGATCTGAGCATGTACAAATAGTGTGATCATTCCCCCATTTATGATTAAATTCTTAATTCTGCTTGAACGTGTCGCGATATGAACATCCGTTTTGATAAAACAACCTAACAGTGGGAAAGGGTTGTGAAACAAATACAAGGGAGTTTGGGAAACGGAGGGAAGGAAGAGGTGATAGGGAGTGAAGGAAAAAGCTGGGATAGGAAAGGAGAGAAGGGAGCAGCGTGAGTAACAGGCAGTGAGGCATATGTGGCAATGGAATTCTAGACATAATAATAATAATCCACATTTATAAAGCGCACAATCACCCGTAAGGGTCTCTAGGCGCTGGGGGCCGTCGGGAAGATTAAGCGAGCTATTGCCCAGAGTCACATGGTGCTGGGCTAACCTGCCGCCGGGGCCGGGGATCGAACCGTGATCCCGAGATTAAGCAAGAAGGAAAGGTAGTGAGGTAAATATGGCCAATGACGGTAGGGGCCTGTGGGACGAGGAGCATATAGAATTAAAGAACTATGGTGGAAGAGAAGGCTGGAGAGTGACGGTGAGGAAGAGGAAACAGCAAATAATGTGGGGAGCAGTGGGAGTGAACTGACAAGTGTTTGGTTAAAATATAAGGATGGAGTGCGGAGAATGATGCCAGTTGGGAAAGAGAAGGCTGGCAGGGAAGGGGCGCTAGAGGGGAAATCAAGTGAGTGAGTCAGTAGGCAAATCTTATCCGAATGAGTGAGGCATCGAGTCAGTGACTTAGAAGAATAGCAGAGGATGAATGAGAAGGTTGGAGTGGCGAAGGATGGATTATGAAAAAAAGAGAAATATGCTCATACTATAAATTGACATAAAGAAGCAGATCATATAAGCAGTAGGGGAAATTGTAAAGGAGAGAATGAAAAGTGGAAAAAGACAGAAATAACAGAGAATAGAAGGGGCAAAGTGTCAGGATATCTATAATCTCTATATTCATTGACAGACTTTCACAGAAGCAGCATGACGCTGATTCCCAA
The DNA here is from genome assembly GCF_964263255.1 of Lissotriton vulgaris. Classification (NCBI taxonomy): domain Eukaryota; kingdom Metazoa; phylum Chordata; class Amphibia; order Caudata; family Salamandridae; genus Lissotriton; species Lissotriton vulgaris. The sequence goes on along the minus strand of NC_141697.1, from coordinate 852,246,624 downwards.
TGCCCTTCCTCGAACACCACTGTTAGGTTGCTTAAATATCCTTATACATGTATGTGCCAAGGGGGGAAGGGGATGGGGAGAAAAAGAAGAGACAGCCAATCAAAATGTAGTTCCACTGTAGAACATTTCTTCTTTCTTCTGCTGACTTCTGTGTTTTTTTCAATTAAATATCCGAATCCTTCTTATGCTCGGAACTGAAATGCAACAAAATGTTTTACTTATAACATCCTACCTCTACAATGTTTAATAATGCGCAAGATTATTCAACGCCCTAGTGACCAACTATTCCGCAAACAACTCTTGGCTATTGACTCTCTTCTATTCTTTTGTAGGCTGCATGTATCTTGTTTTTAAACATTCTATTTAATAACCTTTAGCTCTAAATGCATTAATTCGTATAAACATTTCCTTCACAGAAAGTGCTTGCGTCGCTGGAATTGAAGGCTGAATGTGTTGCTTCTTCAGCAAAAGTTCGATCTATTCACAAGTAAGTTCTATTTAATATTATTTATTTATTTTCTTTTTTATCATTGTTCCATTATTACAATCACCTAAGTCAATTATGTTGTCACCGTGGTTAGAACTAAGCTTTCAGTTGGAAAGAGGCTTGTTAATAAGTTTCATTTTTTACAGCCGGTGACAACGAGAGGGCTAACTGGAATTAGAACCTTTTTCCTAATAATTAATCTTACGCTATTCTCAAAACCAATTGGCAAGCAAATGACCGTACCTTTGAATATATATATTCTTTGTCCCTTTTAAGTTGCGAGTGTCACCCGTCGCGCGTTGCTGCGATCTCAGAAGAAAGGAAATTCAAAGAAACTCGTTATGATAACATTAAATTTACATTGTGTCATTGTTATTGAAACATATTCATTTTATTTTTGAAAACATTTCTAAGTGTGGCTTGAGCAGTGCATCTTCGATTGGCTTCCAATCTTGATTCTGGTTGCTCTCCTGTTTCATTTGAGCGGGCTTGAGCAGTGCGTAATTGATCGTCCTTGTGCTTTGTTGATGGTCATTGCAAAAGCGAGTTGCACCGTAAACTTTAAACGTTCAGTATTGGAAAGATTATGAGGGCCCTGGGGGGCCGGGGGGGCCGATGTTTAACACATTTTTCTTTTTTTTTGTTTCCCAGAAACCTTCGCGGGAGTGTACTCAACAACTTTTAACAATTTTTTAAAAAATGTTTTTTATTTTTGGCCAGAAACCTTCGCGGGAGTGTACTCAACAACTTCCCAAAGTTTCATGCTGATCGGACGAATGGTGCAGTAATGCATAAAGGAAAAACAGACATACTTTCGTTTTTATATATATAGATTGAATTGCTCAGAGAGCGAGACGCTACTCCCACAAGCCAGAAGCATGCGCATAATGACTGACCTTAGACAGGAATTCCTTCCTCAATTAAATTTCCGAAGGAACTACAAGAACGCCTGATTCATCCACCCTCTTCTAAGTGTCACGTGGCCCATAGGGACATTGTCGTTTTTCACTAAGTTAGCATTAGCAGGTTGCAGTTTGACTGCTGCTTTGCGCACGTTACTACACGTCTTTATTTTTTGCAATATTTTCCATGGCTGCTTCCACATGAGAACTCATCGCTGTTTTCACTCTCTGCATGTTCCTGGGATTTTGACTGAACATTATGTGCAAGGTTTAACAGCAATGTCCCTCGTTATTAGGTCTTGCTTACGCAGAGCGCATGCACTGCATAGGAGGGGACCACATGTAATCGATTCAGTTTTTGCTTTAACAACGTGCACATGTTGCATTGCTTTGTATAGCAATGCTTGCACGTTTGACGATTCCCTTGCGGGAGCGAGCGGCGTCATTTGGTAGCAATTATCGGACTCGCTCCCGCAAGGGAAACGCTGCACATTCCTGCTCTCGGCCGCACTTCCTTAAAAATACTGCATGATCATTTTTTATAAGACCGGGGCCTGGCGCTGGCTTCTTATGTCAGTTACAAATACATCTATTTATAAAATGAAAGATAAACGATATAACTCTGTACTTGTAAAGATGATATGCACAAGTCAGATGGCAGCTTAGGTTTAATCTATGTAGGTAAAAGAGAGGCACCCTTTTCCAAAGTAGGGAGGATGAGGAGGGGCAGGCATGTTGTAGAGGCCATTTCTTCAATAGCGCCCCAGCCAACATACTTGCAGAGCTTGAATGTGTGCCCTTCACCACCCTCTTCATGCTGGCTTTTAGCCTGATGGCTTGACACTGAGCAGTGACACAGACCAGGTTGCTCTCCTGCCCGCACCACCATGGAAGGAAACAAACACCCAAGGAAGGATTGCTTCTCTTGTTTGCAGGCGAGTTTTAATACCATGCTGGTCTCACGAGACTCACAGATTTTGTAGCAAATCCGCGATTTGAAAATTGTGAAAACCATAGGGAGCCTGTTGAAGGACTACCTTAGATCAGAAAAGTGCACTCTATCATCAACACTTTGCCACCTTCAGTTCTTTACATCATATCTGCATTCTAGCCATACTCCCATCTCTTTTCTACCCACCTTTTTTGTGCAACTCTCCACACCCCCATTCCTTATCTCAGATCTCACTGTCCCAATGTACCAAAAGACCCATCCAGAGAATTTCAATGGAAATATAGAAGTGCAGGTACTCACTCCTTAGAGTACCTGTTTGCTGCTGAGATGTGCAAGTACTCTGCGTTTCTTGTTAAAGAAGTGCAGATAATTTAAAGCACTGTACCCATCAGGAAGAATCTAGATTAAACAATGCTTACTAGCCTCTCCATTAAAAATCAGCATTCTGATTGGCAAATATGGCTCAAAAAAAAGTATTATAGGCTTCATACCCATGAAACCAAAGACATCTACTGTAGTAGCAACTTCCTCAGCTACCCCACCATTTACCAAACCCTCCTCAGAGGACTGATTGGCCTCTGATTCCCTCAAACTTGTTGTCCTCATCACAAATTTTTGAAATCCCACAACAGGCCAGGCTGTACCCTATGACTACCACCCTATAGATAATCCTTCACACACTCCTCAGTCCTAGCTATATTTGATTTTTAAGCTCTTTGGTCTCTCTTTAGTAGCCTTGCAACCCGTCAGACTTTATAATGTGTCTACATTAAGTTTTTGTTGTGCTTCATAGGTGCAAATGATTTCAGATCCTGGTTGATTGTAAGTTAAAGTAATTCTTCCGTATCAGGTCGATCTGAACTACTCCAGGATGGATCCCATTCTCCCGACATTTTGCTGTCAACCTTGAGACTGTAATTATTTTGTTTCTCTTGTCTTACTCAAATATCTATTACTGGCAAACACATAATTTTTTATAGTGTGATGCTCTTGGTTTTTGGTTGTATTTCCAATAAGAAAACTCTTTCCCAGTCTTTGACCAAGGTTTGGTGGAGATTCTGGCATAACAAAGCTGTGGTTTCTTGAAGCTAAGCTCGATGGGGTAAATCAAATCACCTGATTCAAGTGGGCACACCCTCTTCACTCTGCCTCCCTGTAGGAAGCTGGCTCCTCAAACAGTATATCAACAAGCATTGGCATAGCCAATAGGTCTTGGGGCCTTGTAAGTATTTAATTATGAAGCACAATATTCTTGGTGCAACATCAACTGTTGCATGGCTAAACACTTATAATGTCCCAACGGCGAGACCAATTGGCTATGTCAATGCTTGTTTTGTGCTGGCAAACCTTAGCCTTTAGGCAAAACATACTAATGCAGCTGTTGTTTGGATAGCGTACTTTGGGTTTTAATGGAGTACAAAAGTAGGTAGCACTCACTTGGAGAGGGATCTTACCAGAGAGACGAGCGAGACAGCACTTATTATGTAGATCTACCATCTATAGGCTAAGGTATTGGATCTGCTGACAAAGCCCAGAGATCTTCTATTATATAATAATACTTCTTCTTAGCAAGGGGAGGGAGGTTCGGCACTATATAGTCTTGTCTCTATTGTCTTTTTATGATGATATCTCCCTTCATGATGTATGGAATAGCTGCTATGCTGACCGTATTTGTGCTTTTGCATTTTCCTGCTTGTTGTGGCACGTATACTGCATGTTAGGGCATGTTAGTTAAAATACATATTTTAAACAGTTTCTTGTCTCTGTCAGATCTTCTTGTGGACAAGTACAAGAGATTGAGCGAAAGGGTGTGTCTTGTTACTGCCATTCCTGAGAGGGAGTGTTGTGTTCTGGGGTGTCTAATCGTTTGTTTTTTGTGAGTGAGTAAGGGAACAAGTGTGTCACTATAACTAGTCGGTCCTGCGTTTGTGGGTACTAAGGTGGTAGGAAGACCCAGTCCCTAAACACCAAGGTCCCATATTCCTACGCATAGCTCTGTATTTGTGCAGAATTCCTGCAATATGGCACCATCAACGTTTGTTCTGGTACTTATTCTTGAGACCCCTACGTAGAGCCTGTGCTTGTCCACAGTTCCCTCTACCAGTTTCTGGAGACATCTGTGGTGTGAGGGCTTAGCCTCTTATATTTTTGTTTTACAGGTTTTTCAAGCTTTAAATTTAAAAGCTTTTGTTTCTGTTTATGTCCCGGTTGTGCGCTACTGTTCTATTGGTTTATCCATTTTCATTTTTAATATGGTGGTCGCTATTACAGCACCTAACTGCATTCTTGACGATGTGGAGTTCCCAATGGGGGGGGGCGTCCTTTATTTTTGTTGTCCAGGCGGACGCGGCTTACCGCTTCAAGGTTTTTTTACTCTTGGGTTACATTTCCGGCAGTGGATGGAAATGATAATTTGTTTCATGAACATACAGCAGGTGTGGTTCAGTGAAATTTTCACCATTATGCACTACTTGAAGTTCCGTTGATGGCCTGGGAGCATACCATATGGTTTAATGGCACCCTTCCTCACCCTGTTTCAGTCGTCCGTTTTGGCCCCTTATTGGTTGATGGGGCCCTTGGCCGGTTTTGGCTGGTTTCACACTGCATCGAAATGATCTTAATGATAAACTTGCAGAGCTGCGTCAGTTACATACATCCCTGATTCATATACACAGAAGTGTCATACAATTTATGTCACGTAATATTCAAGTGGCTATGGCTGAGGCTGCTTCTCAACAACCTGATGGTGGTCTTGTAATAAGTTCCATCATGATTAATTCAGAATGGGGATGATTTTCCATATTGGCTAGCTGAACATTTGAGCAACGCGAAGCTGTTTTTCCGCATGCTACTCTTGTTGAGAAACACTGGAGCCTTACAATGAGTTTACAGAGTGGTATGGTTCCCACTTCAGCTGATTGCACCACCTGGGGATGGTGCTTGCTGCGGTGTATCCGCTGTGCTTTGGCACCCCCTCCATGAGCGTTCTACTGAGTGTTCTAAAGAAGATACAAGATGAACACAGGGCAAGTCCACCCCTGGAATTTGGATGAGATTAGTGGGCATGTTCCCTATTTTCTCCCATATGATTCGGGCCAATGTCAAAGGTGAAGCAGTTAGCTTACAAGGGCATCAACTCCTCTTGGCTGAGGCGGACGTTGAACGGCAGAGGCAGTTGCTGATTCTTATTGCAGATGTATATACATCATTGGAACACAATATTTTGGGAGTAAGGCCCTTTACTCAGGTTCAAAATAAGCCTCCTCCTGATAAGGATAGTCCTCCAGTCTTTCCTAAAAAGACTTGGAAAAAAAGTCAGCGGCAGCAACATCAGAAGCCTGGTTCTCGTGCAGGTTTGCCTCCATCTGACGCTTCTGAACGCAGAAATTATTTCAGTAACTGCTCAAAAATAAAGAAAACTGAGAGGTTCCAGGTTCCTGATCTTTGTTCTCCTCATTCCTTTCAGGAATCATCGGATCAACAATTCGTAGAGAAGGGCGTCAGGATCGCAGAGAAGGCGAGTCTGCGCATACAAGACGTGAGCCGCAGCGTCAGTTTGATGTAAAAGTCGATCATGGGGAAACACTTCAATATCGTGCCCCATGGAGTCAGAGGATGGCTACGCCTCTGAGTAGCCAGAAGTGACCCTGCCGGTCCCACCCCCAGCAATGCAGCAATGGAGAACTTCACCTCAGCGAGCTGCGAGTAGCTGCAACAAAAAGATCCCTAGAAAATGCTGGAAAAACGAGCGCTGGACGCCGCAAATTAGATATCAAAAGCACAGAGTACAGTCCTTGACTGATCCATGGCAGGCTTTCCCCATTAGCAGACGCGAAAATCGGGACGTCTGGTGCAAGGGAGGCTGCTGGCAGTAAGCCGGCTGCGCAGATCCCCACGGTCGTCTCCGGGCTGCTCTCCTGACTGCTCTCCCAACTGTATGTCTCCCGAGTCTGCGTCTTCCTTTGCTTTGGTGAAGCCGGGGATATATGCGGAAAAGGGAGAGCTGAGTTTGCTGGAGTAATTTTTTGGGAGGCAGATCTTGGAACTCGGTGTTTCTCTGTGTTGAAATTGAGTGCTTTCACAAGGACTGGCTGTAGGGTGTGACCTGACGGAGCTCCCAATGGCATTCAGAGAAGTCCGGAGATTCTGTGGAGGTCCATGATCTTAGGTATGGAGGAGCTAAGGGGGAAACAGAGGAGGAGGAGGAGGAGAAAAGAAGAGAAGGAAGAACAAATGGGGAAAGAGGGGTAAAAAAACAAAAGTGAGAAAAAATGGCGGAAAAAATGGGAAAAACTTTAAAGCACCCAATGTAATCACCAAAGTTGACTCCGCAGCCTGGCTCAAGGCAAAAACTCACCTAGCCCAGGCAAAGGAAACCGCAGGATTGGCTAACAAGGAGTATACTACCAATCCCCAAGATCTCCATGGCCTGGACACTAGCCTTGAGAGCTCAGAAGAAGAGGTGCCCCCCCCAGCATCTCCCTGGAATTGGGAGAATTGGTAGAAGATCAAATTACATCAGCACCGAGTTTGACAGAACTTTTACCCTCAATGGCTAAATCACAACAAGACAGCTCGCTGTTAAAAGGGGTAAAGGAATTTCCTCTCTTCCTAAAGAAAGCGACTTTACCGCCTCCTTCTCCCAGCTCAACCATAAAAACATCCAAAGGGCCGTTGGCGACACTAGAGACAGTAGACCATCTACCAATACCGGACCAAACGTTATCACAATGCCTCCAACAGATTGGTCAGGTTCAATTCTCGTCCGCAAAGAGTAAATCAGCTGTCGGGGATCAGGACCAAGACCTGGGGGCTCTTTTGGCATCATCTAATGCGTTAGTAATGACTACTCTCAGTATGATGCAGCCAGCTATATCTGCATCTGAAGGCAATAAGGTGTTCGAACATGCAACACCTAACTCTCTACCACTCCAGGATCCAGCCCAATGTCAGTCTCAACCCCAGTCTCAGCTTCAACCAGTGACAGTGGGTACAGGGGGGAGTTAGAATTGGGGGTCTATAGTTGGCACAGGTAGGTACTTGTGATAAATAGGGACCCTCTCCTCTAGTCAGAGTAAGGGGGATTATACTCCTAAAATAACCCCTGGTCACCCTCTAGGTAGCGTGGCTCGAGCAGTCAAGACTTATTTCAGAGGCGGTGTAAGTTAAGTATTTGTGACCACATACAGTAACCCAGTGACAACACTACAAATGGACAGCACACATGTTTTATCAAAAATAAATTGTACTTTATGTAGAGTTACCACAAGACCAATAAACAACAAAAAGAATCCACAGTACTATTAGATTTCAAGAGTTCTGGTTAAAAGGCTTAAATCAAGGTTCTGTGCAAGTTGGTAGCCTTGTCCAGCTACAGCGGTGTTGAAATAACACAGATTCTAACAAATCCAGCGGACTGCGTCGGTCCGGGCCCACTCAAATGTCAACAGACTCAGTCATAGTACCTTTTACTTGTGCGGCCGGCACGGATGTGCGAGCCGGTTCCGGTGATTGTCGCGGTGCAGAAAGGAAGCGTTGCAGGATGCGGTGTCGCTCGATGTGGTGCAGACAGCGGCCCGTTGACAGAGTCGGTGGATCCAAGGCTTGCGTTGCAGGGCGAGATGGTGCTTCGATGCGTGCTTGCAGTTTGCGGTGCGGCGAACGAGCCGGAGTTCAGGAGCTGGCGTCAATCAGTCCGGACAGCAGTGCGAATCGGGTGGTGCGTCATGAAGCATGCGAGGCGGTGCCCAACTCCGGTGCGGTCACAGGACTCGAAATCAGCAGCAGTGACCGCGTCGGTCAGACCAGTTCGATTCAGTGTAGCAAGGCATTGCACGTCGCAGTGTCCTTCCAGTCGCGGTGCAGGCTACAGCTCTGTGACGGCTTCAGGACGGAGTCAGTGAGCGCAGAGCTTACGTTGTTCGAGGCGGACGTTGCTTGATCTGGTGCCTACAGGACACCGGGCCAGTCACAGCTCCTTGCCTCTGTAGCCACTTGTTTCCAGCAGCACTTCACAAAGGCTGATGAAGTCCACTGGTGCTGGGACTTCAGTCAGGGGGCAAGCTCTCTTCCATGCCCTTGGAGATCTTTGCACAAGTTGAAAGTAAAGTCCACAAAGTCCTTTCTCCTCTCTTTTCTCAGTCAGGCAACCACTGCAAGCCAATCCCCCGCGCAGCAGATCAGCTTGGATCAGCTGAGTCTCTCCTCAGTTTCTTCAGGTTCCTTCTCCTGAGCAAAGGTTTTGTCTTGTAAGTCCAGCAGTGATCTAATTTCTTGGGATCAGGGTCCCAATACCTATACCCCAAAGTCCTTTGTTCTCTGAGGGGAGAGGGGCCTGTGCCTAGTCCAAACCAGTGCTGAAGCACTGTTTACCAGGCTTCTCCTTTCCTTTCACAGCACAGGGCAGGCACATCAGACGCCCCACAGGAGGTAGAGACAGCATTGTGTAAGGCAAGTACAGTCCTGGAGCACTTTGTTGACAGTCTTCCTTCTCTTCTTTCAGTGTGCAGGGCAAAGACATCAGACACATCACCATCACAGGGGGCAGAGCCGGCATTGTAGAGGGAAGGCCCAACCATATTCAGGTCCCAGGTGCAACTCCTCCCTCCCATCTAGATGCAGATCTCTCTATTCACCACCGGGCTGCCCCAGGCTGTCTCCTGGAATCCCCCAGCCCTGTCACTCACAAACCCAGATGAAGGAATACACAACCTAGCAGAGGCAGGCTTAAATGGTTAGGCAAGAAAATACATACTTTCTAAAAGTGGTATTTGCAAACACAGAATATTAAAATAAACTTCCCGAAAAGATGTATTTTATTATTCTGAATCCAGGCATACTAAACTCGAATTTCTACCATGTTCTCTGAGTCTGCTAGGATTATAAACATGTAATATTCTAGCAGCCCATTCTGGCCTATGGAGAACACGTAGCCTTGCAATAGTGAAAAACGAAAATGGCTGTAATTCACTATTAGGACAGCCCACACACATTGAGGCTTGTCCAACCTTATACTTGCAATGCACCCTGCCCTTGGGCCTACCATAGGGGTGACAAATATGAATTTGTTGGCAAGAAACATTGTGACAATGAAGGATGCTCAGGGGGTGGCACATTCTGATCCTCAAGAAATCTTTAAAATGTTTGGGCAATTTTACTCAGAACTATATGCTCAGCATAGAGGGATCGATGAGGATGGGTCAGACTGGTTAGAAATGTTTGAATTGGGTTTAAAAAAATTGGATCCTAATGGTAGCGCTGGAATTGGAAGCCCCGATTACGGAGGAGGAGATGGAAAAGGCTGTAAAAAGTCTCGCTATTGGCAAAGCTGCTGGCCCGATCGAATACCTACTGAGGTTTATAGACAGTTTTACAATATTATTAAGAAGGAGCTTTTAGTAGTGATGCAGGTTGCCCAGTGGGGCTTTCCTCCTAGATCATGGGCTGACGCCACTATAGCTGTTTTTTGCAAGAAGGGAAAGCCACCGGATTCAGTAGGGTCATATCGACCCATATCGTTATTAAATGCTGACAATAAAATTTATTCGAAAATACTAGCTGATCGAATATCCAATTGTATGGTCTCTTTAGGGTCATCGCATCAACATGGTTTTATACCAAAAAGAGGGACGGTAGAGCATGTCAATAAAGTTATCACGTTATTTGACATCGCGGCTGTTAAGAAAAAATGACCTAGCGCTCATTTTACTTGATGCTGAAAAAGCATTTGACCGCGTTCAATGGGGATATTTGTGGAAGCTGATGCAAAAAATGGGTTTCGGTCAAAGTATTTATGGTCGCCATACAATCTTTATATATTACCCCGACGGCCACAATTTCTGCTATGGGCTTACTCTCGGACCTTGTTAATATTACACGTGGAACACGCCAAGGTTGTCTTTGTTCCCCTCTTTTATTTGCCCTTTACATTTATTCTTTTATTGAACAGCTGAATCGGAGCACTTTGATCCCACCCTATCAAGTAGCTGAGCATTATTTTTCTGTGTTCGCTTATGCCGATGACTTCGCGGTGACAACGGTAAACCCCGGTATGGCCAAGGAGTTTGGGCGAGTGGCAGGATACAAAATGAATGAGTCAAAAATGCAGATTCTCTGTTCTGAAACTGTAGGATGGTTGGATGGGAGAGTGGTGAAGGAGGCAACATACTTAGGTATTCAACTGAGGGCAAATACGACTGAATTAGTCGAGGTTAATTGGAATACATAGATGAACAAAATTAGGCATTCGCTGGATAGGTGGGATCGCCTGTATTTAACTATTATTGGTCGCACGAATGTGATAAAAATGAACGTGTTCCTAAAAGTGCTATATTTATTCAGGTCAATGCCCTTAGAAATTACTACGGACAAGATACAGGCCCTGCAGGCGAGGTGTGGTAAATTTATTTGGAGCCCAGGGAAACCGAGGCGGACAATGAAGTTTATGACTTTACCGTACATAAGGGGAGGAATGGGAGTCCCAGATTTTTTTTTGTATTATGTAACTTGCTTTTTATTAAAGATGAGGGTGCTTATTACTGGAGATATAGAAGCCAATGTGGCTAATATCCCTTCTATTTTTGAAATGCAACTTGGGTCATTTGTGAAGCAATCATTTTTTAAGGAGATTGACGGGTCCTATTACAAACGGACACGTTTCAAGGTAGTAATGGGCGCATTCAAGGTTTGGAAATGGCTCTTTAATAGAATGGCGATAGGGAAATTATCTTATTACACGCCTTTTAATGCACATAGGCTTTTTCCAGACATATTTTATGACGATATGGCAACAATCTGGCAGCGCAAAGGGGTTAGATGTCTAGGAGATATGTCTAATGATGAAGGGACCTGCAAATCTTTTGAGGAGCTAAAAAATCAGTTTTATTTCCCTAGAAACTTTTTCTTCAAATTTCTGCAAATTCGGGATTTTGTACATCGACGGAAAGTTATATTACAGCAGTATATAATTGTAGAAGCAATTAGGAGGTCAGCTAATATAGGTACAGTATATCAACTGTTACTTGCTGACAGGAGTGACGATTTAGAAAAAGTGAGGGTAAAATGGCTGGGCTTACTAGATGATTCAGAGATAGATGTGGAAGATCTTTTACTCCTTTCCAAGGAGGCATTAATGTGGGCAAATTTAAAGGCTCAGTTTTTTAAGACTATGTATGATTTATATTATACTCCGATTCGAATGGCGAAATGGGGAGGAGGCAATAACGGCAAGTGTTTTAGATGCTGGGATGATGATGCTGGGGCAGTACATATCTTTGTAAGTTGTGTTAAACTTCAAGGTTTTATAATAGATCTTGAATTTTTTTATCCTTTGTATTAAGCATAGCGATACATATTACCCCTGCTATGTTGCTGTTGGGAAAAATACCAAAGCACAGGAATGTCGAGCCATTATATAAATATCGTCACTTCATATTTTATGCAATGACCGTAGTTCGCCTATGTATAGCCACTGAGTGGCTTCAGGAAAAAACGCCTGTTTTTCACCAATGGCGTGCTAAAATGTTAAATTTGTATAATCTGGAGTGGGGCCTTTTTTCTATTAAGGGACCAAGGAAAACAAGACTGGGCATTAAAATTTGGAGCGCGTTTCGTGATTATTATGAGGACTGATAAATGTTCTTTTGTAATGTTTTAGGGAAAAGTATTTGAAATGTGATTGCTTTATTTTGGTCTGTAATTGTTGCTGTGAATATACAAATAAATAAAAAAAAAGGGGTGACAAATATGAAGTCAAGGGAAGTTTTAGGGACTGGCAAGTGGGTGCACTTGCCCAGTCAGCATGACAGTACCAGACTGCACGCAGGCTCTGCAATGGCAGACCTTAGACATGGTTTACAAGGCCGCTTCTGTGGGTGGCACAACCAGTGTTGCAAGCCCACTAGCGGCATTTAGATTTACACACCCTGGGCACACTTAGTGCACTGTACTAGGGTCTGACAAGTAAACCAAATATCCAATCATGGAACCTCTAATCAGTACATCAATTTACAGTAGGGAGCACTCACACTGTGGCACTGGACAGCAGTGGCACAGTGCCCAAAGCATCTAACACCAGCAAAAACACATGAGGCAACAGCAAAAATGGAAGGAAGACCCACGCCAATGGTGCCAGATCTAACAGGGGGTTACTACTTGTTGATGCTCCACTGGGACAGGAGAGCACTCTTGCTGAGAGTTTGAATCAGGTCAAGGTGGCACACCAAACCAACTTCAGTAGTAGGGCAGAAACATCCAGGATATACCAGATGGACATCAGAGATATGCTGAATTTTATCTTGGAAGAGGTTTGCGAAAATAAAAAAATCGCAAAAACTCGAGATTGCCTTTTTGCATCAACGGCTAGACAAAATAGAAGAAGCAATGAGATACCTTCCAATCATATTACAAGAGGCTGAAACTAGAATCTCACTACTTGAAGACCAAATGAATGAGATCTTTGGGAAAGTGAAAGAAGCAGCCAAAAATAAAACCCTACTAAAGAATAAACTTGAGGAACTCGAGAATCATTCTCGGTGGTCAAACCTCTGAATAGTGGGGGTCCCAAAGGGAATCGAACGGACCCAAACCCTGCAATGGGTCAATACATTTATCAAACAGAGAGTTCTCCCCGAATTTGAAGGAGATTTAACCATCATCAGGGCGCATAGAGTTCCTGCTCAACCCTTTCCAAACTCAACGATACCACAAACAATTCTGCTGAACTTTGCAGACCCCAGTGTCAAGGAGCAAATCCTAACAAAGGCGATTCAGCAGAGGCAGTTTTCTGTAAACAAAATGTCTAAATGTCGCATATTTTCTAATATGACAGCAGCTGCAGCTCGCAGACTAAAGGAATTTGTTAAGATGCTCTACTTGTTTAAAGCTCGGATGCTCAAGCATCAATTGCTCAACAGTCTAAGCTGCGGGATTTAGTTCAAGGAAAGTTCTATCTGTTCTCGGATTTGAAGGAGGCTCAGGTGTTACTAAAAGAGATCTCGGCTGGACCTAGATTTTGATTTAATATAAAAACCCCTGGGCCTACAATTTTTATAAGGGGTTTCTTCCGGTCGAGACATGAAGGTATGGTGGCGATTTAGGCAAGTCTGAGTCTCCGTTTTGCTGGGGGCAGCAGGGTCACCCTGGCTGTAATGCCAAGACACCCATGACGCTAGCTGGGTGGGTCAAAATGTGGCTAGCGTGGTTAGTGTTTTTTTTCCACATTTCGTTGGGTGGGTTCCCTTTTTTTGGGATGGGAAGGGGTTATGTGGGGGGATTTGAAGCAGAAAAAAGAGCAGTAGCAAAAGGTACAGATAGTGAGAAATATAGAGATTTGTTATTGAGCAAACTAGAAATCCACCCTAAAAATAGCAACAGAAATTGCTAGCAAATGTAAGATCCTGTCAGTCAATGCCAATGGAATTCTTAATAAACGAAAATATGGCTCTCTTATTAGATGGCTTATCTCATTTAAGCCCCAGGTCTTGTTTTTGAAGAGACACATTTAAAAACCAATTCCCCCAAACTAAATTTACCTAGAGTTTTTTCTGATGCCTTTTTTGCGTCTGCAGGCCTTGCTATGAGAGGGGTCGCTATCTATTTTTCCAAAAATCGACCGTGGGTATTTGAACAAGTACGCAGGGATCCACAGGGGAGGTGGCTATGGGTGGTAGCAAAGCTGAAGTGGAAGACTTTAAATTTCATAAACTACTATGGCCCAGGCTCGGATGAGACTTCAGGGCTGGTCAAAATCAAAGAGCTTCTGAGGGGGTCCCCGGGTAGATTATTATCGATGGCGATTTTAACTATATACAGAACCTAAGAAAGGACACCTCAAACAAAAATAAAAAACAACCAAAACGCTCAATCGGGGGGAGGGGGGAGTTGGGGGTGCATTAAAATTCTGTTTGTCATTCTTCATAAAAGTCAAAGTCATTATTATTCTGTATCTGATGTGTGCAGAAGCCTCCGGATTGCAGAGCTATGCAGCTGATGTGAAACGAGACGAATAAAATTTGTTAAAAAAAATAAATAAAGAAAGAAAGCCCAATACAAAATAAATCTTTTGAAGCCATTAGGCACGATTATCAATTAAGATCCTTGGTGAAATATTATTGCTGATCAGAACTCCACTTGTTGGTCGCACCGCTTCCAGACCGCTTCCAGAATAAATTTTTTTCTTGCATCAAGATATCTCCGGATTCTAAAGGCATATATTGGGAGCAACCCCTTCTCCGATCACGCGTTCATAGGGCTTGAGCTCGAGCTTGGGGGAGGAGAAGAGAGCAGCCCAGGTGGCAGCTGGACCACCTCCTTCTTCAGGATCAAGGTTGGGTGGAGAATTTTAGAGAGTGGAGCTCCGAACCCTTTTCAGTGTGGGGGGGTTCAAGGTTGCGTCTCGTGGACAAATAAACTCCTTCTGACCGCCCAGTCTATTGCTCGGCGGCTCAAAATAGCAGAACTACAAGGGGGGGTCGAGAAGGAGTATGCCCACCAGATCCCATTGCGCCCACATCGACTGGAGCATGATAGAAAGGCTCTGAGAGGCTTTTTTGTCTTAGAGGAGATCAGCAGTTCCCAATTGTTATCAACAAAACGTTTATGAGGACAGCGAGATGGTTGGCAAACTATTGGCTAATTCTACAAGAACTAAACAAGAAAGCAGCCATAGTATTAAAGGTGAAGGACCCAAGACCGGAATAGAAGTAGTTAACAGCAAGGAGATTCCACCGATCTTTTTAGAACATTTCCAGCAACTTTATAGTACTGAATATTCTGTGGGGGAAGAGTCCATACAGGAGCACTTCCTGAATGTTAATATCCCTAGCCTCTCCGTTAGCCAGATTAACTAGTTAGAATGTGATGTGGAATCTGCTGAGATCTTGGCATCCATTAAATCAACGGCCAGGGCTAAAGCGTGTGGTGAAGATGGCATCCCCATAGAATTTTATAAAACATTTTCAAAAGAATTAATTCCACATATGACAAAATTATTTAATTACATTAAAAAGGGTGGTCAGGTCCCCTCTTCTTTTAAGGAGGCAATTGTTGTTTGCTTCATAAAAAAATTTAAAAAAACATTGGACGTTAACTCTTACAGGTCTATAAGCCTTCTTAATTCAGATTATAAGATTTTAATGAAGGTATGGGCTGGGCATTTTTTATTTGCCGCACAGGACATAATTCATTAATATCAGGCTGGTTTTATAGCAGAAAGATCCATGGCAGTCAATACCGATTTCTTAATACAGGCTTTGGATTATTTTAACATCAATTCTATCCCGACCTGTATTATGATGGTCAATGCAGAGAAAGCCTTTGACTTGGTAAATTGAAAAACTTTGTTCTTCGCCCTCAGCCAATTTGGTTTCCTCCCCAGGTCATTACCATGTTACTTAATATTTATGAGGGGGCTTCGGCCCAAGTGGTAATAAATGCAAAACGGGCAGGTAGGGTAAAAATAAGCCGGGGGACAAGACAAGGCTGCCCCCTCTCTCCATTGCTTTTTACCTTTTTCATAGAACCGTTAGTTATTAAAATGCGTAATAATGCTGCTATTCAACCTCCAATTTTAGGTATGGCTAAATTGAAACTTTTTGCGGATGACATTATTTCATACCTGAAGCCTAGTAACGAGAATTTGGAAGTGGTATTGAGTGAATTTCGAAAATTTAAATTACTAGGGCGCTATAAACTAAATTCAAACAAAACTGATGTCTTAGCCCTCAACACAGATTTGAATTTTCTTCTACTTTGTCTGAGGGCACAAGCTGCAAAGTCAGATCCAATTAGATATTTAGGAATCTATGTGTCTAACCAATATCAACAATTATACAAATTGAATTATGTAAAAATGCAAGACAAAATCAAGAGACTACTAGAACAGTGGCTTTTAATCCCCCTAACTTTGGTGGGAAGAGTATCATTAATTAAAATGTCCATACTTCCGTTACTTATTTTTCTCTTTATGAATGTCCCTAATAAAATAAATATGTCTTTTTTTAAAGAAATGGAAATTTTAATCAGAGAGTTTGTCTGGGGAAAGAAAGTTTCAAGGGTCAAACTAACAGCATTATAATTATCGACTGCACAGGGGGGTCTGGCTCTACCTCAATTAAGAACCTATTATGAAGCTGCTTTTTTAGATCTATTAGCAGGCTTAATGGGATCTAAAAGCGCTGGAGACAGTTTCTTTATTTATAAAATGATACAGGAAACCAATTCACAAATTCTAGTATTTTTAAAAACCTCCAAACTTCCCAAAAAACAAGATATAAGACATTGAAGGACTACTATTCCAGACTTCAGTCATTTATATGTCTCGCCTACGCAGTGCGCATGCGCTGCATAGGAGAGAGACCTGTAGCCATCGGCACAGCTTTCCGTGCAAAGATGTGCACGCGTTGCATTGCATGCAATGGCAATGCGTGCACATCTGGCAATTTCCTTGCGGGAGCGTGCAGCGCCATATGGTGGTGCCATATGGTCACACGCTCCCGCAAGGGACTCTCACAGGTCCCCCTCCCCTGCTGCCGCACGAGACAAGCAAGGGGCACCTTCTGACGCCGGGAGGCTGTGCACGTATTAACTGCATTACATAGCCGCTTCCGCCGCAGATGTTCACAGTTAAATGCTCCGCAGCAGTGGGCCTGGAGCTGCATGCATCTGCTGCCCCTCGAGCGGCACCGTGTTTTGGGGAGCTGGGTGGCTTTGATTGGATAAGCCTGGGAACAGACCAGGAATCATGGCGTGCTTTACTGTGCTGCTGCAGTATTTTATGGCGCACCTGCGGACGCGTTTTCTGGCAGGCAGAGGTCCTGGAGGGCGATCAGGGCTCGGCACATCCCATAAACCGCAGCTCAAGCACCAACGTACAGAAGTCCATATCCATAAAATGCTGGGCACGGCTGAGCATAATAGTGCAAAACCCCTGTCCGCTAAATCAAGTTATGCTAGGAATGCCCGGAGCTCTGCTCAGGATGGACAGAGGGATGGAGGCATACATAGTGCAACAGTGCCCCCCAGTAGCTGCCACTCAGCAAAGACTTTGAGACAAAGCTCAGTCGCAGACGTCTAGAGAAACAGAAAGAAGTTGTGATGTTTAAGACAAATGGGACATCGTGGAAAGACAGAGCTCCGTCACAGACATCTAAAGAGAGAGAGAGAGCTCTGCTCAGTCACAGACGTCTAAAGATAAACTAAACATGAACGAGAGAATTAGCTCAGTCACAAAAGTCTAAATACAACACTACGGCCGCCACCTGCCAGCTTGACAGAACTCCGCTCCTACGGACATACATTAGGATAGAGCCAGCCCTTTACAGTGATAGCCAGGCACAGGGTTTGCGCTCTGCTGCAGGTGAATAAAAGCATTGGCTATGCCAATAGATCACCTAGTGAATGCACAATCTAGGCAGAACTAAAAATCAATGTGCGCTAATCATTGTCTTGCTCCCATCTGTGCTGTTGCCATGTTTACACAGGTTAACACTGCCTGAATAAAGGTTTCACATCATAAGTACCAGTTTAACACCAAAATACAATATTAAGCAACAGATAGGGGACCAGTTAACCTTTGCAAAGGTCCTTCCACTGCCCAGCAGCACGTGTTGCTGCATTTGTATTACTTTTGAACCGTATGAGCTAGAAGCAAATTATTTGCGGGTAAAACCTGCAGGATATGCAGCAGATGCTGTATTATGAGGCAAATGTGGCAAATCCTTAATTTTTAAGGGAAACGTCACTGCTGCAAACTCTCACAAATCCAATGGCCCTAATGCTATGGGACTGCTACACCTAGGACCGTCATATTTAACATTCCCTGCACATTGACTTACAACATGCATGAGTCATTGCACCCATACAATATCTGTGCAAGTAAAGCGCTCTGACACCCTGACTCGGGCCGAGTAGCGTTTAAAAATAAATGGGAGAAAACTGAGTAAGTGCCATATAAATTATATGTACCAATTGTAGTATGGTTGAGGGGACAGAGCTTATGGGCCTGTCAATAGCTTACCCAGCAATTGACATTGTGCCCAGCAACATTGGGGGAGTGCCACCTAGGGACTCTGACCCAGTA
This sequence comes from Lissotriton vulgaris, assembly GCF_964263255.1. Taxonomy (NCBI): domain Eukaryota; kingdom Metazoa; phylum Chordata; class Amphibia; order Caudata; family Salamandridae; genus Lissotriton; species Lissotriton vulgaris. The sequence goes on along the minus strand of NC_141697.1, from coordinate 852,228,205 downwards.
GCTCTTGGAAGACTGGAATCTCCAAGAATGAACGGTTTGAGCACTTGCGATCCAGCCACCCCAGCTTTGTTGTGTGAACCTAGTAGGGCTGAGGGAAGGATGGTATCCTGGAATATAGCTGGATTGGGCTCTAAACTGCAATCACCAGAGTGGGTTTCTTTTATAAACGGCTTTGATATATACATCTTCCAAGAGACCTGGGCCTGTGAGCCCTTGTTCCTTCTGGGATACCTGAATTTTCTCGTGCCGGCACTTAAGGGCCACAAGGGCCGGCCGAAAGGGGGGCTAACTATCTGGGCACGACAAGCACTATTTGATAGAGTGATAGAGCTCCAAACTGGCAATAGTGATATCCAGCTGATCAGGTTAACCTTGGGATCAGGGAAAACCCTAGATATATATAATTTGTATGTCAGAGGGTCAGGAGGCGGGAAATCTCAGGTCCTGGTAGCCCTATGATCATCTGATAGGCATGCAGCCGTGTGCTAATAATATAATAGTTGTAGAAGATTTGAATATGACTTTTGAGCCTCTTATAGTGAGTGATTGGTATGTAGGGGAAGAAGAGGATTCCCACTGGGGGAATCCCTAAATTGGACCTGAAACCTATCAGCAGATGGTCAGCTAGCATTATTCAGATTAATGGAATAGGCAGCAAAAGAGGGCTAAGAGCATTGAATGGAAGAACTATGAGTGATGGGCAAGGTGAAAATACTTTTGACAACGGTCGCTCCCAAAGTAGGATTGACTATGTTTTCTGTAATTTGGCAGTCTGGCATTTGATGAAGGATAGGAAGGTAGTTGGCAGGCAAGAGAGCGACCATAACCCCCTGTGTATCACCCACCTTTTATGGGGTGGGGACCCAGAGGAGTTAAGTATTGAAGAGGAGGCCTTAGCTGAGATCGTCCCAACAAACGATATGAGGCGGGTGAGGTGGGACCAAATTGTGATGAAGAGCGAGGTGCTAAAGAGCATCAGTGATGAACTAGATAACACCATCTCTGCTATAGACACTATAATGGGGTCAGGAATCACGAATTATAAAAGACCTGGAAGAAATTACAAACTTGCATGGCAAATGTTTTGGAAACCTAAAGGGGCACTTCTATAGGGCAGTATCTAAACCCATAGCTATTAATAAATGCCCAAAAAGAGCGGGGTGGTATAATGAGGCTTGCAGACTCGCCAGAACAGCCTTAGGAACGGCAATTAGAAGAAGAGACCCTATTGCTGTTAGAGAAGCTAGACATGAATATAAGAACAGTATAGCCATGGCCAAGAAACAATGGGACGAACAGCACTGGCAAGACTTAAAAGCTGCCAGTTCTGCAAAGGATTCTAGACTATTCTGGAGTATCGTTAAATGGGGGCAAGGAGGTCGCCCTGAACCACCATCAAATTATGTAACACAGAGTAGTTGGCTAGAATACTTTGGTCCCCAATATACATGCCGCCCCAAGGACAAGATTAGAGAATCTGTAGATACTACCACATATTTAACCCCTCCTTTTAATAGCATCGATGCAACAGTGGCACTTGACTCAGTCTCGAGGGGAAAGGCACCCAGAACTGATGGCGTTCCTGCGGATGTTTTCCTCCATGACAAAACGCAAAGGGGCCGTTACATTATGAAGTTGGCCAATGCAGTGGCGCTAGGAGCCCCAGTACCAAAGTCTTGGCAAGGGGCTGTAATTATTCCTGTGTATAAAAAAGGCGACAAAACTCTGCCTGGGAATTACAGGCCTATTAGCTTAATAGACACGGTACAAAAGGTGATAGGAAAAATTACCCTAGAGAAAATAAGGGTCTGGGTAGAGGAGGAAAACATCATGTCTCCTTTCCAAGCAGGCTTCCGCAAGCTAACTAGCACCACAGATCAGATATTTTGCTTCACTTTACTCCATTGGAAGATGGTGCAGCTAGGGAGATGTAGCCTTTATGCTGCATTTATCGATCTTCGAGCAGCCTTTGACCTAGTCCCTCGGTCACAGATGTGGAAAGTGTTTAGCGAGATGGGCATGCCGCTGGAAATCTTAACGCTAGTGATGAGATTGCACGAGTCAAACTATGCGAAAATCCAGTGGGGGAGGCACGGGCAAGTTACCACCGAATTTCCAGTAGAGCGAGGAGTGCACCAAGGTTGTACCATGGCCCCCACGCTCTTCTCATTATATGTCAACGGAGTAGTAGAGCGTATGTTGTTGGGAAGCGTAGATGCCCCTACCTTGGCTGGAGAAAAACTCTGATTTTATTATTTGCAGACGACACGCTCATTATTTCTAAAACCCCTAGCGGCCTGCAGCGAGCTCTGAAGATTTTGAAGTGCTTTTGTACTGATCGTGGGCTAGAAGTTAATGTAACAAAGACAAAGCTCATGGTATTCAACCCCCATTCCAGCTTTAAAGGGAACTTTCACATGGATGGTCAAAAGGTGGAAAGGGTATCGGACTTTGTTTATCTTGGCATTCATGTAGCAAAGGGTGTAAAATGGGGGAAGCATATTGAGATGGCGGCTCTTAAATTTCGTCAAAATGCAGGTACTATAATTGTTGAGCATTAAAAAATCTTTGACCAAGCCGATACAGCCAGCACTCCAAGTTTATGAGGCGAAAGCCCTTAACTCTGCTCTGTATGGTGCTGAAATCTGGGGCTTTGATAACCTAGCCTCACTTACACTTGCTGAAAACAACTTTTTGCTAAATCTTACTGCCCTTCCTCAAAGTACACCCGTGAAACCATTACGCTATGAATTAGGTAGGAAAGCCCTATCAGATATGGCCACATTATGACCAATTTTATATTGGCGCCGTATCTGGGTTACCCCTGAACTTGCGCACTATGCCCAGGGTTTCATGGATGTGATTAAAACTGATACATTCCATAAGATAGACTGACTAAAGGAATTTTGTCAAATCCTGGGGAAGATGGGCATGATGGGGCTGTGGGAGAACCCAGAGCTAGCCCAGTTTCCATCTAAAGACTCTCTTAAAGAAAAATATTGGGAAATGGTAGCTCGTCGGATTTGGAATGATGCCGACCCTTCTTCCATGGAAGGTTGCTACCTGGAAGCGAAAGTCTTGCCCAGTTTGGAGCCCTACTGGGATGTTATCACTAAGCCTGGGGACAGGAAACTCTATTTCCAGCTTAGAGCAGGCTCGCTCCCAATTAGATCATTAACAGACAGATGGGCTGAAGATCATTCTGATGTTTGTCCGGCCTGTAAATACGGAATTGAGAATATTTCCCATTTTCTTTTGTCTGAGGCGCCTATTCAATCCCCCGACGTGTTTGGCTAAGTAAGATGTGTAAATCGCTAGGCACGAGGGATAGTAAGGTGGCTTTAAGATTAATTTGCACTAGCACTTTGCCGGGCATCTCTGTGGCGGTTTCTAAATTCCTGGTTTGGTCTAGGTCCATTAGAAAGAAATTTCTACTGTGAAAAACCTTTGGACTGATTGATTTTTTCTTCCTAGCTTCCATCTACACAGCAAACCGGAATGCCTAGATTATGTGATTTGGGTATCTGCTGGAACCATCCTGTGATTATGTGTACTTTGATTCTGATTGATTTATTGATGTATTTTATAAGTATTTTTGTCAAAATGCTTTTTTCTAATTATTTTTAGTAAAAAAACGTTCTTTTTAATTGTATTAACAAAGTGAAATGATAAGTATTGGAGTCTTGTAAATATATTTTTATATTGAACAAATCTGTTCTTTTTAACTATGTACCATGCTTTTATGAGTTTTATCTCGAATAAAGCAAACTTGACTGACTGACTGACTGAATATTTTCACAATCATTCCTATGGGCCTCCTGGCCCATAGGAATGCATGGGAAATTATTCCTTATTTGCGAATTTGCAAAATGCGAATTCGCAAATAAGAAAGACTAGGAAATCGCTAAAATATAGCGATTTTCTACATACATTCCATTTTGCGATTTCTAAATAGCGATTCCTTAAAAATCGCTATTTAGAAATCGCAAATTGGAATCTTGATACATCTGCCCCTTGATGTCCCAAAATGTCTTTCAGACTGCAAGACAATGTCCGTTATACCGAATGGTGTTCTGCTCTTGCAGTACTGCTGCATACTGGCTGAATCTCACAAAACGGCAGGTCACAGATATTATAATTTTGTATTTTGCTCAGTGAAGACCATGTTCACAAAATTTTGCTGTAAAACATATCAAATCTGTGCAAAGCTTCTGATTCTTACCAAGGTGAGGTTTTTGCCTCACTTGTTTCCCTTTCCGATCTCCATCGAGGTAAGTATTTGGATAATCCATTTTCATTTTAGGAAGCAGGCGGGTCATGCCCCCCATTGGTTAATCTCACACAAAAAACACAGACAGAGTCAGGATACCTCTATAAACAAGCATTTTCAATGCAATAGGTCTCGCATTAAGAAAGTTTGAGCTATTGGTATTGTAAATGACATATTTTTTATTTAGGTTTTGTTTTTGAAAATAGCGAAATTAATAGCTTTGTCATTTACAATGCCAATAGTTATAACTTTCGCAAATGTGACACCTATAGCATTTGTAATGCAATATGTGTTGTATCGACATGACTTACATGTATTGATATTACAAATAACAATGGCTTTTCATTTTTTTTCAATAATTAATACTTAAATAAAAGTTATTGTAATTTATAATGGCAATAGCTTGAAGTTTTGTAAAAAACTTTTGTGAAAATTATGTTCAGTGTTTTTTATTGTGACGATAATCCAAGAACAGAAGTGAAATATTAACATCCTTTTGTTACATTTGTAATAACCCTTGAAACATTGAGAGAACACATTTGAACTAGGTGTTGTTGAATGGTTGCACAGATTGATGCTGTTGTGGCGCTGAGTGAGGTTGTGATGGCGAACGAGTGATGCTGTGGCGTTCAGTGATGCTGTGGTAGCGCATAGTGATGCTGTGGTGCCCCTGAGGGATGTTGTGGTGGTGAGGAGTGATGCTGTATGCTATGCTATGTTTTGTTTTGCTATCCTATGTTTTGTTTTGTTATGCTATGCTATGTTTTGCTATCCTATGCTTTGATTTGTTATGCTATGCTATGCTGTGTTTTGTTATGCTATGCTATGTTTTGTTATGCTATGCTATGTTTTGCTATGCTATGCTTTGTTATGCTATGCTATGTTTTGTTATGCTATGCTATATTTTGTTGTGTTTTATTATGCTATGCTTTGTTTTGCTATGCTATGTTTTGTTATGCTATGCTATGCATTGTTCTGTTTGATATGCTATGTTTTGCTATGCTATATGTTTTGTTTTGCTATGCTATGTTTTGTTGTGTTTTGTTAAGCTATGCTATGTTTTGTTGTGTTTTGCTATGTTTTGTTATGCTATGTGTTGCTGTGTTTTGGTATGCTATGTTTTGTTATTTTATGCTATGTTTAGTTATGCTATGCTATGTTTTGCTATCCTATCATATGCTTTGTTTTGTTATGCTATGCTATGTTTTGTTCTGTTTTGTTTTGCTATGCTATGTTTTGATGTGTTTTGCTATGATTTGTTATGCTATGCTTTGGTATGCTATGCTATGTTTTGTTGTTTTTTATTATGCTATGCTTTGTTTTCTATGCTATGTTTTGCTATGCTATGTTTTGTTATGCTATGCTACGCTTTGTTATGCTACGGTTGTTATGCTAAGCTTTGTTTTGGTATGCTATGCTATGTAGTGTTTTATTATGCTATGCTATGTTTTGTTGTGTTTTGTTATGCTATGCTATGCTATGTTTTGGTATGCTTTGCAATCTTATGTTTTGTTATGTATGCTATGTTTTGTTGTGTTATGTTATGCTAAGATATGTTTTGTTGTGTTTTGCTATGTTTTGTTATGCTTTGTTTTGTTATGCTATGCTATGTTTGATGTTATGTTATGCTGTTTTGTTGCTATGCTATGTTTTGTTCTGCTACATTTTGTTGTGTTATGTTATGCTATGTTTTGTTTGACTATGCTATGTTTTGTTTTGCTATGCTTTGTTATGTTATGCTATGCTTTCTTTTGTTATGCTATGTGTTGTTATGCTATGCTGTTTTGTTGTGTTTGTTATGCTTTGTTATGCTTTTTTGTGTTTTGCTATGCTATGTTTTGTTTTGTTATGCTATGTTTGGTTTTGCTATACTATGCTTTGTTTTGTTATGCTATGCTATGTTTTGCTATCCTATGCTTTTTTTGTTATGTTATGCTATGCTATGCTGTGTTTTGTTATGCTATGCTAAGTTTTGTTATGCTATGCGGGTGAGGGGGTGTGAGTGAGTGTGAGTGAGGGTGAGGGGTGTGAGGGTGATGGTGTGTGAGGGTGTGTGAGGGTGATGGTGTGTGAGGGTGACAGGGTGAGGGGGTGTGAGGGTGAGGGGATGTGAGGGTGAGGGGATGTGAGGGTGAGGGGGTTTGAGGGTGAGGAGGTGTGAGGGTGAGGGTGTGTGAGGGTGAGGGTGTGTGAGGGTGACTGTGTGAGGGTGAGTGAGGGTGTGTGAGGGTGAGGGGGTGGGAGGGTGAGGGTGTGTGACAGTGAGGGGGTGTGAAGGTGAGGGGGTGAGAGGGTGAGAGGGTGAGGGGGTGTGAGGGTGAGTGAGGGTGTGTGAGGGTGAGTGAGGGTGTGTGAGGGTGAGGGTGAGGGGTGTGAGGGTGAGGGGGTGTGAGGGGATGTGAGGATAAGAGGGTGGGAGGGTGCGGGGATGTGAGGGTGTGTGAGGGGTGGTGAGGGTGAGGGGATGTGAGGGTGAGGGGGTGTGAGGGTGAGGGGGTGTGAGGGTGAGGGGTGTGAGGGTGAGGGGGTGTGAGGGTGAGTGGTGTGAGGGTGAGGGGGTTGAGGGTGTGTGAGGGTGAGGGTGTGAGAGGGTGAGGGGTGTGAGGGGGTGGGGGGTGTGAGGGTGAGGGTGTGTGAGGGTGAGGGGGTTTGAGGGTGTGTGAGGGTGAGAGGGTGAGTGAGGGTGATGGGGTGTGAGGGTGAGGAGGTGTGTGAGGGTGAGGGGGTGAGGGTGAGTGAGGAGGGTGAGGGTGTGTGAGGGTGGGTGAGGGTGAGTGACAGTGTGTGAGGGTGTGTGAGGGTTAGAGGGTGTGTGAGGGTGTGGGGCTGTGAGGGGGTGAGGGTGAGGGGTGTGAGGGTGAAGGTGTGTGGGGGTGTGAGGGGGTGATGGTGAGTGAGGGTGAGGGTTGTGAGGGGGGTTAGGGTGTGAGTGAGAGGGTGTGAGGGTGATTGAGGGTGTGTGAGTGTGTATGAGGGTGAGTGAGGGTGTGTGAGGGTGAGAGGATGTGAGGGTGAGGGTGTGTGAGGGTGTGATGGTGATTAGGGTGGGTGAGGGTGTGAGGGTGGGTGAGTGTGGGTGAGAGGGTGAGTGAGGGTGAGGGGGTGTGTGAGGATGAGGGGGTGTGAGGGTGAGGGGGTGTGAGGGTGTGGGGAGTGAGGGGTGAGAGTGAGGGTGAGAGGGTTGTGAGGGTGAGGGGGTGAGGATGTGAGGGTGAGGGTGTGAGGGTGAGTGAGGGTGTGTGAGGGTGTGAGGGTGAGAGGGTGAGAGGGTGTGAGGGTGTGTGAGGGTGAGGGTGTTTGAGGGTGAGGGGGTGTGAGGGTGAGAAGGTGTGTGAGGGTGAGGGTGTGAGGGTGAGTGAGGGTGGGTGAGGGTGAGTGACAGTGTGTGAGGGTGTGTGAGGGTGAGAGGGTGTGTGAGGGTGTGGGGCTGTGAGGGGTGAGGGAGAGGGGGTGTGAGGGTGAGGGTGTGTGGGGGTGAGGGTGAGTGAGGGTGAGGGTGTGAGTGAGAGGGTGTGAGGGTGAGTGAGGGTGTGTGAGGGTGAGAGGATGTGAGGGTGAGGGTGTGAGGGGGTGTGAGGGTGTGAGGGCGGGTGAGGGTGTGAGGGTGAGTGAGGGTGATTAGGGTGGGTGAGGGTGTGAGGGTGGGTGAGAGGGTGAGTGAGGATGAGGGGGTGTGTGAGGGTGAGGGGTGTGTGAGGGTGAGGGGTGTGAGGGTGAGGAGGTGTGAGGGTGTGGGGGGTGAGGGTGCATGAGGGTGAGAGGGTTGTGAGGGTGAGGGGTGAGGATGTGAGGGTGAGGGTTTGAGGGGGAGTGAGGGTGTGTGAGGGTGTGAGGGTGAGAGGGTGTGAGGGTGTGTGAGGGTGAGTGAGGGTGAGTGCGGGTGTGTTAGGGTGAGTGCGGGTGTGTTAGGGTGAGCGAGGGTGAGAAGGTGTGAGGGCGAGGGTCTGAAGTAAATGGTGGCAGGGCAGACCTCATAAGACAGAAAGAAGAGACTGGTGGTGACTGCGTTGGTCAGTTTCAGAATCAAGAGGGGCAGAGTCAGCACAGTCTGCAAAGGATCAACATGTCTAGAGGCAAAGCATATTGGATGTAGCATTGCAGCTAGCAAGTTGAGTGTTTTCAAGCTGCGTGTCCCTAGAGAGATGGCAACACAGCAACAGCATTTGAGGAGCAAGGCTACTGTAAACAAGCCTGGTAGGTTTTCACTTTCGTCCAGAAACAAGCTCTCGGCATTGCTGTGGCGGGGGGCGGGGGAGCGGGAGCGCGAGCGTATTCCTTTGAAGTCTGATGCGGGGGCAGGGGAGCGGCAGCCTTTGAAGTCTGATTGGGGGGAGAGGCAGCCTTTGAAGTCTGATGCGATGCACAGACAAGTGGTGGTGTGACGTGGCTGGCGATGGCGTGCACACGCATAGATCAAATGAACTATGTCTAATCCGCAGTTTTGGCAGACTTTTCATACTGCTTACTAGAATCTCGCCGCAATGCTTACGCATTGCTTCAGAAAGACCTAAAAACCTTAAAGGACAGTCTTTCCGACGTGACCTACTGCTGCTGTCTCTCGAATGCCCCAACTGTCTTTATCGCCCAGAATTCCTTAAGTCTCTCAATGCATTCCACTTTGACATTAGAGCATCTTGTCCACTTTGCTCCCAGTATAAACAAAATAGTGAAAATTATCCATATGCCAACTACATGTAATGCATGTTATAAGGACACTAGCATTTCTACTCTAGATTCTCTGGAATATGAATAACTATAGAATCTCTGGATGAACATCTTCAGGCCAGTCACTGAGTAATATTGCTAGTCTCTAGTTTACTACTCTGTTGGCGGGATGGTAATTTTATATGTAACATCAACTAAGCATGTTCATGAGTGTATCAACTCAAATTAATCTGTAATACCACTGGGGGTATTTTATGTGTGTAATGATTGGGGGGTATTGACAAATGGTTTGTAAAACTGCCTCAGGACACGTATATTTGTGAACAACCCAATAATCGGTCACTCTTAGGCATACATGGAAGGCTAGGTACGCTCAGTAGTAGAAAAAATTACGCTTTTTACAGTAAGTCGAGAGCAAGTAATAAATCTTGTTCAACAAGTTTGAATTTAGATGTAATCGCTCACTCACTCACTCACTCAGAAATAACTTTATTTCGCCAGCACAATGATGGCATAGGGTGTACGTTGTAGTCAATGTTGTTAGGTTTGAGTGTCCTCCAATAGGGCCAATAAAAAAGGTAATTAGTCGCATTTTCAAATGTATATACTGTTTTTGTCCCTTCAGTGGTATTGACTTTAGGTTGGTTGATGCCATCCTCAGATTTAGGGCAGTAAAGTCCGTTTCAACCCACAAATTCGGCATTATGGGTTGATTTATCTGGATGGATGTCATTTAAAGGACCTGATAAAAGAGAAAAGTACATCACTGGCTGTAACCCAATGGATGATTTTTAATGCCAAAAATGCACTTTTGTTCTTGGCACTTTTAGTTGGTTACCAATGCCAAGTAGAATGAAGAAATGAGATAAAAACTGAGAGGAAGTTTAAAATAAATTTAGTTTGATACCTTTTAAGTGTGTTCAGTGTAGAGATGGAAGGAATCTCAGACAGAAGCATTCCTAGGATGCAATGAAAAACATGGACTGGGTGAAATACTTCAACAGGGAACTGGAAATCTTGAGAGCTTTGCACCTGAAGAAAAGTGGTGCACAAGAACCAGTGCATTGATTGTTTCAATAAATGATACTCTAAGTAAAGTAATTTAGTTTTATTGACACTTTTTCATCTGTATAAAAACAGAAATCCCCCAAAACCGGATATTTCAAATAACCTCTAGTGAAATGGAGATTCAGTCAAATGCAGCTCTGGCGCTCAGCAGATAAAGAAAACTAATGCTTGCAGTGTACCAAAGATGAACATATCATGAATGACTGCGCTGTGGGGCTGAAAGTGGACAGTTTTTGGTGCTCCACTGTCCTGTATCAATTCTTAACGTGGGGTGATGTAGAGCTGGTATGCCTGCGGGAAATTTCCGAAGCCAGTTGTTACTGGTGTGAGGTCAAGTTCTTCCTGGTTAACAACAGGCTTGATGTCAAAGTTCTGCAGAAGGGCAGTGAAGAGAAGGAACAGTTCCATGCGTGCCAGTCCCTCTGCAATGCAAATCCGCTTACCTAAAAACACAGTAGAAGAGAGCAGTCAGTTCAGTTCAAATAACTTTATTCAATTCAAAAAGAATCATAAAAGTATACTATAAAAAAAATAATATCATACATACAAATCACAAATGGTATTTCAAATTCCAAAATTCACGGATGACAGACAATATACAAAGAATCATATCACTATGCATTGTTGGGCTAAATTATTACATAAGCAGGGGTTTAGCCTCTCACACCAACCCCCATGCTTAATGAGAGGAGCTACAAAGTGCAGTGCATTAAGGCAAATTTCACATATACAAATCACAAATATTATTTCATATTCAAAAAGAAGGAATCGTGGACAAATACACAATACACAATATATCATATTAAAAACATAAAATCAATCAAACAAATTCATAATTCATAACGATTCCTAATTAAAAGTGCAGATCTCATAAAACTATGCATAGAGCTACATATAGCAGCAGTTGATAATGATCTCAAGTACTCAAAGCCTTCCAAATATGTGCAAGGTCTAATATCTCTCAAGAGAGGTTTAATAAAGCAATCTCTTGGGGTTTTATAAAGCGAACAAAAGAGTACAAAGTGCACTGTGCATTGTTGGGCTACATTATTACATGGGCAGGGGGGCAGCCTCTCACACCAATCCCCTTGCTTAGGGAAAGCAGCCAAAAAGTGCAGTGCTTTTAACCAGAATCTGGTCAAATAAAAACACCATTGTATATGTGTGGTAAAAGACAAGTAAAACTGTGTTATGTGATATAACCACTTGGTCAGATGTGTGTTTATCTTGTCTAAATAGTCCTGAGGCAGTATAATAGCATTCTTAATGACCATATTCATATCCGTATTAAGAGATCCAGGATTTTCCTAAAAAAAATTTAGGCCTATTTTATAAAAAGTTTCCTTCACATAACATAACCAAGGTATCATCATGGTCTTATTGAGATTCTTACAATCTTTTAAAATTTCTTTTGAGAACAACAAATCCTCGGAGGTCCGTATTTTCCCCCAGAGGAGCAAAGGGGACACATGAATTCTATCTCTCACGAAATATAAACCCACCTCAGAGTGACAGAAAGTATTTGGAGAACTGTTAGGGATAGATAAAAGGCGTCTTAAAAATTTGTTCTCCATAATTTGTATTTGTTCACTGTTATGGGATCCCCATACCCTTGCCCCGTAAGTCGCCACTGGCAAACATTTGGATTTATACAAGGCCATCAACTCTGCTATTGGTTTTTGGCCCAGTTTGCTAGCGAAACGGAAAAGGGCCTCTACTGATCTATTCGTTTTTTTAAGCCGGGTAGTTATCAAGTAATCCCAGTTTAGTGTTTTATTAAAAAGATTTCCTAAATAGTTAAAATTTGTAACTTTCTCAATAACCATATTGTCCACAATGTATTTACAAGTTTTAGTTCTATTTGAACCACAGACCATTGTGAACGATTTAGTTAAGTTTAATCTAAGATCTAGTCCCAACATAAATTCGTTAAAAGCATTCAGACATTTTCGCATACTATTTGCTGTTAGTGTCATCAGCACTGTATCATCCGCATATGACAATAAAGGTGTCAGAATTTGCTGTGTTTCACCTGCCTAGACACGGAAACTACAGTTCCCATGATCCTTTTCTAGTTCTCCTCAGGAAGTACATTAGAGGAGGAGACACGCTTCCGGGTGCGTGTTATTCTGATTTCGCCCCCGGCGTGAGAGCGGATGCTCTGCGCGCCAGTTCCTGTGTTCCTACTTTCACCATTTAGAGGTATCGGTGAGTCTGAGGTAGGATCTCTCGTCCAGGGAGTTCCTTTGTTCATCGCGCTGACTCTCCTGACTGCGGTAAGACCTTGCTCCATATTTACCGGTAAACCTGTTACCGGGTACATTTCTCAACCGCGGCTGCGGTGGCTTGTTTCTGTGTTTGTTTTGCTCTTTACTACAATGATACGAGGATAGTATCAGCTCACAAACTGCCGCTTGTGCATCCAAGGAGTTGGAGGCAGTAGTCTTTTGTTGCGAAGCACGCTGGCGGTCGAAACCACGCGTTACCGTGATTTTCCTGGCTGTATCCTATTTATCTAGATAAAATCCCTGAACTCAGTAGCGGAGCGCTGTAGTGAGGTAACTACACGTTACTGTGTATCCAAGGGACTGTGTTCTGGAAGTAAACAGAATGTCGTGGTGGACGCAACTACGCGTTGCTGTTAAACTTTATTGTTTGTGGATATTGAATTCTACGACAGGGGTTTTGAGGGGCGGAGTGTTGTGATTCTTGCCTCCTACACACTTCCATGCCCTTGGCTCGTTGTCTGCATCTGAATTGATTTCTGTATACCCCATGGACCCCCGATTACTACATGTCCTCTGTGTGGCCCTGTGGTATGTAGGAGGTGGATTGTTTAGAGTCACAGTATTGTTTGAAGTATCAAAGTGGGTGAAGGCCACATTCACATCTTGCTTACGTTTTCCATAGGGAATCCCAAAGGCAGTGCTGGAGTGACTAGATTGGTTCATTATCAAAGGTCTTTTCTTCCCTTATAAACAGGTATACATGTGCATGTTTAGCGAGACTTTATGAGTGTAGCAATATGTTTAATCCTAGCATTTACTGAATGTCTTGCTTTATTTTACAGGTATCCTTTCCCTGCAGACCCTTTCCTTTTTCCTTCCTTTGTTTTTTATTTTAGTTTGTTATTTTTTCCCTCGCCTAATGGCTCGAACACCCTGTATATTCTATTCGGGGTGTTGGTGACATTTGGAGGTGGAACCATTAGTGCATCAACTGGATCCCGTGGAGGTAAACCTGACAAAAGGTATGTAATTGCCATTTATTTTGGGAAAATCTAAACCTTTTTGCAATAAAAACTGTTCTAAACCATTTGTGTATACTAAAAATAAAAAGGGAGCCAGAATACAGCCCTGGCGGACACCTTCAGATGTGGCAATTTTCCTAGTTTTTTCACCACCTGGGCCATATCGTACAGCTACAGAAGTCGCAGCATGCAGTCTACGCAGCAGAGTGACAAGCGGCTCCTCGAATCCCATAGACTCCATTAATAACCACAGCTTTCCCCTACATACAGTGTCAAATGCACTGGATAAGTCCATAAAGGCCAGGTGAACTGAGACACCCTTGGCCTTTATGTACTTACCCATGATCATGGCCAAATTAAGACACTGTTCCGTAGTCCCTCTACCTCTCCTAAAGCCATATTGGGAGTCCACGATAATGCCAGAGGCATTCGCCCATGTCTCCAGGCGTGCTAATATTACTCTCCCCAATAGTTTGCTATAGGCATCTATTAGGGAGATTGGTCTATAACAACAGGGATCGCTTTTATTTCCTTTTTTAAAGATGGGCACGATTACCACCTCTTTCCAAGATGATGGAATACGTCCCACAATAGTCGCCTTGAAAACATTTAGCAGGAGGGGTGCCCAAACTTGGGGGTTATTTTTAAACAAATCCAGAGGTACAAGTCAAGTCAAGTCAAGTCAAAAACCACTTTATTCGATTTAGTTAAAAATCATAAAAGCATACTACAATCAATTAAAAGACAGTCCAAATTCATAAAAATTCCATACAGTACAATAACAGTAAATATACACAATTTTTAAAACAGCTAAAAATGACAAGAATAAAATTAACATGTATAAAAAAAGGGGGAAGTGTTTTGGCCTACAACCCCGACCCCAATGTTACATTTGCAATTTCCTCCTCCTAATCCTAACAGCAGCGACAAGATAATTTGCCACGCCAATGTTCCCTCTAATTTTTTCCCTCTGTGGGCGGCAGTGTAAGGTCTATGTGCGCTGCAGGGAAGACTATGTGCGCCATGAACCAGACCGCGCGTGGAAGAGCAGCGCCAAATATCACTCTAAACCTTTGCTTAAAAAAGTGAAAAAATGGAAAGGGGCGACCACTCGGTCCCCCCGAACGTATGGCGGAGTACCCCGATCCCCCGGGAAGCCATTTTTTGGCGGGAGGCGCGTCTCGGCTGGTATGCCCGTAGTGGCGTAGCCGGGGCGCGCCTTTTCCCGCCCTAGAGTGGGCTGGCCTAGACACCGACGCAGCCAGCCACGCCCTCGGGACAGGCAGGGGCGGGTTTACGCCCGCCCTGAAGACGGATAAAAGGGATCCAAGACCAGAAGACGTCCTCTTGTTCTTGTGCTCCGAAGCTGCACCTCCTCGCTACACGTGAGCTCGGGACAGAACGAAGAGCCAATTTTGAGCGTTTTGATCTTTTTCTTTGTCTTCTAGATACTTCGTCGGAGAGATGCCCAAGAAAGGCGCAAAGAGAATGACGACCGACCAGATGGTGCGGGCCCTTTTCAAAGAGATGTCCGACATAAAGAAACGGTTGGCGGAGCGAGACGGGGAGGAGGGTTCGGGCCCTGCACCGGCTGGAGGGAGACCTAAGAGGCCGAGAAGGGTTCCAGCCGGTGGAGACGTCCCGGTTCCCTCTGCCCCGCTCGAGGCGCCGACCCCAGTACCGATGGAGGGGAATCCAATCCCCGTTGTCGTCACCCCGACATCCAATGAAGACATGCCCCCCGAGCTGGCAGCACAGCTAGCAGCATGGTTGGGGGATAGTAGTGAGGGCGCCACGGCTGCCGAGGCACAGGCGCTGATAAAAGGGCTGCGTGAGAAGAGAGATGCAGCTAAAGTGACCGCGCCGTTGGCGGGAATAGACAAGCCGCAAGCGGCAGAAGCAGCGTCCGGTTCAGGTAAGCGGCCATTGCCGATTGCAAGGGACGAGTCAGCACCCTCTCGTAGAGAGAGATTGGGACAACATGTGCCTTTAGCAATAAAGGAAAAGATCTGGGCGGGGGAGTATGTGAATATTTTCTCCTTGCTTGTTGATCATTATGAGGTGGAGCATGTTAAGAGTCAGAAGGACCTAATGCATCCGAGTGTTTGGCGCGCAAAAATGGCCGCCTTTAAGGTAAATGAGAATATTGGCAACTGGGGCAATGCGTGGGGTATTTTTACATCGATTTTGGGGGAACGTAGGCCCGAGTTGCTTCCTGAGTTTCCCATTTATCAGTCACGAATTATGAGTTACTCGACAGCGTATCAGGGTAACCATTGGTTCTGTTATGACAACTTGTTTAGGAAAGAAAAGGAACATAACAAAGGTTTAACGTGGGAATTGTTACGATTCTGTGACATGGGACAAAATGAAAGAGTCAGGAATGTTAAAAATGCCGTTAGTAGGGAGCAATGTTGTTGATTACTCCCGCCAAAATGTGGGGACGCCCTTTCGGTCAGGTACGAGCACCGACGATTACCCGAGACCTGCCGGCAACACGGGGAAAAGGGGTTTCTGCTTCAATTTCAACAAGGGAAAATGTACCAGGCCTCCGGGATCGTGTAAATTCAAACACGAGTGCAGCAACTGCGGGTCGTCCCATCCTGAGTCCTTGTGTCGAGCCAAAACGAGTGAGAATGGGGGTAAGGGAGGCGCCAAACAAGCCTAATATAGGCCGAGGGGCGCCTTTACCGACCCCGATTGATACTTTGGCGATGACTCCTTGGCTCAGCGAGTACCCAGATCGTATCTCCGCTGGGGTGCTGCGGAACGGTTTTTCTTATGGTTTCCGCATCCCGGTGGGGGACTTTCAGGGTACCGGGACGTGCAGAAATCAACTTTCCGTTTTGCATCATACATCTGTAGTACAGGAAAAAATCCAGAAAGAGGTTAGCAAGGGAAGGGTCGCCGGGCCGTTTATTGTACCCCCGGTACCGTATTTTGTCTGTTCTCCGTTAGGGGTGGTCCCCAAGAAGGACCCAGGTGAGTTTCGACTAATCCATAATCTGTCAGCCCCACGGGGTATTTCGGTAAACGATGCAATTGATCCAGAAGTATGTTCGGTGCGGTATGCATCATTCGATGAGGCAGTAGCCATTTTGAATCGCCTGGGGCCCGGGACGCTGATGGCAAAATCAGATATCGAGTCAGCTTTCCGGTTGCTCCCGGTACACCCTGAAGACCAGCGTTTTCTGGGATTCATGTTTCAGGGATCATATTACATGGATAGATGTATGCCAATGGGATGCTCTATATCGTGTGCATATTTTGAAAAGTTTAGCACTTTTTTGCAATGGGTGTTCACGAAGAAAACGGGTTTCCGAAATGTGATGCATTACCTTGATGATTTTCTGTTTCTTGGACCCACCGGAAATCCCGAATGTGCCCAGGCCTTGGCTGAATTCTGTGTATTGATGGGTCAATTTGGCGTGCCATTGGCACCAGGTAAAACTGTGGGTCCCACGACTTGCCTCGAGTTTTTGGGGATCGAGTTGGACTCTAGTGAGGGCTGTTTCCATCTACCAGCTAGCAAGGTGTCGAAATTCAGGGCAGCCCTGCAAGTATGTTTAAATGCATCTAAGGTTACACTGCATCAGTTGCAGCAATTGGTGGGGAAGTTGAACTTTGCCTTGAGGGTGATCCCAATGGCTCGCCCTTTTTCCCGTTCAATTGCCCAAGCGATGGTTGGCCTAAGGGAGGGTCATCATCGCACGAGGTTATCGGCTGAGGTCCGCCAGGACATGCGTATTTGGTTAGCATTTTTGGCGGACTTCAATGGTCGAGTCGTCTGGAACAAGCCAGCCGTGTCCTCTGAAGAGCTTGGGCTATGGACAGATTCAGCGGGAAGCATAGGTTTTGGCGCCATCTTCGGCACGAAATGGTCGGCACAAAGGTGGCCCCCATGGTGGCATGAGGGGGGGCTGACGAGTAATATTGCTTTCCTTGAACTGTTTCCCATTCTGGTGGCCCTGAGAACCTGGCCCGAAGGGTTCAAAGATCATTCTGTCGTATTCTGGTCTGACAATATGACCGTTGTAGAATGCATCAATAGTCAGGCGGCCCGTTGTAAATTAATTTTGAGGCTGCTCAAAGAAATTGTCTTACTGTGTATGCAGCTGAACGTGATATTCAGAGCAAAACATGTCCCAGGGGTGATGAATCAGGCTGCTGATGCACTGTCTCGTTTTCACATGCAGGCTTTCTCGGGTTTCCTTCCCTCAGCGGACCCAGAGCCGGCACCCTTCCCCGAAGCTCTCTGGTCTCTCGGTGCCCCGAACTTCGTCACCTCGTGGGAGAGAGTCTAGCACCCAGGACGAGGAAGGCATATGAAGGGGCGTTTCGGGCCTATTTAGCCTTTTTAGGGGCTGAGAGAGGGGGACTTTGGGGTCAGGAGGAGTGGGTAGTACATTTTCTGATGTTCTTACAAAGGGCCGGGAAGTCGGTGGCTACGGCCCAAAGGCATCGTGCCGCCATTTCCTTTGTTGCCAGGGCCCATAACATCCAGGACCCGACGGCGTCTTTTGTAGTACAGAAGGCGCTGCGTGGGTGGCAACGCCTGGAGGGTCGCAGAGTAGATGAGAGACGACCGATAGGTCTGGATAGGTTGTCCCAGTTGATGGCCACACTCCCTACCACATGCTCGTCTCCTTTCGAGGCGTGTTTGTTCCGGGCTGCATTTACGCTGGCATTTCACGGGGCAATGAGGATAAGTGAGCTGGTTGCAAGGAACAAACAGGATGTGGTGGGGGGTTTGTGCCGGGAACACGTTCAGATAAGGGGTGAAAGGATGATTGTCTCCTTTGCCAGGTCCAAGACCGACCAAGATGGGATGGGAGACTGCACGATCATTCGAAGGATCCCCGGGTCCTCCATGTGTCCGGTACGGTGTTTAGAAGATTATCTAGCACGAAGGGTGGCATCATGGGGGGGGACATTGTTGAGACACGCAGACGCCACCCCACTGACGAAGTTTCAGTTTCAGCGGGTGCTTGCAATGTCCATTACCGCAGCGGGCTTGGACCCGGGCGAATTCGGGACCCATTCCTTTCGAATTGGGGCTGCCACCGAAGCAGCAGCCAGGGGTCTTAATGTTGAACAAGTGAAACGAGTGGGGCGGTGGTCCTCCAATTGTTATAAGAGATATGTGCGATTGCACATGTTGTGAAGCTGTAATGATGTACTCACGCTTCTTGTCTTTTGTTTGGTTTTCAGTTGCGCAAGCCTACGAGGCGAGGCGGACTATCCAGTCGACCCAACACCAGGCCAGCGGTCAGACGTCACCGGCTGTGAGACAGGAGGTGTGGGTCGTGGGCCACTCATACGTGAGGCGTGCCGCAGACGTATTCAAAGCAGGCGACATGATTCACGTACCTGGGGAATACGGGTACAGAGTGTCCTTCTACGGAAGGGGCGGTCTCTGTATTGACCAGTTTCAAACATTCTTTGAGGGTTTGCTAGGGCGGACGAGGTCACCGCCGTCTGTAGTCATAGTACATTTAGGGGGCAATGATTTGGTCACCATCGGTAGACGACTTCTCCTAGAGGCAGTGCTTTCCACGGTAAGTTGGTTAGCAAGGAGAGTTCCGGGGTGCATAATCGCGTGGTCTCATATGATCCCACGTAAAGTGTGGCGGGGGGCTGTCTCGATTCCTGCTTTGAATCATTCTGTTAGAAAACTTAATAACAAAGTGAGTAGGTTGTTCCGTTCCAAGACACTGCATTCTATCTCGCATAATTGTATTAACAATGACAGTATGTTTTTGGGGGATGGTGTGCATTTGTCACGGGTGGGGAATGAGTTACTCATAGGAGACTTCTTGGCTTGGTTAAAAACGTTGAAACATGACCTTTAGGTAGGAGTTTTGTGGGGGGTCCGGATAGCCGGTCAACTATCCGGACCTGTGGCGGTAAGGTCATGATCGGTGAGCACTAATTGGTAGATCCCTATGAGTGGGCGTCACCCAACACGGATGGGAGCGCTCGGGAGAGGTGGCCATTGGCCCCTCAATGGGGAGGCGGTCCCGTCTAAGGATGGGTCGCCGGAAGTAAAGGAAAGGCGGTCAAGGCCCCTTCCTTTGTAGGAGGGGTTACAGCCCCCTCCTGGTGAATTTCCCGGGGCCAGTGACATCTGCGACGGCAGATGCTGTAAGTTGTGTGGGGTGGGGGGAGGTCCACGATACCTTCTAGATACCTCACACGAGTTTTCGAACGACCTTTAAATGGCGTCGAGTTCCTAAGTGCCCCCGTCAAGTCAAGGGAAATTGTTAGTAGTTGCACTTGAGGTAAGCCTCTGTGCTGTCGCCCCTCCCAAGTGGGAGGGGTAAGTCTGGTTAGGGATCTTGACACCGGTTATGACCTTGCCGTTGGCCCTTAAACGTTAGGATGTACAATTTCAGTCATTTTAGAGAATGTTTTGTAGGATGCTAGTTCGGCTAGGAGAACCTCTGTATTAGAGAATATGTTAAGGTTAGCCAAACATCGCAATGTGGTAATGAAATTGTACATAACATGAAACGTTTAATGTTTTAATTTGTTTTTAATAAATACGGCCGGGAGGGTCACTCCCTCCCACTTCCAAAAACTTCAAGAACTGTTTCCGGTTTCCCTCCTTCCGGGTATTGTGTTGAGAGGGGGTGGCGGGTATCTCAGCCATATGGAAAGGGGCGACCACTCGGTCCCCCCGAACGTATGGCGGAGTACCCCGATCCCCCGGGAAGCCATTTTTTGGCGGGAGGCGCGTCTCGGCTGGTATGCCCGTAGTGGCGTAGCCGGGGCGCGCCTTTTCCCGCCCTAGAGTGGGCTGGCCTAGACACCGACGCAGCCAGCCACGCCCTCGGGACAGGCAGGGGCGGGTTTACGCCCGCCCTGAAGACGGATAAAAGGGATCCAAGACCAGAAGACGTCCTCTTGTTCTTGTGCTCCGAAGCTGCACCTCCTCGCTACACGTGAGCTCGGGACAGAACGAAGAGCCAATTTTGACCCACCCACCAGCCCCTGAGGACAGCAAGTTGTTTTTGTAATAAAGAGGATCTACGATTATGTTTTGCTGTTTTAGTTTACAGGTTGTGATGGTATCATGTTTAGGATTAACCATAACGAAGGATAGTGTATGTTGTGAAGGTTTTTTTCAATAAAATGATTCGATATAGTGTTGAAAAATTTAACCATGCCTTTCGGTCGTAGCGACCAATGTTTTGTATGTTTGAGTAGCATTGTCGTATTTATTTTTGGTAGGCGGTAAGGTCATGATCGGTGAGCACTAATTGGTAGATCCCTATGAGTGGGCGTCACCCAACACGGATGGGAGCGCTCGGGAGAGGTGGCCATTGGCCCCTCAATGGGGAGGCGGTCCCGTCTAAGGATGGGTCGCCGGAAGTAAAGGAAAGGCGGTCAAGGCCCCTTCCTTTGTAGGAGGGGTTACAGCCCCCTCCTGGTGAATTTCCCGGGGCCAGTGACATCTGCGACGGCAGATGCTGTAAGTTGTGTGGGGTGGGGGGAGGTCCACGATACCTTCTAGATACCTCACACGAGTTTTCGAACGACCTTTAAATGGCGTCGAGTTCCTAAGTGCCCCCGTCAAGTCAAGGGAAATTGTTAGTAGTTGCACTTGAGGTAAGCCTCTGTGCTGTCGCCCCTCCCAAGTGGGAGGGGTAAGTCTGGTTAGGGATCTTGACACCGGTTATGACCTTGCCGTTGGCCCTTAAACGTTAGGATGTACAATTTCAGTCATTTTAGAGAATGTTTTGTAGGATGCTAGTTCGGCTAGGAGAACCTCTGTATTAGAGAATATGTTAAGGTTAGCCAAACATCGCAATGTGGTAATGAAATTGTACATAACATGAAACGTTTAATGTTTTAATTTGTTTTTAATAAATACGGCCGGGAGGGTCACTCCCTCCCACTTCCAAAAACTTCAAGAACTGTTTCCGGTTTCCCTCCTTCCGGGTATTGTGTTGAGAGGGGGTGGCGGGTATCTCAGCCATAATGCATTTCCACACATACAGCGCCACGTTAAGGCTCTTAAGGCAGGTTTGCAAGTTGGATACACACACACAATGACATGAATTGGTTACACAGGCAAGTACACTTCGGGTTTAGAAATATTAAGAAGCTTTAGGATACATTCTATGGCATTCTCAGGCATCAGCCCATAAAGCTGACAGGAAATGTGTCTTAGGTTGCGGGAAGGTATAACCACATTTTGACTTCACATGTGGGTACAAATTGCATTCCTTTGACTCTAGAAAGTAATTTTCAAATGTAAGAAGAATAGCTGGGTTTCTAATGCAGTTAATGAAATGAAAAAAATAAGCTGCACCCTGAAGAGGCGGCAGACAGGATATGCCTGCAAAGTTTAAGGTATTAAGAGACCACATAAAGCCATAGAAACACAGATGCAACGAAGAGAAACTTGTATTTCCCCCCAACAGAGAGAACGACTGTAACTGAAAGACAGAGATCTGTAGAACTTTAAAAACATTGGCAGATCCTGGGAATTTCAATTTCCCCATAACTGGTCTCCTGCTGGGATGATAATATCCAGAAGTATTTTAGAGATATAATTCTAAATATCCAAGACAAAATTCTAAATAAAGCCCAACAAAACAGTCAAAATAGTGACAGTTGTTGGTCTACTACTGAAGTTCAAAGCAGGGCAGAAGAAAGACGTTTCACCCTGGAAGAGATCACCAAGGCAGAATGCATTAACACTGAGAGCAACCTAAAGGCCTCCTTGTACATCTTTCTGAGGTCATCATACTCTTGTTCGTCTATTTCTGCAATCTGTTTCTCGAAGGGATCAGATTGAGATGAACAGTGGTAATAACTAATGATAGTCTAAATCTGTTGCACAAGCTTTTTTACATGACAAACATCAATTTCCTTATTCCCTTGTTTCTACAGATATTAGGAAATGTTCGCAATTTGCTGCTGGTTTTAGAAACTTTAACACCTTTCTCACCCTGTCTCTTTCTACATCGCATTTCAGGCAATGAGGAAGCCTGAAAAAGCATCAGATAGGAAGGTAGAATGATAGGGGCATGGATGACCACCTCCCACCTGATTATTACGGCCGCTGTTTTCAGTTGTTTAACAGCATAACACTTTCTCGATGTTGTAGTCTTGATTTCCTTTCATTGAGCTAATTAGAATTAGATTATGTGAAAAGTTAAGAATTGGAGAATGTATCCATAATGAGGTGTAGTGAGGTAGTCACCTGAACGGGGGCCAAGGAGTTTGGCCTTAGCAGCAGCTCAGTCTAGCAACACAGGGGTACTCATTAGGTCTTGCCTGAGAAAGTTCATGCGCTGCATGTCCTCTCGCTTGCGAGAGATATTGTATACAATATGGCACTTGCAGCCAACCCATTCCTTACCATTCATTGGCTTCATTCCCACTCGTGTTTGATGCCTTCTAATTGGCCAGCGTGCTGGCCTCACTTCCTCTCCTTTTGGCTGGAGCATGTACAAAGTACTGACTGCTTCAACTTGATTGCTATCCTCCTGTTGATCACATTGCGATTTTGTTTTTGTTTTTTTCTTGCTCTCTCCTGTTTGCCCGTTTTGCTTTTTCCCCTCCACTCTCTTCCACTGTCTGTGTTTCTTCTTCCTCTCCCACCCCTTTGTGATACCTACCGTCCCCCATTTTCTGTGATGCTTCTTCCCATCCCAACCCCATACTCCTGTGTATGTGTTGATTCTTCCCCACCCACTCCCACTTGTCTATGTTGCTTCTTCCCCTACCATCCTCACTCCATCTTGTCCGTGTTGCTTCTCCCCCCTCCCACCCCCTAGTCTGTGTTGCTTCTTCCTATATTTTTTTAAGTTGGTATTGCATATACTAAACATCGCAATAGCCAGTAAGTCGTCACAGAACTTACTTTCATGCTGTAAATATAAGGCAGTTTGTTTAGATTTTTGGAGTCCTTGTGCAAAGCCTTATTTGCACAAAATGCATCCTAAAGGACCCGACTTTAAAAAAACTCTGCTTAAACGGATGACAAGGATTTCCTTAGAAGCAGACCTTTGCTTTCAGGATGTAAGCAATGAGCATTTTACTCTGTCATCACTCATTCACAATTTTGAACTAAAAAAACACATGGTGTTTATGACATTTTAGTAAGAGTGCTGCATAATATGCTGGTCTCAATGGATAGTTTGGGTGTTAATGTAAACTCAGTACAAACAGTTCATCAGCAATTTTAGACAAAGGTGTCCCGGTACACAAGTCTGCTTTGCTCTGCATAATTCCTGCTATAACTATAGAATGCCAAATGAGCTCTGGATTCAAATGTTTGACCATGAGAACTGCTGGTAATTTCACTTGGAACATTTCACACTGTTGATTAGGTAGAGCCTGCTAGCTAATGATGCAAAACATATTGTGGGATTATCAAGAATTTACAAAAGCTTGGAGCCTGCCTATTGCTTTTGGTAGGCTTTCCTGTCACTCTAATTTGCCTGCTTTTTATTTGTGTTCCTGCTTGTCAATTTTGTCAAGTTTGAACCTCCTATGGAGAACAGCCTCTTTACCACCGCTTTTGACTGGTAGGCATTTGTGCATCCACTTCTTGCTTTTCAACTACTACTTTTTTTTCCTTTTTGGTTAACACTGGAGTGGATGTGTTTTCCAGTTGGCTTCCTTGTGTAGTTCTCTCCTCTGCACTCCTTAGTTGCTGTCTTTCACCAGTGTTCTTTTTTCTCAGACCCCTTCTTGTTGCACTTTCCCTTGTGTACTTCCCCCTTTGCTTTCTCACCCGTGTACTTCAGCTTCCCGCATGCTCCATGTTGTTTACTTCCCAGTTACATTTCCTCCTAACCGCGCCCATGCTTCCCACCACTTGCACCCTCTTCTCTCACCAGTTGCTTCTCACCTCACCCCCACCCTCCGTTTTGCTTCCAGCACACATGCCCTCCTCTGTCAGACGTTGCTTTTCCTCCCCTGCCCTTGGTGTTGCTTTCCCCCCCATTTTTCTCGCACATTACATCTCCTTCACAGCTCCACCCTCTGTGTCAATTCTGTCCCCAACCACATTGTTTCCCCTCACCCGCGCTCTCCATGTTGCTTCCCCCCACCCTGTTGCCACCCCAAATCCAAATAGGATAAATATTGGGGGGGAAAAAAACCTTAACTACATTATTTATTTTTCCATTTTGTGTGGTGCTCACACCTACAAAATGAAACGACTGCTGCATCATTTTATTTGATTTTTTAGCTATGTTGCACAGCATTGGGATTGCTGTAGAGCAAGGTAGAAGCACATTGGCAAAGTCAGTAGGTCCCAAAGGTGAGACCTATTGGCTGTGCCAATGCTCTTTTTTAGATCAGGCATTAGCTAAGACATTTTGGTTTACTGTAATTATACATATAATTTATGGGATTCTATAATCCCTGTATAAAAAAACACTGTTTTATATTAGGGAATTTCTAAAGCACCCAGTCTCCTATTGTAAAGAAATTATAACTCAACTATAATAATTTATTTCAGTTGAGTGCTGACGTCGCAATTGCCGCTGCCAGAGGCAGTAGCCGAGGAGAAAGGCAGGCCATGCTACAGTGCATTACTAAAGCAGCTGTTTAAAGAACGAAACAACATGTCTTTTATATCTTCTCCTTTGTTTTCCTAACTGTACACTGACAACCATGTTGCCAATAAATATCTCCTTTATGCTTATTTTTTGCACTCCCTAGGTAATCATAGAAAAGTTAGAATCTTCTGCATGATTCTGCACATTCTGAGCCACTGTGACTTTTAAAAAAAACAAAAATCAGACTTGTATTAAACCGATTCTAAAGTTTTGCACCAAATATCTAACAGCATTTTGATCGGTTTTATTTTACAAAAGAGATTCTATTTTTATTCTTCAGGTTTGCATACGTGCTCTCTTTTTCTTATGAAAGAGCTACGCACCAAGAATTTAAGGGGTTTGTGGGAAAGGTGATAATGTTATCATGTATTATAAAGGGTAAACTACCCTTACAGCAATTCCAATAACATGCTACACGTAAAGACAGATACCGGGAAGAAATCCGTTAATGTAATGATGAACAAATAACGTTTTGTTTCGAAATTGTGTTCATCAAAAACATAACATTAACGTATCTGGCAATTTCTTCCATTCTTCCGGATTTAACAGCCAGCACTAGCTTGGGTACTGACGTAGACCATTACGTCAAACTCTGGTTTCACCTTCTAGTTTAGGTCGTCAAAAGCAACACTGGACTCAGACGCACAATTCGGCCACAATTGTGGCTGGCGATTCGTTTCCATCTAAAGCTGTACCTAACATGTAACGTAATACGCGGCACACAAATGAAAGGCAGCAAGTCTACAAGCACGACGTGGTTGTAGACATGCTGCCTTTCATTTGTTAATAGGGCACAACACTGAACAGCCGGGCAGATTGTGTGCCTTTGTTAAACTAATCATGTTAATCGCAGCGCTTGACAGGCGCCGTGATTAACATGACTAGTTACAAAAAGGGACAATCTGACCGTTTTCGCGCCGCACGCATTTTAAAAGCGGCGGCGCGAAGTTCCTCAGCTTCCCGTGCGCGCTTAGTAATTTACAATGCGCGCTCCAGGCGATAGATGTGCGCTGCCGCGCATCCGCGCAGCTTGGAGGGAACAGTGTGCCACGCTAAACATCACCAAAGGAGATTCTAACATTTGTAAGTACAGGAGGGCTGGTTTTGCCTGTAAAAAAGCTTTCCCTTTCAATAAAGGTGCCAAATACTTCTGTCTTGGAATAATGTAGAAAGGACAGAACAACATTAGATGCATATTGTTTTGAAGGGAAAATTTATCACATTTACATACAGGTGCATCCTCAGGCTTGTACCAACCCTGGCTATCACCGAGCACCATATAAATCTGGTTAAATCGAAACTTAACAAGAAGCCACCTGTGAAATGGAATGTTTACTATGGCGAGGTACGGTTGAATGGCAATGCAGGTAATTGTCAAAAAATGGGCTCTAACCGTAGATTTTGTTAGTTGGTTTTCCTCTCTCTCCAGGTTCTTCAGTTTTAAAAAATTGAGCTTGACCCAATCTAGGTCTGCTTTTTTTAGACCCTGAGGGGAGGAAAATATCTCGGGCGACCAAGTACTACTGAGCACTTATAAATATATGACAGCCAAGCAATATCTTTATATTTATCAAGTTTTAAACAGTCCAACAATATTTTATGATTTAGACCTAAGTTTTTATTGAACCAAACCCTAATCCATAAAAGAATCGGTGCCATAGAGAGGATACCCTACTCCGAGCTCCTGATGGACTGAGAAGGTGGCTGTCGACTGAGGAAGCCCCAGCATAGACCGAAAAAACTTGTTGGCCTCCTTTTGGATAGTTTCGGTTTTTACATAGCCCCACAAACCAGCTCCGTACCTTGCTATAGCCAATGTTTTTGCCCTGTACAAGGCTAATAATGCACCGCTCGGTTTCCCCCCCAGTCTCCTTGAGAAGCTTAGGATAGCATTTACCGAGCTCCTCACCGCTTTAGTTTTGGCTGTTATTTGTGGAAACCAGCTGCCCTTAGAATCAAAAATTACACCAAGGTAGGTAAAAACTTTGACACTAGTGATCGCTTCCCCATTACAGTAAAAGGATTTGATATTATTTTTAACAGGCCCAAATACCATAACGTGCGATTTAAAATTATTTACCACTAGGTCAAGTGAGGACATAAAGTCACTAAATGAGTCCAAAAGCCTCTGGAGACCTAAATGTGTCCGGGCTATTAGTGCGGCATCATCCGCGTACAGGAGTACTGGAATACGAGTATCTCCTGAACGCGGTGTGTCCACGGTGGCAGTTAAAAGATTCTTCTCCAAAGAGTTTATGTATAAAGTGAACAGCATAGGTGCAAGGATGCAGCCTTGCCGCACACCCCTGCCCGATTTAAACCAAGCTGTACAGTTTCCTTCCTGATCCATTCTGATGGATGCCTTTAAATCTTTATGGAGTTCAGCTAAAAAGTGGACCAGAGGAGGGTCCAATCCCAATTTTAGCAACATGGACCACAGCCTTGCTCTGTTGACTAAATCAAATGCTGTGGATAAATCCATGTAAGCAACAAAAATTGCCCCCTTTTTAGCCGTTGTATATTTTGAGATAATCATATGCAGATTTAAGCATTGGTCCTCTGTCCCTCTACCTGAACGGAAACCATACTGGGCATTGGACAAGATATCATTTTCCAGTGTCCACTTGTTGATTCTGGCAAGCAAAACTTTACCCAGGATCTTCATAGAGGAATCCAACAAAGATATAGGGCGGTAACATTTGGGGTCACTTCTTAGCCCTTTTTAAAAAATAGGGACTATGATTGAGCAAGACCAGGTTTTTGGGAAACCCCCTACAAGTACACAGTTAAAAACATTCACTAGAATCATTGCCCACATCTCTGGTTTTGATTTGTACAAATCCAAAGGAACCCCATCTGGCCCCGGAGCTTTATTCTTTGCAGAACCACTTAGCGCAACCTCAACTTCATTTACGTTAAATTCTAATTTGGGTAGTGAGTCAGAATAGCAAGGTGTATAAAATATCTCATAGACATCATTACTCCCATATATTGCTGAGAAGTGATTTAGCCACTCTGCTTCCGGAATATTTACTTCAAGGTCTAGATTACGTGATTGGGCAAATAAAGGGTTATTTATTATTGACCAGAATTTAGAGCTTTGTTTGAGGGAGGTAGAATCCATTAAAGAGTCCCAGGCTTCTTCTTTAATAACTTTTTTTTCGTGTCTTTACCGCCTCAGCATATTTCTTCCTCAATTGAGCTACCAAAGTCTTATTTCTGGGAGAATGTTTAAGCGCTTTCAACAATGCAGAGTGAGCTTTGGAACATGTGTGGTCAAACCAACCAAAAACTGGGGCAGGCCCCCTCTTTGGACTCAGAGTGAGCTCTTCTTCCACTCTGGAACAGATAGCCTCAAAAGCGGCAACTTTCTCTTTCCCCCCCATGTCTGGGTCCCTACATGTCTCAAGTTCCACTGCCAATTCTTGTTCAATGAGACCTAAGAAGTCCTCTGGGCAGACTTTAGACCATTTTAGTCGCCTCCCTTGATCTTTACTCTTTACATTCTTCACAGAGGTGGCCAACAAGGCCCCTTGGAGTAGACCAAGCGACCCGTCCAAAACTAAAGACACCGGATTGTGGTCACTAAACCCACTAACTATGGCATTATAAAACAATACAAAATGGAGGAGACCAGGGGACATGAAAATGTAGTCAATAATCGATTCACTACCCCTCGCATTGTATGTGACCACACGGTCATTTAAATCAAAAAAGCCTGGTTCATATAAATCGTTTGCTGATAGCAGATCTTCCATAGCTGAACCCTTTGAACTATGCTCAAAATGAGGAAGAGTCGTAAGATCAGGACCATCAGCATCCTTGATCTGGCAATGTAACCCACACAAATGAACATTAAAATCACCCATTAATATGAGTTGTACAAAAGTGGTTTGTTTTGACATATAATCAGTTAAAAACAAAGTTAAACTTTCTAAAACAAAATTTGGGGGTCCCCCCTGCATAGAATTATAACAGTTAATTAAAACTGTCTTGTTTTTATCTGGTTGGAGGATTTCCAGGAGCTGAAAATAGTGTAAGGAGCTGGGAATTTCCCTTACACTGCCAGCTATATTAACGGACACCAGGAACAACAAGCCCCCTCTATCCCTTCCCACCGGTGAACTCTGAGCGTTAAGAAAAAAAGAAGAATATCCATCCAGCCAAAAAGCATTATCCCTTGACCAGGTTTCCTGTATGGCTATTATATCATGTTCTTTTAACATTTTTAACCAAATCGGGTCATCCTGTTTGGTACGTAATCCCGCGATGTTCCAGGATAGTACCTTGACATTTCCCCTGCCCAGAACTGTTGAACCATCCCTGTTACTAGATAGTGTATTACAGGGTAAAACAGTGATAGTGTTATCATCCTGGCCATTTGCTATCTTGTTTGTTTGATTATACTCTAGTCAGTCAGTATCAACCGGATTGGCAAGACCCGTAAATCTATTGGACAGGGTTAAAACATCTATGGGATGTATTGCAGTATTAGCTGACCCACCACCCCTAGATTTCTTTGTCACCCAATTGTTCCCTTGAAGAGGTGTAGTTTGTCTATCCTCTACCCAAACATTATTATTATACTGCGGCCTAGTATTCCCTCCGCCGATTGACATGAGTGCAGGTGGATAGAAAAAACCCAGAGGCATAGCGCGCACACCCTTACCTACTGGATACAAGGGAGAGGCATCCCAGAAAAGGCGGCTTGTGACATCACGTGATTTAAAATTGACTATAACACAATCCCCTGCCACACATTTCTTAGTTTTGCCCACCCAGTTGACCCTTCTACCCATCAATATATTGTCTGCAATGTTACTTTCCCCCGAACAATTCGCATTGCACCATTTTTTGGTGTGGTTAAGAAGGGTTTCATAGTGTTCTACCTCCCCTTCAGCAAGTTTAGGCACATTTACAAGCACTGCTACAAAGGGAGTTGCATCTGGGGGTAAATGTACCGGAAGTACCCTACCCGCCCGTTCTCCCTGTAAACCACGAGGCCTTTCCAATAAAGCTGGTCTTGACACAGCTTCCGGAATAGGCGTGTATCTACCATTTACAACTTTCCCTTTATTATGCACCGGGTTTTCAATGGGCGATTTAGTAACTGTGTTAGTCGGGGGACCATTAACCTTAGATGCAGAAACCTGCTGAACTAGGGGACATAGCGGCATTTGTATTGACGAAGCAAGGACCTGATTGTTTAAAAAGTCGTTAATGCGATCACATTTTTTCAACAGGTCTTTAACACAATCCTTCAAAGTCTCAGTTATGTCAGTCGCTATCTGAATTAAGGCGGATTCAAGTCTATCTGCAAAAAGTTTCTCTAATAAAGACGAGATTCCCTCCTCAGTGATGTACATAGCGTGCTGATCTCCAATCTGGTGACTTGCTATACTCTCTTTGTCACCAGAGCCCACGGGTATGGAAGGAATGGAAGGTATAACTGTAACTGGCAGCTCTGTAATGGGCAGAACAGTGGGGGACTGGGCCATCTTAGATCTACATGGTTCAATAATGACCCCCGGCTCCAGTGGTATACAATTAATTTGAGAAGTGTTCGAGGCGCTTGAGTCCACAGGAGTTGTATTCAAGCCCAGCTCTCGCTCAGAAACCGCAATCTGGGTAGATAGTTCATCCACTTTTGTAGTCAAATATGTGATTATACTAGTGGTGTACTTGGGAACCTTGGCTTTCACTTCACCCAGCACCGGTGTTGCTAGTTTTCGCTTACCCATGTTGTTAGGGATGTGGCCCGTCCCGGCCCTGGTCGTCCATGGACGGCCTTAGACGGCCCGCCCTCTGCCCGGGCTCCGCCCGCACGCGTCCCGCGACGCGGGGAGATGTCCTTAGCTTTATGCGCCTCCTGGCGCTGATTTCCCAATTGCGGCTTCCGGCCGCGAGGGCTCTTGGAGCCTGTAGTCACTCTCACTCGTGGTCTCCTCCCAGCTGAGACTACGCTCTGATGGACGAGAGCTGCGGTGGCAGAGGAGACCTGCTGCGATGCTACCGAGCGGCGGGGGACAGGCGGGGAAACAGCTGGCTCTGCTCTGCGGCGAAAAATGCCCCCTGCAGCTCTTGTGCACAGGCGGGGGAACAGCACGCCCAGCAGCGACCCCGGGAGACAGCCAGTGAGCACAGGTATCAACAGAACACCCCCGCTCCACCGGGAGATGTCCTTAGCTTTATGCGCCTCCTGGCGCCAATTTCCCAATTGCGGCTTCCGGCCGCGAGGGCTCTTGGAGCCTGTAGTCACTCTCACTCGTGGTCTCCTCCCAGCTGAGACCACGCTCTGATGGACGAGAGCTGCGGTGGCAGAGGAGACCTGCTGCGATGCTATCGAGCGGCGGGGGACAGGCGGGGAAACAGCTGGCTCTGCTCCGCGGCGAAAAATGCCCCCTGCAGCTCTTGTGCACAGGCGGGGGAACAGCACGCCCAGCAGCGACCCCGGGAGACTGCCAGTGAACACAGGTATCAACAGAACACCCCCGCTCCACCGGGAGATGTCCTTAGCTTTATGCGCCTCCTGGCGCTGATTTCCCAATTGCGGCTTCCGGCCGCGAGGGCTCTTGGAACCTGTAGTCACTCTCACTCGTGGTCTCCTCCCAGCTGAGACTACGCTCTGATGGACGAGAGCTGCGGTGGCAGAGGAGACCTGCTGCGATGCTACCGAGCGGCGGGGGACAGGCGGGGAAACAGCTGGCTCTGCTCTGCGGCGAAAAATGCCCCCTGCAGCTCTTGTGCACAGGCGGGGGAACAGCACGCCCAGCAGCGACCCAGGGAGACAGCCAGTGAGCACAGGTATCAACAGAACACCCCCGCTCCACCGGGAGATGTCCTTAGCTTTATGCGCCTCCTGGCGCCGATTTCCCAATTGCGGCTTCCGGCCGAGAGGGCTCTTGGAGCCTGTAGTCACTCTCACTCGTGGTCTCCTCCCAGTTGAGACCACGCTCTGATGGACGAGAGCTGCGGTGGCAGAGGAGACCTGCTGCGATGCTACCGAGCGGCGGGGGACAGGCGGGGAAACAGCTGGCTCTGCTCCGCGGTGAAAAATGCCCCCTGCAGCTCTTGTGCACAGGCGGGGGAACAGCACGCCCAGCAGCGACCCCGGGAGACAGCCAGTGAGCACAGGTATCAACAGAACACCCCCGCTCCACCGGGAGATGTCCTTAGCTTTATGCGCCTCCTGGCGCCGATTTCCCAATTGCGGCTTCCGGCCGCGAGGGCTCTTGGAGCCTGTAGTCACTCTCACTCGTGGTCTCCTCCCAGCTGAGACCACGCTCTGATGGACGAGAGCTGCGGTGGCAGAGGAGACCTGCTGCGATGCTACCGAGCGGCGGGGGACAGGCGGGGAAACAGCTGGCTCTGCTCCGCGGCGAAAAATGCCCCCTGCAGCTCTTGTGCACAGGCGGGGGAACAGCACGCCCAGCAGCGACCCCGGAAGACAGCCAGTGAGCACAGGTATCAACAGAACACCCCCGCTCCACCGGGAGATGTCCTTAGCTTTATGCGCCTCCTGGCGCCGATTTCCCAATTGCGGCTTCCGGCCGCGAGGGCTCTTGGAGCCTGTAGTCACTCTCACTCGTGGTCTCCTCCCAGCTGAGACCACGCTCTGATGGACGAGAGCTGCGGTGGCAGAGGAGACCTGCTGCGATGCTACCGAGCGGCGGGGGACAGGCGGGGAAACAGCTGGCTCTGCTCTGCGGCGAAAAATGCCCCCTGCAGCTCCTGTGCACAGGCGGGGGAACAGCACGCCCAGCAGCGACCCCGGGAGACAGCCAGTGAGCACAGGTATCAACAGAACACCCCCGCTCCACCGGGAGATGTCCTTAGCTTTATGCGCCTCCTGGCGCCGATTTCCCAATTGCGGCTTCCGGCCGCGAGGGCTCTTGGAGCCTGTAGTCACTCTCACTCGTGGTCTCCTCCCAGCTGAGACCACGCTCTG
This sequence comes from Lissotriton vulgaris, assembly GCF_964263255.1. Classification (NCBI taxonomy): domain Eukaryota; kingdom Metazoa; phylum Chordata; class Amphibia; order Caudata; family Salamandridae; genus Lissotriton; species Lissotriton vulgaris. The sequence continues at coordinate 852,195,419 of NC_141697.1, read as the reverse complement.
ATGGACGAGAGCTGCGGTGGCAGAGGAGACCTGCTGCGATGCTACCGAGCGGCGGGGGACAGGCGGGGAAACAGCTGGCTCTGCTCCGCGGCGAAAAATGCCCCCTGCAGCTCTTGTGCACAGGCGGGGGAACAGCACGCCCAGCAGCGACCCCGGGAGACAGCCAGTGAGCACAGGTATCAACAGAACACCCCCGCTCCACCGGGAGATGTCCTTAGCTTTATGTGCCTCCTGGCGCCGATTTCCCAATTGCGGCTTCCGGCCGCGAGGCCTCTTGGAGCCTGTGGTCACTTTCACTCGTGGTTTCCTCCCAGCTGAGACCACGCTCTGATGGACGAGAGCTGCGGTGGCAGAGGAGACCTGCTGCGATGCTACCGAGCGGCGGGGGACAGGCGGGGAAACAGCTGGCTCTGCTCCGCGGCGAAAAATGCCCCCTGCAGCTCTTGTGCACAGGCGGGGGAACAGCACGCCCAGCAGCGACCCCGGGAGACAGCCAGTGAGCACAGGTATCAACAGAACACCCCCGCTCCACCGGGAGATGTCCTTAGCTTTATGCGCCTCCTAGCGCCGATTTCCCAATTGCGGCTTCCGGCCGCGAGGGCTCTTGGAGCCTGTAGTCACTCTCACTCGTGGTCTCCTCCCAGCTGAGACGACGCTCTGATGGACGAGAGCTGCGGTGGCAGAGGAGACCTGCTGCGATGCTACCGAGCGGCGGGGGACAGGCGGGGAAACAGCTGGCTCTGCTCCGCGGCGAAAAATGCCCCCTGCAGCTCTTGTGCACAGGCGGGGGAACAGCACGCCCAGCAGCGACCCCGGGAGACAGCCAGTGAGCACAGGTATCAACAGAACACCCCCCATCCAGAGGTACAGCATCAGGCCCTGGAGCCTTATGAGCGATACCTTTTCTCAAAGCCTCCTCCACTTCTTCCAACGAGAGCAATAAGCTAAGCTGCCGTGCGGTCTGGATATTAAAAGGGGCATCATCTTCACATTCATTTGATAATAGGATGCCCTTTGGGTTAAATAACTTTGAATAGTGGGCCTCCCAAACCTCCCCTGTTATAAGCGAGACCATAGACCTATCTTCATTAATAAAAAGTGGACGATTTATAACCTCCCAAAATATCCTGCTATCTCTCAGGTCACTAGCTTTCTCAAGGTCATCCCAAGTCTGCTTCTTCAGTTCTATCTTCCTTTTGTCAATAGCCTTTTTATAGGTTTGTCTTTTGTTCTTAACCATTTCTCTATACTGGGGGACCGCGTGAAGTGCCTTCCTCAATGCTGTTTCCGCTGCGGAGCATTCAACATTAAACCATTTCATGTCCTGCATAAGACCCTTCCTTCCTAGCAGGTTTAAGCAAATTGATGGCCACACTCTTACAGAGAGCTTCAAAATTCTGTAATATCAACTCTGGGTCAGAGGTGACCGTTAGACAAGTCATCATTTGTGATGAGTTGGCTTTGAGAATCCTTTCCTCCAATATTTTAGGATCAATCTTGTCCCATTTTATCCTTATCCCTTGATTATGATTGTATATTATTGGTTGTTCTATGGACTTTTTCCTTGCTACCACAGTGCTCAGAGATAGAATAAGGGGGTTATGATCACTGGAAGGATTTGGTTCTACCCTGAAATCATCAACAAGGTGGACATATCTGCTGGAAATTAACATAAAATCTATTTCACTCATACACCCCCCGACCCCCTGAAATGTTGGAATGGGTACCGTTGGTATATTGGTCAGGGTGTCAAGTATACAAAGATCATTAACCACAATGATGTTATTTAGGGCGTCATTCTGTATAGTATGCTTAAAATGTACCAGGGGTTGTTCATTAGTGTCAAATAGCCGACAAGTTTGGCTCCCACTATATTGACATAAGGTACAATTGAAATCCCCCAACCACATAATGCACAAGGGAGACATTTTCTCAGTCACTTTAGTAATTTCCACCTGCAAGGAATCAATAATAACAGACGTATGAGTATCAAAAATATTATAGTACCAATTAATTAGAAGCAAGGGTACAACAATCAAATTAGTACGCAAAGTCAGTTGATACCATGGAGAAGCAAATATTTTTTCTATCTTTAGAGACATATTCCATATGGAAATTGAGGTCATTAAACCACCCATTGCCCTCCCGGAGAGGGACGGTTCAGCCCAAAGAGAGCAGTCAATTATAAAGTTGATTAATTAACTAAAGTATCCATTTTACTCTACAAAATGGACAACCAAACTGTTCATGTTTTATAATGTCTTTTAGTATTTCTGTTGCCATTCTGGGTCACCTATTCCACATTTTTTCCGTATGCAGTTTTTTCTGAACTGCTGGTCAGGCTCTGAGATTCCTATGGATTTCGAAAGCCTGTTCTAAGGAATATGCAGATCTTTGGGCTGAGAAGCAGCCTACCTGAGGCAATAAATCTGTCTGATGGCTGAGGCAGGCACGTAGAAGCACATATGCTAGTCATGGACAGACTTTCCAGGGCTAACAAAGTCACAGCCCTGGTGTTTGAGGACACGCATCAGTGCAACCCCATTTGTGTCAAGGTGCACGATAACCCCTACAGGTAACTCCAGGAACTCCAGGCTTAAGCCCTGTAGTTCCCAGAGCTATCTGCCATCCTCATCCTCACCCATCTTGTCACAAAGTGGCATGGGGTCAGGAGTCTCACAGACCCTTTTCCCATTCTGTGATGAACGGGGTGAGGATGAAGTGAAAAAAGCACAAATTTGAATGCTGGAACCTCCTCATCACTGCCTAGTTTCACATTTTCAGATTCCTGCCTCAGTGCTCAAGGCAGGAGGGGTCTATCTTCCTGCTTCTAGGGTCTAGCTAACACTGACTGTTTAAATTGTAAAAGAATTTGTCAAATGCGTGCGTCCATGTAGGTGAGGAATATATGCATGTGTGTGTGTGAGAGAGAAAGTGTGTGTGTCTGCTTGTGTGTGAGAAAGTGTGTGTGTGTGTAAAAGAGTGAGTGAAGGAGAGTTAAGTGAGTAATTGTATGTGTAACAGTGAGTGAGAATGAGTGAATCACAATGAGTGAGAATAAGTGCAACAATATGAATGAGAGAAAGAGAATGAGACTGTGAGTAACAGTGAATGTATGTGAATTTGAGGGAGTCAGTGAGAGTAAGTGCATGTGAATGAGTGAGGAAGCATTGAAAGTATGAGCGAGAGTGAGGGTGCGTGAATGCAAATGAGTCCCACTGTAAAGGAGAGTGTGTATTTGAGCATTCTACTCTTTGAGTCTGCCACTGCCCCTGGCACACTGATAGTAGTTCTAGTCATGTGGGGTACCAATGGCAAATTATCAGCAGGGGCTTATTGGAGGTAATTCTTAACCTTAACATAGCTTTGGTAAAAAGATGATACTTCCAGATTGGGGGTAATTATTACCATATGGGACACCCTTGGCAAACTGGTGGTACTTGTAGGAAGCTGACTCTGTATATACTATACCAACATAAGGTATAGTGTGCACAGAGTCCAGTGGGTCCCCAACGGCTTACAGAGCTACAAGTAGATAATATCTACCTCTCTGTTTGTGGTAGTGTGTGCGAGCAGTAAGGACTTATCAGAGGGTGGTGTTAAGCATGTATTGTACACACTCAGGCAAGAAATGGTGTCACATACTCAAAGAAGGAACTCAGACCAATTGTTTGTATCAAAAACATTTCTTAAGTTGTATTTTATTTTTAGAACCAAGCAGAACTTGGTACAGGTATGTAGAATCGTACTTTCCAAGACAGATTGATCAACAAACAAGCTGGATGAAGATGATTTTTGTTACAGGTTTGCAATTTGTGATTACTTTTCAGATTACTTTTTAGAGTACTTTTTGGATTTCTTTTTGTAATATGCCTAGATATCACACTAGGACATTTCCTACAAAAAGGTAAGTAAAACGTTTTTCATTAAAACACAGTTGCTTAGGTTTCCCTACAAAACACAACTCCACGCTTTTTCAGAAGAAAACAGTAAATGCAATCCTATGGAGAAAAATTAGGTTATCTGTTTGCAGGTAAGCAATCTGTCTTTGGGATTGAGGTTCTGAGGGTTGGGGTTGTCACAGGTGGGCACTCCTATCTTAGTTTTCCCAACAAAAACCTTCCCCCCAAAGTGGGGGTTAGAACCGGTGGGGGCAGGTTTGCTGGGCGCAGCAAATGGCTGGGTCAGCTCACAAAGGTGACAAGCCTTCAAAGCTTCCTCTCTGTGGACCATGCCCATCCTGGGGAGGATGCCTAGGAACAAGGAAGGGTTTGGCTTAAGCGCAGTAAGGCTGCGCCACATCTATATATAACAAAACAATTGCCAATACTGCTCAAACATTTTTGTCAAAGAAACAATAAGTTGAGTTCATCATTCTCAACTTAAAAGACCACTCTTTCAGTCCTGAAATGTATCACAAAAAATGTATTTATTTCTTTTCAAAATCTTTTTTGATTTTTTCTTTTGCTTTAAGACATCAAGCGTTCATGGATCACAATTAAAGTAATTCTGTTTGTTCTTGAATAAACGCTAAAAAGGAAATCCAAATAATTGGAGGAAAATGGTGAGTATATACAATTTGGTGTAGAAAGGATTGTGTAGACAAAGACAATAAAAAGACAGACTACATATATTTCAAACACTTATTCATCAAACTTACAAAGCATCACTCATACCACAGATGTTCAAAACAATATGTAACACATACAAATTGGTGAGGGGAAGGAAAAGTATGTACAAGTGATTAGAAGTAAAAGGCCTGAATCGAATCATTTTAACAATCCAGGATCATAGGGGAAATATAGGAAATTATTCCCACACTCCCCTCAAAAGTTTGGCCCTCTCAAATATTTACAACTAGGATGGGCCTAGGGAACTGAATTTCTCTTTTGAAGAACAATTAGTAGCTAAGTTTAAATGCAATCAAATGAATCCAATACAAATCGTGAAGTCATAAAGTTAATATAAACAGGTCTATCAATACACGTAGGTCAAACAGGTCTATCAATACACGTAGGTCGACGCGTTTCGAGTCCCATTAGTTCATGGGACTCTCTTCAGGACCACAAACAGATAAAATCTGTGGGGGTTTCTTTTGAATTTCTTTGATGGAAAATGGAAACAAGGCGCATGTGTCTCCTTTATAAATCACATCTGTTAATCCACCTCAGTTGGAAGAGAGGAAGTTATATTCTTCATTCTCGATATTCCGTATAAGTATCCGTCGGTCTGCTGTGTCTCTCGTAAACTCGTTCGGCAATTGACTCTGGCACCCCTGCCCAGGATTTTCTTTGTTGCAGGACCCCAACAGCGGGAGGCTCTCGACCCAGGGGTCCAGAAACATGCCTGGGTTGGCAACTGGAGAGCAGCCACTCAGCCAGGACACTAAAGTTAGGTCTTTTTTCAGGAGGCATCTCTATGTTGCTCTCTGGGTGCATTTGGCAATATATCCTACACTGGCATCAGTGTGGCTTTAATGTGCTGAAAAGTTTGATACCAAATTTCTCAGAATTCTGTGAAGCCATTATGGTGCTGTGGAGTTTGTAATGACAAACTCCCAGACCATGTACTCTTTATGGCTTTACTGCACTTACAATGCCTAAGAATGGACTTAGACACTGTTAGGGTACAGGGCTCATGAAGCTGTACTCTCACCAGTGGTATAGTGCACCCATCTGGAACGGTGTCTTACTTCTACCATAGGAAGTGGGATGTAGGCATGTCACATAGGCATTTGTGCCATGTTGACTCTTCACTTTTCTCTGCACCAAAAACATGCAGCCTGCAAGTGCAGTATGTGTGTATGTGTTAAGGTACAGGGCCTGTAAGGGTGGCACAATATGTATTGTTTTTCTTAGAGGCCTTCCCTGGTCACAGTGTCCTTGGTACACATGGTACCTTTTACAAGGTACTTACATGTGGCAAAGCAGTTGCCAATCTGGGTTGCTAAGGTACAGTTTTACGGAAAGAACAAAGGCCCTGGGTACCTGGTTAGCAGGAACCCAGGGAACACTTAGTCAAAGAGCTTCAACATCAGGCACAAAGTAGGGGGCAACCATGCAACAATGGGCACTTTCCCACAGTACTGGCAAACTGGACATAATTCTTTGCATAAGGGACACCCATGGAAAAATGCTGGCACTGTCAATTCAAACACTGACTTTGAAAACTAAAGTCCCCTGTCACCCAGTGTTGTCATTGTTTCCCTTGACCCTGAAAGCTGTATTGTGAAATGCTTGACACCAGTGACTGCCCATTATCAAATATTTTAAACAATCATTATATGGAAGGGGTGGCTATATCTTGCTAACAAGCTACTATTCACACAGATACAAAGCAGATAATAAGAAAAGTAATGTTATGCTTGCTTTTAAAAGTTCTTTCCTTTCATGTTCGCTTTGGTAATCATGGTGGTGCTTAGTGCAAACACTTTTCTACACTGCTTTATGAAAGCTGATAACTGGAGGTGGTAATATGTGACAAGCATCATTGTGCATATTTTTTGCATTGCATTTTGTTGTGATGGTGATTGGTTATAATATGCTTGTGCTATTGTTCTGTTCTGCTGCCTTATTATATCATTGTGTAGTTTTGTTGTGTTGCACTGTAGTTGTGTTACATTGTGGTTTGACTGTTTTGTGTCCTGGTATATTTTTGTTGTGTTATGTTGATTTGTGTATGTTAGGATTTCATGTTCTGCTATTTACTTTAGATATGTGAACAAATACTGCTACATTTCCTATCAAATAGCAACACACAGGACCTGACCTTTATGCCCAATTATGGAACAAGGGACTCTTTTGTTATTCAGTCAATATAACTCTGTCTCTTGACATAAAAAAAGATATGCTCTATTTATTCTCCAAAACAGGTATAGTATACCTTATATAAACATAATTAGTGTAGACAGTGCAGTGCTCAAAGGTGCAGTGATGCGCAACATTTACAGTGATACATATATTGTGAAGCCTTTATGTTATGAGCATTGGGACCTTTGTGGTTCTGAGAGGACTTCAAACAGGAATTAAATATGCTTCTGTGAGGTGATAATGTGTGTTTATTCAAATCATGACATAATCGGTACTGTTAGGGAAATGTGTGATTGCTAAGATCCGTGTGTGATGTGTTTCATTTACGTGCTCCGGGCTGGAGACGATGTGACATACAGGCAGGATCTCTCAAAGTTCCAAAAACAGCAACAGTACGATATGTATTCACTGATTACTGCAGTCAGCTGATTTAATAACAGACAATCTCTATATAAAATGATGATGTTTCTGTAATGTCTTGTGAGTTAGCCCTGAGGGAGTTGCGGGGGCCTTTGTTATGCCACTGAGCCAGAGTGAAGCGTTTGAAGATAATAAAAACCACACTGAGAAGTTTACTCATCATTGACCAAAAACCTGCTAGTAAGGCTGTGATAGAGGTAATGCACCACCATGCAACACTGATCTATAAATCATACAGTACGACAACATTAAGACAGTGAAGTTGAGTGCACAGATGTGCTAAAAGCAGAAAACATTTCTAATGCAAGGAAATGCTAAAGTCTGGATAAAACAAATACAATGAAAAGAGACAAGAAGGATGAAGAACCTTGCAAGAAACAAAGTCCCTACTCACCGCTAAAGAAGAAGATAGCTGTTAACTGCCAGAGAGTGGGTGCGACAATTGATGCACTATTAGAAACAGACAACAAGAAGATTGCCAAATAACTAAACAATCTTGCCGGTGAAGGAGTAAAAGAGGTAATAAAGAAATTACCATGAACTAACAAAGTCACATACCATCAAATTAAAGAAGCATTACATCTAAAGTTCAATCCAGTGCTGAATGTTGATTACGAGAGATATTTTCAGTCAGGAACAACAGAAAGCTGGTGAAACAATCAACAAATTTGTTGAGTGACTTGATACGCTCATCAAATATTGTAAGTTAAGTGAATTCAATGATGAAGAAGATATACGTCACTAAGTCATCAATGGAAGTCTGTCAGATTCATTCAGACAACAATGCTAAGAGAATCCCTTAGTCTGGAGGGAGTTCTCAAGGCTGCCAGAGCTGAGGAGCATGCTGATTGACAAGCTTCTTTGATGGAGGCCGGAGGTGCCCGAAGTGAGTCTGTCACACACATGAATAGTAAGCAGAAACACAAAGCTGAGGGACACAAAGTGATGCCTTCAAAGAAAAAGAAACTGTGCTTTAGATGTGGATTTTAGTTTCCATATGAAGGTACATGTCCTGCCATTGGGCAAGTATGTAAGGGATGTGGGAAGGCAAACCATTTTGTAATGGTTTGCCAGGCTTAGCAAAAGCTAAGTGCGTCACGACAAGAAAGCAAGATGGATGCCCAAACGTTCCAGAAGCAACGTTCTAGACACACCTGCAAGGCTAAGCAGCAAAATCAGCTGAGACAAATCAACACTAAACGAAGTTGATCATGGCATAAATCTTCGTCTAAGAGCACTTCAGTTCAATTGTCAAGTGACAATGAAGAAGACGGATGTGTGATGTTGATGTCATTCTCAGAAAAATGTGCGCCTGTTGAACTGGTCACATGCAAAGAAAGAAGAATATAAGTTAAAGTGAAGTCGACGTGTAAAATCACAAAAGTCATTCAAATATTGTCAGAAAACTACACTAAAAGTAAATGGATACTCCATACCTTTTATTATTGACAGAAGTGTATTGATAGACATTATGCCTGAGGAGAACTACAATAATCTATCTCCATTGCCCTGTCTGATAAAGTCAAAGACTAAAGTGTATACATGGGCTGTAATGACACCATTAAAGAGTCAAAGTTCATTTGTAGCAACCATGAAACACAAAAAAACAAAATTACAAGCACACATTCATGTGCTTCAAATGCCTGTTTATTAAGTTTCAATACTGCTGCCGATATGGGACTGATACCTGTGAACCACAACATGAATGCTCATCACAAAATGGTAAGTCAGTTTCCATAATTGTTTCATGGATTAGAAAAACTTAAGAAAATGAAAGTGAAACTCCATATCAATGAGGAAATTTGTACTGTTGCTCAAAGATATCGACGGATTGCATTTCATCGACAACAAGCTGTTGACAAAGAGCTTGAGCCATTACTAATGCATGATAACATTGAGCTATCTACTGGTCCAACTCTGTGGGTTTTGCCCATAGTGGTAGTGCCCAAAGAAACAGTTATATTTTTTATTTAACAAAGGGGAGATGCAGTGTCTGTGAGTTATCAATGATGGGAGCCTTTTGGTTCCTGATGGACTTCATAGAACTGTGACATAAGTGTTCGGGTGTGAGTAATAGAGTTGATGTTTAGAATGTGAAGTTTGCAGTTACACATAGCGGAATAAAGGCGTGTTATACCAAGCTCAATGTGTGGCGTAGTCATTTATGAGTATGCAGGCTGGGGAGGACACTACAGTTTAGACCCTACAAACAATTTACGAGAGTTTCTTCAGGACACAAACGTGCTGTCTGGCACAACACCTACAAGCAGTGTACATCCTTTGTGTGCTGAGGTGGTCGTTGTTAGTTGCCACCATGCAGTGACAAGTTGGGATCCAAAAGCCAACTAACAATGACAACCACAGCACAGGAATGGTGTGCCAGATGGCATGTTTGTGCCCTAAAGAGACCCGTGTAAATTGTGTGTAGAGTCGAAACATCAAAATTTTCTATAGTAATTGTTTATTATTCAATCAGTTAAAGTCAGTTATCAGTAAATCTATATTGCACTAATGTTGTTTACATATGACATACAATACCTGTTTGGAAAATAAATGGAGCAAATAGTTTTTTGTGTGAAGAGAGAGAGTTATATTCACTGAGTAACAAAACCGTCCCACAAAACCGTTGTTTGTTCAAAATATTTCCAACCAAAAGCAGCACATTCCTTTAACATTCAAATCACAACCAACAATTTACCACTGCCTATGGTAGAAAAATACTGATGCCCCACATCTTCCACTATTCGAGACACATTTTGACCACACCTTTACTTCAGGTGTCCACGTTATGAGATACATTCCCAGTAGTCAAACCACTTTCATAGCTAAGGTTACAAAGTATCCCAGTGGTAAACAAAGCAGCATGTCATTTCTGCACAGCTTGGCATGTTCTAGTCTTTAAGAGTCATTGACTTGTTTGCATCTGGGTGAGCAGTTAAAAGAAGCATTGACAAAATCAGTAGACCTGGTTCTTTATTTATATACATAGAGATAACGGCACAAATACAGATGGAGGCAACATATGTGAAGAGAAGAATGTAGATATGATTGCAACAGGAACAGATTACATTGTTAAAGGTTTTCAATACTCAGCGTGGTTTAACTTAAATGAAAAGAGGTAGAAGTAATCATTTATCAGTATACATTCCAGTGCTTGAATATAGTGTTATAAATTAATTTTTTGTAGGGTTTACATCCTGATTATTCTATTGTACAGTTCTCCGGTTTTTAGTGACATACTTTACAATCTTAACTTACTCTTTATATATTTTATTCGATACAATGTATCATAAAAGTACAACATAAAATACATACACATAAATTCCAGTGATACATTTTTTAAAACACAACTTCATGACAGAAGATTAAAAAGTGATAGAGAAGTTTAACATTTAAAATTCATGTGGGGATATGAGATGTGAACAACTGGGACAACAACCTTAGCCTAATAGTCCAAGCACTTGATAAAAACTTGGCGACCCCACAAACAGTAACCATGCAGGTGGTATTGGAAACAATAATTCTTAGGGCTGTTTTGCAATCCCTGACTCCAAGATTTCTAAGAACTGGCTTCAACCATTTGTTCCTAGCCTGTTTATAGGATATGCATGAAAAGAGAAAGTGGCCTAAAGATTCTTCCTGGCAGGGACACCCCGGGCATTTCCTGTCCATTTCCCTCCTCCCTTTCCACCCTACCATAAAATTTTTGAGAGAGAGTGCCATATCTGAATTTCAGAAATAGAGTTCTGTCACGAGGAATCTGAATAAAGTCCAAAAATGGTTCTAGCTTAGTAGTAAGCTTATGGGATAAAAATTTCTCCGTTAATTGGCCCCAATTTGGGTTTAACAGAACCTTAGCCTCTATCCAATCCCAATAAAGTTTTTTAACTGTTTGTTTAGGTGGGGGAGTTTGGGATACCCAGGCGTCACTTAAACCTAGGGTAACCATAAGCTTCTTTAAATCGTTTAACCACTTTATCTTGCTTGAAACATTCAGGACAATCAATTCATCCAATACTTGAGCATAATTAACTAGTTCCGGGGTCCTCCTAAGACGCACCCAGAAAAGTAGTGGTCGAAGCTGGACAATGTCGCAAATGGATCTCTTACCCAAATCTGCAAATAAAGGTTTTAAAGGAGTTGAGACAGGAAGCGAGACTAAGTCTCTCACGAACTTGTTCTCAGCCACCACCAATGATTGGGTATTCTCAGTGCCCCATAATTCAGATCCGTAGACCGCTGATGCTAACGCCTTTCCCTCATAGACTGTCAGTGTAGGGGCAATTGGTCTGCTCACAGAAAGGCGTTGGTTCTTTAAAATGGCACCAGATACTCTTTTGAGATTTAAAACCATTTTCCTCAAATGGGGTTCCCAATTCATTTTATTACTAATTCTAACCCCGAGGTAATCAAATTCATCCACTACCTCCAAGGGTAACCCGTTCAAGGAAAGATGGATCTTCCTGTGGTTTCTCTTTGCAGCCATAACCATTAGTTTCGTTTTGGAAGTATTTATCGTTAGCCCCCGCACTTTACAAAACACATTAAAACGATCAAGGAGTGTTTGCAGACCTTTGGGTGTTTTAGACAACAGGAGGGTGTCGTCGGCAAAGAGGAGTGTTGGTGTTTTTTCCTCGGCCATGACAGGGGTGTCTGCCGGTACCTCTCTCAGATGGTCCACCACTACATTAATGAACAGAGAAAACAAGGTCGGAGCCATCACGCACCCCTGCCGCACCCCTCTATTGACCAGAATCCTCTTGGTGAGTTGGCCCTGAGCACCCCACCTAATCCTAGCGAAGTTATCTTCGTGCAATTTGATTATAAATTGCAACAAATAACAAGGGAATCCCATGTCCAAAAGAACCTCCCAAAGTTTGGCGCGGGGGATTACGTCAAAAGCTGTTTTTAAATCTATAAAGGCCAGGTACAGGCTCCCTCTAGTTATTAACACCGTTTTCCAGAAAACCGCACAAAATCTAAAAACCTGGTCCATTGCGCCTACATTACATCTAAAACCGGCCTGAAAGTGAGTCAGAATATTATTTTCCATTAGCCACAACTCTGTCCGATTTATAATGACCCTGCCAACTACTTTTTGAACGGTGTCAATTAAACTGATTGGTCTGTAGTTGGCAGGGTCTTCTCTATCGCCTTTTTTAAAAATAGTAATTACCTCTGCACCCTTCCAGGAATCGGGTACAGAGTGGCCAGACTGAATAAGATTCATAATTCTAGCTATGAGATCTACCCAAACTATAGGATCATGCAACAGTAAATCCCCCGGAACACCATCAGGACCAGGAGCCTTTCCTGGAATTATTTTGTGAATGGCATCCTGAACTTCACGGGGGGAGAATATCTCATCGATACTGCCATGCTCTGGGTTGACCATACTAGCAATACCCACGGCGGGAGATGTTAGTGAAACTTCCACGCTACCTTCACAGTATAATTTTAAAAAGTGGGAATGCCATTGAAGCTCAGTAATATGGTTTGGGATGGGCTCAACCCCTCGCCTATCAAGGATATTAATTAGACTCCAGAAAAGAGTGGGGTTTTTCCCATATGCCGCATCCTTGAGTGCCTGCCAATGGTCCTCTTCCCATAACTTCTTAGCTGTCGCAATACTTTTGCGATAATCTTGTCTAGCAAATCTTACATCTATTGGGTTCTTGCTTTTCATAGCCAAGGAAATTGCTTTCCTTTTTTCCCTACAATTGGCTGTGTACCAAACATTATTCTTGCTTTGGTTGCGCTGAACCCGTTTCTGCCCTTTAGATATTTTAGTAAAAAACCCACCTATCTCCCCCATAAGATTCTTATACCTGGCTGCTAGGTTTAACCCCGGGGTGTGGGGGATTATTGGAGTGACCGGTGCCAGGTCACACCGTGCGGCCATGATTAGTACCTTGATGTTATCTAGTTTCCCTTCATCGAACCTAACTGCATTCCACTTAAGCCTGCGATTGCAGTTAGATGGAACTACATCTTTTGTGGTCATTTCTTTGGGACCGTTTTTACTAAACTTGACTCCCCAATAAAGTGCCATACATAAAGGATTATGGTCGCTGTCTGTCCTTTGTATGACCTTCATATCCACTAAATTCACCCATGACTGCAAATCCAACAGGATATAATCAATCCGTGATGGGCTACCTATCCGATTAAAGGTCATTGCTCCCTCACGATCGGATAGGGTACGACCATTGAGGGCCCGTAAATTGTGATCCTGTACCAAAGCATTTAGCTGGATTACTCTCGCAGTCCATTTCTTGATTGGGGTAAGGGCTAGGGTTGGTATGAAATGAAATGAAATGAAATGAAATGAAATGAAAAGCAGTTTTGTATAGCGCAACAGTTGCCCTGAGGCGTCCAGGCGCTAAAACTAGAACAGTGTCTTCCAGAGAACAGTCCAGGAAGGGCCTGAATTAATTAAACAAGAAGGTCTTGAGCTGTTTGCGGAAACTTGACAGATTGGACTTGCTTCTCAGATGACATGGGAGAGTGTTCCACAGTCTGGACGCATTGTAGGCAAAAGAGCGTCCTCCTGATCTGGCTCTGTAGATCCTAGGGACTTTTGCCAAAAAGGCATTTGAGGAACGAAGTGACTTATTAGGCTGGTAGGGGAGGATGAGGGCATGATTAATTTCTGGGCCTGTCTTCCAGAAGGCTTGGTGGGCAATACAGAGAGTTTTATACTTTATTCTATCCCTGACGGGAAGCCAGTGTAGGGTCCTTAGGCCGTGCCTTATTGAGGTTCTGCGTGGAAGTCCCAGCAAAGTGCGGGCTGCACAATTTTGTGTTCGCTGCAACTTTTGTAGGCTGTACTCCGGAGCCCCGAGGTACAGTGAGTTGCTAAAGTCAAGGCGAGATTGAATTAATCCTTGGATCACTATCTGCCTGGCCTCAAAGGGGAGAAGAGGAAGGATTTTTTTAATCGACCTAAGGAGGCCAAAGCAGACCGCCGAGACCTTGGTTGCCTGGGTATTAAAAGTCAACGATTTGTCCAACCACACTCCCAGACTTTTTATATTATCTCTGGGAGTGGGAGGAGCGCCCATGCTCGAAGGCCATAATAGCTCCAAGGTGGTGGGGGCTGCGGGACCTAGGAGCATGAGCTCCGTTTTATCATCGTTGAGTTTCAGGCAGGACATGGTCATCCAGCTCTTGACCTCCTCCAAGCATGTCGCTAGGTTGGTTTGTGGTTGGCAGTTGTTCCCTTGCACAAGGGAGACCACTAGCTGGGTGTCATCCGCATAGGTAATGATGTTAATACCATGCGGACGAACAATCCCAGCCAGCGGCCTCATATATGCATTAAAAAGTGTAGGGCTCAGCGAGGAGCCCTGCGGCACCCCACATCCCAGCGGTCTGCTGGAGGAGGAGGCCGAACCTTCAAACACCTGAAAGGTGCGATCGCTCAAGAAGGACCTGAACCAGTCCAGGGCTTCTCCAGAAATTCCCAGATTGAAGAGGCGATTTAAGAGAATTTTGTGGTTTACCGTGTCAAAGGCGGCACTCAGATCGAGGAGGATCACTGCCACTGATCCTCCCCGATCCATAATCCGCCTTTCCTCCTCGGTCACTGCCAACAGGGCAGTCTCCGTCCCATGTTTAGGGCGGAAGCCCGTCTGAGAGATGTCAAGCAGGTGGTTGTGTTCAAGAAACTCAGTTAAAAGGATGTTAATATGTTTCTCGAGAATCTTGGCAAACCAGGGAAGCAGTGATATTGGACGGTAATTGCTCAGATTGCCTGGATCCAGAGTGGGTTTTTTTAGGAGTGCTCGCACCATGGCATGTTTCCAAGCCAATGGCACTAGCCCTGTCTTTATGGAAGAGTTCAAAAGCTCCAAGAGTGTCGGAAGGATGATGTTATCAGCTTGGATCAGTGCACTGGGAGGGGCAGAGTCCAGAGGGGAGCCGGATTTTACTTGATGCATCAGGAGCCCAAGTGAGTCTAAATTCATAGGGGTGAGATTCATCAGATGGTTCTGGGGAAGATTTTCTGGTTTTATGCCAGGATCTGATTTAGAAGAGGGGGATTCTATTGCCGGATCTGGGAAAGACAGATAGATGGTATTTACTTTGTGGAAGAAGAAGTCGACTAGTTCATTGCAGCGGGATGTTGGATTGTGATTGTCTGTCGGTGGAGGTGGAATCGTTGTCAGAGTTTTTAGTATCCCATATATTTCCTTTGGTTTGGATTTTGCCATCATAATTTTGCCATTGTAAAAGGCAGCTTGAGAGGCTTTGAGGTATGGACTGACTCCCGGCTTTATTAAATAAACCCATAAAATCTTCCTCATCCAAAGGCTCGAAGGTACAATTGAAATCACCCCCCACTAATATTTTAGATCTAGTGGGGAGTGAGGATAGCCTATTATCTAACAAATCTAGTGTAGGAGAAATTTGGCCACCCGGGGCACCTCTAGCATATACACAAAAAAGTTCTAGTTTGTTATTACCGGAGGGACTTTTAACAGAGATATGCAGAATGTCATTAGAGGAGGTATTGTGAGTAGTAGTAAGACAATTTAAATCTATCTTGACCCAGATGAGTAAACCTCCTGACGGGCGACCTTTTCCCAGGGAAACCGCAGGAATAAAGAAGGTTGAGTAACCATTTTTATATTGTGGCCGGGTGCACCAGGTTTCTTGGAACATACATATATGGAAGTTATTTATAAAATCATTCCAGGCAGGATTATCAAGATTTTTTTTAAGACCTGCTATGTTCCATGACAAGATCTTGATGGGAGTATGTGATGATGATAATTCTTTGGACAAGGTCAGAGTATCAGGTTCCCTTTCTAATATACCTGGACTGATGCTGGCCTTGTTGAATGGTACCTCCCTGACCATATTGTTAGCTCTAGGGCCCGGAGAAGTAGATTCCCCAATCTCCCCATATAATTCAGGGGACTGTGATGGTAGTCAGTCCACCCCTTCTAACCCACTATAACGATTGTAACAGGGGAATAAAGGGTGGTTGAGCTGAGGTCGCAACCCTTCTCCATTCCACTGCCACTCACCCACCCAGGGTCTCCCTGCCCTCCTACCAACTAGATTACAACCTTCCTCTTCAATCCCACCCCACCTTTGGAGGATCTGGTTACTAGGATTGTCCCTCCTGTTTCTCCCTCTCTCGGTCCCTGGGTTGGACGACCTCAGCCAGCTCCACCTAGCATCTTGATGGTTCTCTTGCATATAGAAAAATGACAAGGGTTTGGCTGCTACCACAGACTTGTTGTCACAGGGAGGGGAGGAGCAAATGAATTCTACCAACCGCGGATCCTCAAATGTGACAACAATGCAATCACCCTTTAAACTTTTCTTATTCCCACCTACCCAAGGGGCCCTCTCTACCATGAGGATTTTAATACTTAATCCAGGAGGTGGGGGATAGTTTCTGCCTAACCAGTGACAGATTTTGTTTTTAAGTGCCCAAAAAGGTTCGGAATTGGCAGGAGCCAGTTCAGGAATGCCAGTCAAGACTACCACATAAGGGCAGGCATCAGGTGGTAGATTGATGCGCCGGCGTATGCTGTTCTTTTTAGAATAGGAAGATGGTAAACTAGGAGCTGGAGTAGTAAGAGTGGTGCTATTCTCAATATGAGTGTGGGCCGTTGTAGAGGGCTGATTGGTACTAGTTTTATTACTCACTGGTGCTGGTGTTTTAGAAGCGGTATTGGCCCCTGTAGGGTGCTTTTTAGGAATAGGCACCTTGTTGCAGACAGGAGTGATACAACAGGAGTGACAAAAGGAGTGACAGGAGCAGGAGTAACCATCTTTGATTCTTGCAATAAAAGAATAGACCCAAGCTGTTGTTCGATTTTCGCTAATCTGGTCTCCAAAGGCAAGAGTAGTGATTTAATCAGGCTGGACATGGAATTCATAAAAGAGGCATTACTACCCTCTTGGTCTAATGAGGATTCATCACTAGTACTAGCATCTAGGATACTCGCCAAACTACTGTCAGGAATTGTATCGTCTGGGGCACCCATTGACAATAATTGAGAAGCAGGGACAGCAATAACACTCTCCAAATGATCATTAATAACCAAGTGGTCTCTATCTTCTACCACCAATGGACCCATAACAACCTCCCTATCAATTTGTCCCAAGGCCTCTAGTGCAGTAGGAATAGGGTTATCAATCATATGATTCAGGTTTTTTGGAGCTAACGCAGCACTTTTCGCACTACCCACTTATAAAGAATTACTCTCTTGATGAATATCAACTACTATTAATGCTGTATTATTCGACAAGGGGGTGGCAGTAGAAGGTGTACTCTTAGGGAGAGAGTCTGGGGGTGGTGTTGCAAGACACAAAGGGGGAGGCAAACCTTGAGTGAATTGGCTAGAAACAGGATCTGAACTATTTAAATCATTTATATTTGGGGAGCGAGCTAGGGCAATATTGCCTAAAGAGGATCTTTTGGCTTGGACAAGATCCATCGAGACCCTCCTTTCCATGAGTGCGATTCCCTGGTCAATCAAAGAATTAGTGAGCGAAATAAAATTATCTAAAGTGCCAATGACTTTTTTGGTTTTATCATTACCCGCTCTCTGACTTCGTGTTTTGCGGGCAGACATGGTAAACAGTAGAGCAACAAAAATGTAACAAGTAAAAAATAAAGAAGTGACTTAATACAACAACCAGGAAAAATATCCGTGGGAAAAGGGAGAGAAACAAAGGGACCTCGCCAGGCCAGGCTCTACAGGCCTCGGAGGGCCACAGAGGGCCCGCCCTTTGCCCGGGCTTCGCCCCGGGCGCTCACGCGCAGCGGGTGTACGTCCTTTTAAAGTGGCCGATCAAGGGCGTAATTGGCGGGTGGGCGGGTCCGGCAGGGAGAGCAGCCCAGGTGGAGAAGATCAGGCGCGCAGGGACTCCTGGTCCACGGAGTCCCTGCCTTCCGCTCGCAGCCCTGCCGTAGTCCGCTGTGCACCCCTAACTGTCAGCAAAGAACCCCAGCTGCTCCCGTGGTTAAGACCGTGCTGCGGGACCCGCGAAGCGGGTCCGGCAAGTTGCTGTAGTGATTCCAGGGGTCTGAGGTGCCACGAGAGTAAGCAGCAACAGGTAGGCAAGAGTTAAGGTCTAATGATCCCTTACTTACACAATGGATCCAGAATGCAGTGGATAGCAGCATTCCAAACTTCTCTAAGACAAAGTGCAGGCATTTGTAGGTAGCACTAGTGAAAGGTTCTCAAATACAAGTTGTACTCCCAATGATCATTAGAAGCATCCCCTGGCGCTCCACTCATTCATCTTCTGGTTTGCCAGAATTCCATAAATATCATGATGCAATGTTCACAAGAATTCATTTTATTTCATCATTATTATTTGCATTAGTTTCTTTCAAGGGCTTATATTGTATGCTTTTTCATATAAACCAATGTTCAATTAGTCCAATGCATTTCGGGCTATTATGCCCTTCATCGGGGACCAAAAAGCTGAAAACAAGGAGCATAAAAAAACGTAATCAATTCACAGGATTGCTAATCTCATCATAAGCATGCATCTCAATAACAAAAAACATTCTTACATTATAACTGTGTGGTGAAGCGTGAAAACAACTCCCAAGTGACCGTGGTGAAATTAATGACAATGTATAATGGAAATGTCGCCTGCAGGCACTCACGTTAAAGCAGTACAGTCTCCAATGTATATACTGAACTGTAGGAAAAGGTACTGACATTAGGTCACGCTAAATGCATTTCTAAAGCGTCACATTACGGAAAAACTTTTAGCAACAGAAACTTACTCTTAAGACGCCGCAGCGTCTCTCACGCGATTCAACAAATGTGGTCTTTCTCGAGCATGACTCGCGGTGGTGTGGAATAGCCAATGAACAAACCGGTGAGAAAGGAAATAACCAAATCCTTGGTGAAACGAATGGTGATTGGTCCAGCGTCCGATCATGTGATCGGGAACTGGGTCAATGCAAGTTTGAATGTTAAAAATAAGTCGGGCGCTAATAAAGTTGCACAGAAAAGGAATGAAAAATAAAAAGACGAACAGAAAAAAAAAGTAAACTAGCAGCATGTGGATGCAAGTGATGAAGCCATATCTAAGGGACTCTTCTTCCAACAGTGAAAACACGGCACATGAATAAGTCTAGTAAATAGTTCACAGGTAACACATAAATTCTATACGGTCATTGAGACCGAAAGGCTTGTGAGAGTTAAGCTGATAAATCCAACTATTTTCTCTTTGCAAGAGATAACGATTATTATCCCGACCTTCTATTTTGGAATAACCTCCAGAATCAAGAATTGGAGTTGTGAAATGGTATGCGATGTTTCAGAAAAATGGACTGTGTTGTGAGTTCTGATATTAGACTTATGTTCGTTCAGTCTGGTTTTAATTTTAAAAAATGGACTGTGTTGTGAGTTCTGATATTAGACTTATGTTCGTTCAGTCTGGTTTTAATCTTGCGCGTGGTTTTTCCCACGTATACCTTTCCGCAGGGACATTTAAGCATATAGACCACATTAGTTGTGTCACAGGTTGCATTCACTCGTAATTTAATTTTGTGCCCTTTCATGGGGTGAGTTATACAATTGCCTCCGATGATGTTGTTGAAATTTCCACATTGTAAACAGGGTCGAGTTCCACGGAAAATAGTCAAAGGGTCAGTTTTGGTTTTTAATAGTTCACCTAAATTTTTGCAACTTGTGAATGCAAAGATTGGTTGGTGGTCAAAAGCATGATTGAAATCCGGTTCTGCTTTCAAGATATGCCAGTGATTTCGGATGATTTTTTAAAATTTATAGCTGGCAGTAAAATATTTAGACACAATAGTGGTTCTATTTTCTTTGTCTTTCTGTCGTGTTTTCAACAGTTCTCCTCTCGGCATACTTATGACTTTGTCTTTGGTTTGATCAATAAGATTGATTGGATAACCCCTGTCACAAAATCTGTTGCCCATCTCATTGAGTTTAGGTTGAAGTTTGTTGGGATCGGAAATAATTCTTTTAGCCCTCATCATTTGTGATAGAGGCAAATGTTGTTTAAGTGACTGCTGGTGGAAACTTTGAAAATGCAAGGTATTGTTTCTATCCGTAGCCTTCCGGTACATCTCTGTTTCAATGCCCTCTTCATGTATATTAATCCGTACGTCTAAAAAGGTAATGGTTGAGTCTGAGATTTCCCAAGTTAATTGAATTCTCTCATTTTTCTGATTCAAATTGATAAGTGCTTCCACTAGAGATTCCTTTGTGTCTTTCCAAAGAATGAAGATGTCGTCGATGTATCGAACAAACATTTTCAGGTTGGTCTTCCAAATGGGATTTTTAAAAATGTGTTGCGTTTCGTAGGACTTCATGTAGATATTCGCATATACAGGGGCGGCACAATTGCCCACGGAAGTTCCAACCAGTTGTTGGTACCAGATGTTGTTGTGCACGAAGTAGCTATGATACAATGTGAAAATTATCAATTCCATAAGGAAAGTCTGTGTGGGTAAGTCGTATTCAGTAGTAAGGATTGCCTCTTCCGTGGCCTCGATTCCACCACCATGTGGAATCGAGGTATAGAGGGATTTAACATCAGCAGTACAAAGAATCAGCCGTTCATTGGTGTCGATTTTCAGGGCGTTTAGTCTGTTCAAAAAATCGGTGGTGTCCTTAATATAGGACGGTATTTGTTGAACTGTTGGTTGCATGTATCTGTCGATAAACTGTCCGATGGGCTCGTGTATACTTTCCTTAGTTGAAACTATGGGTCGCAGCGGAGGATCTGATAGGTTTTTATGCACTTTGGGCATCATATAAAAGGTAGGGCTCCTGGGGTTAGATTTAATAAGAACGTTTTTGGTTCTTTCATTGATTGTCTCCTTAATCCTAGCCTTAGTGATGATTTCTTTGAGCCTGTTCAGGTATTCCTGTGTAGGATTTTGATCAAGCGGTACGTAGATATTGGTATCTGATAGATGTTCATTAATTCTTTCCTGATACATAGTGGTGTTCATCACAACTAGGCCTCCGCCTTTGTCTGCCTTTGTGCAAATTATCTTTTCATTGTTCGCCAGTTTTCTCAATAGGCTGATGTCTTTGTTGGTGAGATTCCTGTGTCTCTGCCCGCAGTGTTTAATTTTGCAAAGGTCTTGCTTTACCAAAGTTTCAAATAAATCAAGCGTTTTGTGACTCATTGGAGCCATAAAGGAGCTTTTAGGTCGGAGCCCCTTAAGTTGGTCGCTATCTTGAGATGTAGACGTTAAAGCAGTGTTATCGAAAAAATGTCGTAGTCTCAATTTACGCATAAGTTTAAAAAAGCTGATTTCCAACTCCAATGAATTCGTTTGAGTTGTGGGGACGAAAGAGGTCCCTTTTTCCAGTACTGCGAGTTCTTGTGCTGATAACACACATCACCTGTTGTTTTTGCAATTCCGCTATAAGTGTACTGGGGATGCCCAGACGTGGGTCCCAGGCACTCCACACCACTGGAGTCAAGCTAGCCGGGCTGATGAGAGGTGTTACCTCGAAACCGGTCCGGTCCTCGGATGCTTGATTCCGTTCTGGGAAGGACATGGCTTTTGTAGTTCGGACTGGACTGTTCCCATGGGGCACAGGGTCAGAGCTGATTTGCATCTCGCCATTGTCTAACCCAGGGTGGTGTGGAGTGCAAAAAAACGATGGATTAGGACCCAGATCTTTTGACTGGGTTGAATGTGTGACATTGATCCTCATTCGGTCCATCACCTGTTGTTTTTGCAATTCCGCTATAAGTGTACTGGGGATGCCCAGACGTGGGTCCCAGGCACTCCACACCACTGGAGTCAAGCTAGCCAGGCTGATGAGAGGTGTTACCTCGAAACCGGTCCGGTCCTCGGATGCTTGATTCCGTTCTGGGAAGGACATGGCGTTTGTAGTTCGGACTGGACTGTTCCCATGGGGCACAGGGTCAGAGCTGATTTGCATATCGCCATTGTCTAACCCAGGGTGGTGTGGAGTGCAAAAAACGATGGATTAGGACCCAGATCTTTTGACTGGGTTGAATGTGTGACATTGATCCTCATTCGGTCCATCACCTGTTGTTTTTGCAATTCCGCTATACCTGGTGACAGCTCAGCAGGAGACCTTACGTAAGCCACCAGCAATGACAAGCTGAGTTTCTACCCCATGCTTCCCAGTGCAACTGTCATTTCCCAAGCGTGGGCTGCTTGAGACAGATGGCATCCTTGCTCAATACTGCACACTCCAAGGGAGAAGAATAGCACCAGCAAATACACAGAGCTATGTGGCTTCGAAGTCACTCCAGTCACCTCAATCTATGCAAATCATTGCCACCTGTCATCTAGGTCGTCTAATGGCAACCACATCATCATTGCCATGACCATCACCCTCTCTAACGAAGGAGCATCTCATCACCAAGGTGGAACCTTACACCTGCAAACATCCAGAGACAAATGAGGCTCCCTTAGCAACGTGAGGGACCACGTGTCCAGAGACTATCTGATAGCCCAGGGTCCTGTTAGTAAGCAAACCAACCATGAGTCATCCATCCCTTGTGGTTACACTTATGATTTGATTTGTCTGTGGTTTCTGCTGTTAACCCTGCAGCAGTCCCCAGAAATCAGCCATGCACAGTCAACGGGGTCCTGTGGCAACCAACTAGAACGGTCCTCAAGAGAATTCCCGCACAGGAATCTGTAAGCTGTTCTTCAGACAAGGTATCGGAATGCACTGGGTCATCAGAGGAAGATACTCCAAGGATCGTCAATGCCATCCCAATCCTGAGCAGGTGTGCCTTGACGGAGTCAAGGCATCCATAAGAGTAAGCTCCGCAGAGGACTTGACCGGCGCTCCTGATGCACCAAGTTTGAACTGTTTACACCAACCGCATCACTGCGAAGGCATACGAGGCTGACAACAGTATATGAGTGGAAAATGACCTAACTGACCGGCTGTCCAAAAATCCAGACTCCCTCTACACATTGTTCATGCCAGGTGGTAGCTGATTACATTATTGCCACGTGCAGTGATGCCGAGTGCACCCAGCTGCACATGTCCACCTAGCTACTTCTGTCCTGTGGACTGCCTCTCGAAGCTGAGAGACTAACAGCCTGATTCATGAACGGGCCGTTTTGCGAGGCTCAAATAGCGAATCATAAGGAATCGCTATTTGAGACTCGCAAAACGGTAATCATGTAGGAATCGCAATATTAATTGCGATTCCCACTGATTCCTTATTTGCGATTAGCTAATTGCTAATCGCAAATAAGGAATAACTCCCCATGCATTCCTATGGGCCACAAGGCCCATAGGAATGCATGGGGAGTCATTCCTCATTTGCGATTAGCAATTAGCTAATCGCAAATGAGATTGCGAGTACAAGGGTGCCAGGGGTGTCCAAAGGACACCCTGTAGCACCCCTGCAATGGTAAATAACACAGGTGTTGCACACACACATGTCCAAAGGACATGTGTGTGTGTAACGTGCAACTCAGAAAAATGCATTTAAATGCATTTTTCTGAGTTTTCGCATTTTACCACGAGGTTTGACCTCGCGGTAAATTGCGGCCCGAAATTGCGATTTTGCAATTGTAAAATGGATGATGAATTACATTTAAGGAATCTCAAATAGAGATTCCTTAAATGTAAATCCTCGCAAATATGCGAATTAGCAAATAGCGATTTTTGCATTAGGGATGTTGAATACCAAATGCAAAAATCGCTCTTGCAAAGGGCCAGATTCTCAGAATCTGGCCCTTTGCGAGCCGATTTGGCCTTGATGAATAAGGCTGTAAATGTTGTCTTTGTGGGTTTTTATTTTATTCCCACAGGTTGGACTTGTTTTTGTTTTCAATAAAGTTTGGGAGAAACGTAGTGTCCTGCTGGGCACGTTCTAGTGTCCCAGCTTGCACTAGCTCCCAAGCACACCCTACAGGGCTGGCCTCAAAAACCACCCCACACCCATCCAACACAGGCCATCAGAGAAGTCGATGAAGATCAAAGATGGTGTCGCTCTACAGTTGAGGAGGGTTCAGGATGTCATCAGTAGCTGTAATCAGGGTAGTTTCTCAGCTGTGATTTCTGCAAAAGTCATGTAGCTGGTTCTGCTTCAGGTGTGCCATGACTGATAAGTGAACCTTTAAACCATTCTCCCGTTCCAAGCAAAAATGCCCCTACCAATAACAGTTTTGTAAACCTGGGCCTTTTAGTGTCTTTGCATGCATGGGTTTCTACACTGCACTTCAGATAATGATTAGCAGCCATCCTTTTATCAGACGGGATGTGTTGATTAATTGATAAGTGACCCTTTATCCTTTTATTCTGTCCCACGTAAAAATGCCCCAGCTTTGACAGTGACCATGTTTTAGATTAAATTTATGTTTTCCGTCCTGTCTCTTGGTGAGTGGCTCAGCCCAGTATCTTGTAGGTTAATGATTTATTATTCTGTCCTATTCCATGTCAGGGCAGGGACTGTTCAGGTACAACGCATATGTTTGCATAGTCAAAAACACATTTGAAAGCAAGGCTACATCATGTGAATAATGGTATCTGAATCAAACATGAGCACCGGCAAAGCTAATAGGCATTGCTTTAATGTGTTGTGAATGGTCGTGAGCTAAAGATGGTAATGGCTGAAGAAAGCTGACCTATATCAGGCGATCTTTATTATATGGTCCAATATTGTCATTGAGGAGATCTGGGAAATTCCTGAACCTTGAGGCTGAAGTTTATGTAAATGTCACAAAACCCCTGAGATGGCAACATCGGACCATATTTTACATGTTACTGGTTATGTATTTTTCATACCATATGTTGATGGTGAGCTAGTTAGTTTGAAAAATAGTGTTTTTTCAAACAAGGAAATGTTTATCGAAATAGTAAAGGACATTTTGGACCATTCTGCTCGGTTGCCTGAAAAAGAAAAGAAAAGAAAACAACCTAATGTTACGACTGTCGAAGTTTAAAAAAAAAAGCTGCCTTTACACTGTTAAACAAGCATTTTGAATGCAATAGGTCTCACATTTGCGAGATTTTAAGCTATCGGCATTGTAAATGATAATGCCTTTTATTTAAGTGTTTTTCAGAGCAACACATTAGGGCATTTATGTGCGCCATATGCGCGCACATTTACATTTCAGGGGTGCAGTAGGGTGTCCTTAAGACACCCTTGCACCCTTGAAATTATTCTCAATTTGCGATTTGCAAATTGCGAATCGCATATTGAGAATAACTTCCCATTCCTTCCTATGGGCCTCCTGGCCCATAGAAATGAATGGGAAATTATTCTTTAATTTCGATTAGCAATTCAGGAATTTTAAGAAATAGCTAAAAAAATAGCGATTTTCTACATACATCCCAAATTGGAATTCTCAAATAGCGATTTCTAAAAAATCGCTATTTGAGAATCACAAATGATGTTGATGATACATCTGCCCCATAATCTCTAAATTATAAGGCATAGCAATTTACGGATTTGTTTTTGATTTGCACGTCTGGTGTAGCATGCAGCAAATGAATGGGACATTCTAGGATTCATTGCCACTAGCAGTAGCAGTTTTTTTTGGGCGTGGGGCGAATAATCCCTTAAAAACACTTACAATAGTCATCATATTATATACAATGTACACTTATGCATAAAATCTATTTAAAAATAAATAACAATATTAATCTTAAAATTGTTTAAAAAATTGATTGATCCATGATCAGTTATTGCTTGCCGCCGTCTGACCACGCCCCCTGCCACCGAGCGGCGTGGTCTCCTGCGGTCGAGTGCTGTGTTCACTGTGATTTTAGGGTCCTGTGCCCCGTTTTTCCTTGCTGTGTGCCCCTTTACTGTTAGTGAGATTGTCTTTTGCTTTGTTGTATTTTTCTATCGCCTGTCCCCCTGTTCTCGCTCCCCGCTTCCCGCCTCCGCCGCTAACCACGCCCCCTTTCTTTCTGTGCCCTCCCCGCTCCCGCCTCCCAGCTGCTCCGCCCTCCCTCGCACTTGGCCATATATGGCGACCGTGCGACGTAGGTGAGTGTGACCTAGCTTAGGACACCCCCGCGCCGCACGGCCACCAGCTGCTGCGTGTGCCTCCCGCCACTCGCCTGCCTCGCTGACCCTGCCGCCGCCGTCTGACCACGCCCCCTGCCACCGAGGGGCGTGGTCTCCTGCGGTCGAGTGCTGTGTTCACTGTGATTTTAGGGTCCTGTGCCCCGTTTTTCCTTGCTGTGTGCCCCTTTACTGTTAGTGAGATTGTCTTTTGCTTTGTTGTATTTTTCTATCGCCTGTCCCCCTGTTCTTGCTCCCCGCTTCCCGCCTCCGCCGCTAACCACGCCCCCTTTCTTTCTGTGCCCTCCCAGCTCCCGCCTCCCAGCTGCTCCGCCCTCCCTCGCACTTGGCCATATATGGCGACCGTGCGACGCAGGTGAGTGTGACCTAGCTTAGGACACCCCCGCGCCGCACGGCCACCAGCTGCTGCGTGTGCCTCCCGCCACCCGCCTGCCTCGCTGACCCTGCCGCCGCCGTCTGACCACGCCCCCTGCCACCGAGCGGCGTGGTCTCCTGCGGTCGAGTGCTGTGTTCACTGTGATTTTAGGGTCCTGTGCCCCGTTTTTCCTTGCTGTGTGCCCCTTTACTGTTAGTGAGATTGTCTTTTGCTTTGTTGTATTTTTCTATCGCCTGTCTCCCTGTTCTCGCTCCCCGCTTCCCGCCTCCGCCGCTAACCACGCCCCCTTCTTTCTGTGCCCTCCCCGCTCCCGCCTCCCAGCTGCTCCGCCCTCCCTCGCACTTGGCCATATATGGCGACCGTGCGACGCAGGTGAGTGTGACCTAGCTTAGGACACCCCCGCGCTGCACGGCCACCAGCTGCTGCGTGTGCCTCCCGCCACCCGCCTGCCTCGCTGACCCTGCCGCCGCCGTCTGACCACGCCCCCTGCCACCGAGCGGCGTGGTCTCCTGCGGTCGAGTGCTGTGTTCACTGTGATTTTAGGGTCCTGTGCCCCGTTTTTCCTTACTGTGTGCCCCTTTACTGTTAGTGAGATTGTCTTTTGCTTTGTTGTATTTTTCTATCGCCTGTCCCCCTGTTCTCGCTCCCCGCTTCCCGCCTCCACCGCTAACCACGCCCCCTTTCTTTCTGTGCCCTCCCCGCTCCCGCCTCCCAGCTGCTCCGCCCTCCCTCGCACTTAGCCATATATGGCGACCGTGCGAACGCGCAGCCGTCACGCGCAGCGGGAGCGCCGATTGTGCGCCGAAGGCGCGCCAAAGGTAAGCCCGTCTGCGCCCGTCCGCGCCTGGACCGCGCCCAGTGCCGGAACATCTGGCCCCTGCAGACCCCTGCCCACCCGCCGGACGTACGACGCCGCCACCCTCAACACACTCAACGCCGGCCGAGTCCCGGGCTGCTACCGAGCCACCCCGAGACGCACCCACGGACCCTTCTGCTGCCACGCCTGCAAGTTCACCTGCATCCGGAGCTGCACCACTCCAGCAGTGCCCAAGACCTCGACGAGCAACAGCAGCAGCCACCTGAGATGCATCCTGCTCAACACCCGCTCCGTCCACAGGCACGCCATCGAGATCTGGAACCTGCTCGACACCACAGCCCCAGACGTCGCCTTCTTCACAGAAAACCTGGATGAACGCCTCTTCCGCGCCTGACATCGCCATCGCCATCCCAGACGGCTACAAGATCATCCGGAGGGACCGCATCAACCACACCGGAGGAGGCATCGCCATCGTCCACAGGAACACCATCCGCATCACGACCAACACCGATGACACCCTCTCTACCGCCGAGCACCTGCACTTTCAAGTCCACATCAACCCCAAGACCACCCTCAGAGGCACCCTCATCTACAGACCCCCTGGACAACGCACACAATTCAGCGAAGACATCGCCGACTTCATCAGCCCGCACACCCTCTGCTCCGCCGACTACATCCTCCTAGGGGACCTCAACTTCCACCTGGAGAACAACAACGACCGCAACACCACCACCCTGCTGGACAACCTCGCCAACCTGGGACTCAAGCAACTGGTGACCACCCCCACCCACTACGCCGGACACACACTCGACCCCGTCTTCTCATCCAGCAAGGACATCGCCTTCAGCCACGCCACCGGACTCCACTGGACGGACCACAGCTGCGTCCACTTCAGCTTCGCAAGGACCACGATCCACCACCACCAGCAACAGGCTGCACGCAGGAACTGGAACAAGGTCACAGCCGACCAGCTGGCGTCCTCCCTGAGCACGAACCCTCCCACCAGCACAACGAACCCCAGCCAGGCGGCCACCAACCTCACGAAGTGGATCAACGACTGCGCAGACGAGCTCGCCCCCCTGAGGACCCCGCCCAGCAGACCCGGCAGCAAGAAAGCCCCATGGTTCACCGACGAACTCAAGAGCTCCAAGAAGAACTGCCGAGCCCTCGAGAGAACCTGGCGCAGAGACCCAACACGGGACAACATGACTGCCCTTAAGCTCGCCACCCGGAAACACCACCAACTCATCCGCGCCACCAAGAAAACTGCATTCAAGGAACGACTGGACAACAACGCACACAACAGCAAAGAACTCTTCAACATCGTCAAAGAGCTCTCCAACCCCAACTCCGGAAACAACGACATCACCCCTTCGCAAGACCTCTGCAACTCCCTCGCCTCCTACTTCCACAACAAGATCGCGGACATACACAACAGCTTCAGCACTCAACTGACGAGCACCACGACCGAACCACCGCCCCCCACCACCACCCTCCGCGCCTGGGCTCCGATCAGCACCGAAGACACCATCCGCACAATGAACTCCATCCACTCCGGATCTCCGACCGACCCCTGCCCTCACCACATCTTCAACAAGGCCGACGCTATCATCGCACCCCACCTGCGGGACATCATCAACACCTCCTTCGACACCGCTACCTTCCCGGAGAGCTGGAAGCACGCCAAACTCAGCGCTCTACTCAAGAAGCCATCGGCTGACCCCACCGACCTCAAGAACTACCGCCCCATCTCGCTGCTCCCGTTTCCTGCAAAAGTCATCGAGAAGACCGTCAACAAGCAGCTGGCCGCCTTCCTCGAGACGAACGGATCCCTCGACCCCTCGCAGTCTGGCTTCCGGGCCAACCACAGCACTGAGACCGCCCTGATCGCAGTCACAGATGATATCCGAGCGCTGCTCGACAACGGAGAAACAGCGGCCCTCATCCTCCTCGACCTCTCTGCGGCCTTCGACACTGTTTGCCATCGTACCCTAGCACAACGCCTCAGCAACATCGGAGTCCAGGAGAAGGCACTGGAGTGGATCATCTCCTTCCTCGCCGAAAGAACACAGAGAGTCCGCCTCCCCCCGTTCAGATCTGAAGCCACCGAAGTCATCTGCGGCGTCCCTCAAGGCTCCTCACTCAGTCCAACCCTCTTCAACATCTACACGAGCCCCCTCGCAGACATCGCACGCCAGCACAACCTCAACATCATCTCCTACGCCGACGACACCCAGCTGATCCTCTCCCTTACCAATGACACCGCCACCGCCAGAGCCAACCTTCACGAAGGGATGAAAGAGGTAGCCGAATGGATGAAGAACAGCCGCCTGAAACTGAACTCGGACAAGACGGAAGTCCTCATCCTGGGATCCTCACCCTCCGCCTGGGACGACTCCTGGTGGCCCCCCGCCCTAGGCAGCGCACCCAAACCAACAAACCACGCACGCAACCTGGGCTTCATCCTGGACTCCTCCCTCTCCATGACCAGACAAGTCAACGCCGTCTCCTCGTCGTGCTTCAATATCCTGCGCCTGCTACGTAAGATCTTCCGGTGGGTCCCCACCGAGACCAGGAAGACGGTCACCCAGGCCCTCGTCACCAGCCGTCTGGACTACGGCAACACCCTCTACGCCGGAACCACCGCCAAACTCCAGAAGAGACTCCAGCGGATCCAGAACGCCTCAGCACGACTCATCCTGGACATCCCCCGTTGCAGCCACATCTCCGGACACCTGAGAGATCTGCATTGGCTCCCGGTCAACAAGAGAATCACCTTCCGTCTCCTCACCCACACACACAAAGCCCTACACAGCCAAGGCCCAGGATACCTCAACAGCCGCCTCAACTTCTACGCTCCCAAACGCCAGCTTCGTTCGACCAGCCACGCCCTCGCCGCCGTCCCCCGCATCCGCAGAGCCACCACAGGGGGACGGTCCTTCTCCTACCTCGCCGCCAAGACATGGAACTCCCTCCCCACCCACCTCCGCCGGACCCAGGACCACCTCGCCTTCAGGAAGCAACTCAAGACCTGGTTGTTCGAGCAGTAGCGGATCCCCCCCCCCCAGCGCCTTGAGACCCTCTGGGTAAGTAGTGCGCTATATAAATACGATGATTGATTGATTGAGTGAGACACAACTGTTCCTTACAAGCCATGTGTATTAAAATCTGGACTAGAGGATATTTGAGACCCCTAATAAGACCGAATAAATCCAGTGGGAGTTTCTAACGATCTAATATTAAAGCCCAAAGATAGTTTATTCCATATAACTAGGCGATGGGAGTCCCTCCCTACCTACCGGAGAGGACTGTGTTCCATTGAACTATTGGGTGCTTTATGCACTGCTATTTTCTTCTGCTAAATTATTCCAAGGGTCAAATCTTCAACTGCAAGCTCCTGTGTTGTAATGTGAAAGCGCTGCCTGAGTTTGAACAACAGCTGCACAATAACAACAGTTGTCCTGTTATAATTTCTACTGCATGGATATAATCATGATAACTACTGTGAACCTTCTAATAATAAAAGAGCCTGAGTGCGCCTGCTCGTTGCCAGTTTTAGTACCCACTAATGGTGTCGGTGTCACTCATTGATTAGCATGTGGGCCTTGGGCCCACAACATTACTAAACTGAAGCCTTTATGCTGGGACTTATTGTCCTGCTTGGATAGTGGAATAGAGTACTACATATCCCAGAATGTAAAGAAAAATCCTGGATTGGGTTCACTATTCACACTCGGAAGTGGAATATTTGACAGCTATGTATCTCTCTTCTTCTCGTGCATGCACTGTCTTTTTTCTCTGCTTTATCCTTTTTTGCCTCTCCAACCTGCTATTGTTCTGCCCCCTCGCTCTCTGCTTCCTTCTCTCTTATTCATTCACTTCCCCTTCTTTTGTTTAGTTTTGGCCGCAGTCTTCTTGTTTCTCTCAAGTAGGCAGACCAGTCTACTAATTTCGTTATGTCCATACAAAGTACTAGAGCATCCCCTGCATCACTGAGGACATATGACTTTGCGAACGAAAAGAATGAGTGAATTACAATCACGTCACATCGAACTGTAATGAGACTAATGGAAGGAAGACAAGGTATTCGGTAGGCGCAGCTTGCCATCTGCTGGACCTATTCACAGAAGTAAACTGAGACAAAAGTCTAACTTTACAACCTTTGGTATTCACAAAGGGCATTTACGAGTTGTAAAGTTAGACTTTTGTCTCAATTAACTTAAGATTTGGTCTTAAGTTTTGCTTTTTGGTCTCAGTCAAACTTAACACCAAAATGTAACTTTAACTGAGACAAAAGTCTAATTTCACTACTTGTAAATGCCCTTTGTGAATACCGAAAGTCGTTAAGTTAGACTTTTGTCTCAGTTTACCTTTGTGATTCGGGCCCTCAGTTTTTTATTGTGTTTTCGTATAACTGATACCCCACAGTTGCAAGAAAAGTTCTGGACTCAGTTACAAGCCACTAAATAGAGTGTGTTGCTCACTTAAATTGCTCAGCTGAGGTACATTACACTTATAAATCCCTCTCAGATTGCCTACCTTTGGATTAGGACACATAGCGTCAATACTTCTAATGATCTGAAGGCTGTCTGTAAAACTAATGTATTTGTAATGACTAATGTGTGTCAAGTAGTAGAAGTTAGAAAAAAGTAACATCTGGAAGTTCTTAACAACTGAATACTTCTACCTAATCATTAATGACATCTTCCCCTCTTCTCTTGTAGCTATTAATATAAATTATTTAAATTTATCAAGCTGCTGGTGGAGACTGCTTTATTTTAACTTCATTTGGTAGGTTACAAAAGCTGTGCCCCAATGCTACAGAGAAGTGAATATCACCTTGCAGTCTTTACTGGTTTTATGATTGCTTCATTTTCAATTATGTAGGTGAGCACCAGACTAAAATTGAAAAAGCAGGATTGTCTAAAATCATTTTGCATGTTTAATAAACTTTTTATTATTGAAGAAGAACCCTGAGTTACAATAACCAGTTTTAAAGAATGATGCAACAGAATGCTTTATCCGAAAAAAAAAATTCACACATCACAAATTGAACAACCCGTTAAGTAGTTTCTAGTAAATGAAAGTAGGGGGGCTTTAATCACAGCCTCAGAGTGTAAAAGGTTTAGGTGAAAGCTTTGCACATTCAAAGAATTAGCAGCAACCTTTATCAAATAGCAAACCAATATGTATTTAACTAATTTCATCAATCAATCAATCAGAATACTTGTAAGGCACGCTACTTACACGTGAGGATATCAAGGCACTGATGGGGGGAGGGTGGGCGCTACTGCTCGAAGAGCCAGGTCTTGAGGAGTCTTCTGATGGCGAGTAGGTCTTGGGTCCGCCGTAGGTGGGTAGGGAGGGTCTTTCAGGTCATGGCGGTGAGGTAAGAGAAGGATCTGCCGCTGGAGGTAGTACGTTGGATGCGGGGGACAGCTGCGAGGGTGAAACTGGCAGAGCGGAGATGGCGGGTAGGGGTGTAGAAGCTGAGTCTGCTGTTCAGGTAGGCTGGTCCGGCGTTGTGAAGTGCCTTGTGTCCGTGGGTGAGGAGTTTGATTGTGATCCTCTTGTCAATGGGGAGCCAGTGTAGTTCTCTCAGGTGGGGGGTGATGTGGCTGCGCGAGGGACGTTCACTATCAGTCGGGCGGAGGCATTTTGGATGCGTTGTAGTCGTTGTAGGTGTTTGGCTGGAATTCCTGCGTAGAGTGTGTTGCCGTAGTCCAGTCTGCTGCTGATGAGGGCCTGTGTCACCGCTCTTCTTGTGTCGGTCGGGATCCACTTGTAGATCCTGCGAAGCATGCGGAGGGTGTTGTAGCAGGAGGAGAAGAGGACGTTGACCTGTTTAGACATGGAGAGGGAGGAGTCGAGGATGAATCCAAGGTTGCATGCATGGTCGGTGGGTGTCCGTGCTGTCCCCAGTGTGGTCTGCCACCAGGAGTCATCCCAAGCTGAGGGGGTGGGTCCAAGGATGAGTACCTCTGTCTTGTCCGAGTTCAGCTTCAGATGGATGTTCTTCATCCAGTCGGCGATGGCCTTCATTCCCTCGTGGAGATTGGTTTTGGAGGTGTGCGGGTCCTTGGTGACGGAGAGGATGAGCTGGGTGTCATCGGCGTAGGAGATGATGTTGAGGTCGTGTTAGTGGGCCACTTATGCGAGGGGGGCCATGTAGACGTTGAAAAGCGTCGGGCTGAGGGATGAGCCCTGCGGAACGTCGCAGATGATGTCGGTGGCCTCGGATCGGAAGGGCGGGAGGCGGACGCTCTGAGTTCTGCCGGAGAGGAACTACATGGTCCAGTTGAGGGCCTTCTTTTGGATTCCGGCCTCTCGGAGGCATGTCTTTAGAGTGCGATGGCAGACTGTGTCGAAGGCGGCTGACAGGTCCAGGAGGATGAGGAGTGATGTTTTGCCGTTGTCTAGTTGACGCCTTATGTCATCTGTGGCAGTGATGAGGGCGGTCTCGGTGCTGTGGTTGTGTCTGAACCCGGACTGGGACGGTCCAGGATGTTGTTATCTTCCAGGTAGCGGGCCAGTTGCATGTTGACGAATTTCTCGATGACCTTCACTGGGAACGGGAGCAGGGAGATGGGCCGGAAGTTCTTGAGGTCCTTGGAGTCCGCCTTGGGCTTCTTGAGGAGGGTGTTGATTTCGGCCTGTCTCCAGCTTTCCGGGAATGTTGCTGTTTCGAAGGAGATGTTGATGACCTTCCGTAGTTTGGGTGCGATGGCAACTTCTGCTTTGTTGAATATGTCGTGTGGGCACGGGTCTGTCTGGGATCCTGAGTGGATGGAGTTCATGATCTTGCGTGTCTCGTCGTCGTTGAAGTTGGGCAAGGAGGACAGGCGGTTGGTGCTGGTGGTGTTCACAGGGGAGGTGGGGTCAGGCGTAGTCAGGGCGGTCGTGTTGTTGAAGCTGGCATGGATGTCAGCGATCTTGCTGTGGAAGAAGGTGGCCAGCGAGTCGCAGAGTTCTTGTGAGGGAGGTATGTCATTGGCGTTGGCGCTGGGGTTGGAGAGTACCTTTACAATGCTGAAGAGCTTTTTTCAGTCGTGTGCGTTGTCATCCAGGCGGTCTTTGAAGGAGGATCTCTTGCCTATTCTGATGAGGTGGTGATGACTGCGAGTGGCGTCTTTGTGGGCTGCGTGGTTGCCCAGAGTGCGTTCGTGGTGCCATATCTTCTCCAGTTTCCAGCAGGAGCGTTTGGAGGTCTGCAGCTCGTCGGTGAACCAGGTGGCTCTCTTGCTGGCGTAGTTGTTGGAGGGTTTCTTGAGTGGGGCGAGGGTGTTCTCGCAGTCGTCGATCTACTGTCTGAGGTCGGAGGGGTCGGTGGGTGGGTTCTGGGCGAGGGTGGTGGTCAGCTGTTCTTCGGTGACTTTGCTCCAGCAGCAGCGAAGCAACTGTTGGGTGTGGTGGTGCGTAGTTGGTTTGTTGAAGGTGAAATGGATGCAGCGGTGGTCGGTCCAGTGGAATTTGGTGGTGTGGTCGAAGGTGACGTGGTTGCCTGTAGAAAAAAATCAGGACCAGTGTGTGGCCAGCGGCGTGGTGCGGTGATGAGTTGTCTGAGGCCGGGATTGGTGAGGTTGTCAATCAGGGTGGTGGAGTTGGTGTCGTTGTTGTTCTCAAGGCGGAAATTTAGGTCCCTGAGGAGGACGTAGTCCATGGAGGCGAGTGGGTGGGTGCTGGCGAGGTCGGCGATGGAGTCGCTGAACTGAGCCCGGGGTCCGGGTGGTCTGTAGATCAGTGTTCCTCTGAGGGTGGTGTTGGGGTCGGTGTGGATTCGGAAGTGCAGGCGTTCGGCGGTGTTGAGGGTGTCGTCTGCGTGGGTGGCGATCTTGAAGGTCGACTTGCGGACAATGGCTATTCCTCCTCCAATTCCGTTGGCGCGATCCCTGCGGGTGATCTTGTAGCCGTCCGGGATGGCTACGGCAATGTCGGGCGCCGAGGAATCGTTCCACCAGGTCTCGGTCAGGAAGGCCACGTCTAGGGCGGAGGTGTTGAGCAAATCCCAGAGCTCGACTGCATGTTTGTGTGCGGAGCGGGTGTTGAGGAGTATGCAGGGGAGGTGGTTGGGTCTGGTCCTTGGGAGGTTTGGTGGTTCTGTCGCAGGTGAAGCTGCAGGTGTGGCAGGAAAACGGTCCGTGAGTCCGTTTCGTGCGGCCTGGAAGCAGGTGTCGTTTCAGCCGGCATTGAGTGCGTGGAGGGTGCTGGCATCGTAGCGGAGTCTGGTGTTGTGGTGTTTGCGGGGTCCAGGGGTTCTGGCGCTGGGCACGGTCCAGGGGGTCTGGCGCTGGGTGCAGTCCAGGTGTGGACGGGAACAGACAGGCTTGCCTTTGGCGTGCCTTCGGTGCGCCAGCAGCGCAGCCACACAGCGGCCGCCATATGTAGGCGAGGAGGGAGGGAGGAGCAGCTGGGAGGCGGGAGGGGGTGGTGAAGGGGCATGGCCGCAGCGGCAGGAAGCGGGGACCAGGAGTAGGAATGGGGGAGGTGGGGGGGGGAAGATGCGGGCAAGAGAGTGCAAAAGCGGTAATAAAAGAGCGCAGAATACAAAGAAGGAATCCAAGGATGGATTATAGAAAAAATAACAAACCACCAGGCGCTGCGGTGCTAGTGGGGCACAGGGGACAGCTGGCGTGAACTCACACTCGAGGGAGCAGCTCGAGGGAGCAGCAGGCAGTGGCAGCAGCGGGCGGTGAACAGGTGGAGCTGTTCGGAGGTAGGGGGTGACCTGAACATTATGCTTCAAAACCATTGATTGTTCCCATCTTACCTTGGTTGGTAGGTAATTAGGACCTTCTTTCTGCATTATTTCTTAATGGCTCCCCAAGAAAGACTTGGAAACAAAACAAGCAGCATTTTGTTGAAATTTGTTCAAGAATGCACTGTCCACAACTCAATTTCACAAAAAAGGAAAAAAGACATCCTATAGAGCAGTGTTTCTGTTCTCCCTGTCAAATAATGCACACACCTGTAAAAGAACAGGACCAATCCTATCCGAAAACATCAATGGGGACAGACATTCCATTAGAAAATGCCAGGCGCTCACCCTCATAACTGTGGCAAGCTTCATCATTGGGCATTCCCACACTTGAACACGTGAGTTCAAGTGGGCTATTGCCACCTTTCATGGGAGCAAGAGTGT
Organism: Lissotriton vulgaris; assembly: GCF_964263255.1. NCBI lineage: Eukaryota > Metazoa > Chordata > Amphibia > Caudata > Salamandridae > Lissotriton > Lissotriton vulgaris. The sequence goes on along the minus strand of NC_141697.1, from coordinate 852,158,844 downwards.
TTTTAATATTTAGGGAGAGAGAAGACTCCTCTCTCCCTAAAGAATAACAAAAAGGTGTAGCTCACTTGATCTCACATGAGTTATGATTAGCCTTGGAAGAGTGCATTGTAAAATACATCAATTGGCCCAATTTTTATAAAAATACATTGGTGGGAGATTACTCCCACCCGCACCCCCCTAAACACCGTAGTGATTTTTGAGCTTGCTTGCTTGCTTCACTCCACCACATCCATTTTGGATGGGTTTCATGGGGGATATTCTAATTTTCTGGCTACTTCCCCCACATTTGAGAATGTTGGCCCGTTCCTAGCTAGCTTACAGTGCCCCATCTGAACCACTACCCTTAAAAGGGTACATGATGGTAACAGCAAACTCAAACATAATCAATCTTTATTCCCCAAGCAAAATGTGGAAACAGATCTACACTTTTGTTGTTTTACTTTTGCATGCCCAAAGTAAACACCAGAAAGGAAAGTATTGGGTTTTAAAACATTTATCAAAAAAAATTACAAGAATGGTGAAACAGATAAACAGTGCAACCATTATGACGTTACTATGATTATACTCTTTCCTAATAATGCCTACACTATTGAGAGCATAGTAAGACTACCCTACCCTTGGGGTATTCTAACTTCCCATACCAGACCAGAGTATGGTGAATCAGGAAGCCGACATTTGCAGGACAGGCCATCTCTCTGACGGTGGTTTGGGGGAACTCCTTTGTGGCACCAGCACCTGATTGATAGTAGGCTGACTATTCCTAGGAAGCTTGCTGAGGAGGCGGACCACTGGGCGAGCACCCGGGTCAACAAGGGTCACGTGGGAGACTCAGTCAAGAGGGGGCAGGGCCCCCAGCAGAAGAGTGGGGGGACAAGGGTAAACAGAGGGAGTTCCAAAGAGGGCCCCAAAGTAATTCCCAAGGGAAAGGTTCCCAGCCTCTCCCTGAGAAGAAGCCCGGGGCCCCAACAGGTAACCCTGTTTACAGGGGACCCCTAAGGTGTTACAAGTGTGGCGAAGTGGGTCATTAGTCGAGTGAACCCCGGTGCCCACAGTTTGGAAAGACAGCACCCACTGGTGCTCCACCCCGGCAGATAGCAAGTGTAGCGCTGGGTGAGGAGATGGGTGTCCAAGGTGGGTGGGATCCCGCAGATGTCCCTTGTCTCTTTAGGAGACTGTGATGTGGTCACCAAGACCCAACTGCCTGATAACACTAAAACGTACAGCCAGTGGGTGACCATCAATGGCCATGGAGTGGAGGTTCTTCGAGACACGGGAGCCAGTGTGACAGCTGGCAAGTGTCACCTGGTGTCTGAAGAGCAGGTTGTCCCAAATGCATTTTACCCAGTTGTTGCCGCTGACAACCCAGAGAGCCATTGCAAGGTGGCCCAGGTTCCCTTTGAGTGGGGGGGGGTCTCTGGTACTCTTCAGGTAGCTGTGAGGCCCGCCATGCCTGTTGACTGTTTGTACGGAACGATTTGGAGAGCTCACCTTGGGCGGAGGTGGAGCCAAGTGCTCATTTGGAGATGTTGGGTCTGCCTGACTGGGTGTGCATCACCACACGGTCCATGGCAGCCAGTAAGGGTGCTCAAGAGGACCTGGAGACTAAGGGGGAGGCCCAGGAGCCTGCCTTAAAGAGAAAAGGCAGGGGGCACGGGAAACCGGCCCCGAAGTTCCCATGGTCCAGGAGGAGGTAGACCCTGAGGGGGGTGCCCTGGAGCCTACAGGGGAACATGTAGCTGAACTGGGGGACCTGTCTGAGCTGATCCATTGGCAGCAGGAAGGAGGACCCTCCAGGGAAGAGTTCTGCAAGGAGCAGAAGGAATGCCCTTCTCTTGTGGGTTGGCAGCAGCAGGCTGCAAACCAGACAGCAGGTGATTAGTCTGGATCACATTGGATCTACTGGGAGAATGGTCTCCTGTATAGTGAGCCTAAGGTTGCTGAGCCTGGGTCAGCCCGTGTGCTAGTGGTACCCCAGTGCTTCAGAGCCTTCCTACTGGGGCTGGCTCATGATGTGCCATTGGCAGGACATTTGGGGCAGGACAAGACCTTTGAGAGGCCTGTCACCCACCTTTATTGGCCCCAAATGTGCAAGGGTTCAGACACTCATTGCAGGACATGTCAGACTTGCCAGGCAAGTGGAAAGAGTGGGAGGAAGCAGAAAGCCCCTCTCCAGCCATTCCCTGTGGTCAGCACCCCCTTTGAGCGGGTGGGTATTGACGTTGTGGTACCACAGGACCCCAAGACAGCCATGGACAACAGGTTCATCCTGATCTTGGTGGACCATGCCACCCGGTATCCAGAAGCCATACCTCTTAGGACAGTGATTGGAATTTTCCCATGAGTGGGATTCCCTAGAGAAGTGGTGTCTGACCGAGTAACAAACTTCATTTGCAAGTATATGAAGTCCCTGTGGCAGGTGTACAGTATAACGTACAAGTTCACCACTCCTTACCACCCTCAAGGAAATGGGTTGGTTGAGAGATTAAACTGAACTGTGAAAGGCATAATTATGGGTCTTGAGGAACCTATGAGGCGTAAGTGGGATGTCCTCTTACCATGCCTGCTGTTTGCATACCGTGAGGTTCCACAGAAATCTCTAGGGTTCAGTCCTTTTGAGCTTCTCTATGGTCAACCAGTAAGAGGACCTGTGAGTCTGGTCAAGGAAGGCTGGGAGAAATTTCCCAGGAAACCTCCCCAGGATGTATATAGCTACATGCTGGCCTTCAGGAACCAGACTAGTAGTTTCAGGCAACTCGCTGAGGTGAATCTGGAAGCCAGCCAGGAGGAGATGAAGCGGTGGTACAACCAGAATGCCGCTCCGGTAGACCTTCAGCCTGGTCAGAAAGTGTGGGTCATGGCCCCGGTGGAGCCCAGCCCACTCCAGGTTAAGTGGACCGGACAGTTTGAGGTGGTGAAGCGCAAGAGTCCTGTTACCTACTTGGTGGACTTGTGCTCTCCCAGGAACCCCTTGCGGGTCCTTCATGTCAACCGCCTGAAGCCCCACTTGGAGAAGTCCCAAGTGAGCATGCTCTTAGGGACAGATGCTGGAATGGAGGAGAAGACCGAGCATCTTTCTGACCTCCTGTTGGCGCCAGAGGGAGATAGGTCAGCGGATGGTGTCAACCTCTAGTCCACCCTGACCCCTGCACAACAGAGCGAATGTCGCCAGCTGCTGGGACAGTTTGCTGATTTGTTCTCCCTGGTTCCCGGTGTCACAGATTGGTGCGTCCATGATGTGGACACTGGAGATAGTCTTCCTGTGTAGCACAAAACTTACAGGGTGACTGACAGGGTGAGAGCTTGCATCAAGGAGGAGGTCTCAAAGATGCTTGCGTTAGGAGTGATTGAGTCCTCTAACAGTCCTTTGGCCAGCCCAGTGGTCTTGGTCCCAAAGGCTACCACACCGGGTGCCACACCAGAACTCCAGTTTTGTGTGGACTACCAAGGGCTCAATTCAGTCACGAGGACTGACGCGCACCCCATCCCCAGAGGTTATGAGCTCAGTGATCGGCTAGGGGCTGCTCAGTACCTCATCACGTTTGACTTAATGTCTGGGTACTGGCAGATCGTCTTGACTGATGGGGCAAGAGAGAGGTCAGCATTCTCTACACCAGATGGGCACTACCAGTTCCGGGTGATGCCCTTTGGGATGAAGAATACTCCTGCCTTCAGAGGTTAGACGAGTTCCGTGCCGCCTACCTGGATGACATCGCAGTGTTCAGTGCCAGTTGGGAAGAACATCGGCACCACCTCTGGGAAGTGATGAGGGCGCTGCAGAGGGCAGGCCTCACGATCAAGGCGAGTAAGTGCCATATCGGGCAAGGTTCCGTGGTGTATTTGGGACACCAGGTTAGGCGCAACCAGGTGGGGCCGCTACAGCTCAAGATTGAAACCATCCTGGCTTGGCAGCCCCCTAAGACCCAGACAGAGGTGAGAGCCTTTTTAGGACTCTCTGGGTATTACAGGAGGTTTGTCAAGGGATATGGCAGCATTGTTGCACCCTTGACATAGCTGACTTCCAGGAAGCAGCCCAAGAAAGTGATTTGGACTGACACCTGTCAGAATGCTTTTGAGGCCCTGAAAACTGTTATGTGCACAGCATCCGTGCTCCTGGCACCCAACTTCTCCAGAGAGTTTATCATTCAGACAGACACTTTCGAGCATGGTGTGGGGGCTGTTCTGTCACAGATAAATGAAGAGGGCCTAGATCAACCCGTAGCCTTCATCAGTAGGAGGTTACTTCCACAGGAACAGAGGTGGAGTGCGATTGAGCGTGAGGCATTTGCTGTGGTCTGGGCACTGAAGAATCTGAGACCATACCTGTTTGGCACTCACTTCCGGGTTCAGACAGACCACAGGCCCCTCAGATGGTTGATGCAGATGAGGGGTGAGAATCCAAAGCTGTTGAGGTGGTCCATTTCGCTAAAGGGGATGGATTTCATGGTGGAACACCGCCCTGGTACAGAACACGCCAATGCTGATGGTCCGTCCAGATTTTTCCACCTTAGTGATGAGAACTCCAAGGAGGTAGGGAAGTTCTCCCAACATTTCAGCTGGAGGGGATGCGTGTTAGACCTGGCACCTTGGAGAGGGTCTCCCTTCCATTTTTTGATGTTGCCTCATGTGTTTTTGCTGGTGTTAGATGCTTTGGGCACTGTGACACTGCTATCCAGTGCCACAGTGCAAGTGCTCCCTATGGTAAATTGATGTATGGATTAGTGACTCCATGATTGGCTAGTTTGGTTTACTTGTCAGACCCAAGTACAGTGCGCTGAGTGTGCCCAGGGCTTGTAAACCAAATGCGGCTGGTGGGCTTGCAGCACTGGTTGTGCCACCCACAAGAGCAGCCTGTAAAAGTGTGTCACAGGTCTGCCATTGCAGAGCTTGTGTGCAGTCTGGTACTGCCATGCTGATTGGGCAAGTGTACCCACTTGCCAGTCCCTAAACCTTCCCTTTTCTTCAGATCAGACACCCCTATGGTAGGCCCAAGGGCAGGGTGATTTGCAAGTATAAGGTAGGACAAGCCCTGATGTGTGTGGCCTGTCCTAATAGTGAATTACAGCCATTTTCGTTTTTCACTATTGCAAGGCTACCTGTTCCCCATAGGCCAGAATGGGCAGTTTATTATATCTTATAATCCTAACTGACTCTGGGAACTAGTTAGAAATTCAAGTTTAGAATGCCTGAACTCAAAATGATAAAATACATCTTTTAGTGAAGTTGGTTTTAACATTCTGTGTTTGACAATACCACTTTTAGAAAGTAGGTATTTTCTTTTCTAACCATCCAAGCCTGCCTCTGCTATGTTGTGTATTCCTTGTCTGGAGTTTGAGTGACAGGGGCTAGGGTATTCCAGGAGACAGGGTGCGTCAGCACAGGACTGAATAGAGAGATCTACATGCAGATGGGTTTGAGGAGTTGAACCTGGGACCTGAATAGGGCTGTGTCTTCCCTCCACAATGCTGGCTCCACCTCCTGTGGTGCGTCTGATGTCTCTGCCCTGCACTGTGAAAGGAAAGAAGGAGTCATGTAAACAGAGTGCTCCAGGACTGACCAGAACCGGTTTGGACTAGGCAAATACCTCTCTGCCTTCAGAGAACAAAGAGAAACTGTGTATAGAGGAGGGAACCCAGACCCTAGATATTTAGATCACTTTTGGGAAACAAGAAGAAACCCTTGCTGAGGAGAGGAAACAGAGAGACTGAGGAGAGACTATCCCTAAGCTGAAGTGCTGCTTGGGGGATTGGTCTGCAGTAGTTGCCTGACTTCAAAAGAAAGGAGAGAGGAACTTTGTGTGTACTTTCATCAACTTGTGAAGGATTTCCAAGTGCTTGAGAAAAGAGCTTGCCTCCTGCTGAAGTCTCAGGGACAACAGACTTCGCCCACCAGCTCCTCAAGAGTTCTCTGGAAGTGCCTGCAGTTGTTTTGGACTTTTCTGAGGAACTGCATGTTGCAAGGAGCTGGAAGCACGACTCATGAGCAAGAAGCGTGACCCGAACTGCCGCTGTCGCTTCACAATAACAAAGCGCCTCGCCGGAGAAGAGGATGGACTTCGCCGCAGACGGTGCAGCTTCACCGGGAAGCGTGTCCCGGGGCCTGTCGCAGCTCAGAAGAACCATTGAGTCATCGCAGGGCCACCAAAGCGCCTCGCCGATGAAGAGGATCGACCTTGCATCAGATGCCGCCACATCTCCGGGAAGCATGTCGCAGGGCCTGCCGCGGCTCGCATCATTGTTGAAGCACCATGCATCACCGGAGAAGAGGATTGGCGTTGCATCAGATGCCGCCGCATCACCGGGAAGCATGCCACAGGGCCTGTCGCGGCACGTATCATTGTCAAAGCGCCTCGCATCATCGGAGGAGAGGATCGGCGTCGCATCAGACACCGCTGCATCACCGAGAAGTATGTTGCAGGGCCTGTCGCGGTCCGCATCGTGTCGCATCAAAAGGAAGATGCCATCTTTGTTTCATTGCACCGAATCTTCATCGCATCACGGCGTTGCGAGCCGCATCACCACGGAAGCACAGTAAGAAACCGACGCATAACCTCCCCTCACAAAGAGGAACCAAAGCATCACCTTCCCTGCAACACTTTCGCTGTATAGCGTTACACATCCTAAGGTACATTGGCTCAAAGTATCGCATTTGAACATCTAAAGAGAACTAAGCTAATTCTTCCATTTTAAGGACAGTATTGTGGATTTTTGCTGTTTGTGGTCTTATGTTAAATCTATATAAAGAATAATTATTTTTATACTACAACTGGTGTGGTGTCCATCTGTCGTGTTGTCACTGGGTTACTGTATGTGTTCACAAATGATTTACACACTGCCTTTGAGATAATCCTGTCTGCTCATGCCAAGCTACCAAGGGGTGAGCAGGGGTTATTTTAGGAGTGTACCCCCTTACCCCGACTAGACGCAAGGGTCCCTATTTGTCAAAAGTGCCGACCTCTGCCAAGTAGAGACCCCAATTTCTAACATAGGTGGCAGCGGTGGGATTTGGACTTGCATTTGTGATTCATATACAGTGATTGGTGAACACTACTAGTGAGTGCAGAACAAAACGCGACCACATACTTTTTAGTAGATTGTTTTCCTGGGATTTTCTATTTTTGCAAAGAACTTAGTTTTAAAAAGAATATTGCATGTGAATATACATTTATGGTATATTCAAGTGGGATGCAGATAAGTGTATTTATAATTTAAAGCAGTTTTATGTGGATATCTTTTTTTGTCATGAATGTCCGGATGACGCAGTTCAAAAGAAAACATTCCAAACGTTGAGTGATGCCCTGGTGAGGAGGCTGCTTAAATCTGCTGTAAGAGCAGAAGCAGTGGTCTGTGCTTGTGATTTACCTGATAATTTAGGAGAACTCTGGCGAAGAATTGTGACCCTGACAGGTGTTTCAAAGGCAGCAGCTTCACGTTGAATGTCTCACGCGCACAGCTGATTTAGGAATTCGGAATTTCACATTCGCGTTCACTGCATTTTAGTCTGTGGTACTATTTGGAATTCCGTTTAAGCGCGTGGAGGCTGGACCAGGCACTGTTAGCATGCGTTGCAGAGAAAGGTTTAGAGTATTTCATTTGCAACTGAGTATCTCAGGAAGGCATGTTGCCTGACTACAGCGGACGCTTGGGTGTCTTTGTTGGTCATGCTTAGGTGAATTGTGTATTGCATTGCCAGAAACAGCATTAGCATGTCAGTTTTGTGTGGCATGCTATGTGGAAGTGATACAATATACATATTAGTTAGTGACTGCCTATCTTATGATCAGTTTGCTTCATTTTATGAAATAAACATGTTATTTGGATGGAACGTGCTATTTAATGTGTTGACTTTGCTCGGAACAGAGTGGCTAGAAGCCATGCTGCCCTCAGTGGAATCACACAGCACTTTACCACAAACAATTCAGCATGAATAATCTAATAGAAGCAAATGTTGAGCAGGCAATGTTTTCCATTTATGCTTCTTGATGCTATTGATTGGCCACACGCTGGGTAATTTGCTCATCACAAGGAACCCCACAGCATGGGGTGTTTATCTCACCTTCAATAGCACTTTCGCCGCTCCTCAGCTGCTCGTGTTGTGATCTGAGGTTAAAGAGAGTTATCAACATTAAAAAGAAGTTTTAATAATTTATAACAACATCTCAGCATGAGTCTGTCTTTCCTCCTTAGCCTCTCTCTTCAGTTCTTTTGTTGCACACATTAAAGGCATTGCAAATCTTCCGCCTATCTTTAAGTGAAAAGTTCTAGGAGGCACTTAGCCTCATCTGAATAGGAGCACAGGAAGTTGTTGAAGAACAGTAGGTCTGGATGATGTGTTCCTCTCTTCGATACTGTATCACATACGCTTTAACTTACATGACCTCAAGGTTATATATACACACATACATATACATATACACACACACACACACACATATATATATATAAACACATTAGCAGCTAAGCGCGCATAAAGTACTTACATAGCGGCATTTCTAGTCTGCGGCACGGCGCGGCTAACCTGGACCGCTGATATGTCCAAACAAACACGCTGACATGGTTGGGACGTCTGTACGATGGTGATACAGGCAAACCAGAGGGCCTACTAAGACAGGACCTTTTATTAGGAACATCCATGGCAAGTACACGGGGAAACCGTAGCAAAGTGTGCTAAACTATTATTTTTCTCACGAGAATTCCATGCAAATGTGGTTTACCTTAATGTTAGCTGTGATTATTAACATGCTACATGACGAAAAGGTTGCAAATATTATTTTAAACACATGTTTTGGTGATTTTAGGAATTTATATCATGTTTGAAAAATATTTCTGATGTAATGCTCGTCATATGTGTAAAAACTGAAAAAAGACCTTTTCAAAATACAGGTTTAGCCTCAATGTAACCATGGCAACATCTGGATCTAACCTGTATGCTAATTGATAGACACGCCCATGGCTCTCTTGCTGTATATATGTAGAAACTGAATGTAGATGCAGATGTAGTGAACAAGGCGGCAACGCCGAAACGCGTCTAAGCAGATACTGATCAAATAAATCGAGTTTGGATTCAGATTCATGGTGTCAGCGCCTTCTTCAAATTGTACAAGTTTGGCAAGACTGGATATATATATATATATATATTACCTACTGGCGGTCGCCAGTAGGTATATATAGTTAGGACGGTTTACCATAGGAAATCCCCAACATTCTATTGGGGATAACTTTGGCCCTGGTTGATGAATCTTCGCAAATTTCTCAAAGAAGATGGCTCACTCCGCTCCGCTCCTTCCCTGAAAGTTTGGGGGGGATTCATCAAGTGGGGGCTGAGAAAAAAGGGGGGTCCCAAAACGTGTTTTCCCCATGTTAATTTCCATAGGACCTTTAGACTCAGCTACAGCTTGAACCGCTGAAGGGAATTACACCAAACTTGTCAAAATGGTAGTGTCTGGTATGCAGATCACGCTTTTGGTAAAATTGTGTAAATCCCTCCAGTGGTTCCTGAGAAAATTAAAAGAGAAATCAAAGAGAAATCAATTATATATCTATAAGCGCGAACGCGTGCGCGCACCCCGCGATTTTTCGTGATTTTTTTTTGGGGGGGGCTTGGGGGGCTTCTCTCTTTCATTTTATTGTTTTTAATGTAATTTCGAGGGTGCCCACCCCTCATTTCGCCCCCGAGATCACCGCCTCCGCCCGAGCTGCCTTAAGATGGCCGCCTGCCTGGTTGTGGGCGGGGCCGGGAGGACGTGGTTTCCGCTTCCCCCTGCCTAGGGGAAGCCTTTGCTGTGTCCGTCCGGGGTGGATTCTGTGGCGTAATGTTGAAGAATAAACGTAGCAATGCCTCCGCAAAGGAACTATCGGGAACGATTCCAGGTCAGAGCCGGTCTCCTACACGGTGTCGAACATGCTGGCCTCCTGTGTTTTGGTGACGGGCGGGGGTGTTGGGTGGGTGCAAAGTTGAGGGGGAGACTTCAGTTTCCGGGTCTCCCCAACCGCCTGGCCGCTCAGCAACACCCACTCCTTACTGAGCGTTGCGGCGTGTCCTTTCCCATGTTCCCACCGCACTCCGCGTTCACCACATCCAACTCTTTCCTTCAGTCCACACCACAAAGCAGCCGATTGAAAGGGGGCGCCGCTTCTCAACAGAAAATGCGGGCAATTCGCCACGGAACCTTGGAAGCGACCGTAAAAAAACACAGGAACACACAGCCGTGGTCTCCGTCTATTTGAAATGAAATATGCACGTATCACATCTGCCAGCCGCAGGCGCAGGGGGGCCAAGCGAGCATCCAGCATTCACACACTGCCTGCTTCGTCCACAGACAGCAATGCTCCCACGTTCGCAAATCCGATTGAAAGGGGGCGCCGCTTCTCAACAGAAAATGCGTGCAATTCGCCACGGAACCTTGGAAGCGACCGTAAAAAAACACAGGAACACACAGCCGTGGTCTCCGTCTATTTGAAATGAAATATGCACGTATCACATCTGCCAGCCGCAGGCGCAGGGGGGCCAAGCGAGCATCCAGCATTCACACACTGCCTGCTTCGTCCACAGACAGCAATGTTCCCACGTTCGCAAATCCCCGTCAACAAAGTGAAAGGCGACAGGAGAAGGCAAGGCAGTGATGTGGGGACCTCCGTGCGCCCCTCACAGTGTGCAGGTGATGCAGCTCTGCGTAGTGTCATCCAGCAGGGTGTAGGCGGTGAGAGCCACCGTGACAGCAAGTGTCTAAATTATGGATCCAATCACGGGGACGGATTCCTTCTATAACGCATGCACGATTCCAACCAGAGGGGAGACGTGGTCTTAAAGAGGCGCTTTCACCCCCAAAGTAGGCTCAGGGCGCCTCTGAGTCCTCGGCACACACGCTGGACAGGGGGGGGCTGCAGCCGAAGGAGAGCTCCGGCTCCATCGCCTAGTGAGATACAAAAATCGTGATTGTATTTGAGCTTGTGAACTGTCCATCAAGAACTTGCAATAGCGCCATCAAAAATTGATATGCGATTCAGCCATTAGACATCTGTCTTAAGAGTTTTCTGGAGCACCTGAAAAGTGGCATTCTGTTCCGAAGAGTATCTAAAGTTAACAACGAACTAGAGCAAAAATGGTATAATCAGCAAGTTAACACATGCCTAATCCCATGATTAACTCTTAGGCGACAATCTATTTTCCTTCATTAGCACATTTTATTTCTCGAACAACTTAGGTTGGGCACATTGATTTTTCAATAAATAGTTGTTACCTTATGCACATATTAAGTGTTTTCACAGTAATGATGCAAATGCGAGGCATGCAATCTTTACACCTTCCACTTTTCATCTATTGTTTCCAAATATTTTAGAAATATGTTCATGCAAGATGGATGTTAATTGTAAATCATTAAAAAATCGATATTATATATGCTAAGGTAAACATTCAAAACAACGAGGAGACCATTTGTGACTGTATCCGACTAAGTACGATGCATATGATATTGTGGTCGAAATTCTAATAAATGGAATTAGGAAAATATAAATATTTTTTTAAGTTCTCTAGTAATATAGTTAATGCTCGATAATTTTTGCTAATGTATTTTGGGGCAGGTCTTAACTTAATTTCAAGGCATTTTATACGAAGATTGTTTGCCTGTGTATTTGTATTTGTATTTGTATTTGTATTTATTTATTTGTAAAGCGCAAACATTGTAATTTATTTAACGCGGTCATCCTTGCTGAGGGTTTACTAGACTGGCTGCAACAAAGTGTTTTCACTGAGGATAACTGCTCTGTTGTTCTTGGATCTAGGGCATCCCATGTGTGAATTTATGAAACTCCCTCTGTGCCATTTATTGTTAGTAATTGCGCCTCCCCACCCGCCCGCTGATGCTTGCAACGTCTGTGATTTTATTAATCTGAATAATTACATTTTAATGGTAAATGTTACTGGGAAATCAAATGCCACAGCCCACATCCATCCATCCACCCACCCATCCATCCATCCTGCATCCATCCATCATTCATGCATCCATTCACCCATCTATCATGCATGCATCCATCCCTGCATCCACCCAACAATCATTCATCCATCATGCATCCAACCATCGTTCATGCATCAAAAATCGGATCCCTAGGGCTGCTCAGGTGGTCCCACAAGGATAGTAACATATTTAAACGTTATCCGCTAATAGAATTAGCATTTTCAAAACCTTGCAAATTCACTGAAAAAACCATAGGTTTCTGCCCTTACATATCTATATATTAGCATTTAAAAAACCAATGAAATTCACTGAAAAAACCATAGGTTATTGTTACGCTGGGGGTCGGCTGGGGTTCAGTTATGGGCAACAGGCGGGCTCGTGGTAAAGAAGGTTTTATTGCAGTAAACCAGTGATCAGTACAACTCTTCCTAATCGGGTTAAATCTCCGCGGGGATCTACTCCTGCTACGTCTTCGTCGGGTGACCTTCTCCTTCTCTCGGACCCCTTCCGGGCTTCGAGGGGGTGATTCTTCCTCGTCTGAGTCCGTCGCTGCGAGTACAGGGTTCTCGCTCCCCAGAAGGCAAAAAGAGAACAAGGGAAGTATCAGAAATCCGTACAAGACCTCGATTTCAGGGTAAGGGAGTGAGGGAAACCACCGGTGCTCTAGTTTACAAAGGTGCACTATCGTGAGTGGGAGGGGAGTGTGCACAGGGTAGGGGTCCGGGGATGTTAGGTTTCCCGTGGTCTGGTACCTAATGTACCTTGAAGATCTACCCAGCCCCGCAATCGGTCACGCACCTGTGAAAGCCACGCACCTCCCCTGGGTGAGTGGCTGGGCGACTCGCGGGAACGGTGGCCTCCTGGCTTCTCTCCGTCCGTAGCAGACGCCGACTCTGCTTCCTGAAGGTGACTCTCCGTCTCTCCCCCGGCCTCTGATGTCCCACGCCGCTCTCGTCCTCCGCCTCTCTTACTCTCTGCTGCTTCCTCCGATCTCCTGCTTCTCCCGCCGTCCTCTCCTCCTGTCTCCGTATTCTCCTCGCTCTCTGTCCTCTCCTTGCCTTCCTCCTCCGTCCTCCGGGTGATCAAGCACACCTGTGCCTCGGGGCTGACTCCTTTTGACGGAAACGAGTAGTAGGCCGACTCCTCCCACTCTGCCTCTTGCCACGAGTTAAAGGGCCAGTCCTCGACAGCATTATCAGCAATACCGGGCTTGGTGTCCTGAGAGGGGAGAGAGACAGGGGAGTATGGTAAAGGTACATTGTTGTCCATATCCCCGGAGTCCCACCTGTCCCGATGCATTCTGGTAGTTGTAGGCGGAGGTGTTGGTCCGATGACTGGGGACCTCGTGTACACCCCGTTACACACCTCCCCCCTAGGATGCTCCCGATCGGGGAGCGGATGTCGAGAGAGGAAGTCCGCGCTCACATTCTCCGTTCCTTTTTTGTGTCTGACGGTAAATGAGTAGGGCTGTAACGCTAGGAACCACCTCATTACACGTGCGTTATTCGATTTATTACGGGCCATCCACAAAAGGGGAGCATGGTCTGTGTACAGATCGAACGGGTGCCCCTCCAGATAATATGCAAGTTTCTCAACTGCCCACCTGACCGCCAAACATTCCTTCTCAATAGTAGCGTATTTCAACTCCCTCGGGAAAAGTTTACGACTCACATATACAATGGGGTGCTCCAGACCATCCGCCCCCTTTTGAGACAACACCGCCCCAATCCCATACTCCGAGGCATCTGTATGTAGGATAAAGGGGACTGAGAAATCGGGGGAAGTTAACACCGGGGTGGAGGTGATGAGGCGTTTCAACTGTTGAAAGGCAGTGAACATGGGGTCAGTAGGGCGGATAGGGGTACCTGATTTACCTGGGTTACGCAAGGCGTCAGTAAGGGGGGCTGCTATGTCGGCAAACGAAGGGATAAACCTACGGTAATAACCCACTAACCCCAGAAAAGCCCTCATCTCTTTTCGGGTGGTCGGGAAAGGGGTATCGGCAATGGCCCTTACCTTCTCAATTTGAGGCTCTATCACGCCGTGACCCAGCATGTACCCAAGGTATTTCACTTTCTGGAGAGCTATCTTTGATTTTTTTGCGTTGACTCTAAGACCGGCGTTCTCCAATGCCACAAAGACCCTGTGCAAATGCTGTAGGTGGTCTTCCCATGATTTACTATGTATCACAATGTCATCCAAATAGGCTGCTGCGATGGATGAGACCGGGGCCAGAACGGTGTTCATGAGCCTCTGGAAAGTAGCAGGGGCTCCATGTAACCCGAAAGGGAGGACAGTAAACTCGTAGTGCCCTGTATCTGTACTAAAGGCGGTTTTCTTTTTATCTTCCTCCCTCAAGGGCACCTGCCAATATCCCTTGGTTAGGTCCAGGGTCGTGATGTATCTTGCTTCTCCCAGTTTTTCTATCATTTCGTCGACTCGGGGAATTGGGTATGCATCGAACTCAGATATGTCATTAAGCGCCCGAAAATCCATACAGAATCGTCGACTTCCGTCCGGTTTGGGGATCATAACGATGGGACTTGACCATTGGCTTGTAGATGGTCTGATTACCCCCAGGTCTAACATGTCTCTCACTTCCTTCCGGATGGCTGCTCTCCGTGCTTCTGGAACCCGGTAGGGTTTCATCTGTATGGTTTTTCCGGGAATGGTCTTGATACAATGTTCCGCCATCGTCGTTCGGCCTGGTTGATCCGAGAACAGGCTCTCATGTCGTTGTAGGAGCTGTATTAGGTCGTCACTTTGGGTTTGTGTTAATTCTTCATTTATGATCAGCTGCTCTCTTGTGGTGTTGTTCTCTCCAGGAGTACTGGTGGCCACCTGTACATCAGTGGGGGGTCTTCCTAGCCATTTCTTAAGCATATTGATATGGTAGGCTTGTGTCCTCTTTGGGCCGATCTGTAAGGTGTAGGTGGTTTTACCTATCGTCCCTACCACTTTGTAGGGTCCTACCCAGGAAGCCTTAAACTTTTGTGTGGACGAGGGCAGGAGTACCAGAGCCCAGTCCCCTTCCTTCAATTGTCTCCATTTTTTTCCTTTGTCGTAGGCTTTCTTTTGTCTTTGTTGACTGTCCTCTAGATGGGTGTAGGCCAAGTCTCTCAACTTTCCCAGTTTGGTTTTGACACTATGGGCATATTCCAAGGTGGAAGAGGTTTCTTCGGGAATCTCATTTTCCCAGGCGTCCTTTGTCATTTCCATCAACGATCTGGGCTGTCTTCCATACAAAAGTTCAAAGGATGATACTCCCAGGCTACTTTGCCATTGTCCCCTTATGACATAGAGAGCCAGAGGAAGTATTTGATCCCACTCGTTGCCGTTGACTTCCATCATTTTTCTTAAGGTGGTCTTTAGGGTGCGGTTATATCTCTCCACTAACCCGTCCGTTTGGGGGTGGTATACGGAGGTTCTGATTTGATGGACGTCCAGATTTTTACATACTTCTTTCATCAATCGGGATACAAAGGGGGTTCCTTGGTCTGTCAGGATTTCTTTGGGGAACCCCACTCTGCTAAATAATTCGATCATCTTGTCGGCGACTTGTCGGGTAGTAGTGGCTGTTAGTGGGAAGGCCTCAGGAAACCTCGTGGCGTAATCCACAATCACCAATACGTACTGGAATCCTTTCTTGGTTTTGGGTAAAGGGCCTATGATATCCATTCCTACTCTCTCGAATGGTTTGCCGATGATGGGAAGAGGCTGTAAAGGTACTGCTTGGGGTCTGGTCATATTCTTCCTCTGGCACAAGCTACATTCCTGGCAGTATCGGCTAGCGTCTTTGTAGATGCCGGGCCAATAGAAATATCGCAATATATTTTGCGCAGTCTTCTCTGCTCCTATGTGCCCGGCCACTAGATGGCTATGTGCAAAGAATAGTATCTGTTCCCGGAAGGAGAGGGGAACCAGGAGTTGGCCTTCTTCCTCCTCTTTACCCTGTCTGTACAGTAGGTCCTGATGGATCACAAAACGGGGATACCTTGGTTGGGGATTGTCACCATCCTGGTGAGCCTGTTCCCAAGCGTTGAAAAGGGAGGGATCGTTGATCTGGGCAAACTTAAAACTCCGGTCTAGTACCCAGGGCTCGGGCGACAAAAGAGCTGGTTTGGGGGAGCTAGAGGGGATCTCGTCTTTTTGTAAGCTGTGTCTAAACCATTGTAGGAACCGTGGGTTGTCTGTCCCTATGATTAAATCTTCGGGAAGGGTGCTAAGGACTCCTACCCGTATCAACTGCTGGGGGCCCTTCGGGGTATTTATGGGGACCTGAGCAAGAGGGTAGGTTTTGACATCCCCGTGTACACATCGGATGGCTACTAATTGGCGGGGTAAGTACTGGGATTTAGCTACGTGTTTCGTTTGTATGACCGACTGCCTACAGCCTGAATCTAGCAGTGCCTGGATGGAGGACCCGTTCACCTGTACACTTACTCTGTACGTGCTCCCCATCTCCGCGGAGTAGAGAACAGCCCGGGGCAAGTATCCCACTTCCATGGGCTCATCTGGAGGTCTTTTGGAGGGACAAAACCGGGCAATGTGTCCCCAGTTACCACAATCGAAACATTGTGGCCCTGCAGAGGTGGGGGTCTCAGGTTTCCATCCTCGGAGCTTCGGGGGATCCACAGGGCGGGATGGAGGTGGTCGCCTGTCTGTCTTTACCGGTGGTTTGTGGACACGATCCGGCTCCCACCCGGATGAGCGGGGCTGGGCCCTCGTGAAGTTGGTTGCCATGTCGACTGCTTCTGCAGTAGTCAGGTTGGGGTGTTGTCTGAGCCACCTCTGGGTAGCGAAAGGCAGCGCCTCTAGAAATTGTTCCAGATATATTCTATCCATGATTTCTGCCTTAGTGCTTGTGGCAAGGGTCAACCACTTGTCCGCGGCCATTTTTAGTCTCACATATTGCGTCTTGGGGTTCTACCCGGGAACACCACGTTCCTTCCTAAACCGGAGTCTATAGGCTTCATGGTCCAGTCCTAAATGATCTAGGATAATCTTCTTTACGTCCTCATAGGGAGTGTCTCCATTTGGGTTGGCAACCTGGTAGGCTGCTTGGGCTTCTCCGGACAGGAGCAGAGCCAAAAAGAAAGGCCATTTGCTGATGGGCCATCCACAGGCCCTGGCAGCCCTCTCAAAATTGAGCATGAAGGAATCCGGGTCATCCCCCTGATGGTATTTCTGTAGGGACACCGCTGAAGTGCCATGGGGAATAGGTTGCGCATCTCTAACCGTCCCTGTGGTCCCCGGATTCACCCATAACTGCTGTGTTTCCTCTTTAGTGGCTAGGGCCTTCTTCAGTATCTCGCGGTCAGCCTGTGCTGAGGTTAACTGTTCCTCGGCCACCCATCCAAGCTTCTCCTGTCCTTTTATTAGCTGCTGTATGAGGGTCTCCATCTCTGTATCGAGGGTTATATTGCCCGCATTCTCCACCACTGTTACGCTGGGGGTCGGCTGGGGTTCAGTTATGGGCAACAGGCGGGCTCGTGGTAAAGAAGGTTTTATTGCAGTAAACCAGTGATCAGTACAACTCTTCCAAATCGGGTTAAATCTCCGCGGGGATCTACTCCTGCTACGTCTTCGTCGGGTGACCTTCTCCTTCTCTCGGACCCCTTCCGGGCTTCGAGGGGGTGATTCTTCCTCGTCTGAGTCCGTCGCTACGAGTACAGGGTTCTCGCTCCCCAGAAGGCAAAAAGAGAACAAGGGAAGTATCAGAAATCCGTACAAGACCTCGATTTCAGGGTAAGGGAGTGAGGGAAACCACCGGTGCTCTAGTTTACAAAGGTGCACTATCGTGAGTGGGAGGGGAGTGTGCACAGGGTAGGGGTCCGGGGATGTTAGGTTTCCCGTGGTCTGGTACCTAATGTACCTCGAAGATCTACCCAGCCCCGCAATCGGTCACGCACCTGTGAAAGCCAAGCACCTCACCTGGGTGAGTGGCTGGGCGACTCGCGGGAACGGTGGCCTCCTGGCTTCTCTCCGTCCGTAGCAGACGCCGACTCTGCTTCCTGAAGGTGACTCTCCGTCTCTCCCCCGGCCTCTGATGTCCCACGCCGCTCTCGTCCTCCGCCTCTCTTACTCTCTGCTGCTTCCTCCGATCTCCTGCTTCTCCCGCCGTCCTCTCCTCCTGTCTCCGTATTCTCCTCGCACTCTGTCCTCTCCTCGCCTTCCTCCTCCGTCCTCCGGGTGATCAAGCACACCTGTGCCTCGGGGCTGACTCCTTTTGACAGAAACCAGTATTAGGCCGACTCCTCCCACTCTGCCTCTTGCAACTAGTTAAAGGGCCAGTCCTCGACAGCATTATCAGCAATACCGGGCTTGGTGTCCTGAGAGGGGAGAGAGACAGGGGAGTATGGTAAAGGTACATTGTTGTCCATATCCCCGGAGTCCCACCTGTCCCGATGCATTCTGGTAGTTGTAGGCGGAGGTGTTGGTCCGATGACTGGGGACCTCGTGTACACCCCGTTACAGTTATACACTATATATAGTTAGGAATTAGCCTTTAAAAAACCAATGAAATTCACTAAAAAAAACATAGGTTTTAGACCTTATATAGTTAGGAATTAACATATAAAAAACCATTGAAATTCCTCCTATATAGTTAGCTGGACATTTTATTGACATAAAACCCAATGAAATTCCATATATAGTTAGTTGCAATAACTATATATTGCGCACCCGCAATCCACTGCTGATGATGTCACATATTACATCATTCATACAATGGTCAGTGACATCACTGATGACATCACTGATGACATCTCAAATGACATCACTGATGACATAACTGATGACATCTCAAATGACATCACTGATGACATCATGACACATCAATACCAGTTACTACATACGCACTCACTGATTCCTATGTCTACGCACACATTCACTCATTCACCCATACAATCACTCGTACATACAGTCACTCATTTTTACAACACTGTCATATGCACTCATACACCTATGCAGACACTCACACACTGCCACTCATCCATGGAGTTACTCACACACCTAGTCAGTCCTGTAAAGAATCAATCACACTTCGATTTCCTCATCTATACAGTTAAACACAGAACACCTTACTATTCCAAACATATACTAACACATACTTACTCTCTTATACAATTACTTATACAAGTACACATTGATCTGCACATAGTCACTCGCCTCCCAGCCAGTTGCACACACACTCAGTCTTCCATACAAATACTTGGGCAACCAATCAATAAGCTATATAGCCACTCATATAGCTACTGATCAACACATGCAGCAGCTTGCACAACAACAGACATATTGATGCACTCTTTCAGACAGTTTAGTCATTAACCCATGCATTCAGTAAGACACATTCATTCACTCGCTCAGTCAGTCACGCACCTACTAAATCCTTCATCCAGACACTTATACATTCACTCATTCTTCAATATGTAAAACATATTTAAACTTTACAGAAACACACAGTCACTGGATGATGTCATCAGTGATGTCATCAGTGATGTCATCAGTGATGTCACTGACCATGTCATGAATGATGTAATATGTAACATCATCAGCAGTGGATTGCGGGTGCGCGATATATAGTTATTGCAACTAACTATATATGGAATTTCATTGGGTTTTATGTCAATAAAATGTCCAGCTAACTATATAGGAGGAATTTCAATGGTTTTTTATATGTTAATTCCTAACTATATAAGGTCTAAAACCTATGGTTTTTTCAGTTAATTTCATTGGTTTTTTAAAGGCTAATTCCTAACTATATATAGTGTATAACCTATGGTTTTTTCAGTGAATATATATATATATATATATATATATATATATATATATATATATATATATATATATATATATATATATATATATATATTCACTGAAAAAACCATAGGTTTCACACCAGTTATAGTTAGCTGGAAATTTTACTGATATAAAACCATTGAAATTCCCACGTTATAGTTAGTCGGACTCACTATAACTTGCGCGTGCAATGCACTGCTGATGACATCACATATTACATCACTCATGACATGGTC
Source organism: Lissotriton vulgaris (assembly GCF_964263255.1). Classification (NCBI taxonomy): domain Eukaryota; kingdom Metazoa; phylum Chordata; class Amphibia; order Caudata; family Salamandridae; genus Lissotriton; species Lissotriton vulgaris. The sequence continues at coordinate 852,138,858 of NC_141697.1, read as the reverse complement.
AGTGACATCACTCATGACATCACTGATGACACCATCCTTGTGACACAGTCACAGACCTCCTCTCAGTGTAAAGTAACCCTTGAGACACATATTCAAAAATAGAAACTGAAATTTTTAAAAAATGGACATACCTATATCAGTTACAACAAGCAATTCTGTACTTCCACTATCTATATACACATCCACTCATTCACCAACAGTTCTATATAGTCACTCATACATATACTCACTCATCATATGAAGAGATACACCTATACATCCTGTTACACACCGACATTCATCCAAAAGTTACTCACACACATATTCACACGTGCAAATAAACTATTGAACAACCATTTATTTGAATATAGAGTTATACACACACTTCCACCTTACTTCTACTGAAAATTACACATATTTATTCTCTTAAACAATCACTTATAGAAACACATACTTATTTAAACAGGAAATCTTACAATCTCTTACTCTCACATATACTCACTTATATACATCAATATTCATATATACTAGACTAAAACATATGTAGTTACTGATAAAGACACTAGTGAGACAGTCATTCACTCACTAACAAACACATATAGACACTCATCCACCCATACAGTCCTGTATATATGCTGTCTTCAAAACACATAGAAACAAAGAGTCAGTCAATCATGCATCTATGTGCTAAGTAATACCTCCACCAAACCATATAGACACTCATACTGATACTACTAAAAATATCAAATAACCCATATACATACGCATGTAGCTACTTATCAACACATGTAGCCACTTATACACAAAGTGAAACACTAATATATGTATTTAAATATTTAAACATAACTCACTAATATTTATTTTTCAGAAAGACACATATTCACTGGATGGTGTCATCAGTGATGTCATGAGTGATGTCACTGACCATGTCATGAGTGATGTAATATGTGATGTCATCAGCAGTGCATTGCACGCGCAAGTTATAGTGAGTCCGACTAACTATAACGTGGGAATTTCAATGGTTTTATATCAGTAAAATTTCCAGCTAACTATAACTGGTGTGAAACCTATGGTTTTTTCAGTGAATTTAATAGGTTTTTTAAATGCTAATTCCTAACTATAACTGGTGTGAAACCTATGGTTTTTTTCAGTGAATTTCAAAGGTTTTTTTAATGCTAATTCCTAACTATAAGTTTCACTTTATAAATAAGACTGTTAGCACTCTAGTTGTTCTTTTTAACACTCTGGTACATTCTGTCATTGGGCTACAGTTGGGCTACATCTAGTTGAATTTTGGGCTACATTTACAATTTTTGATCTCTGGTGGCCATCTTTGGGCTACATTGGGCTACTTTGGGCTACATTTGGGCTACATTTTGGCTCTAACATATATTAAGCCCAATGTAGCACAATACATATTTTTATAAAGTTAATTTTTTTACAAACCACTTCAGAATAGGGCTACCTGTCTCTACAATTATCCCATTTTTTTTTTTTTAATTTTTGGGGGGAGCGCTCCCAGAGCGCGCCCCGGAGTGCGCCCCGAAAAGCGTATTTCTGAAAAGCGCCCCCGGGCGCGCTCCGGGGAGCGTCCCGTGAGCGCCAATATCGCAAACGAAAACATGATCGTGACGTATCGCGTAGCCGCGACCGCGTGATACGCACGGCGTAAGCGCACCCGGAAGTACTCGAGCGAATACGATCGCACAACGTAAACTTCCGACGCGCTTACGCTGCGCGCCCCCGGGCGCGCCCCGGGCGCGTAGCGTAAGCGCGTCGGGTCATGTGAGCAGAAAATAACACTTTTCATTGGTTCATAACAGTTTTAGTTTCATAATGATGAAGCCCCTGGTCTTGTGACCTGAAAATAACACTTCTCATTGGTTCAGGACAGTTTTTTTTTCTAAATGATGAAAGACCCCACCTTTTTTCCTTATTCTGACTTTGTCCTTTGACTGAGGAAGACCTGTTTGTTGCTCTCTCTACTTTTTTGCTCCAAATAATGGCTTCAGTAGTAGCATCAGCTGGTGCATCTGCCCCACCACCACCACCACCACCACCAAGAGGACCAGCTCCAAATTATATTGGTGGTCAAGAACAGGAGGAGGAGGAAGAGGAAGAGGAGGAGGGGAGAAGAAGATGGCTGCCAGAAGAAAATACACCTTACAAACCCAAACCACACATTGTTTGGCAGTTTTTTTCAATTCCAGAGGGGAAAAAAAAGGTGAATGCTCCCAAGGTGACTTGCCTCATCTGCAATGATGAACTTTCACGGGGCAACCCAAACAAGAAATATTCTTTTGGTAACTATACCATGATTCGGCACATGACAAGAAAGCATCCAAACAACTACTCTCGCGCAGAGTTCCGGGAACTGGCCAGTAACCTCCCCCAGTCATCAAGGACCCCCTCCCAAAGAAACCAACCCACTTCCTCGCAACCAGAAACATCTGAGGTGATGCCTTGCATTCAGCCGAGATTTGCTGATTTTAAAATTACTTGCACTGCTTGTGGCAAGCTTATCTCCTATGGGGAACAAAGTATTAAGCTCATCGTCCTTGCAGGTGATAATCACAAGTGCCCCAAAAAGAAATAATTTTTTGGGTTTTTTGTTTTTTTGCTCCAGTTGAGCCAGTTTCAATTCCCTTTTTTTGTTTCTCCCCCTAAAAAATACAAAAAAAAATATAAAACTGTTTTGAAAAGCCAAAAAAAGTTCAAAAAGTTCCAAAAAAACAAAAAAATATAAAACAACAAAAAGAAGAAAAAAAAAGTTCTTTTAAGAACTACCTCCAATTTCTAAATGAAAACTTCATTTTTTTAAAACTCTGTCATCTTTTTCCCTCATTTTACGCTCCCCCGGTGCGCTACCTGGTGCGCGCACCGGGCGCTTCCCCCGCGCAAAACGAAAAAAAATTTTTTTTTTTTGAGGCCCCGCGGGGCCCTTTAATGGCCCCCATATCAAACCTAGGGGGTCAGGGGGGGTCTACCCAGCCCCCTTATGGTCAATTCCACCCTTTGTTTTTGCCACCTCTTATGACTAGATTTTACCGATAGACAAGATGGCGGCCGCTCCGGACTGTTTAGAATGTTTACAGACAACTGAGAGCCAATCAGCTTTCTGCGCGCAAGTCGCGTGTCGCGCCTGGAGCGCTCACTGGTGGGCGTACCGGAGCGCGGCTACAGATATATATATTTTTTTGGACGTTAATTTCTCAAAATCCACTGAAGCACATATCTTGAGACATAGCAAAGGCACATCGGGCTACCAGTCCCTACAATTTTGCCAAGTTTGGTGGAAATCCATTCAGCCGTTCGGGCTAAAAGTGAAATCGACCGCCCTATGGAAATTAACATGGGGAAAACGCGTTTTGGGACCCCCCTTTTATCTCGGCCCCCGCTTAACGTATCCCCCCCAAACTTTCAGGGAAGGACCGGAACCCCGCGAGGCCATTTTCAGGAAATTTTCAGGCAGATTCGTCAACCGGCGCCAAAGTTATTCCAAATAGAATTTTCAGATTTAACATTGAAAAAAATCCTAACTATAACTACCTACTGGCGACCGCCAGTAGGTAATATATATATATATATATATATATATATTCACTGAAAAAACCATAGGTTATAGACCATATATAGTTAGGAATTAGCATTTACAAAACCTTGAAAATTCACTGAAAAAACCATAGGTTATAGACCATATATAGTTAGGAATTAGCATTTACAAAACCTTATTTTACTCACACAAAACCATTGAAATTCCATATATAGTTAGTTGCACTAACTATATATCGCGCACCCGCAATCCACTGCTGATGATGTCACATATTACATCATTCATGACATGGTCAGTGACATCACTGATGACATCACTGATGACATCTCAAATAACACTTTTCATTGGTTCATTTCACTTTTGGTTTCCTAATGATGTAATACTAGGTCATGTGATCTAAAATTAACACTTTTCATTGGTTTAGAACTTTTACTTTTCCCAAATGATGAAAACCCTCCTTCTTTCCTCACTCTGACTTTCATCTTGGTGAGAGAAAGACCCTTTATTAACATTGTGATATGGCTTCATTAGTAGCTTCAGCTGGTTCTAACCCACCACCTCCACCAGATCCAAGGAAGAGAGGACCACCTGCTGAAGTAATTATACAACAAGAAGAGGAAGAACAGGAAGAGGAGGAAGAGCAGGAAGAGACACCGTTTTTGCCAGAGGAGCCCAGGAGGTATAATCGAAAAGAGAACTACATTTGGAAATTTTTTTAATTTCCTGAGGGGCAAAAAAAAGTGAATGCACGCTACGTGTTTTGCCGTATATGCGATGATAGACTGTCAAGGGGGACTGATAAAAAATACAGTTTCGGCAACTACACTATGCATCGGCATATGAGTAGGTGGCATCCTAACAACTATAGTGCTGCCCAGCTACGTGATGAGCAACAAAATCCCCCTGCGATGGCAAGAAGATCGGTTGTTCAAGAAGTGTCGGGACCAGAGGCGAGGGAGATGGTCCCAAACATTCAAATGAAGTTTGGGGAAGTGAAGCAAGTGTGCGTGCGCTGTAATCAACTCATTTGCAACAGAAAAACAGGGTAGTCCCTCTTATTTAATTAAAGAGAAAGGGGATAGACCTTGTTTATATCATGCCACCATAGCTCAAGAGATCTACACAAATAAGGCCACTGATAACAATTGTCACAAAATATAAATACACTTCAAATAAAATATCTCACAGATTTATTACACACAATTTGTACAATATCAAACATCAAATAACTGTGCCACAGTAGTAAAATTAAAAAAGAGTGTCAGCATCATGCACCAATGATGTACATCTCTATAGTATATGCATTACACAATTTAAAAACAGCAATAGATTAAAAACCAAGTTGTCGACGCAGCGTTTCGGTTTCCTAAGTTGACACCTTCATCAGGACAGGGTTTAAAAAACGGACTCGTGAAGTCTTTGAGCCGTAACTTCCTCTCATTCAATATGAGGAAAATGGTCCTTAGTGCATCACAGGACACCACATATCAAGCGAGTCAATTTCAATAATTCTAATAGACTCTCCTTGTATCTTGGTAATATCAAGGAGATGACTTTGTTATGGAGGAACAAGGAGCCACCGGTATATGGGACTGATTTTTTCTCAAAGTTCCCCTATCGGATAAGGGACCAGCAGGAAATGAAGCACGTGACTGGATGTCGTCAGGCTATTTACATATGTGGAAGGGTTTGATTCCTTGTCCGGGTCTAGGAGGTATTTTTCTCATTCACCACCTTTCGTCCGAGATTCGGCCTCCCTGCTCCTTGTTCTCTCCGGGTTCATCGGGTAGTAGCTCTGTGTATTTATATTTTGTGACAATTGTTATCAGTGGCCTTATTTGTGTAGATCTCTTGAGCTATGGTGGCATGATATAAACAAGGTCTATCCCCTTTCTCTTTAATTAAATAAGAGGGACTACCCTGTTTTTCTGTTGCTCTTTAGCTCCTCGTCCCTGGATTGGTTTCTTGAGGAGACCTCCCTTTCTGTTTTTTTATCAACTCATTTGCTACAGAGAAAGTAGCATTACTCTAATTATGAAAGCTATTGATAATCATGTTTGCCCGAAACGCCCCAAACAATAAATTCTTATTTTTTTCGTTGCTCCTGTTGAGCCCTTTTAAATGAATCGTTTTGTTTCCCCCCTCCCCCCAAAAAAACAAAAAAATATCAAAATGTTCAGAAAATACAAAAAAAATAAAAAAAATGTTCTGAAAAATAATAAAAAAAATTTAAAACAACAAAAACAAAAAAAAAGTTATTTTCAGAACTACCTCCCCATTATAAAAAAATTGGTAGAATTTTTGAAACTCTGCCAACCTCTATTTCTTTTAGTTCGCTTCCCGGTTCGCACTCCGGTACGCGAACCGGGAGCGAACCAAAAATTTTTTTTTTTAAAAAGAACAGTAAGTATAAGGGAAGGAAACAGACAGTTATGTTAAAAGAAAGACAGCTATAGGGAGTAAACAAAAGATACTGTTACCCGCAATCCACTGCTGATCATGTCACATATTACATCATTCTTGACATGGTCAATGACATCATCAGCAGTGGATTGCGAGTAACAGTATCCTTTGTTTACTTCCTTCCATCCTTCCATCCAGGGATGAAAGAGGTAGCCGAGTGGATGACGACCAGCCGCCTGAAACTGAACTCGGACAAGACGGAGGTCCTCATCCTGGGCTCCTCACCCTCCGCCTGGGACGACTCCTGGTGGCCTCCCGCCCTGGGCACCGCACCCAAACCGACAGACCATGCACGCAACCTGGGCTTCATCCTGGACTCCTCCCTCTCCATGACCAGGCAAGTCAACAACGTCTCCTCGGCGTGCTTCAACATCCTACGCATGCTGCGGAAGATCTTCTGGTGGATCCCCACCGAGACCAGGAAGACCGTCACCCAGGCCCTCGTCACCAGCCGACTGGACTACGGCAACGCCCTCTACGCCGGTACCACCGCCAAGCTCCAGAAGAGACTCCAGCGGATCCAGAACGCCTCAGCCAGACTCATCCTCGACATCCCACGAACCAGCCACATCTCCGGACATCTGAGAGACCTTCACTGGCTCCCCGTCAACAAGAGAATCACCTTCCGCCTCCTCACCCACGCACACAAAGCCCTACACGACCAAGGCCCGAGCTACTTCAACAGCCGAGTCAACTTCTACGCTCCCAAACGCCACCTCCGATCAGCCAACCACGCCCTCGCCGCCGTCCCCCGCATCCGAAGAGCGACTACAGGAGGAAGGTCCTTCTCCTACCTGGCCGCCAAGACCTGGAACTCCCTCCCGACCGACCTGCGCCTGACCCAAGATCACCTCTCCTTCAGGAAGAAGCTGAAGACCTGGCTGTTCGAGCAGTAGCGGCACCCCCCCCTCCCCCCCCCCCAGCGCCTTGAGACCCTACGGGTATGTAGCGCGCTTTATAAGTGTCACTGATTGATTGATTGATTCCTATGGCTGTCTTTCTTGTAACATAACTGTCTGTTTCCTTCCCTTATACTTACTGTTCTTGTTTTAAAAATTTTTTTGAGATCAATCAGAAACAGTAACATTAATAGAGACAGAATGAGTGAATAAGAATGAAGAAGTATGAGAAGAGAGGGACTGAGAAAAATAGTGGAAGGAGTAGAATAATTAAGTAATAGAGAAAGGAATGAGGGAAGTAGCAAACACAGGAAAGTAAGGATTAAAGAAATGAAGCAGTAGAACTAATAGATGTTAAATGTGATAGATTAAATGATTGATTCAGGATGACGATAAGGTGTGGCCTCTCCAAAAGTTTGTTTAAGGTGAGGCCTACTCAGGGTTGCATTTCAAATGTATGCTTGTTGAAGAATACAGAGGAGATAATACATGTGAAGGCCTACCATTGAAGTAAAACATGTCCACTTCACTCTTAAACAACGGCCAGACCTCTTCTGTGTCCATAGACAGACCTAAACTTCATCTGCACAATGTCATTCATAAACTTAGAAAACACAAGTAATGTAATTGAAAAACGTGGAGTTTCTTTTACTCATTTCACAATCACATCACCTGTGTTGCCTTTGCTTAGGTATCTCATAGTGCAGATGTAGTCCAGGATAAAAAAAAAGTACCCAGAAGTGCAGCAGTGTATGCATTAACTTTGATATTTACAGAAGCCTCAGTTTCTCCATGTCTACCTCACATTTCTAAATGTATATCATAAGTACAAAAAGTAGAACATTAATTATACATGTTAAATGGTTTATTTTTGCTGTTCTCAGAATGTATCAAATTTCACTTAAATCAGTGACTTGAAGGTATTCATCATGTAACAGCGGGGAAAAAAAACACAATCAAAATGATTGTGTTTAAAAAACCCATACAACATAAGAAATCTGAATTCAAAACTCCTTAAAATTAACTTACTTTCCATAACGTCGAAGGATGTCCTTTGAACAGCGTACACTCTGTTGTGCTATTAATATTTTCAGCCCGCCACTTTCTGAAAGAAAACCTCCATCGTTTTGAAAAATATGTTACATACAATAAAAGACTTCTCACATTCTACCACATGTTTCCACTTGGCCAAATCATGTTGCAGCGATTTACAACTCTTGTAATTCTTGTAATCAAATCCCGTCATTTTCTATTTTCGCAACTTTCAAAAAGAAAACATTTAAGATTACTTTCCCAATCCTGGACTACTAATATCTTATCCTTCTTGCTCACTCATGTTCTACTTTTCCTATGACACTGATACTGCTTACTATGAAGCAGACTTACTTACATCAGGTTTATATAGTTGGATTTTTAAAATGACATTATAATTAAAAGTTTTGGACCAATAATCTAGACAGCATTCCAGACTTACATTCCCTCTACTTCATGAACCTTTTGCAATTCCTCAGAGGAAATCCCGAGATTCTTTCCTTAAAATTTTGGTTTTAAAAACACCAGGTAAGAATTTTTAAGGTCAAACGGCAATTTTTTTTTGAAAGTTACAACAGAATCGTTGCAGAATGACCAGCCGTTTCTAGACTTTAAATAAACTGTGTAATGTCCTGATGTTGTTGAAGGACCATCGTGATAGATAATTGCTACAGTTACAAAAGTCCTTCCTGATATTGACAGCTGAGAAGCAACAATTTTTTTTATTAAAGTTGACAATTTTGATCCATCAGGCCTACATCGTTGGATCATTAAAATGACATACTGGCCATATCTTCGTATAAATAATGTTGACATCATTTCAGATTTACATTGGCTACACTCCATGTTGTGATCAGCTGCATTTACTAGCTTATTAAAGGAGACTGATTTACTGTCTGGCAAAGTTAAATATATAAATCTTTCTGAGTCTACACTAGTAGTACTTGATAATATACAGTTCTCGCAGTCATGCTGCCATTGATAAGAAAGCCCAAACAGGTGATCTACATCTACACCCTCATCTTGCAATACATCAAGCATATACATTAAAAACTCCTGACAATCCTGCTGATTATTTTCAGAGAAGTCTGTTTGACCTGAACATTCATCTAACAGATAACGAACTTCAGACACACTTTCTACTTTTGTTAGATCAGTGCTACATTTCTCTAACACAGAATTCAACAAACAGCATAAACTTTGTTCCGAATTGAACACAATCTGTTCTTTTAAAGTCTCTAGTGAAAAGAGAACATTAACCACTACATTTGCATAGCAGTTGACACCAGAACTGTTTTCAAATTGAAAACCGACAACATCTTCAACAGAATCCGTTTTCTTTCTGCTTACAATTTTCGGTTCATCGACTTTTCGGCTTTTTGCTACAACCTCCCTACTATTAGTGATATTTCTTCGTTTACGGCCTACCACACGTTTCTCAAACAAAGGATATTGAGGCAAATGTGGCGCATACTCTCTTCTTAACCTATTGTATTCCTTAACACAATCTAGATCCGCACAAATGTTTGTGACATCACAATCAATCAAGTACAATCCCGATAAAGTTCTAACTCGTGACAATGCCACATATGCCATACCCTCTTTGAACACAGAACTGCCAATATTCACCAATGCACTATCTACACTTAAACCTTGCGATTTATGGATTGTCACCGCATATGCCAAGCAAACAGGAAACTGTTTACGGCGAACATATAAGTCTTTAACAAACAAAAACCTAGCAGAACAACGACCAATTAGCTGTACTTCCTCAATGCCATCAAATTTAATTTTTAAAAATTCAATACCATCTCTACTTCTGTATTTCTCAAAATCAACAACATTACCCATTGATCCATTTACCAGACCTCTTTCAACATGTAAATTCCTTCTCAAAATGATTCGGCAATTTAAACACACATTCAAAGTCTTTTCAAAACCCGCTGTTTTAGATATAGTCTTCTCTAATGAATCCAATTTTGATTTCAAATTCTCAGACAAAATAATTGTTGATCCCATATGCTCTATTCTGTCAATAGCTTCAAGTTTCACAATCTCTTGCTTTTCTAAATTCAACATTTTGTTGTTGAAGATGGCACATTCTGCAAGAGTTGGCATCAAACATATTCCGGATTTCTTCTCAGTAATATTCTGAAAAATATTCTCAGGCACAACGTCTTGTTCTGGATATAAATTTGACAGTAATCGTGCATTTAAAGCTTCTTTCCCATGCTCGGTCACTTTTCCAATTCTAATATCTTGTAGAATATTCTTGTAATCTTCATCCTTTGCCTGACGCATATTTTCATGCAGTTCAGCATAATTGAAGTTTAACCATATATTGACGCTGCCAATGCTCCCTAGGCACTTCCTGGTATCTTCATGCGTGAGTATTTTGAACACAGGTTGTCCTTTTACTGGTGTCAGCTGCAGAAGATCTCCGAAAACAATGATGTGTTTGCCACCAAATAACACATCATACTCAGTTTTAAGAACTTCTTGCATTCTCAAATGCACAAAGGCAAGCATGACATTGGAAACCATGCTTACTTCGTCAATGATAAGAAGTTTTATTTTCCTCAAGACTCTTGAAACTTCACAACAAGCATCCCCAGATAACTTGTGGTATTGTAATTTGTTGTCATGCTCCACTGGCAGCATTAGTAGACGATGCAAAGTTATACCTTTAATGTTATGTGCTGCCAGTCCAGTAGGAGCGGTAACAACACAAGACAGCGATGACTCAGTCCTTTCCTGCAAATAACAAGAAATTGCTTTAATAAGGAAACTTTTTCCAGTTCCCGCTTCTCCACTCACGTACAGTCGGACAGGCTTCAACGACGTACATGAGCACTCTTTCTTCTAATGACTTAATCCATGATCAATTTGCTTGGTAACTTCGTCATATATTTTCCTCTGCTCAACGTTGAGTTGTTTTTCCAAGTCTTCTAAGTTAACCGCATCCTCCTGAGCATGTGCCATGGCTCTTTCCACTTCATTCATAGCAGTGGCAGCTTCATTTTCGATAATAGGTCCTCCTAGTGGATCCTGACTCAATGAAACAGAACTCTGACTGTCCTGAGAACTGTCTCTGGCAATCTCGGCTGCAATCGTTGCTTCCTGCTCAATTTCCAAAGTCAACATTTCTTGATATTTGGGAAAAGCAGGACATTCTATGGTCTCCTTAGCAGCAGTGAAAGAGTCTTCGTAACAGAGGAAATCTCCAAGCAGTTCCTCTTCTGCACGCCAAGGCTTGAAAAGTTGCAAAAGTGCTAAATAGAAAAACTCCTTTTTTTCTGGAGATTCGCCACTCAATTTTCGATGGTTTACTAATTGGCATTTTCTTTGCTTGACCAGACATCCCTCACTTCCAATTACAGCATACACTCCTTTCTCAATATCTTCTTTGATGTTCCTCTTGAATATATAATTTTGTAGAACCTCATATAGACAAACATTCTCAATGTGACTGCTTCGATTTGGATAATATGTATCCAACATGTTGGTCTTCAAAATGTCGGTACTGTTTGGTTCCTTTTCCGCCAAATACTCAATTTCCCGGACAGGTTTTAGAACTCGATTTCGCGTTGCAGTAAGACCAAGACTCGCCCAAACGATATTCCTGGATTTGGCATAGAGACTTGCTGAAGACAACCGGTCAGAACATTCGTAAGCTCCGATTTCTCGATGCGACAACATCTTCAAACTGAAACTGTACAACTTCTTGCTGAGGCTTTTTTCATGGGAAATATCCTCCCACATATCCTTCAATTCTGTCTTTTCTTTTTTGGTGATGTAAGATGTCACATACCGAGCCACAGCCATACAGTTGTCAGCCACAATCTGTATATCCATTTTAGCATTCCACATGGACAAAATCACTGGGTTGTAGTCGTTGATGTACTTGGACTCTTTGTTCCTTTTCAAATTGTATGTATTTTTGGGTGATTTCCTCGTCACATTATGTCGCAGAGAAGACATCAAACTGTTCACTCTTCCTTTAGAAATCACCGGTCGTGGAAAGCTGAAACGACATTTGGTGTAGAACTTGTCCTTGTTTCTGAATTTACGACGACAGTACTTTCCACAACGATGGCTTTGGAAGCGTAGAACTTGTTCTCTTAGGCTTTTCTTCTCCGTTGCGTTTGGAACAGCACACGTAGAAAACTGTTCTATGAAATTCATCACTAAGTCATCCGGATCTGTTCCAAATTTAGGTGCATCCTTGATCCACAGCAACATATGTATATGAGGAGCACCTCTTGCTTGGTACTCCTTTCTCCAGAAGAAATCCAACACCTCTCCAAGAGGTGGATTCTTCTTATTTGTGATGAAAGACATCATAGCTTAAAATCTATGATTGAAGTACCTGCATACATTCACTGGATCCAAAGAACACAGTTCTCCAGGTGTCTTGAATTCAATGTTTTCAATATTTCCATTTGCCTCTCGTAGAAATTCAAGTAAGTCTTCCCAGCCATACTCGGCACAGCTCAGAGTGAGGAACCATGTTGGAGTTCCTAAGTTCCTCAGCATACATTTTAAATCACCATGACGACGGTACCAGTACTCATTAGTACCACGCTGACACGCCATGAGATTAATTAGGTGAGAATCCAAAATGCTGTCTTGGACATTGACTTTATGCATAAAGTCACTTGCCGAGATGTTTTGCATCTGTATACCACTTTTTAAGATGTGGTTCACTGCATATGACAGTCCAGACAGATCGCTTTCAAACAGGAGATGAAACAAATAGGGAATGTATTGACGAAACCTAGGATCTTCTGCATACAATCGTAAAGTCCGGTATTCAGACGCAGGAATTTGATGAGGTCGCTCATCATATCTTCCTCCTTGACCTGTTGGAAATAGCTGTGGGAAACACCGAGCTTCCAAACTTTCCTCCCAAACACTAATGGGACTCCCTTTGGCTTGTTTCATTTGAAACAACTCAATAGCATTCCCCATGACTTCCTTGGAATGCAAAGGATGAACACTATAATGTTCATATATTTCTTCACTTTTAGAGGCCTCTACTTTCTCAATTTGGCCAGCACACAAATCGCTATCCTCTTCATCACTTACTTCCTCTTCTGCAACATATACATTCTTATAGTACTTATTATTTTTCTTCAAATACAATGTTGCCTTTTTGACTTTCCTAACATCCACTAAATCTTGCCATATTTTCTTATTCTTTGTCCGAACCCCATTAACCAAGATAACCAGAGGTTCCTCTTCCACTTTTTCTACTCCAATTGTGTTAATGTTTTTTTTTCAAATCTAGAGGCAAATAAACAACTCTTCCCTTTAATCCTCTCTGTAAATCTGATGGAGGCAACTTCCCTGTCTTTGGCTCCATTCTTACAATAGCCTGAAAGGGATGGATACTTTGAATCAAAATAGATTCATAAGTATTTAAATCCTTCAATTCAGAAGGAATCTCAACCAATTCCAGATTATTATGAACCGCCCTAGCAGGCATCTGGTTTTGGTTTAATTTGTTACAACAATAAGTACACACACGTTGATCCGATCTCAAATCAAAATAACTTTCTACCATCAAGTATGTGGCAAAATCCTTCCATTCACTATTATTTTCCCTTTCACTTTTTGCATATAAATCCACTAACTTAATCTGATTCTTGTAATAAGTGCGTCGACAACACACACAAGTGAAATTAGGCCTCTCACTTGATTTCATCTGAAACGTGGCAATTTCCTTCTGAAATTTATCTGTACTGGAAACCTGTACATTATCTTCAACATTACCCTCTACTTCTGGGTCAATTTGAACATTCTCATCTTTACTTCCAAAGTAACAAAACTCAATTTCTTCACAAATATTCTTGACATCTATTTCAGAACCATGCAAAAGAGCAGCACATAATTGTTTAAGCATAATTGCTGGACTCTTAGCATGATACAACATTCTCACTATTTTCCTCACTTTATTATGATGCACTGCTAGCATCCTGAAATGATGAAAAACACTCTGGCATACTCTCCTGGAAAGACAAGCCAGTGAATGACCACGCAAACCTGTCATTTGTCTCACTCTGCAAGGATCTAATTCTTGCAACAACTTCATTTTCTGCTTCAAACTTTTCTTATTAAATGTCCGTACAAAATCACAAAGCAAATTGATGGAATCCTGTCGCACACTGCAAATAGAACTACACTTCCAAATGTACACAGGACCCTTAGGACGTCTTCCTAAAACCTCATTACCTAACACCTCGTCTGTCTCTGTTGTCACAAGTTTTTCTTTTTCAAGTGGACAACCATCCTTCACTTCATAAGCTCGACCACTGGTGTCAACTGCAAACACCAAATCATTATCTTGAAAATAACTCTCCTCATTAAAAAATGCCTCACAACTTGAACTATGCATCCATTCTCCGGAAAAAACTTCACAAAAGTTACTACGATTAACTACTCTCTTCCATCTACTATTTGATTTGAAATCAGAAATTACCTTGTTTAGTGTCCTAATTCTATTGATTACCAAAATAAACAACTTTCGCTTAATTTCGAAAGCATGATCAATAATTTTCTCTACATTTTTCTTTTACTTATAAAATGCCACTTTCTGTTGGCCTTTCTTAATATTTTTTAATAAATTAACTATTATCCTGTTGCGGAACATTCGTTTTCGAATGTCCCTAAACTGTTGTTTCCTTCTACTATCATGCACAGAGTTATCTCTTGCTCTAGCAGTAACATTTTTGATTGATCTTTCCTTTCCATTTAAATTGCTTCTCTTTGTCTGGACTGAAACATTTTTTGTTGAAATACTTTTTTTACTACAAATATTTCTTATGAATGATTTCGTGCTCTTACCCGCAGCTTTCTTGGTGATTTCACAAGTTTTTTGGGGAGAGGACTGCTGCAATAATAGATGATCCTGCTGTCTTTGACGTTTTCTAGCCTTTCTAATTCGATTCTTAGTTGGCATTTTTCAAATTTTGAAATGATCTACAGTTGAATCTGTGGAAAAATATAATAAAAAATGTCATTAACCACTATTACCAAACAGTAAATGAATAACAGTCATCAAAAACTTAACACCCTACTTATTATTTAACATAGCAAATCTTTTGCACCACCACTGCGTCACAAAAGTGACGCACAGTGGTACAAAACAGGCATACACCTTTCATAAATCTCTCCCTAACATTTTAAATGATTGATTCAGGATGACGATAAGGTGTGGCCTATCTAGAGGTTTGTTTGGGCCCAGATCTTTGGACTGGGGTGAATGTGTGACATTGATCCACATTCGGTCCATCACCTGTTTTGTTTGTTTGAGGTGAGGCCAACACACGGTTGCAGATGAGATTTTCACTTGTTGAAGAAAACAAAGGAGATAATACATGTGAAGGCCTACCAATGAAGTAAGTTATGTCCACTTCACTCTTGAACAAAGGGCAGACCTCTTTTGAATCTGTGGTCAGACCTAAACTTCATCTGCACAATGTCATTCATAAACTTAGGAAACAATAGTGATGTAATTGAAAAATGTGGAGTTTCTTTTCCTCATTTCAGAATTACATCACCTGTGTTTCCTCATTGACTTAAAATGTCCTTAATACACATGAAAGCGTTTTTTTGATTGCCCTTGCACCATTTTTGGGACATTTTTAACATGGCTATGTAACTCCCATAATCAAAATCTAAATTTGCCAAGCACAGGTGGGAGCGTATTTACAAGAAACTTGCCCCATGAAGAACGCTTTCCATTTAAAAAGGGAAAAATAACATCATAGACACTCAAATGCCTTATAAATATGACCCAAACAACCTATTAAGCTCTAGCAGTACATATCCAGAAATGTAATTGATTTCAAAAAATCGTTTTTAAACACAACATATAAATCAATTGTATGCCTACATTCAGTTGGAAATGACTGTAAATGTCCTTAAGACACATGAAAGCGTTTTTTTGTTTGCCCTTGCACCATTTTTGGGACATTTTTAACATGGCTATGTAACTCCCATAATCAAAATCTAAATTTGCCAAGCACAGGTGGGAGCATATTTACAAGAAACTTGCCCCATGAAGAACGCTTTCCATTTAAAAAGGGAAAAATAACATCATAGACACTCAAATGCCTTATAAATATGGGCCAAACAACCTATGAAGCTCTAGCAGTACATATCCAGAAATGTAATTGATTTCAAAAAATCGTTTTTAAACACAACATATAAATCAATGGTATACCTACATTTAGTTGGAAATGACTGTAAATGTCCTTAAGACACATGAAAGCGTTTTTTTGATTGCCCTTGCACCATTTTTTGGACATTTTTAACATGGCTATGTAACTCCCATAATCAAAATCTAAATTTGCCAAGCACAGGTGGGAGCATATTTACAAGAAACTTGCCCCATGAAGAACGCTTTCCATTTAAAAAGGGAAAAATAACATCATAGACACTCAAATGCCTTATAAATATGACCCAAACAACCTATGAAGCTCTAGCAGTACATATCCAGAAATGTAATTGATTTCAAAAAATCGTTTTTAAACACAGCATATAAATCAATTGTATACCTACATTCAAGAGGAAATGACTAAAAATGTCCTTAAGACACATGAAAACGTTTTTTTGATTGCCCTTGCACCATTTTTGGGACATTTTTAACACGGCTATGTAATTCCCATAATCAAAATCTAAATTTACCAAGCACAGGTGGGAGCGTATTTACAAGAAACTAGCCCCATGAAGAAAGCTCTTCAATTAAAATGGGAACAATAACATCAGAGACACTCAAATGCCTTATAAATATGGCCCAAACAACCTATGAAGCTCTAGCAGAACATATCCAGAAATGTAATTGTTTTCAAAAATCGTTTTTAAACACAACATATCTGTTTCAGCTTACATGAGAGACCATGGAATGGGCTCCATGTACAACAATAACTTGTGTTACTGCATGCCAGATTGCTACACAGAATATGCTATTACAATTTCTCAAAGAAACAAAATCTATTTGTATATCACTTGAGACAAAGCCACATTTTAAAAACACAGCTTTCTTCATCATTTTCTCCTTAAATCATACTATTCTCTATCTAAATTAAATAAATCTTTTCTCACCTTAGCAAATACTTTTTGAGTTTCAAAACAGTCTCAGAAATACTCCAAATTGTCTTCAGCTGAACAAAGAGGATGCACTCCAGAGGCTGCAGCTATAGAAAGCACAGAAATGCTGATATTCATTACACATATCTCTCATATTAGCCAATCATAACTCTTCCCTCACTTTTTTCAAATCAAAACCCTTCCCCCCTCTGCCCTCTCTGCCTTTTTTGCTTAGCAACCACCTCATGAAAGACCTCTCATGTTTGCAAGTTCACACAACAATGTTTCAATTGAACTCTGAACTCTCAGTGCACCTGCGTATCCAGTGCAATCTTTCATTAAATGTTTTTTCCTTGACCATTCAAATTACATCTTTCAAAGAGCACATCCATGCACCCTAACTTTCTGTTTTCAGAAATGGAAATGCACCAATCACTGCTAATGAATCATTAGCACTGGAAATCCACAGTTTTTTTTCTTTACAAACTCCTACTGTTTCAACTGCCCTTTCATTACCACACTTCATCTGACTGCAGCCCAACGTTCTCTCACCATGTTTAATGTCTGTATTGTTGGACATAGTTACATCTACTGTGCTCAAAGGTATGCTGAGAACAGAAATTTACCTAACCTCAATTTACAAGATGTGGAAATTAAGTGGTTGGGCCAAAGAGGATTAAAATGTCACCAATTGATACCATTGGTGAAAACCTTTATGCATTTGCCAAAACCTGACCTGTTAATTGTGCACTGTGGAGGTAATGATTTGGGCACTTTGACTGGGGTAGGTCTGGAAATGCTTTTAAAGGACACCTTTGAGCAATTAATGGCACTTTTTCCTCAAACTGCCTTGGTATATTCCAATATATGCCAAAGACAGAAATGGAGGTTGTCCAACCAATTTTGTCCACAAATTGAGAAGTCGAAGAAGCATGTAAACAAATCTGTTTCAGCTTACATGAGAGACCATGGAATGGGCTCCATGTACAACAATAACTTGCGTTACTACATGCAAGATATCTACAGAGGAGATGGAGTTCACTTCTCAGATGAGGGCAACAGAATTTTCATTTTGAATTTAAGACTGTGCATTGGTACCTACTTATAAGTACCAAAATGTACCATAAACCCAAAAGCTCTTCTCAGAGCTACCCTACATCTGATCACTCACAATTATTATTTTTCTCTAACTTTTTTCTCTAATTTTTAACAAACTACGCTCCCCGGAGCGCTACCCGGTACGCGAACTGGAAGCTAACCGCGCAAAATTTTTTAAAAAAATGTTTTTTTCCCGAACATATGGTCCTCCTCAGCCACCCTCAGAAAACCTAGGGGGTCAAGATATCTACAGAGGAGATGGAGTTCACTTCTCAGATGAGGGCAACAGAATTTTCATTTTGAATTTAAGACTGTGCATTGGTACCTACTTATAAGTACCAAAATGTACCATAAACCCAAAAGCTCTTCTCAGAGCTACCCTACATCTGATCACTCACAATTATTATTTTTCTCTAACTTTTTTCTCTAATTTTCAACAAACTACGCTCCCCGGAGCGCTACCCGGTACGCGAACTGGAAGCTAACCGCGCAAAATTTTTAAAAAAAATGTTTTTTTCCCGAACATATGGTCCTCCTCAGCCACCCTCAGAAAACCTAGGGGGTCAAGATACATCTACCGTGCCCCCTTCTACCCATTCTGAACATTATTTGCCCTCCATCTTGTATCTTAATTCGAACGAAACACAAAATGGTGGACTCCCGTTACGCTGCTGGTTCGCGGACCGGGACGCATACCGGGAAGCGGTCCAATAAAAAAGGTGGGAAAATAATTCACAGAAAAACGACTGGAGACACTCTCAACAAATATACATTAGCTCATACTACATAACAATCCCTTTCATTTTCACAAATTTGATTGAAATTCCATTTAGCCATTAAGCCTGTAGACCTCTCTAAATACCGTGAGGTAAATTACTTCACAAAACACATCTGAAGTGTTGGAATTCACAACCAATGAAAATGTTACTTTCATTTTCTACTTTTATTACCTGACATTTGATTGGTTATATACCTGAATATATATAAAGGAAGAGAAGAAAACACAGCCATTTTGACTGCTACTTCTTGTTGTACATTACATTTGAATTGTCACTAAACACTTCAACTTGTTTGTGAAGGTAAGTTGTTATTTTTAAAACTGAAGTATATTGTGCACTATAAGTTAATATGGTAAACTTTTTCTGATAGTTATATACTATCCCTCTTTAGTAGTTATAGATTTAGATAGACTTCTCTGTTATAGTTATGGATGGAGTTAGGCTTCTCTTGGTTAAATCACATACACTTTTTTATAGTCCTACTTCCACTCTGATACTATACACTGCCAAAAGATAAATTCACTGATAAAAACTGCCTATCTAAAATTAATCCCAACAGTGCCCTATCTCTACTAATATATATATTTTTTTATCCAAATTTCAGGCAAAATGAAAGGCGAGCTGCAAGTTCAATTTAAAATTGTACTGCAAGAGAGCAGCCAAGGAAACATTGATGAAAATGAAAATGAATTTATGGATGAAAGTAGGGACCAGGAACTACTGCAATGTGTGGAAGCAGTGGATAACCTGCTTAAAAATGAGGACATTTTACACCCTCATAGACTACAAAATATATTCAATGACAATTATGAAATTTCTGACAATGAAATGTTAGAAAATTTAATAAATTATGAAACACAATCAAAATAAAAAAAAATGCTTAAAAAATAAAGAAAATAAAAAATAATCAACAAAAACAACAAACAATTAACATACAGTATTTGAAAAGTCTATCATTCTTTTTTCCTTATAGTACGCTTCCCAGAACGCTTTCCGGTTCGCGGACTGGGCGCTCCCCACGCAAAAAAAAAAAAAAAAATTTTTTGGCCCTGCTGGGCCCTTTTAAAACCTCCACATAAAACCTAGGGGGTCAACGAGGATCTACTATGCCCCCTTATGGTAATTTCCCCCTTTGTTTTGGCCTCCTCTTGTCTCTCGATCCTACCGAGAGACAAGATGGCGGCCGCTCCGGACTGTTTAGAATGTTGACAGACACCAGAGAGCCAATCAGCTTCGCATCGCAAAGTTCCGTTACGCGAAAAGTACGCGAACCGGAGCGCTACCCGGAGCGCTGTTACAGATATATATCTTTTTTTGAACGTTAATTTCTCAAAATCCACTGAAGCACATATATTGAGACCTAGCAAAGGCACATCGGGCTAACAGTCCCTACAATTTTGCCAAGTTTCATGCAAATCCATTCAGCCGTTCGAGCTAAAAGTGAGGCCAACCGCCCTATGGAAATTAACATGGGAAAAACGCGTTTTGGGACCCCCCTTTTTTCTCGGCCCCCCCTTGACGAACCCCCCCCAAATTTTTAGGGGCTGCTCAGAAACAAAATGTGCAATTTTCCTGAAAATTTCAGCCAATTCCGTCCACAAACGCCAAAGTTATTAGACATAGAATTTATCAGCCCATAAAAATTTGGGGGGGTTTCGTCAAGGGGGGGGCCGAGAAAAAAGGGGGGTCCCAAAACGCGTTTTTCCCATTCATTTTTCCATAGGGCGGTTGGACTCACTTTTAGCTCGAACGGCTGAATGGATTTACACGAAACTTGGCAAAATTGTAGATATGGTTTGCCCGACGTGCCTTTGCTATGTCTCAATATATGTGCTCCAGTGGATTTTGAGAAATTAACGTTTTAAAAAACAGATATATCTGTGACAGCGCTCCGGTTAGCGCCCCGGTTCGCGTACCTGACGCATAACGGAACTTCGCGAGGAGAAGCGGATTGGCTCCCCGGTGACTGTGAACATTCTAAACAGTCTGGAGCGGCCGCCATCTTGTGTCTTGGTAGGATCGAGACACAAGATGTGGCAAAAACAAAGGGGGAAATGAGCATAAGGGGGCAGAGTACATCCTCCCTGACCCCCTAGGTTTGATGAGGGGGCTTTAAAAGGGCCCCGCGGAGCAAAAAATAATAATTTTTATTATCGTTTTTTTTGCGGGGGAGCGCCCGGTACGCGCACCGGGAAGCGGACCGGGGAGCGTACTATTAGGAAAAAAGAATGATAGAATTTTCAAATATTGTATGTTTATTGATTGTTCTTTTTGTTGTTTTTTTGTGTTTTTTTTATTTAAGGAGCAACATGTAGGTACCAATGCAGAGTCTAAAATTCAATATAAACCTTCTCCTTTGTAGATATCTTGCATGTTGTTTCAGAAGTTATTGTGGTATATGGAATTCATAGCATAGTATGTGAGGAAAGCAGAAAGAATATGGAGGCAGGAGATGAAAAAGAGATGTTAAATACACATTGGAGATAAAATAGTGGGAGAAAGGAAGTAACTATGAGCAAATTTACTATGTTACACAAAATAGTTGCACAGTATATTTAAAGTCTGACTTTACATTATAATCAATTTGGTACTAGTTTAAAAAATAGATATAAAAATGAATAATGTCTCAAACAATTTTTGAATTATTTAATATAAATTTATTTCTCAGATTCGTTTTCAAAATTTAAAAGAACTTCTAATAATTTATTGTCAGAAATGTTCTCATTTTCAATCAGGAAATCTACTGATTCTACACATTGAAGAAGTTCATAGTCCCGTGATCCATCAAAGAATTCAGAGTCATTGTGTTCAATATCTGTATCTTTGTTGCTTTCCAGAACAATTTCGATGGTATTTTTTTGCTCTCCTTCCATTTTTGTGCTGTAATTTGAATTTAAAAAAAATATATCAGTAGAAATAGGGCACTGTTGGGTTTAAGTTCAGACAGGTAGTTTGGTTTTTTTAACAGTGATTTTATCTTTGGGCAGTGTATGGTATCAGACTGGAAGTAGAAATATAAAAAAGTGTATGTGATAAAGCCTAAGTAAATTCATAATTATACAAGACAAGCCTGACTCCATCCATAACTATAACAGAGAAGTCTAACTTATTTTATAACTATTACAGAGGGATAGTATAACTATCAGAAAATGTTTTCCTAATTAACTTAAAGTGCACAACATACTTCAGTTTTTAAAATAACATCTTACCTTTCAAAAAGAAGTTTAAGTTCTCAGTTGAAATGCACTTGAAATGTACTTCAGGAAGTAGTAGTCAAAATGGCTGTGTTTCTCTCTCTTTCTTTATATATATTCAGGTACATAACCAATCAAATGTCATGAAATAATAGAAGATAATGAAAGTAGCATTTTAATTGGTTGTCAATTCTAACACTTCATAAGTGTTTTTGTTAGGTAATTTACCTCAGGATATTTAGTCAGGCCTACAGCATAATTTTCTCAATGGAATTCCATCAAATTTGGGTAAATGGTAGGGACTGCTATGTAGTAGGGCCTATTCTATATTTGATAAAAGTGTCTCTAGTGGTTTTTCAGTAAATTACTTTCCCACCTTTTTTTTAGCGAGTGCTCACCGGTGCGCGCCACGGTACGCGAACCGGCAGCGTAACGGAAGTCCTCCATTTTGTGTATCGGTAGAATTGAGATACAAGATGGAGGACAAACAATGTTCGGAATGGGTAGGGGGCATGGTAGACACTTTGTGACCCTCTAGGTTTTCTGAGGGGGGCTTAGGACGCTGATATATGCAAAAATAAAAATAAAAAAATTGAAAAATTTTGCGGGGGAGTGCCCGGTACGTGCACCGGTAAGCGAACCGGGGAGCGTACTTTGGTGAAAAAAAAAGTTAGAAAAAGATAAACGTTTTGAATGATCAGAGGTAGGGAAGCAATGAAAAGAGCTATTGGGTTCTGTGGCTAATTAAGGTACTTACAAGTAGGTTCCAATGCACAGTTTTAAATTCAGGAGGAATATTCTATTCCCCTCATCGGAGAAGTGCACACCATCTCCTCTGTAGATGTCTTGCATGTTGTAACGCAAGTTATTGTTGTATATTAAACCCATTGTAAATTCTCTCATGTAAGCAGAAACAGATTTATTCACATGTTTCCGTGCTTTCTCAAATTGTGGAAAAAATTGGTTGGACCACTTCCATTTCTGTCATTGGCATATATTGGAATATACCAAGGCAGTTTGGGGAAAAAGTGTCCTCAAGTGATGAAAGGTGTCCTTTAAAAGCATTTCCAGACCAACCCCAGTCAAAGTGCCCAAATCATTTCCACCACAGTGCACTATTAAGAGGTCAGGGTTTGGCAGATGCATACAAAAAGTATATTAAAAACATATAAAATATATTTTTACTTTAAAAGAAGAATACATTTTACAGCTTTTGATATTTGCGATTAAAAAACCATTGAAATTCACTGAAAAAAACATAGGTTCTAGACCATATATAGTTAGGAATTAGCATTTAAAAAACCTTAAAAATTCACTGAAAAAAACATAGGTTATAGACCATATATAGTTAGGGATTAGCATTTACAAAACCTTATTTTACTCACACAAAACCATTGAAATTCGCATATATAGTTAGTTGCACTAACTATATATCGCGCACCCGCAATCCACTGCTGATGATGTCACATATTACATCATTCATGACATGGTCAGTGACATCACTGATGACATCACTGATGACATCATCCAGTGACTGTATGTTTCTGTAAAGTTAAAATATGTCTTACATATTGAAGAATGAGTGGATATATAAGTGTCTGGATGAAGGATTTAGTAGGTGCATGACTGACTGTATGAGAGAGTGATTAAATGTGTCTCACTGAGAGCATGGGTTAGTGACTAAACTGTCTTAATTTGAGCATCATTATTTCTGTTGTTCTGTAAACTGCTGCATGTGTTGATCAGTAGCCATATGATTAACTATATGGGTTATTGATTGGTTGCCCAAGTATTTGTATGGGAGAGTGAGTGTGTGTGTGTGGGTGGCTGGGAGGTGTGTGACTCTTTGCATAGATGTGTGAACAGTTGATTCACTAGATGTATTGGTTCAAAACTGCATGTGGAAACAGCTGTATGGGTGGTTGACTGTGTGCATGAGTGTATTGGTGAGTGAATGGATATCTCACTGCTACATGTCAAAGTAAGTATATTTTTAAAACACAGTACATGTGAGAGTTGACATATATAAATTACTGTGTATAAGAGCCAGTGAATGTGTGAGTGGCTGCATGGATCATTGAAAACTTGTATCAGTGATTGTATAATATAGTAAATATATGTTACAATATGTTTGAATTAGTAAGGTGTGTATAACTGTATAGTTGAGGAAATGGAGGTGTGAATGATTCTTTGCATGTCTGACTAGGTGTATGAGTAACTCCATGGATGAGTGACAATCTGTGAGTGCCTGTTTACACTGAGTGTATCTAAGGTTATATTAGAGTCTGAAGAGGTTCATCGTATTATCACATGAATGATTTCATCCGTGATGTTGTCAGTGATGTCATTTGAGTTGTCAACAGTGATGTCATCAGTGATGTCACTGACCATGTCATGAATGATGTAATATGTGACATCATCAGCAGTGGATTGCGGGTGCGCGATATATAGTTAGTGCAACTAACTATATATGCGAATTTCAATGGTTTTGTGTGAGTAAAATAAGGTTTTGTAAATGCTAATCCCTAACTATATATGGTCTATAACCTATGGTTTTTTTCAGTGAATATATATATATATATATATATATATATATATATATATATATATATATTAAGGTAGTTATAGTTAGGACCTAGTTTCCATAGGAAATCCTCAACATTCTATTTGGAATAACTTTGGCCCTGGTTGAAGAATCTTAGCGAATTTCTCAAAGAAGATGGCTCGGTCCGCTGCGCTCCTTCCCTAAAAGTTTGGGGGGGATTGGTCAAGTGGGGGCTGAGATAAAAGGGGGGTCATAAAACGTGTTTTCTCCATGTTATTTTCCATAGGACCTTTAGACTCGGCTACAGGTCGAACGGGTGAATGGATTTATAAGAAATTTGGTAAAACTGTACAGTCCGGCTTGCAGATTACGCTTTTTTTGGAATGGTGTAAATCCGTTCAGTAGTTGCTGAGGAAATTAAAGTTAAAGTCAATTATATATTTATAAGCGCGCACGGGTGCGCGCACTCAAGCGGCTGCGCGCGCGAGCGGAATTTTGCTGCGTGACGTCTGTTAACGTTCGATTCGAAGGAAATCAGGAAGTGTTGACCGCCATTTTGTCATTGCGAGTAAATATATTGTTGATTTCAAAGCGTTGGAACATGGAAAGGGGAGAAGGTAGAGATTGTTTTGCTGCGTAGGTTTTCTCAGGGTGTGCAGTAAGGCCCTTAAAGGCGAAAATATATATATATATTTTTTTATTTAAGTTGCGTGGTGCGCGCACTCGGTCGCGCACACCTTTTTTACAAGAGTGTGAAAATGGAGATAAATCAGAAGTTTGAGTGCTTAGATATAAGGTGGCTCTGAAAAGAGCCATTGTGTTAATTGAGTGTTTTCTGCATTTATAAGTAAGTACCGATGCAGAGCCTGATGTTGCAGAGGAAGATTCTGTTTCCCTCATTCGTGAAATGAACACCGTCTCTCCTATAGACGTCTTGCATGTGGTATCGCAAGTTGTTGTGGTAAATAGAACCCATGCTATAATCTCTGAGGAACGCAGAAACAGATTTATTTACATGTCTCCTTGCTTTCTCAAATTGTGCACAATGTTGATTGGACCAATTCCATTTCTGTCTTTGGCATATATTGGAATATACCAAGGCAGATCGAGGAAAAAGTGTCATCAATTGTCGAAAGGTGTCTTTTAGAAGCATTTCCAGACCTACCCCAGTGATTGTGCCTAGATCGTTCCCACCACAGTGCACAATTATAAGGTCTGGTTCTGGGAGATGCATAAAAGTTTTCACCAATGGAATCAATTGGTGACATTTCAATCCTCTTTTGGAAATCCATGTTATGTGTAAATTTGGTAAGCTGAGGTTGCAAATTCGTCTGCTTACTGCATATTTTTCACTCCAGTGAATATAACTGTGTCCTATTAGCCAGACCTTCATTTTCAAGGGATTTGTAGTCGTCCTCCGATCGGTTCTGGAAGTGGAATGGTAGTTAGAAGTTGAAATTCTAAATAAAGAAAAAGGAACAGGCTGGGTGTGGTTTAAAAAATAAAAATGATTGGTTGATTGTAAGAAGTGGAGATTGAACAGTACGTTGCATGTTAATGTTTATGTTAAACGAAAAGTACTATTGGGTGTGAAAAAAAAGACATGTAACAGAGCTGTGGATTGGCAGGTGTTTCTGGAGGGAAAACAGTGTTGTTACTTTGCTGTAGAACGTTGAGACATGAACTTTTGACCTCTGCCTTCAGCCAGGTGCAGAATGAGGTGTTACCATGGAAACAGCCAGAGATGGCAGTGGGTGGTGGGTGACTTTTATGTGACATTGAAAATATTGTGAGGGAGAACCAACTGAAATGTAAATGCTTACGTTACGCGCTCCGTGCCGCGGATTGCTTCCGGAAGCTGCGCTTCGCGCCTCGCGCACCGGAGCACTTCCGGGTGCGCTAACGCGGCGCGTCATATGACGGATTACGCAACAACGCGATACGTCGTTGGTGCTCCACCGGAACAGTGTTTCTGGATGTTTCAGACTGAAGCTGGCGTCAGCATGAGAGCACCCCGTGGCTACGTCGTGGCCATTCCGCGAGCAATCATGGCAGTCGCTCCTCACCCGAAGTCTGCAGGAGTCGGGGGCCTCAGTGACTCTTGTAGAATCTTCAAGGCTGAGGGGACGCTTTTGGGAATGGGGCTCATGCCCTAGCAGTCAAGCGTCCGAGTTCCAGGGTTGCCGAGAGCCATCCTTGCAGGCCAGGCCCAAGTCTGTGGAGTCGACCGCCATTTCCTGAGCTCCGTGGCAGCCGCCTGTCGTTGTATCGGAAGAGTGGGTGCAATTCAGCCAGATGGCGGGTGAGACGGTGTAATAGCAAGAGCAGGCGTAATTCAGCTGGCCGAGCGAGGCACTGTGTCGCAGGAGCAGGCGCATCTCAGCTGGCCGAGTGAAGCGCTGGGGTGTAGCTAAGAAACCTCCACCTGGTGAGGTGGGAGAGGCTCGTTCGCGCCGCCTTTCCCTTCCAGTGCACCCCACGCTGTCTCCTGGCGCAGGTATATGTGATGGTTGGACCAGGGCACCGCAGGACGTGTCTTCAGGTCAAACGGATTGTGGGACAAGGTCCAGAATGGAAAAGGCATCAAAAGGCAAGAAGTTCCGCCTATCCCCGGGGGCCGGCCGCCTATGTCGGGGGCGATCTCAGGCCATACCAGGGGAACAAGACTTGGGGAGGGGGTAGGAGTCAAGCGCCCCCTCCGAGTCCGCGTTTCTTGGACCCTGAAGTATGGCACTCAACATCCAGAACTTATGACATTTGTGCAAGGCAGGGACATCGAAGCCTCTCAGGGACCAAGCATATCCAGAGTCCTTCCTACAGAAGGTGGTGGGGGTGGCGGCATTAGCAAGGCATCCCCCCACACAACTTGTCGGACCCTGAAGTATGGCACTCAACATCCAGAACTTATGACATTTGTGCAAGGCAGGGACATCGAAGCCTCTCAGGGACCAAGCATATCCAGAGTCCTTCCTACAGAAGGTGGTGGGGGTGGCGGCATTAGCAAGGCATCCCCCCACACAACTTGTCGGACCCTGAAGTATGGCACTCAACATCCAGAACTTATGACATTTGTGCAAGGCAGGGACATCGAAGCCTCTCAGGGACCAAGCATATCCAGAGTCCTTCCTACAGAAGGTGGTGGGGGTGGCGGCATTAGCAAGGCATCCCCCCACACAACTTGTCGGACATCACCTCTGGATGTACTGGGTGTTCAATTTCAGAATTGAAACTACTAAGAAGGAATTAGAAGTGTTGTTTTCATGTTGCAGCAGGCTGCCATGTAAATAGTTATTTAATAAAACGTTTTACCCTGTTACTTTGCTGGTGTGTTGTATATATTTATAATATTTGCATAGTGTTTGTCGTTATTTTGAGCGGGGTGGGCGGCGGAGCCGAGCTGTCTTGCAGCCATCATGGCGTCGAGCTCGGTTCCTCTCACTAGTTTCATGTTTTTTCTAACGATTTATATGTTATAGTTTGCTAGCACGATACAGCGGATAGTCCGCATTTTATATATATGTCATTTTTATTAGGGGGGTCCAAAACCATAGGTTATAGACCATATATAGTTAAATATCTGAAGTCCATCTCTGCACTCGATGGAGATACAGGTCGTTGATCAGAAGATGTGCTGGCCACCTCTAATGGTAATAGCGTGGCCAGGGCTCTTGTCGTTGCCTCTGCAAATTGCACAGGGTGCACTTGTTTGACATGCCGCACCATGGTATGTATGGAAAAGGAATATTTTTTGGCTGGATTTCTTTTTGAGAGAACCAAGTCACATATCGTGCAGGTTACTTTTGGTGCATTCACTTTCTTTTGATCTTCAGGATAAGTGAAAAATTGACAGATGAAAGATTTATTTTTTCTTATTAAAGGTAGTCGATCATTTTGGTCAGATTCGGAAGATGAATGAGATACGGTAGCCATTTCACCAAAGTCTTCCGAAAGATGTAGGACGTTGTTCTCTCTTGAGAGTAGAAAAGATAGTGAGGGAAGTGGGTGGGGTGCTGCGTGTAAATTCCAGAATTGAAACTATTAAGAACCAATTGAAAGTGTTGTTTTCATGTTGCAGCAGGCTGCCATGTAAATAGTTATTTAATAAAACGTTTTACCCTGTTACTTTGCTGGTGTGTTGTATATATTTATAATATTTGCATAGTGTTTGTCGTTATTTTGGGTGGGGTGGGCGGCGGAGCCGAGCTGTCTTGCAGCCATCATGGCGTCGAGCTCGGTTCCTCTCACTAGTTTCATATTTCTCATAAGGGGTTGTTCCTAATTTTTCTATTTTAGCGAGGTCAAAAAAAGATCCCATCAGTGGCCTACTGATTTTGCTCGATTCCTTTAGTTTTTTCTAACGATTTATATGTTATAGTTTGCTAGCACGATACAGCGGCTAGTCCGTATTTTATATATATGTCCTTTTTATTAGGGGTGTCCTCCGGTGGAGTCGGACGATCTACCTTTAATAAACGGTCCGGGTTGAACCAACTATCATCCTGATTTTGTATATCTTCTGAGCTGGATTTAAGCACACAATTGTTAAAGTATGAAACGTTTTATATTTCTGAAAAAAATACCAAGGTGTGTACATCCAGTAACGCACGAAAGTTTAAAAAGACATTCGGCTGCATTTACTGAAAAGTTTCATAAGAATAAAAAAAGAAGTCTAGGTACAGTCTCTTTGACGTACTATAAGTTGTTTGAGGGGTGTATGAAGAAATTCAATAAGTTCAAATTGCAAAGTTTCCACGGAATATATAGGCAGGTGCGCGCACTCGGTCGCGCACGAAAGCCTGGAAATGCGATATCCATTTTATTGACAACTGTTGCCGAGAGTGCGCACACCGGGTCGCGCACGAAAGTTTAGGAAGGCTATTTTTATTTACAGACAAATTTTAATGTGCTTAAAAAAAGGCAAGGTACAGACTTTCGAATTCTGTATCGCTTTACAAGGAGTCTATGCAACTTGAACAGTGAAGAAAACGGCTTGTTTTCGAAAAAAATATTGCCAGAACTTTATTGACAAAAGTATAGGTTGCATACACGACCTATTTCTGAATTAGCATTTTAAAAACCAATGAAATTCACAGAAAAAACCATAGGTTTTACACACATTATAGTTAGGAAGTAGCATTTGAAAAACCTATGAAATTCACTGAAAAAAACATAGGTTTGACACATGTTATAGTTAGCTGGAAATTTTACTGATATAAAACCAATGAAATTCCACGTTATAGTTAGTTGGACTCACTATAACTTGCGCGTGCAATGCACTGCTGATGACGTCACATATTACATCACTCATGACATGGTCAGTGACATCACTCATGACATCACTGATGACACCATCCAGTGAATATGTGTCTTTCTGAAAAATAAATATTAGTGAGTAATGTTTAAATATTTAAATATATATATATTAGTGTTTCACTTTGTGTATAAGTGGCTACATGTGTTGGTAAGTAGCTACATGCGTATGTATATGGGTTATTAGATGTTTCTCTTAGTATTTGTATGAGTGTCTATATGGTTTGGTGGGGGTATTACTTACCACATAGATGCATGAGTGACTGACTCTCTGTTTGTATGTGTTTCGAAGACAGCATATGTGCAGGACTGTATGGGTGGATGAGTGTGTATATGTGTTTGTTAGTGAGTGAATGACTGTCTCACTAGTGTCTTTATCAGTAACGACATATGTTTTAATCTAGTGTATGTGAATATTGATGTATATAAGTGAGTATATGTGAGAGTAAGAGATTGTAAGAGTTCTTGTTTAAATAAGTATGTGTTTCTATAAGTGATTGTTTAAGAGAATAAATATGTGTAATTTTCAATAGAAGTAAGGTGGAAGTGTGTGTATAACTCTATATTCAAATAAATGGATGTTCAATAGTTTATTTGCACGTGTGAGTATGTGTGTGAGTAACTTTTGGATGACTGTCTGTGTGTAACAGGATGTATAGGTGTATCACTTCATATGATGAGTGAGTATATGTATAAGTGACTATATAGAACTGTTGGTGAATGAGTGGATGTGTATATAGATGGTGGAATTACTGAATTACTTGTTGTAACTGATATGGGTATCCATTTTTTTTTAAATTTCAGTTTCTATTTTTGAATATGTGTTTCAAGGGTTACATTACACTGAAATTAGGTCTGTTACTCTGTCACAAGGATGGTGTCATCAGTGATGTCATGAGTGATGTCACTGACCATGTCATGAGTGATGTAATATGTGACGTCATCAGCAGTGCATTGCACGCGCAAGTTATAGTGAGTCCAACTAACTATAACGTGGAATTTCATTGGTTTTATATCAGTAGAATTTCCAGCTAACTATAACATGTGTCAAACCTATGGTTTTTTCAGTGAATATATATATATATATATATATATATATATATATATATATATATATATATATATATATAAATATATATATATATATATATATATATATATATATATATATATATATATATATATATATATATATATATATATATATAACCATTATTTATATAAATATATAATTTTACATGATAATATTCTTTAATATATATATCAATCAAAATGCTTATTTCAATCCACAAAAAGCCAGCTCGAGCCCAAATCCATAAAGCGTGAATTTATTTTTTTAACAGTACACTAAGGGTATCGAATAAGGATGAGGAGACGTGGGTCCATTTGGGTTAATATGTTTTTATCAAAATGTTTAATGAACCAGGTCTGTTCCGTTGTTTAAAGATAGCGATCAGTAAATCGTAAGCCATGTTTGTGTTTTTAACTCACATTTTCAATCATTGATTGCACCATTTTTCATCTTTCGTAGGAGATGGAATTATCAGCTTGTCATGTTGAAGAAATGCATCAGAGCTTTTTTGATACTGCATTGAAGTATACATTTCGGCTGAAATTATTTTTTTGGACAGTGCAAGATACATTATATTGGCTCAATTGGGCAGGATTTTGCCACAGACTTGATTAGAACAAAATAGGGGAACTTTTTGGGAAAAAGCCCACTGGGGCAGAATTGAATTAGCATAGTCGGACGAATTTTCTATTTAATATAATGAAGAAATTCTTTTTTCTGTTATAGGCCCACTGGGGCACAATAGGAAATCTTTTGAGATAAATATGCTTGCCATATATTTATACACATTTATTGTTGAATCACTTGAATATGCAACATAACGCCATGCAGTATTTTGCGGATATGCAGTCGATTTGGTTAATTTTGCATTGAAAATGACCATTCCAAAATGGATGCCACTTTTCCATGAGTAATGTGACATTGCGATAAGTAGTCCTACACTTATTTTGTTGAATGTGCACTATATGTATTTTGATTTGACAAGCAGTCCTTTGACCCGTGACCAAGGTGCGGCTGCACCAAAACGCGTCCAGCGTTTGTTTGCTACATGTTTAATGAATAAATTCACGCTTTATGGATTTGGGCTCGAGCTGGCTTTTTGTGGATTGACATAAGCATTTGGATCGGCATTAGAGGTTTGCGACCTCACTCGAGCCTGCCGCCGCAAAGTTGGCAGAGAGACCCACAACTTCATTGGGTGGATACCAAACCTAGATAGAAATACATGCACCCTACTAGTCACGTATTATGGCATAACTTGGGCACTAGACCCATAAGCAACATGAACATAATCCAATGTGCGCAGTTTCATACTGTCACGCACAAAACACCAAGTAATCTGACACATTTAGACACAATCTAGTGTACTACACAGACAAAACAGATTTCTTTCCACTACCGACATGATGTAAAGTAATGCAGCGTAGATGCACAAATATGCACTGTATTTACATGCACTTACTCTTTTGTCTAAAATGTGACGATCTAACATGTTTTGATTTTTCTTTTATGTCTATGACAATGAAATGACACTATACACTATACCTTTAAAACCATGTACTGTGGAGGCGTGGGTCATGTGACCAAGACTACGGCTGTAGTCGAAACGCGTCATCCCTAGCTGCCAAAATTAAAAACTTTACCTGCTTTATCGATCTGTGGGCTCGTCTCATCTCTATTCCTGCGGATTTCTTTGCCAGAAATACATTGGCGGCGGCGTCTACCAACGAAGCCCAGACTCGACTGGAAGGGTACTCCGTGTCCGTCCGCCCTTCATATGGATCCCTTGTCGTCAGGAGTACCCGCAGAATGAACCTTAGTGCATGCAGTCGACTTCTGTGGTAACCGGAATCCTGGTCCGTTACAGAGTAGCAATCCATGGGAAAGCGAGTTGGTGAGTACAGTGTTTCTCGGCAGTGGCTGTCTCACCCTCTGCCGGTACCAGGTTGCACAACAATACGAGGAGGAGCCAGGAGCAGTGGGGAGTGCCTCTACTTCCACCTGACCTGTCCCGATCGAGCACAGCAACTGCTGCACGGACATTCAGAGTTCATGTAAGCCAAGGGGCTTAGAAGCGTGAGATCAATAGAAATAGCAGGAGTGCACATCAAGCACTGAAAACTTCAAAACCGAACACCATGGCAGACGAGTACCTCAGGGGACGTGAGGAATCTGCTAAAGTAATCTTTACCAACACACAACATGAGCCCCAATCAATGGGGAGTAATGTACCAACAGTGACACCAACAAGCCTTCGCCAAAAGGGTAACACATTAGAATGCCTGCGCCGCAAGGAAATTAGCAGATGGTGGGAGGTGACCTCCTTACAAAATTATCTGGAGAACAATTGAGTCCCGAGAGGACTGCGCATCTTTATTACACCCACCCTGGCTAAACCAAAACCCAGAGTACTGCAAGAATGGGTGGCAAACACTACTGCATGTTCTAGGCGCATGATGGACATCCTAATTGCAAACACATGGGAGGAACAAAAAGCATTACTTGTGCAAATCCAAGAAGTCCTAGATGAGTTGAAAAAGAGAAAGAACAACCAGAGGTGGAAAAAATCATCAAAACAGTAGAGGAGAGATTGAAAAAATTTGAAAAACATGTTGTGGCGAAAAAGCAACGCAAATTTGTACGCAATGAAAGAGATTATGCAACAGGCCGCATACTAACCTTTGCAAGGAAATACGAAAAAGTAAGAACCGAACTCAGAAAAGACAAGGCCATGGAATCCCTTGAACTGAGCAAAGATGACTCTGCTACAGACATGAGCTCGGACCAGGAGTAAGTTGATAGCAATGCCTCAGGCAGACTGGTACAACAGTCTTTTTCCCGGGAGCACCTGTTGATCCAAAAGGCAAAAGAACAGTCGAACAAAGGGAGACCCAAAGGGAAAAGGCAAGGAAACGCAGAAGAAACTGCAAAAGAAACATCAGGCGCCGACAAGATAAAATTCACTGGCATGGGAACAAGAGGCCAGAGAGCGAAGAACCAATGACGGTAGAAGCCACACAAAAATGAACGATAATGAATCTCAGTAATAAGACTCTTTATGATGCTGAAATAAGTGTTTTAGAATTGGCTTTGTCATTCTGTCCAGATAAGGGGCTTGACTATGCCCAAGCCAGAGTTGATCTATATAAGTTTGAACGTAAACTCAAATTGTGTAAAATGCATGCCTGTAAAAAAGATAGCAAAACGATGCATACCAACCAATCCAACTAGGAAAATGTAGGCATTTCAATTGGGGACGTTCCTGCATTACAGACCATGACAAACCTGGCACAGCAAACACCACTCAAACTCACCCACATGACCCTTGATCCATTTGATCCCTCACACACATTTGAAATCACTACTCTTCTAGGCACTGACACAGATGCAACACCACTCACTAGTTTTAGAGATAGATTCAAGTTTGTTCCTATACTTCCAAAAGATAACATTGATGTATTCAGCGACCTAGTAGCCCAAGACCTACTAACCCTGTTAGAGAGAAAGACAGGCAGACGTAACCTCACCAAAGAGCAGAGGGAGGCATTGAACAAGCTACAGAAAGACCAAAACATCGTCATAAAACCTTCTGACAAAGAGGGCAATGTTGTCGTCATGATACGTGAAATGTACCTCAAAGAGGCACATCGCCAACTGCAAGACAGAACATGTTATACAAAAGTAGACAAAAAGTACCTTACCACCCTCAAAAGTCTATTCCATGACAAACTGACTACATGGAACGAGCTGGAGCTCCTATCTTGGATGAAAGGCAATTCCTCAAAAATGATACACCCACAACACCAACTCTATATCTTCTACCGAAGATACATAAAAGTGACACTGACCCACCTGGGAGGCACATAGTTTCATCCAAAAACAGTTTATTTGAGAATACCAGTACATATGTAGACTACTTTCTATTCCCATTTGTCAAGGATCTTAAATCGTACTTATGTGATACCACTGACTTTTTGCACAAAATACAAAACATTCAAATGAGCGACCGGGATTGGTTGGTATGCTTAGATGTAGAAGCACTCTACACAAGTATACAACATGAAGATGGGCTCAAGGCCTGCTGTTTCTTCCTGAAAACCGCAAGGCAGACTACTTACAGCACACAAATATGCTACTTGATATGATCGCTATGTGCCTTAAGGAAAATGTATTTATGTTTGAGAATGTACATTATAAACAACTGCAGAGAACTTTCATGGGCACTTGCTTCGCCCCCAGCTACGCTAATCTCATGTTAGGCTGGTGGGAGAAGCAAGTGCTCTGGAATGACCAAACTGAAAAATGGGCCCATAATGCGTCGAAATGGCTAAGATACATAGATTATATCTTTTTTGTATGGAGGGGGACTGAGAAAGACCTCAACGATTTCATTGACTGTTTGAATTGCAATACTGTCAATCTCAGGTTCACAAGACACTATAGTCAAACCACTGTTGAATTTCTGAACCTAAAACTCATAGTAGAGAGAGGGAGAAGAAGTACCAACCTATTCAGGAAGAGCACAGCTGGAAATTCCATCCTCCATGCTTCCAGCTCCTACCCCCTAGCTTCAGATGGGGTATCCCCTACAGTGAATTTCTTAGAGATAAACGTAACTGTAGCTCAGAGGAAACCCTCCTTGACACAGGCAAAACAGGAAATGAAAAGAAGGTTCTTAGACAGAGGATACTCCAAGAAAGCTCTCCACCAAGCTGAAACCAGAGTTGAGTCCCAGTGCAGAGAGGAAATCCTTAAA
The DNA here is from genome assembly GCF_964263255.1 of Lissotriton vulgaris. Taxonomy (NCBI): domain Eukaryota; kingdom Metazoa; phylum Chordata; class Amphibia; order Caudata; family Salamandridae; genus Lissotriton; species Lissotriton vulgaris. The sequence goes on along the minus strand of NC_141697.1, from coordinate 852,103,085 downwards.
GCAAACAATGCAAAGGTTTCCAATATGGAGAAAGAGAAGCTTCCCCCTAGATTCATTACCTAGTTTTGCAGCCAATCAAATCAGATTCGCAACGCCCTTAAAAACAGATAGGACATCCTTAGACAGGACCCCATATTGAGGAATGAGATAGGATTAAGACCATTCATCACATACGAAAGGAACACATCACTGAGGGACATTTTGGTCCAAAGCCACCTCCATCCCAAAGAAAATAATTGGCTCAAAAAATCCAAGGGGTTCCGCAAATGCGGTAAATGCAAGGCCTGTAGGCCTAGTGTCAATGTTACGGAGACCACCCTAGAAAGGACCAAAACAAAATGGAAAATTCCACAAGTAATAACATGCAACACTGAGTATGTAGTATATGCCATTGTCTGCCCCTGTGGCCTTTGGTATATTGGATGTACCATATTTGCAGTCATGAAACGGATCTTGGAACACTGACGTGCCTTCACCAATTATGGTGATCTTAGCTATAGTATTGCGAGGCACTTTGCTAAGAAACATGGGGGAGACTGGACCAGAGCCGGATTTTTTGGTGTAGATACAGTCAACCCCAATCAAAGAGGAGGTAATCGTATTGCCTCCCTTCGCAAACGTGAATCACGCTTTATCCTCTTAGCGGGCTTCAAATTTCCATGCTGCCTGAACTAGGACGAAGAACTGTATAGTCACTTGTAAATATTTCAAGCCGGAATGAAACAGTTTGTACATAATTACACAGTAGATATCTTCACCCCCTCTTTCCCTGACCCTCCACTATCACACCCCACTGTTTTTAAAACGTCACCACTGCTGACCTCAGGATTTGATACAATCTACCGGCAAAGGAGCAGAAGTTGGCTATTCTCTTTGACGGACAGCAGAGTGCAGCAGAACGCAGTAGAGAGCAGTAGAGAGCAGAGCGGCAAACCAAAATTCCAAACGCCGCCGCCACGCCAAGCAGCCAAGCCTCCCGGCAACCGGCAACCGGCAACCGGCAACCGGTAACCGGGAACCGGCAATCGCCTGGCAGGAGAGATCGGCGGAAGGCTGAAGGCTGCGGGAGTGCTGCGGTACTATTAACCCGACCCAGTGGACCCTCAGCAGATACAGTAGTGTGAGGGTCTGGGGTCTGGAGCTAATGAGCAACGAGTTGCCGTAAACTGCTGCAGCGCAGAGTAGAGGAGCACTTGGGGCGAACTTTGAAAGCGAACTTTGAAAGCAGTACATTTAACTGCTTCTCGAGCAGGGCTGAGCTGGGGACAGGAGCTGCATAGACTTGTCATCTGGGGCTGTGCAGAGCACGGACACCGCAACTCTAGGCTCGAGGCGGCTGGTGCTTTATGCAGTATATGTGGTCAGTGCTCCCCGTATCGCACTGCCTGCCTATCCCCAGCCAGCAGCAAACAGCAAACTGTCAGTCCCTCCTGTCAGACCCTCCACAGGCCTGGTGACAGACAAGCGCACTATTTAAGAGTCAAGGAAGAGTGGGAATCATGGGCAGAGCCTTATCCCCTGCAGGAGTGCTGTCGAGAGGCAGGGGAAAGGCGCAGTGATAATCACCCAGGACAGCGCCCAGAACAGCTGGGCTGACGGCACTTGCACTTGCATCAGTAACCGGTAAGCAGTGTCACCCGGTCTACCAGCAGGATTTCATCTGCCCTTATTGTCTAAGTTTGCCTCAACCCCTCTCCCTGCTTATATTAAAAAGCTTCGGGCCTTGTCCCGGTCCATGGCTCCCGGCTCCTGGTCTCTGAATAGACCCTGAATAGACCCTGAATAGACCCTGAAAGAGGTGCCCCTGCCGGCGGACTATTTATTTAAGAGCGTTGAGCGCTAGCTTGATTGTCTAGCAAAAGAAGAGCCAAACTATTTTGAATTGAACTGAACTCTGTACCGAACTGTACTATACTAAACGGTGCTGAACTGTAGTGAACTGTACTGTGCGGGAAGCCAGAGAGGCGACGACAACGACAAGACATCGAGTAGCGGCTATAACTCACCGCTATGTTGGAGTTAGTTTAAGATAGTTGAGAGCCGAGTGTAGAGTGAGTGGGCTTATGGGCGGAGGCATTTGAAGTAGTAGCTGTGTGTGGGGGGGATAGCCTGGCGCCCCTGCCCTTGCCCCCTCTCATTCACCCGCTATTGCTGGTTTATCGGTTCACCTGTATTGCCTCAGCCACCATAGTCCAGGCTGCCAGACGGGGGTCAGCGTGCGGTTCTTGCCTGAATCGCTGCCGAATCGCCCAGGCCCAGGGCGGGGTGGCATGAGGGGTAAAAGCAGTTGTGAGCTGCCATACTACAAGGCGGTGGCATTTACTTTATTTTATTTTTGTGCACTCTTTACAACTAATTGATTGTCCATCTGTCTAATTTTTAATTTATTGAATTGACGCTTGTACTAGTACTCGGTGTTTCACTTTCAATTACAATAATCGCCAAACATAATGACAGCTAAAAAGCTAAGGTCTGGGCGGTTATTGGTAGGAAGGACTTGTTCAAAGACTAAATGAAATCCCCTACGTAACAAGGATGTTTCTGATATGCAGTTAAAAGGAAAATGTCAACTATATAGTCTATGGGAAAGGGGAAAGGATAGAGTCCCCCAAGTGGGATCAAAAACTGTAGACAGAAATGGAGAGGGAGACGGAGATGGAGGAGTAATTGTGAGTGGGAACAGCCATTATGGTGAAATAGTTGAATCAACAAAAATGGCAGAGGTTGTAGAACCATATACTGTGGGGGAGGATGGGTCCCTAGGTCCCCTGGAACCCCGGACCCATTTGTCGCAAACTGTAGGGGGTCAAAATAGTTCTCCAACCCTCCAAGGATCCTCTGCACCTACTTTTAAAACAGCGGAGGTGATAGTGCATAGACCCACACCTGCCCCCGGTGGAACCATAGAAGAACCACTCGGTCCCTTTTCGGTTGGGGTGGTTCGAAGTAATGATTTCTCTTTTCCAGATCTAGATCTTGAGCTCTGCAGGAGATATATCGCCTGTGATTCTAGCAAGATTATAAAATTAGCAAACACCCCAGTAGCTAGGCCACTATAGGACTTCAATTATTCAGCAGTCCTCCCTCTAATAAATCCAATTACTCTCCATCACAGTCACGCACCTCCACAGGCCCTGATTTAAACATTATTGATATTCAACTCAGTCAAACCATCAGGAAGGATATATTTGTCTCGGACTCTTTATTATCTCTAGAACATCTGCTATCTTCCATTCTAAAGTTACTTGAAAAATGTGTTGGAGGGTCAGACTGTGTGCTGGAAACCGTAACACAAATATTAAAGGTTTTATTAAACAGTAAACAGGGGAAGGAACTTAGTTTAAAAACTGACTCTATACAAGTAGGACTGGAAGCGAAGAAAGATAAGGTGGTGGAGAACACGGTTGAGAATGCTAACGGTAATTTAATCCTAATTGACCATGATGGTAAATCCCAATCCTTTGAGCAAAAGAATACAGTCGTTACGATTGAGAAGATCCTTGATTCCTCATCAAACGCAATAGCAGTTGATTGCGTTCGTGAGTGTGCTGAAGAAGCGAAAATCGCGGTGGACTTAGAAAAAAGGGTAGAAAAGGAGCTATTTCCTATTTTTAAGACCCAGTCAAATGATGAGAAAGAGGGTGTTTTGGATTCATCAGGTGTGGGAAAAAAAGGGAAAAATGGGAAACTTAAAAAGAACAGAGGGGAAAAAGATAGGAAGATTTGCAAAAAAGAGGCAAAGAAAAATTTGTTTTAAAGAATATGTAGAGACCTCTATTGGAAAGGATCCTTCCCAGGGGCCATCACACAATGTATCACAAGATATGATCCAGTATGTTGAAGCAGACCAAGTGATCCTAGAGCCTAAAGAGCAGGTGATAGGGCCATTGTTGACTTGCAATGCCCACCCTCCAAATACTACACACTCCCTGTCAGCTCCCTATAATTTCGTAACAGAGGGGTTACCAAGTGTTAAAATTGCGGTACAGCAGATGCCTGCTAGCATAGTTTCTTCAGCGCTCAATCCCTTGGCTATGCCGTTCCCTGAAGCGGAAGAAAGCAAAGGTGAACTTATGATGCCTAATGATGTCCGTGTAAGGGAAATTATAGATACATTCTATTTAGACTTCTTGCCTCTGTTTGATATGGATCTTATATTGAATAGGTCTTCTCTCCTCAAATGTCTTCTGGAGATCGAAAGTTTGAAACTTATCCAAAGTAGTGATATAAGTTTAGTCTCCATCTTCAAAACAGAAGTTGGGCATATAACAAGGGTAAGGTTCAATTCCAAAATTATTGTAAATCTTATACTTTAATGGTCAGAAAGCCTACAAAGTAGGGGGATCGACGTCATCCCTTTCTTGGAGAATTCACGAAATAGAGTTCTCGGTAACAAGCCCCCGATAATTGAGGCAGACTCAGGCAGTAGAGACCGCCCTCTTGACACCGAGGACTTAAAAATCTGTATCTCTAAAAACGGAAGACAAGTGAAACTTTTAGACCCTATCCCTCTCTCCTCTCAACGGAATGCCATAGAGGAGAGCCTACATTGGAATTGGTTACCTGGCGTCCTGTCGAGCAGATCCAATAATAATCTCCCCCTGAACCCATTCTTTTAGCAATGAACTAAAAATCGTATCGTGGAATGCTGCAGGAATAAAGAATAGTAGGGAAAAGCTGCATTTTCTACACACACTAGGTGCAACCATGATCTGTCTCCAAGAGACTTGGTGTACAGAGAAATTATTACTAGATAAAGATTATTTTACGCTAGATGGCAGAGCAATACCATCCAGGAGAGGACATTCAAGGGGCGGGGTGGCTTGTCTGTTGTCTAATAAGATAAAATGGAATTTTGTTTATTATTTAGACCCTAGCAACCTTTTTCAGGCAATAACATTGTTTAACTTTGACAACGCTGGAAAATGTAAACCACTGATCCTGATAAATGCTTACATTCCCCCAGACGCCTGCCACAATGCACTTTTAAAGAAAGTCTTTTTATACATAAAGAAAGTGACTGAAGCTGAACCTACCGCTCATATAAATTTATTAGGGGATCTTAACTGTAAGATCTCCAACCTTAATTTAGATATATTTAGAAAAAAGGAAAAAGAAGAATCCTTGCAGATTCCTCAAGCGCTTCTACCACGAAATATTAGGAAAAATTTGAGAGGGAAACTGCTTCTTGAAGAATTGACAAAAGTGGACGGCATTATAGCAAATGGAAGGTTCCCCTCAGATACACCGGCGAACTTTACCTGTAAATCAAATAATAGTCCTAGATACATCCTAGAGTATGTGATAGTGGGAAGTACCTCCTTCTTCCTTCTGAAAGATCTTAAGGTCTCTAATACACTCCATAGCGATCATAAAGTGCTAACTCTCACTGTAAATTTAAATCCAATTCTGACCGATCCTTGGACATTAAATAGTGAAGCGGTTGGCTTTGGTAAGAAATCAGAAAGATGCCACTGGGATATCAGGGCTATTGGGGGTTGGAAAGTATTTTAGAGGCCGCCGTTGAGAACTTGGTTAATTGGAACGGCTTTAAAATAGCATGTTTTGCCGACTTTATGAATACGGTGATTGCAATTGCAAAAAAAAATCGAACCAAAAATGTAATATTAAAGTAACTCCCAGATCTCTACGTCTACTTAATATTGAAATAAATAAATAATTAGGGAACAATATTTGACCTAATCCACCAAAAGATATCGTAGAATTTTGTTACTAAAGAGAAGAAGGACTATGGTGAAGGTTAAGATGAGAAAAGAGAGGGAGGATAGTATATGGATTAAACTGAGGGAAGCTGCATTGAAAGGCATTGAAAGGTCTCTCATCCGGGAAGGCTGTGGAGTTAGATCAAGACCACTTCCAGTGTCCATTGAGGAGCATATATGGGTTGGTTATATCCAGAACCTTTATGCAAGTAACGGATCTGTAATTGATTGCAATGGAGTAGATGTAGACCTCTCACCATATGGACTGCCTTCTGAAAAAGATATTGAATTGGCCATCAAGGGTTTGCGCTCCTCTGGGGCGATGGGCCCGGATGAGCTCCCAATTTCAGTTTTAAAACAAAACAGTTCAATGTGGAGTAAAATCCTCTTCCCGGGATTCAGATTTTGCTTTTGCAAATAAAACCGTTCTCCCATCTTGGAAAGGGAGTATATTAGTACCCCTCTTCAAGAAGGGAGACTGCGATGCTCCACACAATTACTGACAAATTGCACTCTTGGATGCCGTGGGTAAAGTCTTCGCCAAATGCCTTCTGCCGCAAATCAATGACTGGGTGGAATTGGGTGAAATTCTCCCCTTCGAACAGACTGGATTTAGGTGAAGGCACGGTACCATGGATAATCTAACGGCATTGCAAGTAATAACTGAAAAGTACGTTAAAGTCCGAAGAGGGAAAGTGTATGCAGCCTTCATAGACTTCTCCACAGCATTCGACAAAGTAGATCGTCCTTTGCTGTGGAGAAAACTATCGGACCTCAGCATGCCGGCCACCCTTCTGGAGTTAGTTCGAGCTCTCCATACTGACACTTGGTGTAGAGTTTTGATGGGAGGGGAAAGAGGTCTATCCCAAGTTATTCCTACAACAAACGGCTTACAACAAGGTTGTTTATTAGCCCCTTTATTATTTTCCTTATATATCTCTGACCTCCCCTATACATTATCTTTAAGTGAAGGTATCGCCCCATTATTGGGGGGAAAATCGATAGTCTGTTTGCTATATGCCGATGACATATTAATACTGGATTTAACACCGAGGGGATTAAATAGTCGTCTGCAGGTATTATATAAATATGCAGAGGCCCATCACTTAAAGATAAATGTGTCTAAAAGTAAAGTAATGTGCATGGTGGGAAAAAAAAGATAAAGTACGGGAATTATGCTTGGTCTGTAGGTGGACAAAAATTGGAAGTGGTAAAATCATATGTCTTCCTAGAAAAGACAGTGTGTGGAAATTCGAGTGACAAAGCTCACATGGAAACAATATTCGGAAAGCAATGTCACAAGGTAAAAGCTTAATCTCCCTTTACAGATCCACAGGCAGAAGACATTTCGCACTTCTACTAGAGGTTTTCCGTGCAAAAATCCCAGCTTCCCTGTTGTATGCCATTGAACTACTCGACTTAAGAAAATGGGTCTTTTTAAATATAACAGAAGGTAAAATCTTGCAGAATCTAGCCTCAGTTAATTCTGCCTGTTCTGTTGCTGCTCTTAGGTTGGAATTTGGTTTGCGTAGTAGTTGGGTACAGGGTCTTGCAGGAATAGTACGATGGGTTACAAGCCTTGTTAAGGGTGAACGAGGTACATTAAGATTTTTTATTCGGAAAGAATTATTAGGAACCTTAAATGAGCAATCATTTATTGTAAAAAAAATTAGAACTGCGGTTGACTTGCTTCAATTGGATGAATCTGTACTTTTTACTCTATCATCATATCAGCTAAAGGCCACTTTGAAACAGGCCTCCTGGAAATTAAGTTTTACTATGGACAGGGAGGCCCGCATTTCAAAGAGAGGCATCCATCCAGCTATTGACTCTTGTCTGATAAATAAAGTACAATCTTATATTACTTGGAACCTCCCCCATGGAGTGCGCCGTTTTGGGATTTTATTGAGGCAGGGTTCTCTCCCGCTGAATAATGTATTGTCCAAATGGTACGGTTCCTTCCCAGTCTGTAATCTGTGTCATAATTCTATCCAGGATGTTACCCATGTGCTTTTCATTTGTCCGGCTCTTTTATTGTTTTGACGTAAGTGGATGAGGCCAATCTGCCTACAAATATCCATTTTGTCGGCCACCGAATTTATAAACGCCATTTATAATCCACCAAATGAAATGTTCTGCCATAGGATTTTTTACTTTTTTAAATGTTTTTTAGATTTGTATTAAAATACCACTCAGATGTTTTTGACTATTATCTGTGATTTTATCTGACGTTTTACAAGATTACGTGTATTAGTATTTCATATTTTATTGTTTGAAAATGTATGTCTTATTTTGTGTCCTTTTTACGTGGATCTCATTCGAGTTCCAAAATCATATATAAACTGAACTTGACTTAACTTGATACAATCGTGTCAATCAGTTACTTGTAATTGTGAGAAAATGTTACTCATGTTTACTATTGCCATTAATCGTGTTAATATTTACATGTACTAATTGATGTGTTTCTCGTTGTAGGATTGTGGTGACATACATCGCATAGAAAATCACGTCTGAGTTACAGATATGAGCACCGTAGTCCTGGGCAGCAACCAATCGTGGCTTTAGTCACTCCTAGCACATTATGATACGATACCTTCACTGCAAACAAACCCAGATAGAAACACATGCACCCTACTAGTCACGTATCATGGCATAACTTGGGCACTAGACCCATGAGCAACATGAACTTGATCCAATGTGCGCAGTTTCATACAGTCACAAACAAAACACCAAGTATTCTGACACATTTAGACACAATCTAGTGTACTACACAGACAAAACAGATTTCTTTCCACTACCGACATGATGTAAAGTAATGCAGCGTAGATGTGCAAATATGCACTGTATTTACATGCACTTACTCTTTTGTTTAAAATGTGACAATTGAACATGTTTTGATTTTTCTTTTATGTCTATGACAATGTAATGACACTATACCTTTAAAACCATGTACTGTGGAGGCGTGGGTCATGTGACCAAGACTACGGCTGTAGTTGAAATGTGTCGTCCCTAGCTGCCAAAATAAAAACTTTACCTGCGGGCTCATCTGATCTCTGTTCCAGCGGATTTCTTTAGAATATATATATATTCACTGAAAAAACCAGAGGTTTCACACCAGTACATACAAACAGTGAGTCAGTCACCAACCCATGCAGCCAATTATACACAAAATGAAGCACTGATACATATATTTAAATATTTTAAAATTACTCGCTAATATATGTATTCACTAAGGTACACTTAATAAGCCAGTTAACCAATCAATTTATTTTTTTTTAAAACATCCATTTAGACACTTATTTAAAAATGTATTGTTCCATCAACCTTTACAAGTACATTTGTAAAACATATTTATTTTACAGAAAGACACACATTCACTGGATGGTGTCATCAGTGATGTCATGAGTGATGTCACTGACCATGTCATGAGTGATGTAATATGTGACGTCATCAGCAGTGCATTGCAGGCGCGCAAGTTATAGTGAGTCCAACTAACTATAACGTGGGAATTTCAATGGTTTTATGTCAGTAAAATTTCCAGCTAACTATAACTGGTGTGAAACCTATGTTTTTTTCAGTGAATTTCAAAGGTTTTTTAAATGCTAATTCCTAACTATAACTGGTGTGAAACCTATGGTTTTTGCAGTGAATTTCAAAGGTTTTTTAAAAGCTAATTTCTAACTATATATAGGGCCCAAAACCTATGTTTTTTTCAGTGAATTTCAACGTTTTTTTGATAGCAAATGTCTATAGCTATGAAATGTAATATTTTTGAAAATGAATGAATCCTATATTTTATTTGTATTTAAAACAATTTTTTAATGTATATATATATTTTTTTTATTATTATTTTTTACCCTGGAGCGTTCCCGTGGCGCGCCCTGGTGAGCACCCCGGAGAGCGTAGTCTTTTGAAGCGCCCAGGTGCGCGAAGCGGGGAGCATCCCGTTAGCGCCAATGTCGCGAACAAAAACATGATCGTGACGTATCGCGTAGCCGCATCCGCGTGATACGCACTGCGTAAGGGCACCCAGAAGCACTCGAGCGAATACGATCGCGCAACGTAAACATCTGACGCGCTTACGCGTCTTGTAAGCGCGTCGGTCATGTGACCTGAAAAAAACACTTTTTATTGGTGCAGAACAGTTTTGGTTTCATAATGATGAAATCCCTGGTCTTGTGACCTGAAAATAACACTTCTCATTGGTTCAGGCCTTTTTTTTTTTCCAAATGATGAAAGACCCCACCTTTTTTCATTATTCTGACTTTGTCCTTTGACTTAGGAAGACCTGTTTTGCAATCTTTGAGGCATAGTTTGTACTTTGAAATGGCTACAGTAGCAGCAGCAGCTGGAGCATCTACACCACCACCACAACCACCAAGAGGACCACCACAAGATGACATTGGTGGTCAACAAGAGGAGGAAGAGGAGGAGGAGGAGGAGGAGGAGGAGGAGGGGAGGAGAAGATGGCTGGAAGAACACAATACCTCATACCAGCCAAGACCACACATTGTATGGGAGTTTTTTTCGATCCCAGAGGGCAAGAAAAAAGTCAATGCGGCCAAGGTGACTTGCCTAATCTGTGGCATAGAACTTTCTAGGGGGAACCCTAATAAAAAATATTAATTCGGAAACAACACCATGATTAGACACATGCAGCACAGGCATCCAATCAACTATTCTGCTGCAGAGATGAGGCAACTGGCCAGTAACCCTCCCCAATCTACAAGCGCCACCTCCAAAAGAAAGCAACCCACTCCGTCGGGACCAGAGGCAAGGGAGACGATCCGTTGCATTCAGCCACGGTTTGCCGATTTCCGAATAACATGTATTCATTGTGGGAAGACCATCTCCTATGGTGAACTGAGCATAAAGCTCATCGTCCTTGCTGGGGACAACCACAAATGCCCCAAAAAACCCCAATTTTTTTTTTTTTTTGCTCCAGTTGAGCCATTTTCAATTCCCTGTTTTTTCGTTTCTCCCAATGAAAAATCCAAAAAAATATAAAACTGTTCAGAAAACCCAAAAAAAGTAAAAAATGTTCAAAAAAACAATAAAAAAAATATAAAACAACAAAAAGACGAAAAAAACTGTTCTTTTTAGAACTACCTCCAATTTATAAAAAAAGGCTACATTTTTTAAAAACTCTGTCATTCTTCTTTCCCCATGGGCCGCTCCCCGGTGCGCGTACCGGGCGCTCTCCCCGCGCAAATCAAAAAATATATATATATATATTTTGCTCCGCGGGGCCCTTTTATAGCCCCCACATCAAACCTAGGGGGTCAGGGGGGGTCTACCCTGCCCCCTTATGGTCATTTCCCCCTTTTTTTCCACCTCTTGTGTCTCTATCCTACCGAGACACAAGATGGAGGCCGGTCCGGACTGTTTCGAATGTTTACAGACACCCGAGAGCCAATCAGCTTTCCGTGCGCACCTCGCGTGTCAACCCCACTGCGCTCCCCGGTGCGCGTACCGGGGCGCGGCCATAGATAGGATCAGGAAGGACTTTTAAAACGTAACAGATACCTGAGCCCTGAATACAACCCTGGCGCTGAAGAAGGCTACATAGAGGCCGAAATGCATTCGCCAACATCGAGGGTCATTCTGCTGAAATAAAGGTGTCTCCATCAGTTTCCCCGCTTGTGACCTCATTTCTTCATCTGAAGGATCAGATTTGCATGTTGCAGCGCGGTTTCCAGAGACGTGCTTATGAGGTCCCAGTAGCATTAAGATGGCCTTGGCACACCCTGGTTCCCGTTTCGATGGATTGTTTGCTTCCAAGTTATTGGAATTGCCACGGCCCACCAGCAGGCTCGGGAGAAATGAAAGCGGTGTAGAAATCATGAGATTTCTCGTTGGGCAAGGAGGATTTCCCCCAGAGTCCCCGCCGAAGATTAACCCGGAGGCTTGAAGGTTGCTGCGGTCAGGGGACGCAAGGAGACAGCCATAAATCAGCAGGATACATAGGGACTCACAATCTTGCTGATACTTGATCCACCCCCGCCATATTCAACCAGCCAGAAACACTGAACTCTGGGACTTGCAGGCGTTGTTCTACCGGCAGCCTGCGTGCACAAAAGTGATTGACACATACCTGGGGGGTGGAGCCTGCCATCCAATCACAGGATCAGGAAGGACTTTTAAAACGTAACAGATACCTGAGCCCTGAATACAACCCTGGCGCTGAAGAAGGCTACATAGATGCCGAAATTCATTCGTCAACATTGAGGGTCATTCTGCTGAAATAAAGGTGTCTCCATCAGTTTCCCCGCTTGTGACCTCATTTCTTCATCTGAAGGATCGGATTTGCATGTTGCAGCGCGGTTTTCAGAGACGCACTTATGAGGTCCCCGCAGCGTTAAGATGGCCTTGGCAAACCCTGGTTCCCGTTTCGACGGATCGTTTGCTTCCAAGTTATTGGAATTGCCACGGCCCACCAGAAGGCTCGGGAGAAATGAAAGCGGTGTAGAAATCATTAGATTTCTCGTTGGGCAAGGAGGATTTCCCACCGAGTCCCCACCGAAGATTAACCCGGAGGCTTGAAGGTTGCTGCGGTCAGGGGACGCAAGGAGACAGCCATAAAAGGGCAGGATACATAGGGACTCACAATCTTGCTGATACTTGATCCACCCCCGCCGAATCCAACCAGTCAGAAACACTGAACTCTGGGACTTGCAGGCGTTGTTCTACCGGCAGCCTGCGTGCACAAAAGTGATTGACACTTACCTGGGGGGTGGAGCCTGCCATCCAATCACAGGATCAGGAAGGACTTTTAAAACGTAACAGATACCTGAGCCCTGAATACAACCCTGGCGCTGAAGAAGGCTACATAGATGTCAAAATGCATTCGCCATCCTCGAGGGTCATTCTGCTGAAATAAAGGTGTCTCCAGCAGTTTCCCCGCTTGTGACCTCATTTCTTCATCTGAAGGATCGGATTTGCATGTTGCAGCGCGGTTTCCAGAGACGCGCTTATGAGGTCCCTGCAGCGTAAAGATGCCTTGGCACACCCTGGTTCCCGTTTCGACAGATCGTTTGCTTCCAAGTTATTGGAATTGCCACGGCCCACCAGCAGGCTCGGGAGAAATGAAAGCAGTGTAGAAATCATTAGATTTCTCGTTGGGCAAGGAGCATTTCCCACCGAGTCCCCGCCGAAGATTAACCCGGAGGCTTGAAGGTTGCTGCGGTCAGGGGACGCAAGGAGACAGCCATAAATCGGCAGGATACATAGGGACTCACAATCTTGCTGATACTTGATCCACCCCCGCCATATCCAACCAGCCAGAAACACTGAACTCTGGGACTTGCAGGCGTTGTTCTACCGGCAGCCTGCGTGCACAAAAGTGATTGACACTTACCTGGGGGGTGGAGCCTGCCATCCAATCACAGGATCAGGAAGGACTTTTAAAACATAATAGATACCTGAGCCCTGAATACAACCCTGGCGCTGAAGAAGGCTACATAGATGCCAAAATGCATTCGCCAACATCGAGGGTCATTCTGCTGAAATAAAGGTGTCTCCATCAGTTTCCCCGCTTGTGACCTCATTTCTTCATCTGAAGGATCGGATTTGCATATATATATATATATATATATTCCCACAACTCCTCCAACAGAAAGAGCGGAAGCCACAGCGGGGGACGATTTGGAAATGCCTTTATTTCAAACGTGGCATAATGCATTTCGGCCTCTGTCGGCCTTCCTCTGATGCATATTAATGTTCAGGAGGCAATGAGAACACCTGATTAAGTCCATCCTGCCCTATATATATATATATCCTACTGGCGGTCACCAGTAGGTAGGTATAGTTAGAACATAGTTTTCATAGGAAAAGCATTTTTTTGATTTATTAATACCTTTGGTGTCATTTGACAAATGTTCACGAAATTCTCCCAAAAAAAGGTCTGTCCAAGTCAGCTCCTATCTTGAATTTTTGGGGTTGATTCGTCAAGCAGGGGTTGAGAAAAAAAGGGGGTCTCAAAAAGTGTTTTCTCCATGTTCATTTTCATAAGAAATTTTATTACAGGCTACAGCCCAACTGCTGAACAGAATTATACCAAATTTGGCAAAAAGGTAGAGCTTGGTTTAGAAAGTAACCTTTTTTTAAATGGTGTAAATCTGTTCAGTAGTTGTTGAGAAATTCAAAAAATAAAAGTCAAAAAAATCAATTTCCCATAGGAAACTTTAGCCAAGGCTACAGCCCAAACTGCTGAACGGAATTACACCAAATTTGGCAAAAAGGTAGTGCTTGATTCAGAAAACAACTTTCTTTCAAATGGTATAAATCCGTTCAGTAGTTGCTGAGAAATTAAAAAAATAAAAGTTTTGATATCTGGGGCAGATAGTTTGCGCGCCCTCCCGATCAAGCGCTTCGCTGTGATTGGCTGCCAACACTCCAAACTAGGAAGTGTTGGCTCCCATCTTATGACTCAGTAGAACTGAGTCACAAGAAAACAATAGAAAAAAGATTAAAAAAGAAGAAGAAAAGGGGTTAGGGTAGAAACACCAAGACCCCCTAAGCATGCTCAGGGGGTCCCACAAGGACCCCTAGGCCCCCAAAAGATAAATATAGATATATTTCTTTACATTTCCGAATGCGCGCTGGGCATGCGCACCAAAACAGTGATACTGGAACTAAGTTTTAAGTTCGATGTAATGACATCAGCGGGCCAAATGCACAATCGTCATTACATTGAAAAAATAAATAAATAAATACCTCGGAAAGTTGGGGAAGCTCTTCCCTGCCTCCTGAGGCAAAAAAGGGAAATCCATCCGCTGTTTACAACAGAGGGATTATGCGATGGTGTGTCGAGGACATCACTGTTACATCCATGTCACCAAACTGGTTATTTTAGCCCCCCTTGATTTTTTGTAACTTACTCATGAGGATCGTATAAGACCCTGATCCCGAGGCACTGCACACAAGGAAGTATGCAAATTGTTGGCAGACGTTGTGGTCAAACCATGAATCTTGAATCATATTTGTATTCTTGGATGGGCGTGTCAATTGGTTTCTAATCCCCTCCAGGACTTCTTCAAAGGCTAATATCACCTGGTCTGGGGGGGCACTAGCATCTAGACAAATCATGACCTCTATATTGATATCATCAATCAGAGTATGAAGAAAGTCTTGTCCCTCTACCCTATCCCATTTTAGTATGTAGCCATTATTTCTAGCCAGGACAGGTTTTGGTACTAAATCTATCTGTATATAGTCACTAGACTCTCACCTCATAACAAAAGAAAGAAGAGCATGATCACTAAAAACCAATAAGTCAACCTCCTTATTGCTAAATCTAGCCCTTAGGGATTTAGAAGTAATTATAAAGTCAATTGTGGAGCCAGAATCAGGGATCCAGAAGTCTCATCTATAACTCCTGAAGATAAATTGACACTGTTTTCAATTCCCATTCCCCATTTAACTAGGATCCTAATTAAAGCTTCTCCATATGTGGGGCGTGGCCAAGCTTTACAATCTGGCTTATTCCTGCAGGCTATCCCATCTTACCTGCACTTCAATATCGTTTCCTGCTTCCCCACGGCGAGGGGAATCGATTGCTGCTGCTTCTGCTTTCCTGCTCTGCTGGGCGGCTGTGCTACGCCGTTGTGAGGCATCGTCTGGCCTGCGATCCGGCTCCCGTGTGGGCTGGGACGTCTTCCTCGGGGATCGCGCCACCTCCTGGCGCTGCCTGCTTCAGGCTGGGATCGGAGATCTAACCAACAAGTCCCTGGTTAGTGGTGCCGCCTTGGGGGGGCTATTGCTGGTGTGTTTGGCGGTCCGCGGGCCGATCCACCGGGTTTCGGGACACTTCAGCCTTGTTGCTGCCTTTTAGCCCCACCTCCCTCTGGCCATCTGTAATGGCGGCAGCCTCTGTCTGGACCCAGTGACGGGTAGGTGGTCGCCCCGCACTTACCCGCCTGCCTTGTCCCCTGAGTGGTGAGCACCCCCCTCATGCTGCACTTCCTCTGAGGCCCTGCTAGACTGGGACCCCCAGCATCGCTGTTACTGCGCTGCAACTTCTCCCTGGCGGCCCACCTGGACTCTGCCTGAGGCCCGCCTGCTATTTGGGCCCGAGCTTGCACTTCTCTATTGCCCCACCACCTGGCTCCTGTTTCTGTTGGAGGCCCCGGGCGCACATCTTGCGGGGCCTCTCCCTTGTGGTTTACCAGCGCCTGCCTTGTGTTGGGACCTACATTGGGCTCCTCGGAGCCCCACCTCCTGTGATATACGGTTGGCCCGGGTGCATACCTCGCTGGGCCTTGCCCTTGTGGATTTCCGGCACCGGCCCTGCGCTGGACCCGCACCAGGCTCTTCAGCGCTACATTGCCTGGCTCCTGTTACTTGTGGTGAGGCCCTGGGCGCACACCTTGCGGGGCCTTCCCATTGTGGGCTCCCGGCGCAGTCCTTGTGTTGGGCCCTGCGCCTGGATCCTGCTGCTAGTTGCTGTGGCCTTTGCGGGGGCCCTCTGGCATAGGGCGCCCTCCTTCTCCTGTTGCTGGTGCGTGGTGCTGTGGGTACCCACCGGATGCTGCCTGATTTGGGGGTCCTGTCTGTGCCTTGTCTCCTCCCCTTGGGGGGGCTCTCCTGTGCATGCTGCCAACATCGTGGGATTGGAAGTGTCCGCACCTGGCTATCTGCTCCTGTGTTTTCTCCCCCTGGACCTGCTCTCCTGTGTCCTTGGTGCCTAGCTGGGGTGCCCGGGGCTGCCATTTGGGCTGCTGACCTCTTTCTACTGCAAGCGGTGTCTTTTGCATCTCCCGTTGGCCTTTTTCCTGGTCTGATGGGTCTTTCATCATGGGGAAGACCGACCCAAAGCAGCCCAAGATTGCTTTTGATCTCCGGAGGTCTTCCCGACAGGACGGAGCAAGCTCTGAGGGTGCTGACTCTGCCTGTACAATGGATGCCCCCCCCAGTCGTGATGGTGATCTGAAAGCCATAATGCTCGATGTCAAGTCGACCGTGTCTTGTATCGCAACCCAACTGGACCAACTCTCTGCCTGTCTGGACTCGGTCAAGGCCTGTGTTGACTCTCACAACAATCGCTTGCTCCATGTCGAGTCCAGGGTGTCGGACGCCGAGGATGCTGCTACCCAAGACCGTCAGAAACTCCTTCAAATGAATAAAATCTTGGCGGTCATCTGGGAGAAGAACGAAGACTTGGAGGCCCGCTCCCGTCGGAGCAACCTCCGTATTACGGGCCTTCCGGAATCAACAAACATCGCAAGAATGGAGGACTTTGTCGAACAGTTGATAAAGGAACTCTTCGGTGGGGCTCTCTATCCAGTCTTCGTTGTGGAGTGCGCTCATCGCTCCCTTGGCCCGTGTCCAGGTTCCCGGGCTCCCTCCATGCCCCATCATTGCATGATTTCGGAATTTTCGGGATCGGGACGCCATTCTTCGAGCGGCAAGAGACAGGGGCACCATTAATCATCAGGGTAACAAACTCTCCTTCTACCCGGACTACACACTTACTGTGCAGGCGGCCCGGAGGGAGTTCCTCCCGGCCAAGCGCATTCTTCAGAAGCATGAGGTCGCTTAATCCCCGGCCTACCCTGGAAAACTGAGCGTCCATCAAGGGGCAAAAACACTGGTCTTTCAGGATCCAAGGGAGGCCCTCTCCTTTGCCAAGAAGCTTGACAAAGCTACCCGCTCCTCTCCTTCTAAATCTCAGACTGGCAGTGTAGATCGCTTAAGTGACAATGATTGAAGTGTGAACATTGGCTCTCATCTATTCTTGTTTTGTTCGATGCCTAACACCACCTAAGCTTGGCCACCCTGCTTTACTGCCTAGCCCTGCCCTGCCATGCCCCCATGGGATGATTCCCTATTCCAAAGTTGGATTTCCCTCTCCTAGTTGTGGGTTCCCAGGGTGGTGTGGGTGGGTTACTCAGCCTAATTGGGGGGTTGGAGTGGGCAGTGGGTTGGGGGGTTCTTGGTCGCTTGGGTTGTGGCGCGGGGGTTGTGGGTTGGGTCTTGGTCCGAGATGGTTGGGTTGGGGTGGGGTGGGGTTTCTTCCAGGGGTTCCCTCTTTCCCTATGGGGGAGGTGGCATCAGTTTGCCGCCGTATGTTTGTTAAGTACTGTTTTCACTAGTCTTGTTTTTTACACTCTACTGTGCTTCCTGCCTTGCCTTGTCTCAAGTCACAGGTTATCCCCTCTACGTGCTTACAGTGCGCCTCCGGTCCCTCCCCCCCTGCTTGTTGCACCTCCTGTCTGAGTTCATGGGGCATCACCCCTGCTCACCGGCGCGCTCTGCACTCCTGTGCTGCATCTGCTGGCTTTCTACTTGCGCAATCTCCCCATGCCGCCCTGTTGATGAAAGTCCCCATTGTGTTGCTCACACTTGTCTGCGGTGCCTGCCACCTACGCTGCATATCGCTGCAATTGGGACCACCTTCTTGAGACTATTGCCTCGGTTGGTGGCCCTCCTGCCTTGCGCTGCATAGCGTTACACTCTGGACCACCTCCCCATGAATGACGTCTGCTGGACCTGGAATGTCCATGGTCTGAATGACCACCGTAAGGCCAGACTGATCCACTCACACTTAGAGTGACACAGGTTGGACATATGCCTCTTACAGGAGACTCATCTTATGCCCGGATCCCTCTCCAGACTCCAAGCTGGATACTGGGGGAAATCCCACTCTTCTACCTACTCGGCTTATGCTAGGGGGGTTTCCATTCTGATACGCAGGGGTCTCCCTTGGCACACTGACCAGGCACTTATTGATCCGGAGGGCAGGTACGTTATCCTCCACGGCTTACTCTTGGCCCAGCCTGTGACGTTTGCCGCGGTCTATGGTCCCAACTTAGATGATCCAGACTTCTTTAATCATATTTGGCACCTCATTTCCACATGTGGCCCTGCAGCTGTAATCTGGGGAGGGGAATTTAATGTTACCCTATTGGTGTCCCTTGATCGGTCTGGCTCCTACACGTCCCACCCGTGGGCCACCGCGGCCCTCACATCCATTTTAACTGATAACCTTCTTTGCGATGCTTGGTGCCACCTTCGGCCTGATGCCCGTGAGGGTACCTGTGTTACTGGAGCGAGGGGCTGTTGGTCGCACATGGACTTCTGCCTGACTTCCCAGCCTGGCTCATCGATGCTGTCCACATGGCACGTACCTTTTCTGACCACCTACCGGTCCTGATCTGGCTCCGCCCTCCTCACTCTCCCCAACGCGCCTTCACCTGGAGTCTCCCCCGACAGGCTCTCTGGGACACTGTCTTTTGTGTGGAAATTCAAACGGCTATAACTAAATATTTTGACTTAAATATGGGATCTGTGGACTCAGCTTCGGTGCTGTGGGGGGGTTTAAGACCGTTATTCGGGGTGAATGTATTTCTAAACAGGCGGGTGTCCTCTGGTCCATCCGCACTACTTTGGCTAAGCTTGAGGCGGAAATCACAGACTTGGACGCCACCCAGGCTGCACGCCCTAATCCTGAAACATTGGCATTAATACGCAAAAACACACTGAATTCTCTGAAGAAGCCGACCGCGAATTATCCTTCTTGGGCAGGGAGGGTCGGGCCCGTCGTTTCAGTGAGGGCGACCGCCCTGGACGCACTTTTGCCAACCTCCTCCGTCCACCACGAACGGCTTCCTATATAACGGCCCTTAGTGTCAGTGGTTCTTGCAGGACGACCTCCCCGAAGGAAATTAAGTCCTGCTTCCTTGACTTCTATTCACAGCTATATTCTGCAGGTGCTCCTCCACCGCGGGAGGCCTTCGATCAATATTTTGCGCCCATTGCGCTGGTCTGGCTAGAGGACTATCACCGGAAATTTCTGGACGAACCATTCTCTAGGGAGGAAATATTCACTGCCATTAGTAGCTTACCTGGGGATAAGGCACCGGGCCGGGATGGCCTGCCGGCCTCATACTACAAAATGTATGCCGATCCCCTTGAACCACACTTGGCGGCTATGTATAATGAGTCCTTCGATAATGGTCTCTTTCTGCAGTCACTCCGTGAGGCAATGATAACTTTGCTCCTTAAACCCGACAAAATTGCTGACTGCCGCGATTCATAACGCCCCCTTTCCCTAATTAACATTGATAACAACATTTTCACTAAACTGATTGCCTCCCACCTCCTGTTAATTATGCCCCTTATTGCCCTTCCGGACCAATCTGGTTTTATTCCTGGCAGGGCCACCTCTCACAATCTTCGAACTTTTTTCTTTGTTTTACATCAAATCAATCCCAATCTTCCCGCAGTGGCTGCTCTACTGGACTCTACAAAGGCATTTGATACGCTTGAGTGGTCCTTTTAGTTTTACATCTTGCCACGCATGGGCTTCAGTGAGGTGTTTGTGTGTAGGATCCGGCTTCTCTACACCGATCCCTTGGCTCGTCTTCGTATCAATGGCCAGGTATGCGACCCCATTAGTATAGCCCGTGGCACCTGGCAGGGGTGCCCTTTATCGCCAATTCTCTTCGCCATAGCTATGGAGCCCCTGGCCGCAAGGCTCCGGCAGCACCACACCCCCAGAGGAATAAGTTTTTCTGCTCGCTCCCTTCTCGTCTCCATGTACGCGGACGATGTGACCCTATACGTCCGTCATCCTCAAGAAAACCTCAGCCCACTGGTCTGGGAAATTATACGTTTTGGCGGATTTTTCGGAATCCAGGTGAACTGGGGCAAGTCAGTGTGCTTTCCCTTGACTGATGCCACCAAGCCGTTCACACCGGACTTCCCGAATGAGTGGACCATGGGTCCCACACGCTAATTGGGCATCTGGTTGAGTAGGGACTTGGACGAACTGTGGAGCTCTAACTTTAGCCATGCAGTTGATTGGCTGGAATCTAGGATTCCATCTTGGAGCCGGCTTACGTTATCCCTTGCAAGCCGGATCGCAATCGCTAAGATAGTGGTTTTGCTGAAATTTCAAGACCAGTTTTTAACTATCCCCATCCCCCTAGCCTCTCATTTCTTTCGCAAATTACGCTCCCTCATCATCTCTCTCTTCTGGGCGGGTAAACAACCAAGAGGTGCATACACCATCCCCACCCTCCCCATGTCTGTCGGAGATATGGGCGCTCCAGATTTCAAGATCTATGCCTTGTGCGCCCAGGCCAGCTTTCTGCACTTTTGGATCCACCCTACCCCTTATCAATCTCACGTTGCTGTTGAGACGGATATAGCATCCCCCTGGCCCCTGTCCACAGCCTTGTTCATGCCGGTGGTGCGCCCGTGGGCGGAAGTCGATACGGTTGAGACACTACGCTGGACCTGGTCTGACTTTTGCCGGCTCTCCAATCTCCCCTTGCTTTCTGCTAACGCTGTGCCAATAGTAAACCACCCAGATTTTCCCCCACTTCAGCCTTCTGGCATGTCTAGGCACGTGACTTGTTTGGTTCTGCGGACGATGGCAGACCTTTACCCTGGGAACACTTTCTTCTCTCCTCATGACCCCTCGGGCACGGTGGACACGCTTTTATTCTACCAGCTTTGTGTTATATGCCGGAAACTACATTCCACAATCCCTCAGCCCCCACCTACCATGCTGGCATTGGACTTCATTTATGCATCCCCGTCCCCGCACAAATTAGTCACTAAACTATATGCTTTCACTCCGACGTCCACCTCTATTTCTTCGGATCGGGCACGGGTGGCTTGGGGCGCTGATTTAGGTATTGATATTGCACAGGCTGACTGGCTATATTGTTGCAACCAGACTAAGAAGCTGTCTCCCAATTACTGGCTCTGTCTGATACATTTTAAGTATTTGCATAGGTTGTACCGCACCCCCCGTCCAGCTCCACAGGCTTGGGCTCATTCCACAGAACACTTGTATGCGTTGCGCTGCCCCTGCTGTGGACTTTGCGCATTTGGAGTGACTGTGTCCTAGGGTTTCTGAATTCTGGCGGGAGGTGTGTTCCACTATTTCGGATATTACTAGCTCCACAGTGCATCCTGACCCCCCCCCCATGTGCATCCTTGGTTTTGTAAAATTCTGTCATGATGCTTCCCGACGCCTGATAGCGATGCTGCTGGTTCTGGCTAGGCGTAGGGTGGTCATGTGTTGGGGTTGTAGACCTACTCTTAGGGCTGAAAGCTGGCTGGAGGATGCTTCGCGGTGTCAAACTCTGTTGTCGGAGTTCTGGGACTTACTGCCCGCCAAGTCCCGACCGGTTGACATTTGGGGACCTCTGTTGACTTATCTCCGTTCTAGTCCCCACTCCAGTGGTGCTGCCTCTGCTGCGCTCCCCGCCGGCCCTGCACCCGCAGCGGCCGCCGGTGGTGGTCAGTGACTGCCTCCTCATTCTGTATTGGCCCCCGCCTTTTGGTACTCTCCACTGATCTTTTTTCCGTATGTGTCCTCTTATAAGGGAAGGGACCCGTGGTGGTGTCGCTGAGATTTCCATATTCACACATTCCTGTGTATTGCAAGGTGTAATCTACTGGGTTCTGACTGAATGACTTGATCTCTCCTGTGTTAATTTGAGATGCTATGTTGTACGGTGTACTGTGTCTGACTTACATTTTCTCAATAAAGGTTTTGAAGAAAAAAAAAGCCTCTCCATAAGTGGTATGTTTAAAATGTATAACCGGGTCCCGATGACAATCTGTTACCCCACACGCAATATTGTCCAATAAATTACGAATTCTGATATTAAAATCACCCATTCAAAAAATTCTTAATGTTTTAGGGTGTTGGGCACTAATTTCACCAATCTCCATTTCCAATTCCATTTCCATACTATCCATCATCCCCTCAAATGTATTATTATAAAAAATGATTATTAATATGTCCCAATCTTCCTGGTCCTCAAATATTAGACAATGGAAATATACTGAATCATTGAAAAAGCTTTAGTATTTAGAACAGTATTCGCCACCAATGTCACTAATCCACCTTTTGCCCTGCCTGCTTTAGGTGGAACCGCCAATGTTTGATAAATTACAAAACCATCCATCAATATTGGTGCTACCGCCCAGGTTTACTGGAGGCACACAATATCATATTTATTTATTTCATATTTCCACTCTTTTTCATCCCTCTTATGACAGAAAACTGCTATGTTCCAGGTAATTAGCTTAATTTTTTTCAATCCCTCCTTACCCTTCACATACCACTCAGTTGCCCTATCTTTTCTATTACCCTGGCCCGAGAGTCAATCACATTAATTTAAACCCTCTAATGGGCAAACACATTGTTAGCAATAACTTAGTTAGGTCCTCTCAGGGGTTACAACTCCCGGTAGTAGCTCATCATATTATCTTCTGCCCATGCCTGGGTACTGCAAACGTTTGTAAAAAATAACATAGATTGGATATATATCAGTGTTCCTATTGGATGCTAACCGGGCCATATATTTACCCACCAGCTGTACCAGATAGGCTTAATAGCCTTCCATTTCTGCTGATTCCCACCATTTCTGGTATACTTAATAAGACAAATCATGTTATCGAAAGGTGCTTGGTTCAGCCCAAGAGTTAAATTGAGGATTTCTGGGTTATAATCACTTAGGACGCAGCTTTGGATATGAAAATTATATACCATACTACCCCAGGGCTTAGATAGTACAATGAAATCAATTAGTGAACCCTTGCCTCTGCCCATAAATGTTACCTGCTGTGAAACTTCAATGGCTCCAGGTCATGGCTAAACATAAGATCTTAAACACTCAGCAACCTGCTCAGCTTTTTTTCTACAAGGATTGAGTGTAAAATGCAGAAGATTAGAGTAGCCATCACCAAAGATGCCACAAACATTATCATCAGTAATACGACAAAGTCTGAGGCTAAAATCCTCTGTTCATACTGAGGTAACTGTCTCTGGTTCATATGCCAGGGAATGAATAATTTGAGTGTCTGCACAGGCTTAAATCACACAATTATAAAATTTGCTACACCCACACATAGGGGGTCATTAGGATTGCGGTTTTTCCGCATCCTCCTGGCCGGCGGAAGTGTCCGCCGGCCCGGAGGATGCGGAAACACCGCTGCGGAGCCTTCAAAGACCCCCCGCCAGATTAGGATGACTGGGGGGTCAGGAAGACTGTCCGCCGCTTTTCCGCCGCGGTCGCCTTATGACCGCGGCGTGAAAGCGCTAATATGGAGGCGGTGTCTAACAGACACCGCCAGCCATATTAGGATGGGGGTGAACAGATGCCTTTCCGCGGCTGCTTCTCCGCTGTGGAAAGGCATACAGTGATTTCTTTGGGGGCCTGTTGCGGGCCCCCAGGGTGACAGGGGGCTGGGGGGTGCACTTGGGGGGTACCTATGGTACCCCCCTGCATTTGCATGCACAAAGCGGCAGGCACCGCGTGGTGCCTGCCACTTTGTGCATGCAAATGGGAAGCATGCATTTTTAACATTGCGGCGGATGCTGCTTCAAGCAACACCCGCCGCAATCTTAAACATACAGGATGTGACCGCCAAGGTGACGGTCACATCCTAATTTGCACGGAGGTCCGCCGCTGCCCCTGCGGTCGGTCCCTCCTCCTCTGGGGTGGCGGACGGACGCAGGGCCGTCCGCCATCCCTATGGGGCCCAGAGTTCGTACAAAATGGTACAATGAGGTTAGAGTAAATAGATACAATTTTGAGCTCATAAGTTTTGCAGGATCCTCCACAATACAGCTTCTCGAAGCATCATTCAAACTTACATTTATATGGAACACAACAAGATACATTGGTCCAGCCTGTACTCTGCAAGCGCTTTCTTAGATTCATTACCAATTAGAACATTCTGCAATGATTACACCAAAATAAACATTTGCTCTCATGATAAAATAAAAAAACAGAACATCATGTTCAACAGCATTGAAATTCAGCTTGCCTAGAAATAGAAGTTCAGGTGTCATGAAGCAAAATGGCATCCAAAGTTAGCCCTTTTAAACACAGACCTAAATTAGCTTTGGCTAATCTAAGTGTGAATAATACACAGTTAATAACATAAGCGTGTTTCCATGTTAATGTTGATATAATGCAAAAATATTAAGGCCCTGTCTTTTTAAATACTATGGGCCCGATTCACAGAACTAACTTAAGACAAAATCCTAAACTTACTACTTTTGGTATTCACAGAAGTTAGGATTTTGTCTTAAGACAGACTTAAGACAGACGTAAGTTAGGATTCTCTCTTAAGTCTGTCTTAAGACAAAATCCTAACTTCTGTGAATACCAAAAGTAGTAAGTTTAGGATTTTGTCTTAAGTTAGTTCTGTGAATCAGCCCCATAGATGTAGCTACAGCCCTAGTCATGGCTCTGATACCCTAACTGATTCTCTTGTACTCCGACATTGACTGGGCAGTAGTGGAAACCTGTGAGACCTCCATTAAAGGTCTACAATGCTGCAACCTGCTTATCTAGTAATAGTCTATGTTATTGTTGTCTAATGACTTGTGCCTGACTTCAAGGACACCTCACTTACCTGCTCCATTCTGATGAGGAAGCAGTCAATGTAGTCTCGAGGATTGCTGAGATTCAGAGTCCCTTGATGAATTTTCACTGCCTTTTCAGCGAAGGCCTTAAGATCTAGTAGGTGTTTAAATATTTTGGGATGAGGTCCTGGTAGAAAATCCATCACACGTGGATATGTGTCATACATCTAGGCAAAGGGTATATATAGTAAAAGGCATGTTATACATTTTCTTTTTCTACGTTTTTTATTTCATATTTTTATACATTGCCATAAACTGTCTTGGTGCTTGTTAGAAATTGGGTCTGTAGTTGACAGGTTTTACGCTGTCCAAATAGGGGCAACAATCCTAGTCAGGGTAAACTAGATACATATAAAAGATAACCTGTGCTCACCCTCTGGTAGCTTGGCATAGAGCAGTCAGGATTATCTAAAGAGACAATGTGTAAAGTATTTGTGCAAAACACATACAGTAGCACAAAGGAGAAAAATACAAAAATACTCTAAGCAGGGTTATTAAAATAGAGAATATTTTTATGAGAACATCATGACCAACACATCAAAAATGCAACTAGTACAACCAGAGTTGAATAAGCCTGTATGGTTGTCAGAGTGTGCGGGTGGGTAAGATGGTGTGTGACTGCCTGTATAGATGAGAGAGTGGGTGAGTGTTAGATTTGGCATCTTTGGAGTGGTTTACCCTGACTTTTTGCCTATACCTCCTGTATTTTTGATGCTGAGCTGGATCTCGTTTTTGCTGGCTTAGATACTTTGGGCACTTTGCCACTGCTGATCAGTGTCAAAGTGCAAATGCTACCTGTGTGTATTGTTATAACAATTGGTTCTCCCTGATTTGGCATATTTGATTTACTAGTAAGTCCCCACTAAAGTGCACTGTGTGTGCCAGGGCCTGTAAATCAAATGCTACTATTGGTCCTACAGCACTGATTGTGCCACGCACATGAGCAGCCCTGAAAAGGTATCTCAGATCTGCCACTGCAGTGTCTGTGCACTATTTGTTAACTGCCATGTCGACTTGGCAAGTGCACCCACTTGCCAGGTCCTAACCTTCCCTTTTCTTACATGTAAGGCACACCATAGTAGTCCCAAGGTACCCCCATGAGCAGGGTACAGTGCATGTGAAAGGTAGGACATGTACTGGTGTGTGTGTGAAATACCCTGATAGGGAAATAGTGCCATTTTAATTTTTCACTATTGAAAGGCTATCTTGCCCCATAGGATAGAATAGGAAATATGTTGTAACATCTTACAAGTATAACTTCCCATTGGGACAAGATAGAGAAATAAAGTGTTGGCTCTTTGAACTCAGAATGTAATAACCCATCTTTTAGCCAAGATGGTTTTTAAATTGTGAGTTTGAAAATTCCACTTTTAGAAAGTAGGCATTTTCTAGTTTAACCATTCTCTTTGCCTCTGCCTGTTTGCATATAGACTGTATGGTTTTGGAATGACAGGGCCTGGGGATCTCCATTCATTGTAGACAGCCACTGGGGGTTGAGGTGTTCCTGGCCCTTTCTGGATGAGTCAGAGCTCAGCTGAACGGGGCTTGGGAGTATTTAGAGTAGTGGGAGCCGATTTCCCTGCACCTGAATTGGGCCTGTCTCCATTACACAATGCTGTCTCCACCCCCTGTGGTCATACTGTACCAGTGAGAACAGAACTGGTTTGGAATGGGCACAGTGGCCCTTGCACAAAGAGAACAAACACATTTTGGGGTATAAGATAAGTATTACACCAGAAACCCCAGAAATGTAGATCACTTCTGCACTCAAGAGGAACGTTTGCCAAAGAGAAGAGCTGAAGAGCTGTGAGGAGGAGTACTGCCCCTTTGCTGTGTGCTGTGTGGGGTTTAAGTATGGGCGGAACATCCGTTACGCTCGCGGATTTTGCAGATTTTCGGTAAATTCGCAATCCGCAAGATTTGCGAATTTCCCGCAAAATCCGCAAATTCGCACGCAGCGGATTTTTTTTTTCTTGGTGATACAATTTTGCGGCGCGCAGCGTTTATCATCGTTTGCCGAATTACTTTTCTTGATATTTTGCGAGTGCTGCGCCATTTTGGATCTTGCTGCGGGATCCCGCGGGAATTTGGCAAGCGCGATTACGTAATCGCGGCTTGCCAACGACGCGAGTACGCCGTGATCACGTCTCGCGGTACTTCGCAATTGCGAGCTTTGAGATGCGGCGAGCAGCAATAATCTCGCACACGCGAAAATATAAAATTTGCAATTCTGCACAAGAAATCCACCAGCAAGCAGCATAAACCTTCTTGAAATGCTGATTTTTATCTGAATAACTCCTTAGGTTGACATTTGCCTGCACTTTTTTTGCGAGGAGTCCATTTTGGGGAGGGGGGGGGTGGGAGGAAGGAAGTGCCCCACAGTCTTCAACTTCCTGTTCCTGTCCAGCAGGCTCCTCCCAGTGCTTTGTCCATCTCCTGGTCACTTTTCATTTGGATCTGGAGCGGGAAGGATTACTTTTTGTGGATGCTGCTGGATATTTGGATTTGAGGCCTTTTTGACTTTCTTTGGATCACTTTTGGATTAGAAATTTCACAAGTAAGTTTGTTTGGGGCATTACAGTTGCTGCGAGTACAATTTTGGAATTTTCGATTTTTGGGCTGTTTTGGGGCCTTTTGCCCAGGGGTACTCAGTGGTGGGTGCACTGAGTCTTTCTGTGGGGTGTTTTGAATTTAAACATCATGGAGGGGCTGGGTGGCTTGGGATTGTGCTGATTTTTCTATGATTTTCGTTTTTTTGGCCTGTTGTGGCCTTTTCACCCGGGGTAGTGAGTGGTGCATGTGCCTAGTCTTTCTGTGGGTTGTCTTGAATTTAAACATCATGGAGAGGCTGGGTGGCTTGGGATTGTGCTGATTTTTCTGTGATTTTCGTTTTTTGGGCCTGTTGTGGCCTTTTCACCCGGGGTAGTGAGTGGTGCATGTGCCTAGTCTTTCTGTGGGTTGTCTTGAATTTAAACATCATGGAGGGGCTGGATCATGGCATGGGATTGTGCTGATTTTTCTGTGATTTTCGTTTTTTGGGCCTGTTGTGGATGGACAGGCCATGTGGTTGGGGGCCATTTTGAGTGCTGCTACAGGCCCTGGCCATGTGCTGTGATGGAGGGGGCCATTTTGAATGCAGGGAGTGTTCTCAGGCCTGCACCCATTTTGCCTAGCTTTCATCCAATATGCCCAGGGCCCAGGGGTAGTGAGTGGTGCATGTGCCTAGTCTTTCTGTGGGTTGTCTTGAATTTAAACATCATGGCATGGGATTGTGCTGATTTTTCTGTGATTTTCGTTTTTTGGGCCTGTTGTGGATGGACAGGCCATGTGGTTGGGGGCCATTTTGAGTGCTGCTACAGGCCCTGGCCATGTGCTGTGATGGAGGGGGCCATTTTGAATGCAGGGAGTGTCTCAGGCCTGCACCCATTTTGCCTAGCTTTCATCCAATATGACCAGGGCCCAGGGGTAGTGAGTGGTGCATGTGCCTAGTCTTTCTGTGGGTTGTCTTGAATTTAAACATCATGGCATGGGATTGTGGTGATTTTTCTGTGATTTTCGTTTTTTGGGCCTGTTGTGGATGGACAGGCCATGTGGTTGGGGGCCATTTTGAGTGCTGCTACAGGCCCTGGCCATGTGCTGTGATGGAGGGGGCCATTTTGAATGCAAGGAGTGTTCTCAGGCCTGCACCCATTTTGCCTAGCTTTCATCCAATATGCCCAGGGCCCAGGGGTAGTGAGTGGTGCATGTGCCTAGTCTTTCTGTGGGTTGTCTTGAATTTAAACATCATGGCATGGGATTGTGGTGATTTTTCTGCGATTTTCGTTTTTTGGGCCTGTTGTGGATGGACAGGCCATGTGGTTGGGGGCCATTTTGAGTGCTGCTACAGGCCCTGGCCATGTGCTGTGATGGAGGGGGCCATTTTGAATGCAGGGAGTGTTCTCGGGCCTGCACCCATTTTGCCTAGCTTTCATCCAATATGCCCAGGGCCCAGGGGTAGTGAGTGGTGCATGTGCCTAGTCTTTCTGTGGGTTGTCTTGAATTTAAACATCATGGCATGGGATTGTGCTGATTTTTCTGTGATTTTCGTGTTTTGGCCTGTTGTAGTGGCCTTTTCACCAGGGGTAGTGACTAGTGAGTGTTGCATGTGCCTAGTCTTTCTGTGGGGTGTCTTGAATTTAAGCATCATGGAGGGCATGGGATTGTGCTGATTTTTCTCTTTTTTTTTTGATTTTTTTGGGGTGTATAACTGAACTGATGTTCCTCTGTCTTCCATTGTTTTTAGGCGCACAAGACTCAAGAGAACCACCAGTGCCAGGAAGAAGTCCTTCAGCGGTGTGTGTGTGCAGCATAACGTCACGCGACGTCACGTCTGGCCTCAGACAACTCTACAATTCGTGCAACTGCGGCCTGCTGTCTGACCTGCTCTGAAGAAGATGGCCCCAAAAAAAGGTCTCCGTAGCTCCTCCAGCAAGAAAGTTGCTAGTAAGGAGCAGAAGAAGCAAGTTACCAAGGAGGCCTGTGTGCCGGCCGCCACGTTTTTTGGGAGCAAAAAAAACGCCTGCAGCAGCAGCAGGATCTGCTGGGGACCAAGCTGGGAGCAGCACCCCCGCTCCATTGGGTTCAGTGCCTCCACCACCACGCCAACTTAAGTCAAAGCCCTTGAGTGCTTCAGAGGCAGTCAGTGTACTTCTCCAATCACCATCGACCAGTGATGTTGGCTCATCGCAAGAAAGTAGCAGCAATGTCCCTGAATCAACACAGGTTGTTGTAACTCATCTGACAAGTGTTGAGCAACCGCAGCCGCAACAACAACATGTGCAAGTAGTACAAGCCCAAGTACATGTGGAAGGAGAGGCAGCGCAAGGAGATGCGCAAGCAGAGGTGCATGGAGGGTCACAAGTGCCCACAATAGTTGTTCCTCCCGAAGTAGGGGCACATCAGGAAATTGACAATCAGACCGAGGTATCATTTGAGGAAGCCACTCCTCCTGATGATCATTCATTGTCTTCCACATCCCTAGCAAGGAAAAGATCAAGGGGGTGTCTACATCTTCTTCAAGCCCACCTCCTACTGATGATCTGGATGATGATTGGGTACCACCACGGCAGCCTGGGAGTGAGGCACACCATGATCTGACAAAGATACCTAAGCGTAAAAGGAAGGTCATCGAAAAACTCATGGCTATGGAGTGTGATGAGGCTCAACAAGAAGTGACGCATACTGCTGCTGATGAAACCTCTCACGACGACGAGCCAGTCATCATAAAGGTCACTGCAGCCCCAGCAGGCATGCAGCAAAGAGACATTTTGACCCTATCCCGAGAAGCTGCTGAGCGTGATGATGATGTCGACGAGGAGTCAATGGAAACACAACAATCATTGGATTTGGAGTTAACTAGTACACCAACACCTACCGCTTCCATATTTCTTCCTCGCAAGAAGGGACTTCCATCCACCTCGACCTCAATTAGTGGTGGTGAAAGTGCAAAACGTACTGAAGTTCGGCAATCCACATCCTCCACTTCATCTGGCATTAGCAGCAGGACCACCACCACCAGTATCGCCGCCTCCTCCGGCCCCCAAAGACATTTCAAGTCTCCAGTTTGGGACTTCTTTAGTGTTTGCCCAAAAAAGAAAAACGTAGCCATTTGTAGCATTTGTAAGCTTCGAGTTAGTCGTGGTAAGTTTGGTACCAACTATGGTACCGGAGGCCAGAGAGGTCATCTTAGGAGAGCGCACCCTGTCCAATGGTTTGCGCACCTAGAGGCGGTCAAGGAAGCCCGAATTACACGTAATGAAAACGTTGATTTTTCATCTGATGATGACGAGGAGGAAGAAGACGATTCAAACACTTCACTTACACCCAGTACCCCTGTCAGCAGCACACCCCATGTGAGCCACACTAAGAGTGTGGGAGAGAGTGAGACATCAATGCGAAAAAGTTCATCAGAGAGCGTAACTGGGTCGAAGATATCATCATCATCCCGTAAATCCTTGGTCCAGGGCAACATTAAAAAGATGTTGTTTACAGAAGCGCAATATGAACGCAACCACCCACTGACGCGTCTGTATAACACTAAGCTGGCTAAAATGCTAGCTCTGGACCTTCTCCCTTTTTCTTTTGTAGAAGGGGTTGGTTTTCTAGAATTAGTGGCAGCGCTCTGCCCTAAATGGAAGGTTCCTAGCCGGTTCTATTTTGCCCGAGTTGCGGTTCCAGCACTACATGAAGATGTTCTGAAGGTGATTGGGGCAGCTTTGCAGAAGAGTGCTGTTCACACTATACATCTGACAACAGACATGTGGACCAGTGGCGCAGGCGCTGATTACATGTGCATCACTGCACTCTGGGTCTCTTTTTCAGGGGCTAAAGCAAAGCTAAACGCAAGTGTTGACGCGGACATTGTTTTTAAAGCTGCTCGGAAACATGCAACACTAGCCATGTTTGGTTTGGAGAAACGTCACACAGCAGAAAACATTTTGGATGTCTTTAACACAAAGGTCCTTAAGTGGCTGTCCCCAAAAAAACGCCAGGTTGGTTATGTTTCCACGGACAATGGCGCCAATATAGTTAAGGCCATGAGGCTGGATGAGTATTTCAGAGTGCCGTGTTTGGCGCACTGTATAAACCTGGTTGTCCAAAAATTCTTGGGTAATAAAGACAGTGCAGCGTACAGAGTATTGGACACCTGCCGAAAAATGTGCAACCATTTCAGCCATTCTTTTAAGGCTAGGAAGCAGCTGAGGAGCCTGCTATATCAACGTCAAATGCCAGTGAAAGCACTCATCCAGGAGGTGGTAAAACGTTGGAACTCAACCTTCTACATGCTTGAGCGTCTGTATGAGCAGTATACGGTACTCGATCAATATTTCTTAACAGAGGGTACAGCTCAGGAGGACCTGAGGATGGGTGCAGCGCAATGGAACATAGTTCAAAGCCTGACACGCATGCTTCGTCCTTTTGAGTTCTTCACGCGTGCAGTAAGCAAGGAGGACTGTAATTTGGGAAAAGCTATCCCATTGTTGTACATGCTGGAGCACCAACTGAAGGAGGTGTGTTCTGTGTTTGAAAAAGATGTAAAAAACCAAGACTCTTTTGTTCTGGCTGAGAAATTATTAGAGCTCCTACAAGGTGATGAACGTCTTAAAATGATCCACTCAGAACAGCATTACATTTGTGCTACTAATCTGGATCAACGCTACAAAAAGGCGCTGGCAGGCCAAGCATTCTTTCCTTTTGATGATGAACATGTTCCAAAGTACAAACGTTGGCTAGCCTTGTCAGCCAAGAGGTTTGAAAGAGAACGGCAGAAAATTGAAGGAAATGGCAGTACACCAGCATCAGCAGGCCATCCCCAGTCAAAACAATCCACTTCTGCACCTGTGGCTGTGGCACAAGTGACCTCTCAGCCGTTAAAGACACCGGCAACCGGATCATCTGCACCAGACACAACAGAAACATTGGAGGCTGAAGAGGATTGGCTAGCTCGGCTTGGGTTTGGTTCTCAAAAGGTCAGAGGCACAGCAACAGCTAAGCAAAGTGGAGGAACCTTGGATGAGGACCTTGAGTCGGTGGTGAAGGACTATCTGAATGACTCAACAGAGGTCTATGTTAATGCTGACCCATTGGCGTATTGGCATGGGAAAAAAGAATTGTGGCCACAGCTCACCAACCTGGCTTTAAACTACTTGTCTTGCCCACTCACAAGCGTGTCTTCTGAACGTGTTTTCAGTGCTGCTGGTGGCATTGTAACTTCCAAACGGAGCCGCCTCTCTCCCAAAAATGTGGAGAGGTTAACAATGATCAAGATGAATCAGCACCTCATACCACCAGATTTCAGAGTACGAGAAAGCGCGCCGGATGAAGACGAGGTGGCCAGCAACATAGATGAGGGAATTTCTACTCTGTCAGGTGACACTGAGCTCACCCTGCCTGAATTCGCAGAGTATGATGACAAAGCCTTATTCTTATTCCTGGACCGTGATACCGAGCCCTGAAAATGAGACAACGAATCAATAACTTTCTTTTTCGTCCTTATTCACTTTTATTCCTGTGTGTCTGTCTTTCTTTGTTGTGCACAGTTAATATAATTCAAACTTTAATCAGATAATCACAAAAACAAGCCCATCAGCAGAACTGTCTTCACTTGTTTGCTAATCGATTTGAAGGTGCCGCAGTCTGCATTCCTCAGGTTCACAAGTTCAGAAGAACATGCTCCTCTATCCTCCTCCTCCAGACTCCTATTTCCATCAAAGCAGAGGGCTGGTTTACGCCCAATGAAGAAAGACTCAGCACTTGTGGGGGTGTTGTTCTACCTCTTTGCAGGTGAGTTGACGGCTCTGGGGCCATTGTTGGGAAGCTCTAATACCGGATAAAAGTGGTTTGGACCAAATCCGAGGCGCAATTTTTTTAGTGTTTTTGCTGACTTGCTTGCCTTTGAGGTGCTCTTAGGGGGGGTTCCGTCTGTTTGTGGGTGAGTTTCGGGGTCTGTCAGCACTGCTGGGACACTCTAATCTTGATTGCATTTGCTTTTCAGGAAATCCGTGGTGGCAACCCCGACTTATGGCCTAGCTACGCAGCGCGTTTGGACCGAAGGCCGAGAAATATTGTAAGTAGGAGATGTTGCTTTTTGCCTGTTTGGGGGTGTTATGCTTTTTGGCGGGTGGGTTGGCGGGTCTTGGGGCATTCCTGGGAAGGTCTAATACCGGGTAGAAGTGGTTGGGACAAAATCCACGCCGATTTTTTTTGTTGCTAATTCTGACATTTTGCTCAATGTAGGGTTTTCGGGGGCCTGTTTGGGGGGCTTCCTGGTGTTTGTGGGTGAGTTTCGGGGTCTGGGAGCACTGCTGGGACACTCTAATCTTGATTGCATTTGCTTTTCAGGAAATCCGTGGTGGCAAACCGGACCTATGGCCTAGCTACGCAGCGCATTTGGACCGAAGGCCGAGAAATATTGCAAGTATGAGATTTTGCTTTTGGCCTGTTTGGGGGTGTTATGCTTTTTGGCGGGTGGGTTGGTGGGTCTTGGGGCATTCCTGGGAAGGTCTAATACCGGGTAGAAGTGGTTGGGACAAAATCCAGGCCGATTTTTTTTTGTGCTATTTCTGACATTTTGCTCAATGTATCGTTTTCGGGGGCCTGTTTGGGGGGCTTCCTGGTGTTTGTGGGTGGGTTTCGGGGTCTGGGCGCACTGCTGGCTATATATACTTTACTTTGCAAGAGGTTTGAAGCAAATCCATGGTGGCAGAGGGGAGTTAGGGCCTAGCTGCAGAGCGCGCACGGAGTGATTTGGGAAATTTGGAAAAAAATGACAAAGTCCCCATTTTTGTACTTTTGCTCTTTGGCTGTTTGGGAGTCTTCTACTCGTTTTCTCCTGGGTTGACGGCTCTGGGGCCATTGCTGGGAAGCTCTAATACCGGATAAAAGTGGTTTGGACAAAATCCACGCCGATATTTTTTTGCTATTTCTGACATTTTGCTCAATGTAGCGTTTTCGGGGGCCTGTTTGGGGGGCTTCCTGGTGTTTGTGAGTGAGTTTCGGGGTCTGGGAGCACTGCTGGGACACTCTAATCTTGATTGCATTTGCTTTTCAGGAAATCCGTGGTGGCAAACCGGACCTATGGCCTAGCTACGCAGCGCGTTTGGACCGAAGGCCGAGAAATATTGCAAGTATGAGATTTTGCTTTTGGCCTGTTTGGGGGTGTTATGCTTTTTGGCGGGTGGGTTGGCGGGTCTTGGGGCATTCCTGGGAAGGTCTAATACCGGGTAGAAGTGGTTGGGACAAAATCCAGGCCGATTTTTTTTTGTTGCTATTTCTGACATTTTGCTCAATGTAGCGTTTTCGGGGGCCTGTTTGGGGGCTTCCTGATGTTTGTGGGTGGGTTTCGGGGTCTGGGCGCACTGCTGGCTATATATACTTTACTTTGCAAGAGGTTTGAAGCAAATCCATGGTGGCAGAGGGGAGTTAGGGCCTAGCTGCAGAGCGCGCGCGGAGTGATTTGGGAAATTTGGAAAGAAATGACAAAGTCCCCATTTTTGTACTTTTGCTCTTTGGCTGTTTGGGGGTCTTCTACTCGTTTTCTCTGGGTTGACGGCTCTGGGGCCATTGCTGGGAAGCTCTAATACCGGATAAAAGTGGTTTGGACAAAATCCACGCCGATTTGTTTTGTTGCTATTTCTGACATTTTGCTCAATGTAGCGTTTTCGGGGGCCTGTTTGGGGGGCTTCCTGGTGTTTGTGGGTGAGTTTCGGGGTCTGGGAGCACTGCTGGGACACTCTAATCTTGATTGCATTTGCTTTTCAGGAAATCCGTGGTGGCAAACCGGACCTATGGCCTAGCTACGCAGCGCGTTTGGACCGAAGGCCGAGAAATATTGCAAGTATGAGATTTTGCTTTTGGCCTGTTTGGGGGTGTTATGCTTTTTGGCGGGTGGGTTGGCGGGTCTTGGGGCATTCCTGGGAAGGTCTAATACCGGGTAGAAGTGGTTGGGACAAAATCCAGGCCGATTTTTTTTGGTGCTATTTCTGACATTTTGCTCAATGTAGCGTTTTCGGGGGCCTGTTTGGGGGGCTTCCTGGTGTTTGTGGGTGGGTTTCGGGGTCTGGGCGCACTGCTGGCTATATATACTTTACTTTGCAAGAGGTTTGAAGCAAATCCATGGTGGCAGAGGGGAGTTAGGGCCTAGCTGCAGAGCGCGCGCGGAGTGATTTGGGAAATTTGGAAAGAAATGACAAAGTCCCCATTTTTGTACTTTTGCTCTTTGGCTGTTTGGGGGTCTTCTACTCGTTTTCTCCTGGGTTGACGGCTCTGGGGCCATTGCTGGGAAGCTCTAATAGCGGATAAAAGTGGTTTGGACAAAATCCACGCCGATTTTTTTTTTGCTATTTCTGACATTTTGCTCAATGTAGCGTTTTCAGGGGCCTGTTTGGGGGGCTTCCTGGGGTTTGTGGGTGGGTTTCGGGGTCTGGGCGCACTGCTGGCTGTATATACTTTACAAGAGGTTTGAAGCAAATCCATGGTGGCAGAGGGGAGTTAGGGCCTAGCTGCAGAGCGCGCGCGGAGTGATTTGGGAAATTTGGAAAGAAATGACAAAGTCCCCATTTTTGTACTTTTGCTCTTTGGCTGTTTGGGGGTCTTCTACTCGTTTTCTCCTGGGTTGACGGCTCTGGGGCCATTGCTGGGAAGCTCTAATACCGGATTAAAGTGGTTTGGACAAAATCCACGCCGATTTTTTTTTTGCTATTTCTGACATTTTGCTCAATGTAGCGTTTTCAGGGCCTGTTTGGGGGGCTTCCTGGGGTTTGTGGGTGGGTTTCGGGGTCTGGGCGCACTGCTGGCTGTATATACTTTACTTTGCAAGAGGTTTGAAGCAAATCCATGGTGGCAGAGGGGAGTTAGGGCCTAGCTGCAGAGCGCGCGCGGAGTGATTTGGGAAATTTGGAAAAAAATGACAAAGTCCCCATTTTTGTACTTTTGCTCTTTGGCTGTTTGGGGGTCTTCTACTCGTTTTCTCCTGGGTTGACGGCTCTGGGGCCATTGCTGGGAAGCTCTAATACCGGATAAAAGTGGTTTGGACAAAATCCACGCCAATTTTTTTGTTGTTGCTATTTCTGACATTTTGCTCAATGTAGCGTTTTCGGGGGCCTGTTTGTGGGGCTTCCTGGTGTTTGTGGGTGAGTTTCGGGGTCTGGGAGCACTCCTGGGACACTCTAACATTGATTGCATTTGCTTTTCAGGAAATCCGTGGTGGCAAACCGGACCTATGGCCTAGCTACGCAGCACGTTTGGACCGAAGGCCGAGAAATATTGAAAGTATGAGATTTTGCTTTTGGCCTGTTTGGGGGTGTTATGCTTTTTGGCGGGTGGGTTGGCGGGTCTTGGGGCATTCCTGGGAAGGTCTAATACCGGGTAGAAGTGGTTGGGACAAAATCCTCGCGGAAAAGCCTTTTGGCACTTTTTGTAACTTAGGGTTCGTTAGGGTTAGCCCTAGCAGCAGGATTGCATGTGTTTCGGGGTGTTCTAGATTTTTGCAACTGAGTTCTGGGGTCTTAGAGCACTCGTGAGAATGTGTAATTTTGGTTGCAAGTCATTTGAAGAAAATCCATGGTGGGAAAGGGGGGATTTGGCATAGTTAAAGAAAGCCTTTGCCACTATTCTTAACTTAGGGTTCGTTAGGGTTAGCAGTATTTCTATTGCATGTGTTTGGGTGGGGGGGTTTTCGAGTCTTGGAGCGATGCTGGCTATGGATACTTTTGCTTGGCTGCTGGCAAGTGGTTTGAATGCAATCCACGGTGGGTAAGGGGGTACTTGGGCCTACTTTTATTTTCAAAGTACGTTTTGTCACCAGTTTTCTGCTAGGCCTCGTTTTTTGAGATTTGATTGGGGGTCTTCTACATTTTTGCGACTGGCTTTAGTAAGGGTCTGGGTGGGAGCACTGCTGGGAAGATCTAATT
Organism: Lissotriton vulgaris; assembly: GCF_964263255.1. Taxonomy (NCBI): domain Eukaryota; kingdom Metazoa; phylum Chordata; class Amphibia; order Caudata; family Salamandridae; genus Lissotriton; species Lissotriton vulgaris. Next base: position 852,065,514 of record NC_141697.1, on the reverse strand, counting down.
TTGTTCTAAAACACAGTTTACAGTACACCTAGCTTGAGGGGAAAGATCCGCTAGATTAATTTGCCTATACTTATTTATCCTTCAAAAGGTGACTCAGACAGAGTACGCACTTTCAAAAATATTGTACTGTCTACTAGGAAAATCAAAGTGTGACTTTTTGCACTCCACAGCCTACATACCTTATATTTATTTATAAGTGGTGTTGTAATATTATATCACTTCCTGTTTTTCGTTGAATAATTACAGGCCGGGTTTCAGTCTGTGCAATGGGAACAAAGCATGTCACCAAGGGGCAACCCTGGTGAGTGAGGGGACACCTAGAAAAAGAGCAATTTCTCCTTTTCTATCTACTATACCTTCCAGACCAACCCCATTGAGTGTTGTGAATGGATTTATAGTGACCAGCAAGGCTCTCAGGTATCTGGCAACAGAGACCTTATGTTGAATATAGTTATCAATAATTCCACACACGCCCTGTACTGTCGCATTCTTTCTTCCACAGTTGTTGAAAGTACTACTTACTTTTCACTGACATGCATGCAGTAGTGCATGCACTTTCAAAGATTGATGGATAGGTTTGTACCCAAAGATTTGTTTATGTTAAATTTTTTGTCCATGCTGTGCTTTTTTTACAGGGTGTCTTCTGGTGACCAACATCGATGGACGAAGCGTCGGCTGCAATGGAGGAGTGCCGCTAATAAGAGGATTTTTTTTCTGCAGGCAACTTACTTACCACTTTCAACAGGACAACTACAACAACATACAGATACAGTATCCATTGTGTTTTTCTCTGACTGTGACTGCATTTCTTGGATCTCTCTCTGCTTCTGAATTGATCCCTTAACACATCACTTAGTCTACTCCACAATCACATCTGCACCACACATAGTCATTTGTAAGTGCTCCTACGTAATTCGCAAGTCACAGCACGCCCCAGCCCGTAGAGGACTGGGATGGCCCCAATGATGAAGCATGTCACCAAGGGGCAACCCTGGTGAGTGAGGGGACACCTAGAAAAAGAGCAATTTCTCCTTTTCTATCTACTATACCTTCCAGACTAACCCCATTGAGTGTTGTGAATGGATTTATAGTGACCAGCAAGGCTCTCAGGTATCTGGCAACAGAGACCTTATGTTGAATATAGTTATCAATATTTCCACACACCCTGTACTGTCGCATTCTTTCTTCCAGGGCCACCAGCCGCCGGTATTCCGCAACAGTGGCATCGATCCTCCGTTGCCGGGCCGCTCTAGCCAGCTCCTTCCTCCTTGTTCGTTTGGAAGGAGCATCTATATGAAGAGAAGAAAGACATAGTCTGTAACCAATGCTCTTTAAGATTAACTCAATCATTCAGCAGAAATTTGTGTTGCAGACAGAACAACTAGCAACTTGCAAGCGCATTAAATAACTATTGAGGCCAGTATCTATCTAACCTCCCACTTCTTCATCCTTGCTCTAACATTAGTGGGAGTTTAAGGAACAAATTCTATGAGCACTATGGACTTCCATTGGAGTCGACTATGAAAGTACACCAGTCTTATTCTTCTTCTTGTCTCTTATTTAGGAAAATTGGTACGTTATCTTCTGCAAGCCGGCATAATGCCAGCGCAGTGAACTTGCACCCGAGAAAAAGAGACGCACGCCATGATGAGTGACCTAGACTTGCGTTGCGTTACTGTACCCGTCCAGTACATGCAGGTGGTGAAGCTCTTACTTTTCTATTACGGGTGGCACTGAGAATACTCTGTTAGAAGGGCTACTGCTTAACTAATTTAACTTTCACCCTACAGTGCAAATGAGTACTAGAAATGGAAAATTGAAGAAGATAAATAATCTGATTATCTATCACTTCACATGGGATGTTTTTGCTTATATATGGGATGACTTTAGGTGCTTTGCTTTTTATTGAGTGACCAGTGATACATCCACACATGAATGACTGAGTACTACTAAACTTATTAAGAGAGGTAGGGAGTGGCCACCGTAATAACCGGATCTATGCTGTGCTTGCAATACAAACTACTGCTACTATTGATGGTAGTATTTGGACAAAATTAAAACTTCTTTTCCTTGCCTTTCCTACACTGGAACGGACGTGCGGGTGCAGTGTTACATGCTCTTCAAAGTTACACTTAGTTCATCCACTGACCACCTACTCTCTCTAGATCATGGGTACTCACAAACTTTCTCTCAGGGGCTAAATTTACAGTGTAGTTTGTGGCCGAGGGCCGCACTGGTGGGGGCGGAGTCAGAGGGGGCGGGGCTAAAGCAAAACGAAAACTTGTGACCATGAGGTTGCACACAGGTCCCTGCAGCAGATGCCTTCATCCACTGAGCCACCAGACCCAGCATTTATATACATCTCTCTCCCTCATGCTCTCCCTCCTGCCCTCCCTCTCCATCTCTCTCTCCCTCCTGCCCTCCCTCTCCCTCCCCTGTCATCTCACTGTGTGTGTGTCTGTCTGTGTCAGCCTTCAGCCCGGGCTGAGACAGCCACACCAAAGTACTTAACAGGTCTTTAAAAGACCATTAACATATTATTGAGGCTTTGTTTGTTGTAGCGCCCCTGCATCTCCACCCTGACAATCACTGCTTGCCCGGCCCCACAGAGCAGAGGCTTTGTTCTATTTCACCTCTTTGTGGCCCTGCATCTCCACTCTGCTCTGTGGGGGCCGGGGGAGCAGTGATTGTCTGCAAGGTCTGCGCACCGCCAAGGAAGGCTTGCCGGGCCGCCACCGGCCTGCGGGCCGTACTATGAGTACCCCTGCTCTAGATACACATATGCTATCTAAGAGTCAGATAGTAGCATCATCCAGGTATATGGACACATACAGTTTCTGTGTCACCCACCCAGGCTGTTGTCCTTCCACCAATCATTGCTTCATCATTCACCAAGCCATGCATCTCATATTCTTTCCTTCCCAGCCACGTCTTCAATCTCAATAAGTAAGGAATATATAAGAGCTTACCTCTGCCCGCCACCACCACCGTCTGAACTCTCACAGCCGGCACTGGAACCGCCGCATCCTCCCCTGAGGAATTGCCCTCCGCCTCGAGCACCACCACCTCCGCGTTGGCCCCGCCACCAGATGTTCCACCTACAAAGTACATTTAAGAATGTTAGAATAAACCACTCACTAGTATTTGGTCTAGGAATGAAGACATGTGAAAACAATGTAATGCAGCACTTTTTGGCACAACTGATGAAGGCTGGCTTTTTAACACGCACCATTTTTTTCCACACAGACAGAAGATGGACTTCTAACAACAAGATCAAGTTGAAACAAGGTGAGAGCTCGGCTCGACCACAAGAAATGTCTTCAATTAATCGTCAGCACTAACCACTTTTCCATTCTCAGTTAAACATTTCGTTTTTTTATTATGACTTCATTTTAATAAATGTGTTTACTTTTAATAAAGCTTTTAAACTTAGAGAGACTCTGTGTTTTTTGGTCCAGACTAGAGTGACTGAGCGAAAGGTTTTGCAATTTTTGCAAGCATGAGTCCGTGCCTCTGACACTTCTTGACTCTGACTCCGTACTCTTCAGCTACGTTGGATAATCATCATTGGGGATCAATGATCGATGAATTCGGGAGATAAATGACTGTGCCACACTATGTAGTCAGTCAGTAAGGACATTGGGGGTTCAAAGTCTGTTATCACAGAGGTATGTGGAAACTCTAACAGCGCCTATTATAATTGATAAGCAATGCACTATTTATTGTCCATAGTTCTGTTTCTGCAGAAGAATTGTCCGCGCCACTGTAGTGGTATGGATTGTCCTCCTATCCAAACCAAAAGGTAGTATCTTATTCTTTCTTGGTGGTCATTCACATTTTATAGTTGGGAATTTTCAAAGCAGATAGAACACTTCAAAAGACATTATGGACAATCCCAGAGGACTGCACTAAGTTGATAGAGCTATTGCTGACTAGAATGGGAGTTTTGCCAACCGTGCAATCTTAGTTAGCTACACAGACAGACTAATAAGAATAATCTAGTAATACCACAGGGAGTCATAGTAGAGGCAGGATAAGAATTTAGATACAGTCTACAAGAAGATCAAAGACGATTTTGAAAAAATCAAATGAGGAACGCTAGGAAAAATAGGTACTAGTCTAAAATGAAAATTTACTGGGGCCAGCAAAGGAGCCCTCGCCTGCCAGATCCTGGCCCTGTTCAACAGCATCCGCCGCCTGCTGCTCCTGTGTCCTCCCCTCGCCCCTGGGGGGAGCTGACGTACAACATGAAAGAAAGAACAGAAAACATGGATGATTGTTGCTTGTCAATGTCAACCAAATCAAACATTTCAAAACAACAATAACAAAATATTTCCGCGAAATTATATTGATTAGGGTTAGTTTTCATTGATTTGCGGACCTGTGACTTCGAAAGTCACGTAACTCACTAAACAAAGTACTGAAAGGTTCACCTAGGACTGGCAGGCAGCAGCCCGCAGGCAAGACGCAAAGTGACAGACAAACTCCATTGTGATTTCAGTCAGATCAGTGACAACACTAACAGTTGCCTGCTACATAACCAGTCATTTAAATAGTCAAACTATCAATCCACCGCCACTATTTTTCTTATTGTCAGGGGTACAAAGGAAGGGGCAGATTTAAGCCCCTTGCGGCTCTTTTGCTCCATTCTTGCGTGACTTTTGTGACGCAGCAGCTAAACAAAAGAGGCGCCATGGTGCGGCGTATAATATTATAACAACGTGACGCATTTGGGAGATGCATCCCGTTATAAAGCCCTGCGCCATCAGGGGGCGTTCCGGCGCAAGGGAGGGCATTCCTACGCTGGAACACATCCTAAAAGTGGCTGAGGGAAATCTACAAAATTTCAATCAGTCACCTTTAGGACAATGATGCGTCACACAAACCCTGCACCTGCTTGAAGCAGACGTACGGCTTGACCCAGCATTGGGGAGATAGGGTACCCCAGAGCATTGCTGGAGCTGCGCCATCGTTGCGACGCAACTCCAGCAGTAAAGCTTCGGTGACGTTTTGGGCCCATGGTGCGCCGCATTGCAAATACGGCGCACCATGTTTGGTGGTGGTAGCGGGCCGCACAATTAATGGCGCATCCCTGCTACTTTGCAGGGATGCGACGGTAATTGCAATTCTGCCCCTTAGGGGCATACTTACTTACGCGTTCTGGCGCATCTCCAGAGATGCGCCAGATCAAATGCGTCATGCAAAACTACCCTTGCGACACGGCAGATGCGCCTCATTTACAATGCGGCGCGCCCTGGCGCAAGGGTAGGCACTTGCGTGATGCATCTCGTCACGTAAGAGCGGCGCATCGCTGGAGTCACGTCGCCAACGCAATGCAACTCCAGTAATGCTCAGGGCCACCCAATACTTAACATGCTGTGTCAGTCCTTACGCCTGCTTCAAGCAGGCATAAGGAATTGAATTGACGTAGCAGCGTCGCCGAAGTGCCTGCGTTAAATCTTGTAGATTTCACGCAGGCACTTTTGCGAGGCGCACAGCCGCCGGACCGCCCACCCTGCGTACTAGGAACGCACCCATTGTGGTGCAGGCCCATGGCTTTATAAGGTGACGCATCTCCCTAAATGCGTCATGCTGTAAATGACTCGCAGGGATGCGCCACGTTTACGCCGCTGTTGCGTCACGCAAGGCAACGTAAACGTGGCGCAAGGGGCTTGTAAATGTAATCTGCCCCCTAGTGTCTAGCATTACGCAGTTCTGTAAAGTACACTCATACATAATAGTTACTCAGGCCAATGAGACCACAAAATAGAAAACAAATAAGCATAGTAGCAACGCCACTGAGAAGGAGAGCAGTGCACCTGAAATGCACAGAAGATTTTGAAATATAATTTAACTACAATGTAATCGTCATCAGCGGCATTATTGGCTTGCTCCATGTAAAAAATAAATATTTGCAATACAACAACACAGAGCAGGAGAAAACATCATAGTAGTGAGCGATGAAATAGCTACTACTACTCACCAAGCCCGGGGATCTCCAAAGCCGAGCTGGTCCAGCAGGTCGCGCTCCCGGTCCAGGAGGTCTGTCCAGCGGTGGGTGACCTGGCTGTAGGTGCGCTGGGTGGGATATGGCCCAGCACACCTTCTCCCACCGCTTCCGGCGCTCCCGGATGTTGTAGCCGCCGGCCGCGATCCTGCCGCCTCCCGCGATGGTCCTGGGCAGGCGGCGCTGGACGAAGTAGACCAGCGCGCCCACTTCCTCCGGGCTGAAGATCTCCCGTCGCGTCACCTGCTCCCCCCTCAATCGACCGCATGCTGTCCTGGCACGGGGTCCAGGACTCCTCCTCCCCGCCGCCGCTGCGGCCCTCAAGTGCCTGGGCAGCTTCACGGCGCCTGGCTTCACCATGGTCTGGGCAGGTAAGGTAGGAAGTAGAAAATTAAGAAGGAATAGGATAGGGAAGAAGAAAAGAAAAGAGTTTAAAAAAGTAGTTTAAAAGTAAAGAAACATAGCAGAAAAGACAAAAATATACAGCTAGGAAAAGAGAGGGATAGATAAGAAGCAAAATCGTTCAAAAAAAACTGAGAACAAGCAAAGGATGGCAAAGATAGCAAGAGGATTAAACACCATGCCCAGACACAGGAAATGAATGAAAAACAAGATGGCCGCCCGTTCACGAGCGCGAAAGTAAGTTCGCACGAGATTTTCCTCGCGATCTCGTGCGAACTTGTACTTGCAATGCGCTTACTGCGCGAGATTATACATAGCGGGCGGAAACGGAAATACGTCACGCAAACAAAATGGCCGCGCCCGTACTCGACCTTGGGGTAAATTCGCGTGTTGCGCTGCAAGCGGCTCGCGAATACTGCAAAAAAACTCGCGAAACAACAAGCCGCAAAAAAATGTAAAGCTCATTCGCACAAATTGGCGGCTTCCGCGGTCGGTTTCGCACGACGCCGCGCCTCGCGAATAGCGCGAAAAAAACGAAAAACGATTTTTGCAAAAGCAAAAGCAATGAGCAGGTGCAAAAGATCACCTCATGATTTGTAACGATTCCCTGTAGTGCTTCCTGAGGGGGCCCTCCAGAATTCGGTTGCCTGCTTGCAACTATTGTGTGACCCTGCTCTGACCTTATCTATATGCCACAAAGGTCCTGATTTACAGCTAAGGGAGCAGACAAGCAGGTGCCAGGCTGGAACTTCAAATTCAGTGACACATTAATTAGCCCCTAATTCATTATTGTCAGTTGGGGCAGGGCAGGTGTTGTTAATAAACTAACCCCAAATTAATTCATGTCAGTTCAAGCAGGGCAGGTGGGCTTGCTTTTCCCCCGCATCTTCTACAGTGATGATGAACCAGAGGGTGGCATTGATGTAACAGAGGGTGGCATGGGTCAAAGAGAGGGTGGCAGTGGTGAAACAGAGGGTGCTGGGAGGCTGTGATGATGAACCAGACATAGAAACAACGTAGTCGCGACCGTTGCGAGCCGACAAGTAAGTTCGCAATTGCGAACTAGTACCAAATCCTCGCGAACTGGCAGAAACACTTGCGAACACAAAAAAAAATCCGCAAATTCGCGAGAATTCGCAGATTTTGCGGATTGCGAGTTCGCAAATCCGCAAAATTCGCGAACGCGAGATTCGCAAAATTCGCCCATGCTTAGTGGGGTTGGCCCGCAGTTGCTGTTTCTGCCAATGAGAGGACAAAGAGTGGAACTTTGCTTTGAACCTGCTTGAAGACGATCTCCAAGGGCCTGTGTGTGCTGGCCTCCTGTTCTGAAGTTTTAGGGATACAAAGACTTTACCCCCAGCTCCCCTTAACTCTGCTGCTGAGAGTTTTGTCATGCCAGTAGGTACCTGTTCCAGTTCTGGGCCTCTGGAGGTTGTTCCTGCTGTTGACAGCTGGAAGAAACCTAAAGAACTGATGAAATGAATGAAACGCTCTTCTTGAGGCTGTTTTTCCAATGCAGCACCGCTGTGCAAGAAGAATCTCCACGCATTGCTGCGCCACTGCCGAACTGCCGTAGCACCTGTCGTGACTGCAAGAACTGACTCATAGAGTGATTGCTGCTGAAGAAACCGACACAGACCCGCTCGACGCAGCCGCATTGATCACTGCCATATCCTGGATTTCCACGCATCGCACCTGTGCGGCAAGTTTTCACAATGCATCCCCCACGGACAAGATCCATCTTGGAGTCAATGCATCACTTCTCCCTACAGACCGGATACAAAACATCACTTCTCCTGCGTGAAGCAGAACTGTCGCATCACCTCCCCATTGTCTCACGAATTGGCGCATCTCTTCGTTTCTCGACGCTTACCATCTCTGTAACTGTTTGGCCAAGGGAATTTTGATGCATCTACAGGTATTTTGTGAGAAATCACGCATCCATAGTTTTCTATAGACCCAGTTGCTTGAAACCTTTTTAAAGTCATATTCTTATTACATGTATGTTGCATTGTTGTCGATTTGGTCTTGTTAGGTTTAGATAAAGATACTTAATTTTTCTAAACTGGTGTGGTGTCCATTTCTGGTGTTATCACTGTATTGATGAGTGTTTTGAGTACAAATTCTTTACGCATTGCCTTTGGGATAAGTCTGTCTGATTATGCCGAGCTACCCATGGGTTATCTAAAGTGTGTATCCCCTTACCCTGACTAGAAGCAAGGGTCCCTGCCTCTGCCAACTAGAGACCCCCATTTCTAATAGTGAGTGCATGTGTGAGGAGTTGTATTGGTGAGTGTATGTATAGCTGTGTCACTCAAAAGGTGTATGTATTTACTTCTGCTCATAATATAGGGCACATGGGTATTCAACAGTATATTCGAGGGGCTCAATAACACATATATACATAAGACATGTAAACCTGTGCAACTGAATTGCAGAGCAGAACTGATAAGATTTGACCACCTATAGGAGAAGCTCCCCGCTTTTTAAGCTACCATCTTCAAATGCATAACACGAGTGAGAATACATGTCCAAGTAGACATATGCCTCAATCATGACAGCTGCAGACCTTTAAACTTGACACCTTGCACTTCCTATTTGAATACAGAAAGAAGCAAGAGAAGTGCAGAAAAAAAGAGAGGTGCAGACAGAGTAAGAAATGTGCAGAAAGAGGCAGGAGAAGTGCAGAAAGAGGCAAGAGAGTAGCAGAAAGAGGCAAAAGAGGTGCAGAAATAGGGAAGAGGGTTGCAGAAAGAGGCAGGAGGGGTACTGAAAGAAGCAAGAGAAGTGCAGAAAAAAGAAAGAAAATTCCAGAAAGAAGCAAACGAGGTGCAGAAAGAGGCAAGAGGGATGCAGAAAGAAGCAAGAGAGGTGCAAAAAAAATCAAGTGAAGTGCAGAAAGATGCAACAGATGTGCAGAAAGATGCAAGAGAACTGCAGAAAAGGCAAGAGAGGTGCAGAAAGAGGGAAGAGAGGTGCAGTAAGAGGCAGGAAGGGTGCAAAAAGAAGCAAGAGAGGTACAGAAAGAGGCATGAGAGGTACAGAAACAGGGATGAGTGCTGCAAAAAGAGGCAAGACAGGTGCAGAAAGAAGCAAGAAAGGTACAGAATGAAGCAAAGAAGTGCAGAATGAAGGAACCAGGGTGCCGAAAGAGGTACAGAAAGAGGGAAGAGAGGTGCAGTGAGAGTCAGGAGGGGTGCAACAAGAAGCAAGAGAGGTACAGAAAGAAGCAAGATAAGTATAGAAAGAAGTAAGAGGTGCAGAAAGAGGCAAGAGGGGTGCAGAAGGAGGCAAGAGAAGTGCAGGAAAAAGCAACAGATGTGCAGAAAGAGGCAAGAGAGGTACAGAAAGAGGCAAGAGAGGTACAAAAAAGGGAAGAAGGGAGCAGGAAGAAGCACAAGAGGTGCAGAAAAAAGCAAGAGAAGTGCAAAAATAAGCAACAGAGGTGCAGGAAGAGGCAACCAGGATGCAAAACGAGGCAAGAGATGTGCAGAAAGAGGAAAGACGAGTGCAGAAAGAGGCAACAGGGTACAGAAAGAGGCAACAGGGTACAGAAAGAGGCAAGAGAGGTGCAGAAAGAGACAAGAGTGGTACAGAAACAGGCAAGAGAGGTACAGAAATAGTTCAGAGGGGTACAGAAAGAGAAGAGAGTGGTACAGAAAGAGGAGAGAGGGATGCAAAAAGAGGTAAGAGAAATGCAGAAGGAGGCAAGAGAACGGCACAAAGAGGCAAAAGAGTTGCAGAAACAGGCAAAAGGGCCGCAGAAAGAGGGAACAGGGGTGCAGACAGAGGCAATAGGGATGCAGAAAGAGAGAAGAGGGGTGCAGCAAAAGGCAAGAGGGGTACAGAAAGAGGCAAGAGAAGTACAGAAGAGGGATATAGAAAGAGTCATGAGGGGTGTAGAAAGAAGCAATAGAGGTACAGATAGAGGCAACAGAGGTGTAGAAAGAGGTAAGGAGCTGCAGAAGGAGGCAAGAGAAGTACAGAAAGAAGTAACAGAAATGAAGTAAAAGGCAAGAGAAGTGAAGAAGGGAGCAACAGAGGTGCAGAAAGAGGAAAGAGAAAAAAGAAACAGGCAAGCGAGGTAAAGAAACAGGCAACAGAGAAGCAGAAAGGTGGAAGAGGGGTGCAGAAAGAGGGAACAGGAGTGCAGAGAGAAGCAAGAGAGGTACAGAAATAGGGAAGAAGGTTGCAGAAAACGGCAAGAGGGGTGCAGAAAGAAGCAAGGAGGTACAGAAAGAGGCAACAGAGGCGCAGAAAGAGGCAAAAGAGGTACAGAAAATGGAAGAGATGAGCAGAAAGAAGCAAGAGAAGTACAGAAAGAGGCAAGAGTGGTGCAGAAAGAGGGCTATTTTGATTGTACCTTTCTACAGACTCATACAAAGTAGCCTAATCACTAATCCTTCTCCCACGATGTCTTAAACCTCACTTTTCTCTTGAAGGTTAACTATTCATCCACTGCTCAGAATGTTAGGCCTACCAAATGTAAAACAGCAATCCTAAGTTAACCATATCACTGTTGTAAGTCTGACCAGGTTTGTGAAGGTATGCATGTATGTGTATCTGTTTTGCCTAGTGACATGTTACATAAAAATAAACATACAAATACTTAAATGCCTGTGTTTCAAACAGCATACTCTGTACATTTGTGTACAAAAAGGTGTATGCATTCCTTTCTGCTCATAATACTGGGCACATGGGTATTAAATAGTATATTTAAGAGACTGTATAACACCTGTATACATAAGACATGTCTGCCTGACAGAGCAGAAATGAGATTTGACCACCTATAGGAGAAGCTACCTGCTTTGTAAGCTACCATCTTCAGATGCATAAAACATGTAAGAATATATGTACAAGTAGATATATACCTCAGACACGAGAGCACACAGACCTTTAAACTTGACAGCTCCCACTTCCCATTTGAGTATACAAAAAGAGGCAAGAGAATTGCAGAAAGAAGAAAGAGAAGCGCAGAAAGAGGCAAGTGAGGTGCATAAAGAGGCATGAGAGGTACAGAAAAAGGCAAGGGAGGTGTAGAAAGAAGCAACAGAGGTGTAGAAGGAGGGAAAAGGGGGCAGAAAGAGACAAGAGAGGTACAGAAAGAGGGAAGAGATGCAGAAACAGGCAAAAGAAGTGTAGAAAGAGGCTAGAGAAGTGCTGAACAGGCAAGAGGGGACTGAAAGAAGCAAGAGAAGTGCTGAAAGAAGCAACGGAGGTGCACAAGGAGGCAAGAGAACCACAGAAAGAGGCAAGAGAGTTGAAGAAACAGGTAAGAGAGGTAAAGAAAGAGGGGATAGGCGTGCAGACAGAGGCAAGAGAGGTGCAGAAATAGGATAGAGGCGTGCAGAATGAGGCAAGAGGGGAGCAGAAATGTGTAAAAGAGTTGCAGAAAAAAGCAAGAGCAGTGCAGAAAGAAACCACAGAGATGCAGAAAGAGGCATGAGGGATACAGAAAGAGGCAAGGGAAGTGTAGATAGAAGCAAAAGATGTGCAGAAAGAGGTAAGAGAACTACAGAATTAGGCAAGAGAGGTGCAAATAGAGGCAAGAGAGGTACACAATAAGGGAAGAGGAGTGCAGGAAGAAGCAAAATAGGTGCACAAAGAGGCAAGAGGTGCAGGAACAGACAGGAGAGGTGTAAATTGAGGGAACAGTGGTACAGAAAGAGGCAAAAGAGGGGCAGAAAGAGGGAAGAGGGTGCAGAAAGATGGAAGAGGGGTGAGGAACAAAGCAAGTGTGGTACAGAAAGAAGCAACAGAGGTGTAGAAACAATCAAGAGAAGTGATGAAAGAGGCAAGACAGTTGTAGAAAGAAACAAGAGAGGTGCAGAATAAAGCAAGAGAAGTACAGAAAGAAACAAGTGAGGTACAGAAAGAGGCAAGAGAGGTACAGAAAGAGGAAAGTGAGATGCAAAAACAGGGAAGAGGGAAGCAGAAAGAGGCAAGAGAAATGTAGAAAGAAGCAGATGAGGTGCACAAGGAGGCAAAGGAACTACAGAAAGAGGCAAGAGTTTTAGAAACAGCAGGAGATGTGCTGGAAGAGGAAAGAGGGGTGAAGAAAGAGGCAAGAGGGGTGCAGAAAGAAGTAAACGAGGTGTGGAAAAGAAGCAAAACAATTGCAGAAAGAATCAACAGAGGTGCAGAAAGAGGCAAGAGGGGTGAAGAAAGAGGCAAAAGAGGTAAAGAAAAATGCAACAGGGGTGTATAAAGAGGTAAGAGTGGTGCAGAAAGAGGAAGGAGAAGTGTCGAAAGAAGCAACAGAAATGCAGATAGAGGCAAGAGAAGTGCAGAAAGAGGGAACAGGGATACAGAAAGAGGGAACAGTGGTACAGAAAGAGGGAACAGGGGTGCAGAAAGAGACAAAATATGTGCAGAAAGAGGAAAGAAGGGTGCAGAAGGCGGCAAGAGGGGTGCAGAAAGAAGCAAGTGAGATGCAGAAAGAGGCAACAGAGGTGCAGAAAGAGGCACAGAGGTGCAGAAAGTTGAAGAGATGAGCAGAAAGAGGCAAAAGGAGTGCAGAAAAAGAAAGAAAGGTGCAGAAAGAAGCAACAGATGTGTATAAAGATGCAAGAGAACTGCAGAATGAGGTAAGAGTGGTTTGCACACCATTAGTACCAATTTAATAGCCATATTTAGCAATAAGTAACAGGTGACTATTCTAGGTTTGCAAAGGGCTTTCCACCACCTGTAACACATGTGGCTGCATTTTTGGTAAAGTTTGAACCGTTTGAGCTAGAAACAATGTTTTTTTTGTTCAAATCTGCGAATTATGCAGCAGATGATGGATTATGTGGCAAATGCAGAAAATGTATAATTGTGCGAAAGTCAGGGCAGCCAAACAGTTCCATAATTCCAGTAGCCCTGCTCCTACCTCTGACTAGGTTCAGAAGTGCTCCGCAGTGGTTCCTTCTTTTTTTTGTCTCATTGAGTTTATATTTTAGCCTCTAGGGAAACGAGGAAGACTAAACCTGAGTTTACCACTCCACAACACAGACTACCATACCACATAATTACTCTCCATAACACATAATCACACTCTGCATAATTCCAATACACTAATCACCACATACTTTCTGCCCACGTAAGTTCACTGCACAACATACTACATAATTGCGCTAAACACAACCCACATCCATTCCACACAACATTAGTAAAAAACGTTTACATTTACAATGCCAATAGCTCTAACTCTCGCAAATGTGAAACCTATTACATTACTAATAGTTCTTTGACTAGTAGTCGTGTTTGCAGGGAGGTGGAGAAAGGGGGCTGGGCATTTGACTGGGACTTCATCCCCGAACCCTTAGTGTACCAGGGGGCACATTTGCAAAGGGGTGGGGAAAAGGGGGCATAGCCTCTGTAGACCTCTTAGCCATCCCATTGTATGCGACTTACTGGAGGTAACAGGATGGGTAGTTGGCCCCCTAGGACAACCTTGGGTCAACTACTCCTCCTATTAACTCCAGTAAGTCCCACACAGCAGCATTGGTAAGTTCTCATAGCAGGCCATGCCCCCTTTGCCCACCAGTCTGCAAACGTACCCCTGGTGCATTCTTCGATGGGGATTAAAGTCCCCATTTGAGATGTCATCAGTGATGTCATGAGTGATGTCACTGACCATGCATGAGTGATGTAATATGTGACGTCATCAGCAGTGCATTGCGGGCGCGCGAGTTATAGTTAGCTGAACTAACTATAACGGGGGAATTTCAATGGTTTTATATGAGTGAAATGTCCAGCTAACTATAACATGTGTGAAACCTACGGTTTTTTCAGTGAATTTCAAAGGTTTTGTAAATACTACTTCCTAACTATAACGTGTGTAAAACCTACGTTTTTTTCAGTGAATTTGCAAGGTTTTTTAAATGCTAATTCCTAACTATAACATGTGATAAAACCTATGGTTTTTTTCAGTGAATTTCAAAGGTTTTTTAAATGCTAATTCCTAACTATACCGTGTGTTGTACAATTGTGGTCGAATGTGTGCATGGTTTCATCTCTCTTGATATATGATGGACGTCGGCTGTTTGATGTACAACAATCCTTTAACCCCTCCCACGCTTATGACGGAACCGCTTCGTCATAGCCCTCGGGTGGGCTGCGCTGGTGACGGAGAGGTTCCGTAATGGCCTGCCCGGCACGCCTGCGCGGCGCTGATTTCGCGCCTGCGCTGACGTTCTGAAGAACGGGCAGGGCCATGACGGAACCAGATGCGTCACGATGTAAATAGCCCGCACCATGGCGCATCTTTTGCACCGCCGCTGCGTCACAAAAGTGACGCAACGGCGGCACAAAACAGGTGTAAGGGGCTTGTAAATCTGCCCCAAGGTGTCTAAAGGTAGGGTAGTGAGTTAAGGGAAATTAAAAATTATGGGAAGAGCAGTATGGAAAAGAAAGTAAAGGAGTAGGAGTGACAGAAGGGGAGTGAGGATGGACATATGGAAGGAGACTAAGGGACAAAGAGATTCGCGCCTGCGCTGACATTCTGAAGAACGGGCGGGGCCATGATGGAACCAGATGCGTAACGTTGTAAATAGCCCGCACCATGGCGCATCTTTTGCACTGCCGCTGTGTCACAAAAGTGACGCAACGGCGGCGCAAAACAGGTGTAAGGGGCTGTAAATCTGCCCCAAGGTGTCTAAAGGTAGGGTAGTGAGTTAAGGGAAATTAAAAATTATGGGAAGAGCAGTATGGAAAAGAAAGTAAAGGAGGAGGAGTGACAGAAGGGGAGTGAGGATGGACATATGGAAGGAGAGTAAGGGACAAAGAGAGATACATAGAGTAGGATAAGGGGAGTGAAGGTAAAGGAAATGGAAAGATGGTGAGGGAAGGGGATTTGAGGATGATAAAAGGGAGGTAAGTGATCCCTGTGGGACCCCCTGAGCAGGCCTAGGGGGTCAGGGTGCTTCTACCCTGCCCCCTTTTTGAGTTCTACATGTTTGTTTTTCTGCTTTCCTGTGCCTCAGTCTACAGAGGAACAAGATGGCTGCCAACAATTTATGTTTTAGAGTGTGGACAGACAGCGGCAGCCAATCAGCATGAAGCTCGTGCACGGCAAGGTGCGCGCACGGTGCGCGCTTATAGATATATAATTGATTTAAACTTTCATTTTCTCAGCAACTACTGGAGGGATTTACACCATTTAAACAAAAGCGTGATCTGCGTACCAGACCCTACTATTTTCCCAATTTTGGTGTAATTCCGTTCAGCGGTTCGGGCTGTAGCCGTGTCTAAAGGTCCTATGGAAAATAACATGGGGAAAACACGTTTTGGGCCGCCCTTTCTTCTCGGCCCCCGCTTCACGAATCCCCCCAAAATTTTCAGGGAAGGAGCGAAGCGGAGCTGGCCAAAATGTAAAAAAAATACACGCAAATTCGTCCACCGGCGCCAGAGTTATTCCCAATCGAATGTTGCGGATTTCCTATGGAAACTAGGTCCTAACTATAACTACCTACTGGCGACCGCCAGTAGGTAACATATATATATATATATATATATATATATATATATATATATATATATATATATATATATATATATATATATATATATATATATTACCTACTGGCGGTCGCCAGTAGGTATATATAGTTAGGATTTTTTCCCTATGGGATTTCTGAAAATTCTATGCCTAATAACTTTGGCGTTTGTGGATGGAATTGGCTGAAATTTTCAGGAAAATGGCACATTTTGTTTCTGAGCAGCCCCTGAAAATTTGGGGGGGTTTTGTGGAGGGGGGGCCGAGAAAAAAGGGGGGTCCCAAAACGCCTTTTTCCCATGTTAATTTCCATAGGGCGGTTGGACTCACTTTTAGCCCGAACGGCTGAATGGATTTTCACGAAACTTGGCAAAATTGTAGGGACTGTTAGCCCGATGTGCCTTTGCTAGGTCTCAATATATGTGCTTCAGTGGATTTTGAGAAATTAATGTTTAAATCAAGATATATATCTGTAACAGCGCTCCGGGCAGCTATCCGGTTAGCGAACCTTTCGCGTAACGGAACTTTGCGATGAGAAGCTGATTGGCCCTCCGGTGTCTGTCAACATTCTAAACAGTCCGGAGCGGCCGCCATCTTGTCTCTTGGTAGGATCGAGAGACAAGAGGAGGCCAAAACAAAGGGGGAAATTACCATAAGGGGGCATAGTAGATCCTCGTTGACCCCCTAGGTTTTATGTGGAGGTTTTAAAAGGGCCTAGGAGGGTCCAAAAAAAAAAATTTTTTTTTGCGTGGTAAGCGCCAAGTTCGCGAACCGGATAGCTTTCTGGGCAGCGAACTTTATGGATAAAAGAATGAAAGACTTTTCTAATACTGTATGTTAATTGTTTGTTGTTTTTCTTGTTTTTTTTTGTTTTCTTTTTTTTTAAAGTGTTTTTTTTATTTTGATTCTTTTTCATAATTTATTAAACTTTCTAACATTTCAGTGTCTGAAATGTCATTATTTTCTTGAAATATTGTTTGCAATCTGTGAGGTTGCAAAATGTCCTCATTTGCAAGGAGGAGATCTACTGCTTGGACACATTGCAGCAGTTCATTATCCAAGCTTTCATCCATAAATTCCATGTCAATTGGTTCTATTAATTCCTGGCTGCTCTCTTCCAGGTCCATCTCAAAAGAAACTTGCTGCTCGCCTTCCATTTTGCCTGAAATTTGGATTAAAAAAATATATATTAGTAGAGATAGGGCACTGTTGGGATTAATTTTAGATAGGCAGTTTTTATCAGTGAATTTATCTTTTGGCAGTGTATAGTATGAGAGTGGAAATAGGACTATAAAAAAGTGTATGTGATTTAACCAAGACAAGCCTTACTCCATTGATAACTATAACAGAGAAGTCTATCTAAATACATTACTACTACAGAGGGATAGTGTATATCTAGCAGAAAAAGTCTACTATATTAAGTCATAGTGCACAATATATTAAATTATAACTTACCTTCACAAAGAAGTTGAAGTTTTTTGAAGCTATTGAAATAGGAGGTACAACAAGAAGTAGTAGTCAAAATGGCTGTGTTTCCTTCTCTCCCTTTATATATATACAGGTATATAACCAATTAAATGTCAGGTAATAAAAGTAGAAAATGAAAGTAACATTTTCATTGGTTGTCAATTCCAACAATTCAGATGTGTTTTGTGAAGTAATTTACCTCACGGTACTTGGAGAGGTCTACAGGCTAAATGGCTAAATGGAATTTCAATGAAATTTGTGAGAATGGAAGGGATTGTTATGTAGTATGAGCTAATCTATATTTGGTGAGAGTGTCTCTAGTCGTTTTTCTGTAAATTACTTTCCCGCCTTTTTTTAGGACCGCTTTCCGGGAAGCTGCCCGGTTAGCGAACCTTAAGCGTCACGGGAGTCCACCATTTTGTGTTTCGTTCGCATTAAGATACAAGATGGAGGGCAAATAATGTTTAGAATGGGTAGAAGGGGTCATGGTAGACTTATCTTGACCCCCTAGGTTTTCTGAGCGTGGCTGAGGAGGCTTATATGTGCGAAAAAAAAAAAAAAATTTAAAAATTCCGCGAGGTTAGCTTTCGGTTAGCGAACCGGGTAGCGCTCCGGGGAGCGAATTTTGTGGAAAATTAGTGAAAAAAGTTAGAGAAAAATAATAATTGTGAGTGATCAGATGAAGGGTAGCTCTGAGAAGAGCTTTTGGGTTTATGGTACATTTAGGTACTTATAAGTAGGTACCAATGCACAGTCTTAAATTCAGAATGAAAATTCTGTTGCCCTCATCTGAGAAGTGAACTCCATCTCCTCTGTAGATATCTTGCATGTAGTAACGCAAGTTATTGTTGTACAGAGAGCCCATTCCATGGTCTCTCATGTAAGCTGAAACAGATTTGTTTACATGCTTCCTCGCTTTCTCAATTTGTGGACAAAATTGGTTGGACCACCTCCATTTCTGTCTTTGGCATATATTGGAATATACCAAGGCAGTTTGAGGAAAAAGTGCCATTAATTGCTCCAAGGTGTCCTTTAAAAGCATTTCCAGACCTACCCCTGTCAAAGTGCCCAAATCATTACCTCCACAGTGCACTATTAACAGGTCAGGTTTTGGCAAATGCATAAAGGTTTTCACCAATGGTATCAATTGGTGACATTTTAATCCTCTTTGGCCCAACCAGTTAATTTCCACATCTTGTAAATTGAGGTTGTGTAAATTTCTGCTCTCAGCATACCTTTGAGCCCAGTGGATGTAACTATGTCCAACAATCCAGACGTTAAACATGGTGGAAGAAGGTTCTTCTGCAGTCAGATGAAGTGTGGTAATGAAAGGGCAGTTGAAACAGTAGGAGTTTCTAAAGAAAAAAAACTGTGGATTTACAATGCTAATGATTCATTAGCAGTGATTGGTGCATTTCCATTTCTGAAAACAGAAAGTTAGGGTGCATGGATGTGTTCTTTGAAAGATGTAATTTGAATGGTCAAGGAAGAAACAATTTATGAAAGATTGCACTGGATACGCAGGTGCACTGAGAGTTCAGAGTTCAATTGAAACATTGTTGTGTGAATTTGCAAACATGAGAGGTCTTCCAGGAGGTGGTTGCTATGGAAACAAGGCAGACAGGGCAGAGGGGGGAAGGGTTTTGATTTGAAAAAAGTGAGGGAAGAGGTATGATTGGCTAATATGAGAGATATGTGAAAAGAATATCTGTATTTCTGTGCTTTCAATAGCTGCAGCCTTTGGAGTGCATCCTTTTTCTTCTGCTGAAGACAATTTGGTGTATTTCTGAGACTGTTTTCAAAACTCAAAAAATATTTGCTAAGGTGAGAAAAGATTTATTTAATTTAGATAGAGAATAGTATGATTTAAGGAGAAAATGATGAAGAAAGCTGTGTTTTTAAAATGTGGTTTTGTCTCTAGTTATATACTAATAGAATTAGTTTCATAGAGAAATTATAATTGCATATTTGGTGTAACATTCTGGCATGCAGTAACACAAGATATTGTAATACATGGAGGCCATTTCATGGTCTGTTATGTAAGCTGAAACAGATATGTTGCTTTTAAAAACGATTTCAGAAATCAATTACATTTCTGGATATTTACTGCTAGAGCTTCATAGGTTGTTTTGGGCCATATTTATAAGGTATTTGAGTGTCTAAGATGTTATGTTCGCCTTTTAAAATGTAAAGTGTTCCTCATGGGGCAAGTGTCTTGTAAATACGCTCCCACTTGTGCTTGGCAAATTTAGATTTTGATTATGGGAGTTACCTAGCCATGTTAATAGTGTCCCAAAAATGGTGCTAGGGCATTCCAGAAAACACTTTCATGTGTCTCAAGGACATTTTTAGTTATTTCTTCATGAATGCAGGTATACAATTGATTTATATGCTGTGTTTAAAAACGAATTTTGAAATGAATTAAATTTCAGGATATGTACTGTTAGAGCTTCATAGGTTGTTTGGGGTCATATTTAGAAGGCATTTTAGTGTCTTTGATGTTATTTTTCCCTTTTTAAATGGAAAGCGTTCCTCATGGGGCCCTGAGCAGTTCTTAGCCATGTTATTTAATAGGAAGTGGATAACATGGCTAAGAGCATTTGCTGGAAAATGCATGAATATCGCTGATTTTTCTGCTATATTCATGGATTGTGGCCGTTTTTTTTCACATTGCTTCATAGGTCGTTTGGGTTCATATTTAGAAGGCATTTTAGTGTCTTTGATGTTATTTTTCCCTTTTTAAATGGAAAGCGTTCCTCATGGGGCCCTGAGCAGTTCTTAGCCATGTTATTTAATAGGAAGTGGATAACATGGCTAAGAGCATTTGCTGGAAAATGCATGAATATCGCTGATTTTTTTGCTATATTCATGCATTGTGGCCGTTTTTTTTCACATTGCTTCATAGGTTGTTTGGGTTCATATTTAGAAGGCATTTTAGTGTCTTTGATGTTATTTTTCCCTTTTTAAATGGAAAGCGTTCCTCATGGGGCCCTGAGCAGTGCTTAGCCATGTTATTTAATAGGAAGTGGATAACATGGCTAAGAGCATTTGCTGGAAAATGCATGAATATCGCTGATTTTTCTGCTATATTCATGGATTGTGGCCGTTTTTTTTCACATTGCTTCATAGGTTGTTTGGGTTCATATTTAGAAGGCATTTTAGTGTCTTTGATGTTATTTTTCCCTTTTTAAATGGAAAGCGTTCCTCATGGGGCCCTGAGCAGTTCTTAGCCATGTTATTTAATAGGAAGTGGATAACATGGCTAAGAGCATTTGCTGGAAAATGCATGAATATCGCTGATTTTTTTGCTATATTCATGCATTGTGGCTGTTTTTTTTCACATTGCTTCATAGGTTGTTTGGGTTCATATTTAGAAGGCATTTTAGTGTCTTTGATGTTATTTTTCCCTTTTTAAATGGAAAGCGTTCCTCATGGGGCCCTGAGCAGTTCTTAGCCATGTTATTTAATAGGAAGTGGATAACATGGCTAAGAGCATTTGCTGGAAAATGCATGAATATCGCTGATTTTTCTGCTATATTCATGCATTGTGGCCGTTTTTTTTCACATTGCTTCATAGGTTGTTTGGGTTCATATTTAGAAGGCATTTTAGTGTCTTTGATGTTATTTTTCCCTTTTTAAATGGAAAGCGTTCCTCATGGGGCCCTGAGCAGTTCTTAGACATGTTATTTAATTGGAAGTGGATAACATGGCTAAGAGCATTTGCTGGAAAATGCATGAATATCGCTGATTTTTCTGCTATATTCATGCATTGCGGCAGTTTTTTCCACATTGCTTCATAGGTTGTTTGGGTTCATATTTAGAAGGCATTTTAGTGTCTTTGATGTTATTTTTCCCTTTTTAAATGGAAAGCGTTCCTCATGGTGCCCTGAGCAGTTCTTAGCCATGTTATTTAATAGGAAGTGGATAACATGGCTAAGAGCATTTGCTGGAAAATGCATGAATATCGCTGATTTTTCTGCGATATTCATGCATTGCAGGCCTTTTTTTATCACATTTGCAAGCACTTCTTAGCCATGTTATCCAATGGGAGGTGGATAACATGGCTAAGAGCATTTGCTACAAAGGTTGTTTGGGGTTATATACCATTTTTGGGAAATTATTAACATGCCTATCTAACTCCCATAATCAAAATCTAAATTTGCCAACCGCAGGTGGGAGCGTATTTACAATAAATTTGCACCATGAAGAATGTAAAATAGCATACTAGATACTCAAATAACTTATAAATATGACCCAAAACATCTTATGAAGCACTAGTAGTGCATATTTCCAGAAATGTATTGGTTTTCATTTAATGATTTACTTCATTGGTAGGCCTTCACATGTTTTTTTACCTTGGTTTTTTTTCAGTGAAAATCTTATCTGCAACCATGTGTTGGCCTCACCTCAAATAAACAAAACAGGTGATGGACTGAATGTGGATCAATGACACACATTCACCCCAGTCCAAAGATCTGGGCCTAAACAAACCTTTAGATAGGCTACATCTTATCGTCATCCTGAATTAATGATTTAAAATATTAGGGAGTGATTTATGAGTGTTGTATGCCTGTTTTGTACCATTGAGTGTCATTTTTGTGATGCAGTGCTGGTGGAAAATATTTGCTATGTTAAATAATTAGTACGGCATTAAGTTTTAGATGACTGTTATTTATTTACTGTTTGGTAATAGTGGTTAATAACATTTTATAATATATTTTTTCACAGATTCAACTGCAGATTCTTTCATAGTTTGGAAAATGCCTTCCAGAAGTCGAATACGAAAGGCTAGAAAACGTCAAAGACAGCAGGATGATGTTTTATTGCAGCAGTCCTCTTCC
Organism: Lissotriton vulgaris; assembly: GCF_964263255.1. Classification (NCBI taxonomy): domain Eukaryota; kingdom Metazoa; phylum Chordata; class Amphibia; order Caudata; family Salamandridae; genus Lissotriton; species Lissotriton vulgaris. The sequence goes on along the minus strand of NC_141697.1, from coordinate 852,043,319 downwards.
CCAAATACTTGTCAAAACACCAAGAAAGGTCCGGGTAAGAGCACGAAATCATTCTTAAGAAATATTTGTAGTAAAAAAAATTTTGCTCAAAAAAATGTGTCTGTTCACAAAAAGAAAAGTAATTTAAATGGAAAGGAGAGACACATCACAAATGTTACTGATAGAGGAAGAGATAACTCTGTGCATGATAGTAGAAGGAAACAACAGTTTAGGGACATTCGACAACGAATGTTCCGTAATAGGATATTAGTTAATTTATTGAAAAATATTAAAAAGAAAGGCCAACAGAAAGCGGCATTTTATAGGAAGAAGAAAAATGTAGAGAAAATTATTGATCATGCTTTTGAAATCAAGCGAAAGTTGTTTATTTTGGTAATCAATAGAATTAGGAAACTAAGCAAGGTCATTTCTGATTTCAAAACAAAAAGTAGATGGAAGAGAGTAGTAAATCGTACTAACTTTTGTGAAGTTTTTTCTGGAGAATGGATGCATAGTTCAAGTTCTGAGGCATTTTTTAATGAGGAGACTTATTTTCAGGATAATGATTTGGTGCATGCAGTTGACATCAGTGGTCGAGCTTATGAAGTGAAGGATGGTTGTCCAGTTGAAAAAGAACAACTTGTGACAACAGAGACAGAAGAGGCGCTAAGTGATGAGGTTTTAGGAAGACGTCCTAAGGGTCCTGTGTACATTTGGAAGTGTAGTTCTATTTGCAGTGTGCGACAGGTTTCCATCAATTTGCTTTGTGATTTTATACGGACATTTAATAAGAAAAGTTTGAAGCAGAAAATGAAGTTGTTGCAAGATTTAGATCCTTGCAGAGTGAGACAAATGACAGGTTTGCGTGGTCATTCACTGGCTTGTCTTTCCAGGAGAGTATGCCAGAGTGTTTTTCATCATTTCAGGATGCTAGCAGTGCATCATAATAAAGTGAGAAAATTAGTGAGAATGTTGTATTATGCTAAGAGTCCAGCAATTATGCTTAAACAGTTATGTGCTGCTCTTTTGCATGGTTCTGAAATAGATGTGAAGAATCTTTGTGAAGAAATTGAGTTTTGTTACTTTGGTAGTAAAGATGAGAATGTTCAAATTGACCCTGAAGTAGAGGGTAATGTGGAAGATAATGTACAGGTTTCCAGTACAGATAATTTTCAGAAGGAAATTGCCACGTTTCAGATGAAATCAAGTGAGAGGCCTAATTTCACTTGTGTATGTTGTCGACGCACTTATTATAAGAATCAGACTAAGGTAGTGGATTTATATGCAAAAAGTGAAAGGGAAAATAATAGTGAATGGAAGGATTTAGCCACATACTTGATGGTAGAAAATTATTTTGATTTGGGATCGGATCAACGTGTGTGTACTTATTGTTGTAATAAATTAAACCAAAACCAGATGCCTGCTAGGGCAGTTCATAATAATCTGGAATTGGTTGAGATTCCTTCTGAATTGAAGGATTTAAATACTTATGAATCTATTTTGATTCAAAGTATTCATCCCTTTCAGGCTATTGTAAGAATGGAGCCAAAGACAGGGAAGTTGCCTCCAGCAGATTTACAGAGAGGATTAAAGGGAAGAGTTGTTTATTTGCCTCTAGATTTGAACAAAAACATTAACACAATTGGAATAGAAAAAGTGGAAGAGGAACCTCTGGTTATCTTGGTTAATGGGGTTCCGACAAAGAATAAGAAAATATGGCAAGATTTAGTGGATGTTAGGAAAGTCAAAAAGGCAACAGTGTATTTGAAGAAAAATAATAAGTACTATAAGAATGTATATGTTGCAGAAGAGGAAGTAAGTGATGAAGAGGATAGCGATTTGTGTGCTGGCCAAATTGAGAAAGTAGAGGCCTCTAAAAGTGAAGAAATATATGAACATTATAGTGTTCATCCTTTGCATTCCAAGGAAGTCATGGGGAATGCTATTGAGTTGTTTCAAATGAAACAAGCCAAAGGGAGTCCCATTAGTGTTTGGGAGGAAAGTTTGGAAGCTCGGTGTTTCCCACAGCTATTTCCCACAGGTCAAGGAGGAAGATATGATGAGTGACCTCGTGAAATTCCTGCGTCTGAATACCGGACTTTACGATTGTATGCAGAAGATCCTAGGTTTCGGCAATGCATTCCCTATTTGTTTCATCTCCTGTTTGAAAGCGATCTGTCTGGACTTTCATATGCAGTGAACCACATCTTAAAAAGTGGTATACAGATGCGAAACATCTCGGCAAGTGACTTTATGCATAAAGTCAATGTCCAAGACAGTATTTTGGATTCTCACTTAATTAATCTCATGGCGTGTCAGCGTGGTACTAATGAGTACTGGTACCGTCGTCATGGTGATTTAAAATGTATGCTGAGGAACTTAGGAACTCCGACATGGTTCCTCACTCTGAGCTGTGCTGAGTATGGCTGGGATGACTTACTTGAATTTCTACGAGAGGCAAATGGAAATATTGAAAACATTGAATTCAAGACACCTGGAGAACTGTGTTCTTTGGATCCTGTGAATGTATGCAGGTACTTCAATCATAGATTTGAAGCTATGATGTCTTTCATCACAAATAAAAAGAATCCACCTCTTGGAGAGGTGTTGGATTTCTTCTGGAGAAAGGAGTATCAAGCAAGAGGTGCCCCTCATATACATATGTTGCTGTGGATCAAGGATGCACCTAAATTTGGAACAGATCCGGATGACTTAGTGATGAATTTCATCGAACAGTATTCTACGTGTGCTGTTCCAAACGCAACGGAGAAGAAAAGTCTAAGAGAACAAGTTCTACGTTTCCAAAGCCATCGTTGTGGAAAGTACTGTCGTCGTAAATTCAGAAACAAGGACAAGTTCTACACTAAATGTCGTTTCAACTTTCCACGACCGGTGATTTCTAAAGGAAGAGTGAACAGTTTGATGTCTTCGTTGCGACATAATGTGACGAGGAAATCACCCAAGAATACATACAATTTGAAAAGGAACGAAGAGTCCAAGTACATCAATGACTACAACCCAGTGATTTTGTCCATGTGGAATGCCAACATGGATATACAGTTTGTGGCTGACAACTGTATGGCTGTGGCTCGGTATGTGACATCTTACATCACCAAAAAAGAAAAGACCGAACTGAAGGATATGTGGGAGGACATTTCCCATGAAAAGAGCCTCAGCAAGAAGTTGTACAGTTTCAGTCTGAAGATGTTGTCGCATCGAGAAATCGGAGCTTACGAATGTTCTGATCGATTGTCTTCAGCAAGTCTCTATGCCAAATCCAGGAGTCTCGTTTGGGCGAGTCTTGGTCTTGCTGCAACGCGAAATCGAGTTCTAAAACCTGTTCGGGAAATTGAGTATTTGGCAGAAAAGGAACCAAACAGTACCGACATTTTGAAGACCAACATGTTGGATACATATTATCCAAATCGAAGCAGTCACCTTGAGAATGTTTGTCTATATGAGGTTCTCCAAAATTATATATTCAAGAGGAACATCAAAGAAGATATTGAGAAAGGAGTGTATGCTGTAATTGGAAGTGAGGGATGCCTGGTCAAGCAAAGAAAATGCCAATTAGTAAATCATCGAAAATTAAGTGGTGAATCTCCAGAAAAAAAGGAGTTTTTCTATTTAGCACTTTTGCAACTTTTCAAGCCTTGGCGTGCAGAAGAGGAACTGCTTGGAGATTTCCTCTGTTACGAAGACTCTTTCAATGCAGCCAAGGAGTCCATAGAATGTCCTGCTTTTTCTAAATATCAAGAAATGCTAACTTTGGAAATTGAGCAGGAAGCAACGATTGCAGCCGAGATTGCCAGAGACAGTTCTCAGGACAGTCAGAGTTCTGTTTCATTGAGTCAAGATCCACTTGGAGGACCTATTATCGAAAATGAAGCTGCCACTGCTATGAATGAAGTAGAAAGAGCCATGGCACATGCTCAGGAGGATTCAGTTAACTTACAAGACTTGGAAAAACAACTCAACGTTGAGCAGAGGAAAATATATGATGAAGTTACCAAGGAAATTGAGCACGGATTAAGTCATGAGAAGAAAGAGTGCTCGTGTACGTCGTTGAAGCCTGTCCGACTGTACGTGAGTGGAGAAGCGGGAACTGGAAAAAGTTTCCTCATTAAAGCAATCTCTTGTTATTTGCAGGAAAGGACTGAGTCATCGCTGTCTTGTGTTGTCACCGCTCCTACTGGACTGGCAGCACATAATATTAAAGGTATTACTTTGCATCGTCTATTGATGCTGCCGGTGGAGCATGACAACAAATTACAATACAACAAGTTATCTGGAGATGCTTGCTGTGAAGTTTCAAGAGTCTTGAGGAAAATGAAACTACTTATCATTGACGAAGTAAGCATGGTTTCCAATGTCATGCTTGCCTTTGTGCATTTGAGAATGCAAGAAGTACTTAAAACTGAATATGATGTCTTATTTGGTGGGAAACACATTATTGTTTTCGGAGATCTTCTACAGCTGACACCAGTAAAAGGTCAACCTGTGTTCAAAATACTCACGCATGAAGATACCAGGAAGTGCCTAGGGAGCATTGGCAACGTCAATATATGGTTAAACTTCAATTATGCAGAACTGCATCAAAATATGCGTCAGGCAAAGGATGAAGATTACAAGAATATTCTACAAGATATTAGAATTGGAAAAGTGACCGAGCATGGGAAAGAAGCTTTAAATGCACGGTTACTGTCAAATTTGTATCCCAAACAAGAGATTGTGCCTGAGAATATTTTTCAGAAAATTACTGAGAAGAAATCCGGGATATGTCTCATGCCAACTCTTGCAGAATGTGCCATCTTCAACAACAAAATGTTGAATTTAGAAAAGCAAGACATTGTGAAACTGGAAGCTATCGACAAATTAGAGCATATGGGATCAACAATTATTTTGTCAGATAATTTGAAATCAAAATTGGATTCATTAGAGAAGACTATATCTAAGACAGCGGGTTTTGAAAAGACTCTGAATGTGTGTTTAAATTGCCGAATCATTTTGAGACGGAATTTACATGTAGAAAGAGGTCTGGTAAATGGATCAATGGGTAATGTTGTTGATTTTGAGAAATACAGAAATAGAGATGGAATAGAATTTTTAAGAATTAAATTTGATGGCATTGAGGAAGTACAGCAAATTGGTCGTTGTTCTGCTAGGTTTTTGCTTGTTAAAGATTTATATGTTCGCCGTAAACAGTTTCCTGTTTGCTTGGCATATGCGGTGACAATCCATAAATCACAAGGTTTAAGTGTAGACTGTGCATTGGTGAATATTGGTAGTTCTGTGTTCAAGGAGGGTATGGCATATGTGGCATTGTCACGAGTTAGAACTTTATCGGGATTGTACTTGATTGACTGTGATGTCACAAACATTTGTGCAGATCTAGATTGTGTTAAGGAATACAATAGGTTAAGAAGAGAGTATGTGCCACATTTGCCTCAATATCCTTTGTTTGAGAAACGTGTGGTAGGCCGGAAACGTAGAAATAGCAGTAATAGTAGGGAGGTTGTTGCAAAAAGACTAAAAGTCAGTGAACCGAAAGTTGATAGCAGAAAGAAAGTGGATACTGTTGAAGAGATTGTTGGTTTTCAATTTGAAAACAGTTCTGGTGTCAACTGCTATGCAAATGTCGTTGTTAATGTTCTCTTTTCACTAGAGAGTTTAAAACAACAGATTGTGTTCAATTCAGAACAAAGTTTATGCTGCTTGTTGAATTCTGTGTTAGAGAAATGTAGCACTGATCGAACAAAAGTAGAAAGTGTGTCTGAAGTTCGTTATCTGTTAGATGAATGTTCAGGTCAAACAGACTTCTCTGAAAATAATCAGCAAGATTGTCAGGAGTTTTTAATGTATATGCTTGATATATTGCAAGATGAGGGTGTAGATGTAGATCACCTGTTTGGGCTTTCTTATCAATGGCAGCATGACTGCGAGAACTGTATGGTATCAAGTACTACTAGTGTAGACTCAGAAAGATTTATATATTTAACTTTGCCAGACAGTAAATCAGTGTCCTTTAATAAGCTAGTAAAAGCAGCTGATCACAACATGGAGTGTAGCCAATGTAAATGTGATATGATGTCAACATTATTGATACGTAGATATGGCCAGTATGTCATTTTAATGATTCAACGATGTAGGCCTGATGGATCAAAATTGTCAACTTTAATAAAAAATTTTGTGGCTTCTCAGCTGTCAATATCAGGGAGGACTTTTGTTACTGTAGCAATTATCTATCACGATGGTCCATCAACAACATCAGGACATTATACAGCTTACTTAAAGTCTGGAAACGGCTGGTCATTCTGTAATGATTCTGTTGTAACTTTCAAAAAAAAATTGCCGTTTGACCTTAAAAATTCTTACCTGGTGTTTTTAAAACCAAAATTTTAAGTAGAGGGAATGTAAGTCTGCAATGCTGTCTCGATTAAAAATCCAACTATATAAACCTGATGCAAGTAAGTCTGCTTCATAGTAAGCAGTATCAGTGTCATAGGAAAAGGAGAACATGAGTGACAAAGAAGACTAAGATATTAGTAGTCCAGGATTGTGAAAATAATCTCAAATATTTTATTTTTGAAAGTTGCGAAAATAGAAAATGTCGGGATTTGATTGGAAGAATTACAAGACTTGCGAATCGCGGCAACATGATTTGGCCTAGTGGAAACATGTGATATAATGAGAGAAGTTTTTTTTCTATGTAACATATTTCACGTATCGATGGAGGTTTTCTTTCAGAAAGTGGCGGGCTGAAAATATTTAAAGCACAACAGAGTGGATGCTGTTTATAGGAGATCGTTTGACGTCATTGAAAGTAAGTTAATTTTAAGAAGTTTTGAAATCAGATTTCTTAGGTTTTATGGGTTTTTTAAACACAGTCATTTTGATTGTGTTTTTTTTTCCCCGCTGTTATATGATGAATACCTTCAAGTCACTGATTTATGTGAAATTTGATACATTCTGAGAACAGCAAAAATAAACCATTTAACATGTATAATTAATGTTATGCTTTTTGTCCTTATGATATATATTTAGAAATGTGTGGTACATATGGGTAAGCTGAGTTCTGTAAATATCAATTTTAATGCTTAGAGTGCTGTACTTCTGGGTAGTGTTTTTTTTTAAAAAAAAAAAAGAGGCCTCACCTCAAAGAAAGCTCTTGAAAGCACACATCTTATTTGCATCCTAAAACAATCATTTACAATGTTAGACACAATTTTATTATGGCTTTACATCTTTTTTGCGCTGCTATTGCATCACTATTGTGAGACATCAGCAGTGCAAGAAAAACATCATGTTCCAAAATAGGCCTCAGTTCAGCAATATCAAGATACAGTTTCTTTCAAATATATATCTTTAGGATTGTGTAGGGGACGTAGAGAAGCAGAGACTTCTGTAAATGTCAAAGTAGTTGAAAAACTGTTTCTTCTTGAACCTTTTCCCTTGTCTTTTCTAATTTTTAAATACATGTTTTAATATTTTTTGAAATGTTTGTTCTTTGTTTTACAGATTGAAAGTATGAAAAAATATTTAAAAAAGGTAACAAGAATTATAAGGTAAATGTTTTCCACTCTTTTTACCCGCAATGCACTGCTGATGATGTCATTGACACTATCTCTCATTTACTCTCTCTAGCTGTCTTTCTTTTTACATTATTCTCTGATTACTTCCCTTATACTAACTCTTCTTTTTTTTAAAAAAATATTTTTTTAGTTCGCTTAAAGTTCGCGAACCGGTCAGCGAACTTGAAGCGAACCAAAAGAAATAGAGCTTGCCAGAGTGATAAACATTCTAGCAATTTTGTTTGAAAGGGGAGGTAGTTCTGAAAAGAACTGTTTTTTTTTGTTTTTGTTGTTTTATATTTTTTTTTTATTTTTTGAACATTTTTTGATTTTTTTGTATTTTTAGAACTGTTTTATGTTTTTTTTGTGTTTTTTATGGAGGGGAGACAACAAAAAACAGGCTTTCAAAACGGCTCAACTGGAGCAAAAAAAAGAAAATTACTTCTTGGGTGCATTAGGGCATTTATGATTTTCATATGCAATGTTCATGAGCTTGACACTCATGTTGCCATATGACAGCATATCTCCACAGTAAACACAAGATAACTTTATGTGCTGGAAGTTAGGTTGGATGTTTGGCACAGTCTCTTGTGCCTCTCTTCCCGTCAAAGACAATGTGGATGTAGATCTTGCCACAGGAGTTGCCGTCGGATTGTCTTCAAGATCCCTTAATTCAGCCCGGCTATAGTTCAAGGGATGCCACCTGCTCATGTGACGATGCATTGTATAGTTCCCCATACTGTACTTCTTTTCTGTGCCTCTCGACAATCTGTAGTCACAGATGAGGCAGGTGGCATATTTTGCATTCACTTTCTTTGTTCCAGGAGGGATGGTGAAAAACTGCCAGATGAAACTGGTTTTTCGTTTAGAAACCCGGGGCAACTCATCAACAAATTGTTGTTCCTCTCTCTCCTCTTCTTCTTCTTCCTCATTTTCCTCCTCTCTGTTAGTCATAATTTGACTAGGTGGTCCTCTCTTCTTATGAGGAGGTGGAGGTGGTGGTGGGGGTGCACCAGCTGCAGCAAGAATGGAAGCCATTGTGGATCTTCAGATAAATGGTCTTTCTCTCACCAAGATGAAAGTCAGAGTGAGGAAATAAGGAGGGGTTTACATGATTTGGGGAAAACAAAAGTTCTGAGCCAATGAAAAGTGTTATTTTTAGGTCACATGACCTAGTCATACATCATTTGGAAACCAAAAGTGAAATGAACCAATGAGAAGTTTGATAAACAAGTCACATGACCTGTTCCGCTTACGTTACGCGGCGCGCGCCGCATCCCAGATCGCTTCCGGTTCGCGGTCCGGAGCACTTCCGGGAGCGCTAACGCGACGCGTCATTAGACGCATTACGCGATAACGTGATATGTCGCGCTTCCGCGACGCGTCACTGTTCCGCTAACGTAACGTTGACCGGTTCGCGGACTAGATCGCGGCATCAAGATGAGCTAACGGAAAGCTTCCCGGTTCGCGAACTAGAAGCGAAGAAAAAAATATTTAAAAAAAATTATCAATAAATATCTATATATATTTTGGGATTTAAAGAATAATATATTTTACAGCTACAGATGTTAGCTTTTAAAAAACCAATGAAATTCACTGAAAAAACCATAGGTTATAGACCATATATAGTTAGAAATTTGCATTTAAAAAACCATTGAAATTCAATGAAAAAACCATAGGTTATAGACCATATATAGTTAGGAATTCGCATTTACAAAACCTTATTTTACTCGCACAAAACCATTGAAATTCCATATATAGTTAGTTGCGCTAACTATATATCGCGCACCCGCAATCCACTGCTGATGATGTCACATATTACATCATTCATGACATGGTCAGTGACATCACTGATGACATCACTGATGACATCTCAAATGACATCACTGATGACATCACTGATGACATCTCAAATGACATCACTGATGACATCACTGATGACAACACCCAGTGACTGTATGTTTCTGTAAAGTTGAAATATGTCTTACATATTGAAGAATGAGTGGATGTATAAGTGTCTGGATGAAGGATTTAGTAGGTGCATGACTGACTGTATGAGTGAGTGATTAAATGTGTCTCACTGAGTGCATGGGTTAGTGACTAAACTGTCTTAATTTGTGCATTATTATGTCTGTTGTTCTGTAAACTGCTGCATGTGTTGATAAGTACCTATATGAGTAACTATATGGGATATTCATTGGTTGCCCAAGTATTTGTATGGGAGACTGAGTGTGTGTGTGGGTGGCTGGGAGGTGTGTGAGTCTGTGGATAGATGTGTAAGCAGTTGATTCACTAGGTGTATGAGTTCAAGAGTGCATGTGGAAACAGCTATATGGGCGGTTGACTGTGCATGGGTGTGTTGGTGAGTGAATGGATATCTCAGTGCTACATGTGCAAGTAAATACGTATGTAAAACACAATACATGTGAGAGATGACATATATAAATAACTGTGGATAAGAGCCAGTGAATGTGTGAGTGGTTGTATGGATCACTGTGAGCTTGTATCAGGGATTGTATAAGAGAGTAAATATGTCTAAGAAAATGTTTGAATAAGTAAGGTGTGTATAACTGTATAGTTGAGGAAATGGAGTGTGATTGATTCTTTCCATGACTGACTAGGTGTGTGAGTAACTCCATGGATGAGTGACAGTCTGTGAGTGTCTGTTTATACTGAGTGTATGTAAGGTTATATTAGAGTCTGAAGAGGTTCATTGTATTATCACATGAGTGATGTCATCAGTGATGTGATCAGTGATGTCAAATGAGATGTCATCAGTGATGTCAAATGAGATGTCATCAGTGATGTCATTTGAGATGTCATCAGTGATGTCATCAGTGATGTCACTGACCATGTCATGAATGATGTAATATGTGACATCATCAGCAGTGGATTGCGGGTGCGCGATATATAGTTAGCGCAACTAACTATATATGGAATTTCAATGGTTTTGTGCGAGTAAAATAAGGTTTTGTAAATGCGAATTCCTAACTATATATGGTCTATAACCTATGGTTTTTTCATTGAATATATATATATATATATATATATATATATATATATATATATTACCTACTGGCGGTCGCCAGTAGGTAGTTATAGTTAGGATTTTTTTCAATGTTAAATCTCAAAATTCTATTTGGAATAACTTTGGCACCGGTTGACGAATCTGCCTGAAAATTTCCTGAAAATGGCCTCGTCGAGCTCCGGTCCTTCCTTGAAAGTTTGGGGGGGATTCGTCAAGTGGGGGCCGAGATAAAAGGGGGGTCCCAAACGCGTTTTCCCCATGTTAATTTCCATAGGGCGGTCGATTTCACTTTTAGCCCGAACGGCTGAATGGATTTCCACCAAACTTGGCAAAATTGTAGGGACTGGTAGCCCGATGTGCCTTTGCTATGTCTCAAGATATGTGCTCCAGTGGATTTTGAGTAATTTAGGTTCAAAAAATATATATATCTATAGGCGCTCTCCGGTGCGCGCACCGGAGAGCGCTCCAGGCGCGCCACGCGACTTGCGCGCAGGAAGCTGATTGGCTCTCAGTTGTCTGTAAACATTCTAAACAGTCCGGAGCGGCCGCCATCTTGTGTCTCGGTAGGATCGAGACACGAGAGGTGGCCAAAACAAAGGGGGAAATGACCATAAGGGGGCAGAGTAGATACCCCCTGTACCCCTAGGTTTGATGTGGGGGCCATTCGATTTTCGCGGGGGGAGCGCCTGGTACGCGCACCGGGGAGCGTATCGAGGAGGGTACTATGGAAAAATAATCACTTCAAAAAATTGTATGTTTATGTTTTTTTTAAATTTTTTTATTTTATGTAAGTACCTACATGTAGGTACTAATGAAGAGACTTAAATTTAATGTTCACCATCTTCTTTGTAGACATCTTGCATGTTGTTATTGTATTTTTTGTGGTATATGGAATTCATAACATAGTCTGTCTGGAAAGGAGAAACAGATCTTATAAGCACTCCCTGCGAATTTCTAGGGGATCATGAGTAGTCTATCCTGCTCCCTTATGAAAATGAGGTGTAAAATATTCATAGGAGATAATATAGTGGGAGAAAGGTAGTAACTATGAGTAAACTTACTATGTAACAGAAAAATAGTTGAACAGTATACTATAAGTCTCACTTTATATTTTATTCAAACTGGGGGTGGGATGCACACCAATTACTCATTTTTTAAGTCAATATTTAATCATTTTCTGTTTGTCCAAAGTTCATCATTTGTAGCGTGCTTACTGGTTGTCGTGCCTCCCCCAGTGACACCTTTAGAAACAATGAAGAAGGGTGGGGTAACACATGTCACCCCTAAACCAGTCGCACAGCTTAACCATCTCGCCATCTGGCCATATTCCTTGTTTTTCCATTTTCTGATATTTAATTCTTTCAACCATTTTATTCCACGTTTTTCCGCATTTTCTGTAATTTTCTGTCATTAAACTTCACATCCGGGTTGTAATCTGCCATTTCCCAAGTTTCTAATGTTTGAACCGTGCCCTCCGGACCTCAATTTCAAACACGAACAAAGCAGTGGTTCGTCCAAAGCAGTATTTATTTTAAAAGTCCAATGCATTTCGGGCACCTCACTGCCCTTCGTCAGGGAACACTACAAACAACAATTAATAGCAAAAGATTATCATCATATATTCTCATGAATCAATAATTACATATTCATCTAACACATCATCAAGTTTTGAATAAATAAACGCTTACTCGTGAAAACTAATTATGCAACTTTTCGTGTGTAACCTGTCGCCTCAATATACACAAAACACTACCTTTATACACGATACCTTAACAACAGCGTTTTTATCATTCGTGCCCAATGGTTCTCTACATAGAAACTGCTGACTCTTATTCTCCTTCCCCTTAGAATAGCATTTTCTCATCACCCCGTTTCCAATGTTGACCAAAGCATCCATACTATCATGTTCGAGTCTTCTACCCATAAATCACATTCTATCTCCCTACTACATTTTCGCTCCGTACACACTATGAGTAAACTTACTATGTAACAGAAAAATAGTTGAACAGTATACTATAAGTCTCACTTTATATTTTAAACATTTTTGGTAATACTTTATGAATTACATATAAAAATGAATATTGTCTCAAACAATTTGAAATTATTAAATATAAATTTATTCCTCTGATTCTTTTTCATAATTTAATAACATTTCTAACATAATATTGTCCGGAATTTCCTCATAATTATAAGTACATGATTCCATTTCTTCCAAACATTCTATTAACTGTTCATCCAAAGAGTCATCCATGAAATCTACTTCATCTTTTTGGTCTTCTGGTTTTTCCACCTTTATTTTGATAGAAGTAACATTTCCTTGATTTTCTCCTTCCATTTTCTTTCTGAAAATTGCATACAAATTAACTATATTAGTAGAGTTAGGGTACTGTATACCAGAGAAGCCTAACTCAATCCATAACTATTACAGAGAAGTCTATCTCTATCTATAATTTTTACAGAGGGATAGTATATAACTAACAGAATATTTTTTCAGAAATTAACTTAAAGTGTACAATATACTTCCATAATAACAATTTACCTTGGAGAAATCAGTTGAAGTTGTCAGTGTAATTTGTTCTCAAATGTACTTCTGGAAGCAGTAGTCAAAATGGCTGTGTTTCCCTCTCTTCTTTTATATATATTCTTGTACTTAACCAATGAAACGTCAGGAAATAATCGTAGAAAATGAAAGAAAGTTTTTAATTGGTTGTAAATTCTAACATTTCATATGTGTTTTTGTCATGTAATTTACCTCAGGATATTTAGTCAGGCCTACAGCATAATTTTCTCAATGGAATTCCTTCAAATTTGGGTAAATGGTAGGGACTGCTATGTAGTAGGGCCTATTCTATATTTGATGAAAGTGTCTCTAGTGGTTTTTTTGTAAATTGCTTTCCCACCTTTTTTTATCGAGCGCTTACTGGTGCGCGCTCCTTTACGCGCACCGGCAGCGTTACGGGAGTCCTCCATTTTGTGTTTCGGTACAATCGAGACACAAGATGGAGGGTAAACAATGTTCGGTATGGGTAGAAGGGGGCACGGTAGAGACTTTTTGACCCTCTAGGTTTTCTGAGGGGGGCTTAGGAGGCTCATAAAGGTTAAAAAAAAAAAATTATTCTTTCATTTTCCACGGGGGAAGCGCCTGGTACGCGCACCTTTAAGCGTACCGGAAAGCGTACTTTGGTGAAAAATAGTGAAAAAAGTTAGAAAAAGATAAACGTTTTGAATGATCAGAGGTAGGGTAGCTCTGAAAAGAGCTTTTGGGTTTTGTGGTTGATTTAGGTACCTACAAGTAGGTTCCAATGCACATTCTTAAATTCAGGAGGAATATTCTATTCCCTTCATCTGAGAAGTGCACACCATCTCCTCTGTAGATGTCTTGCATGTTGTAACGCAAGTTATTATTGTATATTGAACCCATTCCATAGTCTCTCATGTAAGCAGAAACAGATTTATTCACATGTTTCCGTGCTTTCTCAAATTGTGGACAAAATTGGTTGGACCAGTTCCATTTCTGTCTTTGGCATATATTAGAAAATACCAAGGCAGTTTGTGGAAAGAGTGTCATTAATTGATCAAAGGTGTCCTTTAAAAGCATTTCCAGACCAACCCCAGTCATAGTGCCTAAATCATTTCCACCACAGTGCACTATTAAGAGGTCAGGTTTTGGCAAATGCATAAAGGTTTTCACCAATGGTAACAATTGGTGACATTTTAATCCTCTCTGGCCAATCCACTTGATTTCCACATTTGATAAATCAAGGTTGTGAAAATGTCTGCTATCTGCATACCTTTGAGCCCAGTGGATGTAGCTGTGTCCAAGGATCCAGACTGAAAACATGATGAGAGATGGTTCTGATGCAGTCAGATGATGTGTGGGAATGAAATGGCAGTTGGAACAGTAGGAGTTTACAAAAAAATAATTGTGGAGTTTCACTGCTTTTGAATCAGAAGCAATGATTGGTGGATTCAGATAGTTGAAAACTTAAAGTTAGGGTGCATGGTTGTGTTGTGTTAAAGAAGCAATTTGAATGGTTAAAAAAAGTCACTAAAAGCTAAAATACTCTGGATAGGCTGGTGTATTGAGAGGTCAAACAGCCTTGCTGAGTTAATTTGCAACATTGTACAATAAACTTTTGAACCTGAGAGTTCAGTTAGGAGGGAGTTGCTATGGAAACAGATAGAAAGATCTGAGAGGGGGAAGGGTGTTGGTTTGAAAATAGTGAGGGAAAACTTTTGATTGGTTGAATTAAGGCATATGTGTACAAAGTTAGAGATTTTCTATGCCAGTCTGTGGTTTCAGTGTATTGAGTGCACACTTTTTGCTCTGCTAAAGAGAAATTGGTGTGTGTGTCTGACACTGTTTTCAATCTTCCAAAGCTTTTGTAAAGGTAAGTAATGATTTATTTAATTTACATAGAGACTTGTTTGCTCTATGGAGAATATTTATAAGCAGATAGTTATGTTTTAGAAGTCAAATGGAATGCTAGTATATAAGTTCTGTGTTGTGTTTCTTATATGTTATTGAAAAATCAATTTTTGGGTGTAATTGATTGGTATTTGCATTTGGCCATTTTTTATGATTGCCTTGTGCAGCTGGTGCATCACTTTAAACATGGGTAATAAGTGATGCACTGGTGGCGCAAGGCCTTCATAAATAAGGCTCTGACTTTGTTTGCCGTTGATTTGATTTTGGATTTTTGATAATGCTTGATATCAACGTTTGAAAGATAAAGGATTTGTTTTTGGGGAAACAGTGATGTTTCAAAAGTGATATTCTGTGCTTGTACATAGGTTGTGCGCAGTAATTTTTAAATGTTATTCAAAAATCGATTTTTGGGTGCAATTGATTGGTATTTGCATTTGGCCCTTTTTTATGATTGCCTTGTGCAGCTGATGCATCACTTTAAACATGGGTAATAAGTGACTCACTGGTGGCGCAAGGCTTTTATAAATAAGGCCCTGACTTTGTTTGCTGATATTGAGTGGTTGTACATAGGTTCTGCGCAGTGTTTCTTACATGTTATTCAAAAATCGATTTTTGGGTGCAATTGATTGGTATTTCCATTTGGCCCTTTTTTATGATTGCCTTGTGCAGCTGATGCATCACTTTAAACATGGGTAATAAGTGACACACTGGTGGCGCAAGACCTTCATAAATAAGGCCCTGACTTTGTTTGCTGATATTGAGTGGTTGTACATAGGTTCTGCGCAGTGTTTCTTTCATGTTATTCAAAAATCGATTTTTGGGTGCAATTGATTGCTATTTGCATTTGGCCCTTTTTTATGATTGCCTTGTGCAACTGGTGCATCATTTTATACATGGGTAATAAGTGACGCACTGGTGGTGCAAGGCCTTTATAAATAAGGCCCTGACTTTGTTTGCTGATATTGAGTGGTTGTACATAGGTTCTGCGCAGTGATTCTTACATGTTATTCAAAAATCGATTTTTGGGTGCAATTGATTGGAATTTGCATTTGGCCCTTTTTATGATTGCCTTGTGCAGCTGATACATCACTTTAAACATGGGTAATAAGTGACGTACTGGTGGCGCAAGGCCTTTATAAGTAAGGCCCTGACTTTGTTTGCTGATATTGAGTGGTTGTAGATAGGTTCTGCGCAGTGTTTCTTTCATGTTATTCAAAAATCGATTTTTGGGTGCAATTGATTGGTATTTGCATTTGGCCCTTTTTTATGATTGCCTTGTGCAACTGGTGCATCATTTTATACATGGGTAATAAGTGACGCACTGGTGGCGCAAGGCCTTTATAAATAAGGCCCTGACTTTGTTTGCTGATATTGAGTGGTTGTACATAGGTTCTGCGCAGTGACTCTTACATGTTATTCAAAAATCGATTTTTGGGTGCAATTGATTGGAATTTGCATTTGGCCCTTTTTTATGATTGCCTTGTGCAGCTGATGCATCACTTTAAACATGGGTAATAAGTGACGCACTGGTGGCGCAAGGCCTTAATAAATAAGGCCCTGACTTTGTTTGCTGATATTGAGTGGTTGTAGATAGGTTCTGCGCAGTGTTTCTTTCATGTTATTCCAAAATCGATTTTTGGGTACAATTGATTGGTATTTGCATTTGGCCCTTTTTTATGATTGCCTTGTGCTACTGGTGCATCATTTTATATATGGGTAATAAGTGACGCACTGGTGGCGCAAGGCCTTTATAAATAAGGCCCTGACTTTGTTTGATGATATTGAGTGGTTGTACATAGGTTCTGCGCAGTGTTTCTTTCATGTTATTCAAAAATCGATTTTTGGGTGCAATTGATTGGTATTTGCATTTGGCCCTTTTTTATGATTGCCTTGTGCAACTGGTGCATCATTTTATACATGGGTAATAAGTGACGCACTGGTGGCGCAAGGCCTTTATAAATAAGGCCCTGACTTTGTTTGCTGATATTGAGTGGTTGTACATAGGTTCTGCGCAGTGATTCTTACATGTTATTCAAAAATCGATTTTTGGGTGCAATTGATTGGAATTTGCATTTGGCCCTTTTTTATGATTGCCTTGTGCAGCTGATGCATCACTTTAAACATGGGTAATAAGTGACGCACTGGTGGCGCAAGGCCTTTATAAATAAGGCCCTGACTTTGTTTGCTGATATTGAGTGGTTGTAGATAGGTTCTGCGCAGTGTTTCTTTCATGTTATTCAAAAATCGATTTTTGGGTGCAATTGATTGGTATTTGCATTTGGCCCTTTTTTATGATTGCCTTGTGCTACAGGTGCATCATTTTATATATGGGTAATAAGTGACGCACTGGTGGCGCAAGGCCTTTATAAATTAGGCCCTGACTTTGTTTGCTGATATTGAGTGGTTGTACATAGGTTCTGCGCAGTGATTCTTACATGTTATTCAAAAATCGATTTTTGGGTGCAATTGATTGGAATTTGCATTTGGCCCTTTTTTATGATTGCCTTGTGCAGCTGATGCATCACTTTAAACATGGGTAATAAGTGACGCACTGGTGGCGCAAGGCCTTTATAAAAAAGGCCCTGACTTTGTTTGGTGATATTGAGTTGTTGTAGATAGGTTCTGCGCAGTGTTTCTTTCATGTTATTCAAAAATCGATTTTTGGGTGCAATTGATTGGAATTTGCATTTGGCCCTTTTTTATGATTGCCTTGTGCAACTGGTGCATCATTTTATACATGGGTAATAAGTGACGCACTGGTGGCGCAAGGCCTTTATAAATAAGGCCTTGACTTTGTTTGCTGATATTGAGTGGTTGTACATAGGTTCTGCGCAGTGTTTCTTACATGTTATTCAAAAATTGATTTTTGGGTGCAATTGATTGGTATTTGCATTTGGCCATTTTTTATGATTGCCTTCTGCAGCTGATGCATCACTTTAAACATGGGTAATAAGTGACGCACTGGTGGCGCAAGGCCTTTATAAATAAGGCCCTGACTTTGTTTGCTGATATTGAGTGGTTGTACATAGGTTCTGCGCAGTGTTTCTTATATGTTATTGAAAAATCAATTTTTGGGTGTAATTGATTGGTATTTGCATTTGGCCATTTTTTATGATTGCCTTGTGCAGCTGGTGCATCACTTTAAACATGGGTAATAAGTGATGCACTGGTGGCGCAAGGCCTTCATAAATAAGGCTCTGACTTTGTTTGCCGTTGATTTGATTTTGGATTTTTGATAATGCTTGATATCAACGTTTGAAAGATAAAGGATTTGTTTTTGGGGAAACAGTGATGTTTCAAAAGTGATATTCTGTGCTTGTACATAGGTTGTGCGCAGTAATTTTTAAATGTTATTCAAAAATCGATTTTTGGGTGCAATTGATTGGTATTTGCATTTGGCCCTTTTTTATGATTGCCTTGTGCAGCTGATGCATCACTTTAAACATGGGTAATAAGTGACTCACTGGTGGCGCAAGGCTTTTATAAATAAGGCCCTGACTTTGTTTGCTGATATTGAGTGGTTGTACATAGGTTCTGCGCAGTGTTTCTTACATGTTATTCAAAAATCGATTTTTGGGTGCAATTGATTGGTATTTCCATTTGGCCCTTTTTTATGATTGCCTTGTGCAGCTGATGCATCACTTTAAACATGGGTAATAAGTGACACACTGGTGGCGCAAGACCTTCATAAATAAGGCCCTGACTTTGTTTGCTGATATTGAGTGGTTGTACATAGGTTCTGCGCAGTGTTTCTTTCATGTTATTCAAAAATCGATTTTTGGGTGCAATTGATTGGTATTTGCATTTGGCCCTTTTTTATGATTGCCTTGTGCAACTGGTGCATCATTTTATACATGGGTAATAAGTGACGCACTGGTGGTGCAAGGCCTTTATAAATAAGGCCCTGACTTTGTTTGCTGATATTGAGTGGTTGTACATAGGTTCTGCGCAGTGATTCTTACATGTTATTCAAAAATCGATTTTTGGGTGCAATTGATTGGAATTTGCGTTTGGCCCTTTTTATGATTGCCTTGTGCAGCTGATACATCACTTTAAACATGGGTAATAAGTGACGTACTGGTGGCGCAAGGCCTTTATAAATAAGGCCCTGACTTTGTTTGCTGATATTGAGTGGTTGTAGATAGGTTCTGCGCAGTGTTTCTTTCATGTTATTCAAAAATCGATTTTTGGGTGCAATTGATTGGTATTTGCATTTGGCCCTTTTTTATGATTGCCTTGTGCAACTGGTGCATCATTTTATACATGGGTAATAAGTGACGCACTGGTGGCGCAAGGCCTTTATAAATAAGGCCCTGACTTTGTTTGCTGATATTGAGTGGTTGTACATAGGTTCTGCGCAGTGACTCTTACATGTTATTCAAAAATCGATTTTTGGGTGCAATTGATTGGAATTTGCATTTGGCCCTTTTTTATGATTGCCTTGTGCAGCTGATGCATCACTTTAAACATGGGTAATAAGTGACGCACTGGTGGCGCAAGGCCTTTATAAATAAGGCCCTGACTTTGTTTGCTGATATTGAGTGGTTGTAGATAGGTTCTGCGCAGTGTTTCTTTCATGTTATTCAAAAATCGATTTTTGGGTACAATTGATTGGTATTTGCATTTGGCCCTTTTTTATGATTGCCTTGTGCTACTGGTGCATCATTTTATATATGGGTAATAAGTGACGCACTGGTGGCGCAAGGCCTTTATAAATAAGGCCCTGACTTTGTTTGATGATATTGAGTGGTTGTACATAGGTTCTGCGCAGTGTTTCTTTCATGTTATTCAAAAATCGATTTTTGGGTGCAATTGATTGGTATTTGCATTTGGCCCTTTTTTATGATTGCCTTGTGCAACTGGTGCATCATTTTATACATGGGTAATAAGTGACGCACTGGTGGCGCAAGGCCTTTATAAATAAGGCCCTGACTTTGTTTGCTGATATTGAGTGGTTGTACATAGGTTCTGCGCAGTGATTCTTACATGTTATTCAAAAATCGATTTTTGGGTGCAATTGATTGGAATTTGCATTTGGCCCTTTTTTATGATTGCCTTGTGCAGCTGATGCATCACTTTAAACATGGGTAATAAGTGACGCACTGGTGGCGCAAGGCCTTTATAAATAAGGCCCTGACTTTGTTTGCTGATATTGAGTGGTTGTAGATAGGTTCTGCGCAGTGTTTCTTTCATGTTATTCAAAAATCGATTTTTGGGTGCAATTGATTGGTATTTGCATTTGGCCCTTTTTTATGATTGCCTTGTGCTACAGGTGCATCATTTTATATATGGGTAATAAGTGACGCACTGGTGGCGCAAGGCCTTTATAAATTAGGCCCTGACTTTGTTTGCTGATATTGAGTGGTTGTACATAGGTTCTGCGCAGTGTTTCTTTCATGTTATTCAAAAACCGATTTTTGGGTGCAATTGATTGGTATTTGCATTTGGCCCTTTTTTATGATTGCCTTGTGCAACTGGTGCATCATTTTATACATGGGTAATAAGTGACGCACTGGTGGCGCAAGGCCTTTATAAATAAGGCCCTGACTTTGTTTGCTGATATTGAGTGGTTGTACATAGGTTCTGCGCAGTGATTCTTACATGTTATTCAAAAATCGATTTTTGGGTGCAATTGATTGGTATTTGCATTTGGCCCTTTTTTATGATTGCCTTGTGCAACTGGTGCATCATTTTATACATGGGTAATAAGTGACGCACTGGTGGCGCAAGGCCTTTATAAATAAGGCCCTGACTTTGTTTGCTGATATTGAGTGGTTGTACATAGGTTCTGCGCAGTGATTCTTACATGTTATTCAAAAATCGATTTTTGGGTGCAATTGATTGGAATTTGCATTTGGCCCTTTTTTATGATTGCCTTGTGCAGCTGATGCATCACTTTAAACATGGGTAATAAGTGACGCACTGGTGGCGCAAGGCCTTTATAAATAAGGCCCTGACTTTGTTTGGTGATATTGAGTTGTTGTAGATAGGTTCTGCGCAGTGTTTCTTTCATGTTATTCAAAAATCGATTTTTGGGTGCAATTGATTGGTATTTGCATTTGGCCCTTTTTTATGATTGCCTTGTGCAACTGGTGCATCATTTTATACATGGGTAATAAGTGACGCACTGGTGGCGCAAGGCCTTTATAAATAAGGCCTTGACTTTGTTTGCTGATATTGAGTGGTTGTACATAGGTTCTGCGCAGTGTTTCTTACATGTTATTCAAAAATTGATTTTTGGGTGCAATTGATTGGTATTTGCATTTGGCCCTTTTTTATGATTGCCTTCTGCAGCTGATGCATCACTTTAAACATGGGTAATAAGTGACGCACTGGTGGCGCAAGGCCTTTATAAATAAGGCCCTGACTTTGTTTGCTGATATTGAGTGGTTGTATATAGGTTCTGCGCAGTGTTTCTTTCATGTTATTCAAAAATCGATTTTTGGGTGCAATTGATTGGTATTTGCATTTGGCCCTTTTTATGATTGCCTTGTGCAGCTGATGCATCACTTTAAACATGGGTAATAAGTGACGCACTGGTGGCGCAAGGCCTTTATAAATAAGGCCCTGAGTTGCTATTGTATAAACTTAAATATGTTGCAATTTATTGTTTATATTGTTTGCTTTTTAACATTACTTTGTTGTTTGCTAATAGTGGTCTTTCATGTGTTTTTTTACCAGAACAACAGATTCAAATCAACTTCTGAAAAGCAAGCAAAAATGCCTTCAAGGCAAAGAAATATCAAAAATACCATACGGAAAAGGAGAACATCAACAACAGAGTTTATGGAATCCTCTTCAACAACTACTTCAAAAAACACCAGAAAAGCTTCTGGTAAGCCAATTAAGTCTTTTCTTCGCAACATATGTCGTAGAAAAAAAAATGATATTGCTAATGTGAATATACAGAAAAAGTCAACAAATCTAAAAAGGAAGGAGAAGCCCACAAAAAATGTTTTCATTGGAGCAGGAGAGAAGAGAATGGATAGCAATAGAAGGGTAAATCTTTTTAGGGACATTCGTAGGCGAATGTTTCGCAATAGGTTAGTTTTAAATTTGCTAAAAAATGATAAGAAAAGTAAACTGAGAGCTGCTTTTTACAAGAAAAAGAAAAGTGTAGAAAAGATTGTTGATCAGGCTTTTGAAGTTAAGAAAAAATTATTTATTTTAATAATCAATAGAATTAGGATACTTAATAAGGCCATTGATGTTTTCAAATCGAACAGTAGATGGAAAAGAATTATTAATCGGAGTAATTTTTGTGAAGTATTTTCTGGTGAATGGATGCATAGTTCAAGTTCTGAGCCTTTTTTCAATGAGGAGAGTTACTTTCAGGAAAATGATTTGGTGCATGCAGTTGACACCAGTGGTCGAGCATATGAGGTGAAAGATAGTTGTGTGATGGAAAAAAGAAACTTGTATCTAGAGATGCAGAAGAGGTGTTAGCTGATGAAGTTTTAGGGAGACGTACTAAGGGTCCAGTGTACACATGGAAATGCAGTAGTATTTGTAGTGTGCGACAGGAATCAATCGATTTGCTTAGAAATTTCTTACGTACATATAGTAAGAAAAGTCTCAAACAAAAAATGAAGATCCTGCAAGAGTTAGATCCTTGTAGAGTGAGAGAAAGCACAGGTTTGCATGGGCATTCACTAGCTTGTCTTTCTAGAAAAGTTTGTCGGAGTGTTTTTCATCATTTTAGGATGTTAGCAGTGCATCATAATAACGTGAAGAAATTAGTGAGAAAGTTGTATTATGCAAAAAGTCCCGCACTTAAGCTTAAACAGTTAAACAGTGCTCTTTTGCATGGATCTGAAGTGGATGTGAAGACTATTTGTGAAGAAATTGAGTTTTGTTATTTTGGGAACAAAGAGGACAGTGTAGAAATAGATATAGTAATGGATGGTAATGCAGAAGATAATGGACAGATTTCAAGTATTGAAAAGTTTGATGAGGAAATTATCAAGTTTAAGGTGAAAGCAAGTGAAAGGCCTAATTTAACTTGTGTGTGTTGTCGACGGACTCATTATAAAATTCAGACTAGGTTAGTTGATTTATATGCAAAAAGTGAATTGGAAAATAATAGTGAATGGAAGGATTTTGTAAGTTATTTGTTGGTGGAGAATACATTTGATTTGAGTTTGGATCAGCGTATTTGTAATTATTGTTTAAATAAATTAAATAAAAATAAAATGCCTGCTAGAGCAGTTTATAATAATCTTCAGTTGATAGATATTCCTTCTGAATTGATGGATCTAAATACTTATGAATCTATTTTGATTCAATGTGTCCATCCTTTTCAGGCTATTGTACGCATGGAGCCTAAGACAGGGAAATTGCCTCCATCAGATTTACTGAGAGGATTAAAGGGAAGAGTTGTTTATTTGCCTCTAGATGTAAAGAAAAATATTGATACAATTGGTGTAGAAAGAGTAGAAGAAGATCCTTTAGTTATTCTAGTTAATGGAGTTCCAACAAAGAGTAAGAAAATCTGGCAAGATTTAGTGGATGTTAAAAAAGTCAAAAAGGCAACGTTGTATTTGGTCAAAAACAATGAGTACTACAAAGATGTAAGTGTTGGAGCAGAGGAAACAGCTATAGAAGAAGATAGTGATTCTTCAGTTGGACAAATTGAAAAAGTTGATGTGTCTAGAACTGAAGAAATATATGAACATTATACTGTTCATCCTTTGCATTCAAAAGAAGTAATGGGAAATGCAATTGACTTGTTTCAAATGAAAGCAGCAAAAGGAAGTCCCATTAGTGTATGGGAAGAAAGTTTGGAAGCTCGTTGTTTTCCACAATTATTTCCAACAGGTTGTGGTGGACGATATGATGATCGACCAGTTCAAATTCCTGCAGCTGAATACCGGACTCTAAGATTATATGCTGAAGATCCAAGGTTTTGTCAATGTATTCCATATTTATTTCATCTTCTGTTTGAAAGTGATTTGTCTGGGCTTTCTTATGCAGTTAATCATATATTGAAAAGTGGAGCTCATTTTCAAAATGTTTGTGCAAGGGACTTTATGGAGAAAGTTAATCTGCAAGACAGTATTTTGGAATCTCAGCTAATCAATCTCATGGCATGTCAACGTGGAACCAACGAGTATTGGTTTCGTCGTCATGGAGAATTGAAATGTATGCTAAGAAACTTAGGAACTCCTACATGGTTCCTCACTCTTAGCTGTGCTGAGTATGCATGGGACGATTTACTTCAATTTCTACGGGAGGCAAATGAAAACATACGAAATATAGAATTGAAAACACCAGGAGAACTGTGTTCTTTAGATACAGTGAATGTTTGCAGATATTTTAATCATAGATTTGAAGCTATGATGTCTTTTATTACCAACAAAAAAATCCTCCCCTTGGAGAGGTTTTGGATTTCTTTTGGAGGAAGGAATATCAAGCGAGAGGTGCTCCTCATATACATATGTTGTTGTGGATTAAAGATGCACCCAAATTTGGATCAGATTCAGATGAAACAGTGATGAGTTTCATTGAAGAGTATTCAACATGTGCTGTTCCAAAATCTACTGAAGAAAACAATTTAAGGCAACAAGTTTTACGTTTTCAATCTCATCGTTGTGGAAAGTACTGTCGTCGAAAATTTAAAAACAAGGAAAAGTACTACACGAAATGTCGTTTTGCATTTCCTCGACCAGTGATTTCTAAGGGAAGAGTAAATAATTTAATGTCATCTCTACGACATACTGTGACGAGGAAATCTCCCAAAAATACATATAATTTGAAAAGAAATGAAGAATCTAAGTACATCAACGATTACAACCCAGTGATTTTGTCCATGTGGAATGCTAACATGGATATTCAGTTCGTTGCTGACAACTCTATTGCTGTGGCTCGATATGTGACATCTTACATCACAAAAAAAGAAAAGACAGAACTGAAGGAAATGTGGGAGGACATTTCACATGAAAAGAGTCTAAGCAAGAAATTATACAGTTTCAGTCTGAAGATGTTGTCGCATCGAGAAATTGAAGCATATGAATGTTCTGATCGGTTATCATCAGCAAGTCTCTATGCCAAATCAAGAACAATCATTTGGGTGAGTCTTGGTCTTGCTGCAACACGAAACCGAGTTTTGAAATCTGTACAAGAAATTGAATATTTGGCTGAGAAAGAACCAAACAGTACAGATATTTTGAAGACAAATATGTTGGATACATACTATCCAAATAGAAGTACTCACCTTGAGAACACTTGTTTGTATGAAGTTCTTCAAAACTACAGTTATAAGAGGAACATCACAGAAGATATCAATAATGGAAAATATGCACTCATTGGCTATGAAGGATGTCTAGTAAAGCAGAAAAAAGGCCATTTGATTAATCATCGAAAATTGAGTTGTGAAGTTCCAGACAAAAGAGAATTTTACTATTTAGCTCTTTTGCAACTCTTTAAGCCATGGCGTACAGAAGAGGAACTACTTGGAGATTTTCTCTGTTATGAAGACTCTTTTAATGCAACTAAGGATACCATAGAATGTCCTATTTTTCTAAATTATCTGCAAATGTTGAATGCAGAAATGGAGCAAGAAACCACAATTGCTGAAGAGATAGCTAGAAACAGTTCTCAAGATAGTCAGAGTTCTACTTCATTGAGCCAGGATCCACTAGGAGGACCAATTATCCAAAATGAAGCTGCCACTGCCATGGATGAGGTGGAAAGAGCTATGGAACAAGCTCAAGAGGATGGAGTTAACTTAGAAGATTTGGTAAAGCAACTAAACATTGAGCAGAAAAAGATATATGATGAAGTCACAGAGCAGATTGAACATAGATTTAGACATGAGGAAAAAGAGTGCTCATGTATATCGTTTGACCCTGTCCGACTGTACGTAAGTGGAGAAGCGGGGACAGGAAAAAGTTTTCTAATTAAAGCCATTGCAAGTTATCTGCAGAAAAGGACTGATTCACCACTGTCTTGTGTTGTAACTGCTCCAACTGGTCTGGCAGCACATAACATTAAAGGGATTACTCTACATCGTTTATTGATGCTGCCAGTTGAACATGATAATAAATTGCATTACAACAAGTTATCTGGAGATGCGTGTTCTGAAGTTTCAAGAGTCTTGAAGAAAATGAAACTTCTTATCATTGATGAAGTAAGCATGGTCTCAAATCTAATGCTTGCTTTTGTGCATTTGAGAATGCAAGAAATTCTTAAAACAGAGTATGATGTGTTATTTGGAGGAAAACACATTATTGTTTTTGGAGATCTATTGCAGTTGACTCCAGTAAAAGGACAACCAGTGTTTAAAATGCTCACACATGAAGATACCAGGAAGTCCCTTGGAAGCATTGGAAATGTTAATATATGGCTACATTTTAAATATGCTGAACTGGTTCAAAATATGCGACAGGCCAAGGATGAAGATTATAAAAATATTCTACAAGATGTAAGAATTGGAAAAGTGACTGAGCTTGGGAAAAAAGCTTTGCATAGTCGATTAATTTCAAATTTGTATCCAAATGAAAACATTCTTCCAGAGAATATTTTTAAAAAAATGACTGAGAAGAAATCTGGGATATGTTTGATGCCAACTCTGCAAGAATGTTCCATCTTCAACAACAAAATGTTAGAGTTAGAAAATGAAGAGATTGTGAAACTGGAAGCAATAGATAAAATAGAGCATATGGGTGCAACAATTGTTTTGTCTGAAAATTTGAAAACTAAATTGGATTCATTGGAGAAAAGTATTTCAAAAACAGCTGGTTTTGAAAAGACTCTGAATGTGTGTTTAAATTGTCGTATCATTTTGAGAAGGAATTTAAATGTTGAAAGAGGTCTGGTAAATGGAGCAATGGGTTATGTTGTTGATTTTGTGAATTACAGAAATAGAGATGGAATTGAATTTTTAAAAATAAAATTTGATGGCATTGAACAAGTACAACAAATAAGTCGTTGTTATGCTAGATTTTTACTTGTAAAAGACTTATATGTTCGCCGAAAACAGTTTCCTGTTTGTTTGGCGTATGCGGTGACAATTCATAAATCTCAAGGTTTAAGTGTAGATGGTGCTTTAGTGAACATTGGAAGATCTGTGTTTAAAGAGGGTATGGCATATGTGGCATTATCACGAGTCAGAACTTTATCAGGATTGTACTTGATTGCGTGTGATGAGACAAAGATTTATGCAGATCTAGATTGTGTTAAAGAATACAATAGATTAAGAAGAGAATATGCTCCACATTTGCCTCAATATCCTCTGTTTGAAAAACGTGTGGTAGGCCGAAAAAGAAGAAATGAGGATAATTGTAGGGAGGTAGTTGCAAAAAGACAAAAAGTAGAGAAAACTGTAAGTGAAAACAGGAAGAAAAAGAATTGTGGAGAAAATGTTGTTGGATTTCAGTTTGAAAATAGTTCTGGTGTCAACTGCTATGCTAATGTAGTGATTAATGTTGTTTTTTTTCTTAAAAGTTTACAAGAACAGATTGTTGAAAATCGGGATCAAAGATTGTGTGGTTTATTGAATTCTGTGTTTGAGAAATGTAGCAGTGGTACAGCACAAATAGAAAGTGTAACAGAAATTCGAAATATTTTAGATATGTGTTCTGGTCAAGATAAATTTTCACAGAACATTCAGCAAGATTGTCAGGAATTTTTAATGTATATGTTTGGTGTTTTGGAAGATGAAGGTGTAGATGTAGATAATCTTTTCAGTCTTTCTTATCAATGGCAGCATGACTGCCACAATTGTAGTTCATCAAGTACTACTAGAATAGACACTGAAAGATTTATATATTTGACTTTACCAGACTGTAAATCAGTGTCATTTAAAAATCTAGTTAAAGCAGCAGATCATAATATGGTGTGTACCCAATGTAACTATCCAATGGTCTCCACATTATTTATACAAAGTTATGGTCAGTATATCATTTTAGTTTTCCAACGATGTAGACCTGATGGAACTAAATTGACAACTTCTATTAAAAATTTTGTAGCTTCTCAGTTATCAATTTCAGGAAGAACCTTTACAACTGAAGCCATTATTTATCATGATGGATCTTCGACAACCTCAGGACATTATACATGCTACTTAAAATCTGAAAATGGATGGAGTTACTGCAATGATTCTCATTTAACTTATAAACAACGTTTGCCTTATGACTCTACAAATTCTTATCTAGTGTTTTTAAAACCAAAGTTTTAGTAAAGGGAATTGGCCTTTGAAGACGGGAATAGATAATAAAAGTTAGTTAGTTAGTTAGTTAATCTAATGTTTTAAATTATTTATCTCATGTAGATACTTTAAGTGGATCTCAAAGTAAAAAATACTGATATATCTGACACAAATTGGCCGTGAGGAAAGTGTAAGATATGATGTTGTTAGATCTTTTTTCATAGGAAGTCGATGAAATGGAAGTTATAGAGCACAGCAGACTTTTTTTCCACCAAAAGGACCTTCACTATCTGCAATTTGGCCTCATGGAAAAGTAAGTGAATCAAAGATTAGTGTACATATATGAGATGTATGTTTGAATGGTTTTTTTTAAACACAATCTTTTAGATTGTGTTTTTTTTTCCCGCTGTTATATGATGAAGACTTTGATCTCACTAATTTAAGTGAAATTCAATATATTCTGAGAACAGCAAAAATAAATAATGTAACATATTATAGAAGTTATTGTGTAGTTTGCATTGTGTAATTTATATTGTGTTCACATTGTCTTACACTCATTTTCTTTTTCACCCTTATTTACCTTTCTTTACTAATTTACACTCTTTTTTCATCGCTGTTTCTTTAGTGCACTTCATTCACAACTTCTCAATCTAATAGGAACTGTCTGCATTTCCTCTGTTCCTTCCACCACTTTTTATCTTTTCCATATTCTCACAGTACCACTGCTTTAGTTTCCTAACCCTCTCTTTCTTTTTCTCCATTTTTTTTTCTTTCGCACTCATTGTACTGTAGTTCACTTAGTTCTTCCTTTTGTCTTTCTGTGTACTTACTCTCTCACTCCTGTTTTATCCATCGTTCTATACTAACTTCATTCCTTTCATCCCTTCACTCTGTGACTTCACTTCACTCACTCTCAATCATCTTCTATTCCTCTTTTTTATTTATAGTTTCTCAATCAGACTTCTCTCCTTTTCACTCATTTTTCTTTTATTTCCTTATCTTTACTGATTTTGTTTTGATATCTTACATTCTTTTAGTATCTTATTTATCTTTAGGAATTTGTTTTCTTTCTATTTCTTTTTCCTTTTTTTTTCTCTTTCTACATTACTTTCTTTCTGTTTTTGTATCCTTCACTATTGCTTCATTTCTTAGTAAACTTTTGTAGATTTTTAAACCTCATGAACTGTTGCTTCTATTTTATTATATATTTTTAAGTAATTATAACGTGTTTTTTCTTTTATCTTTCACAGATACAAGTTTGCATTGATTATATGGTAAGTGTGTTTACAAAATCTTTTTTGTTATCACCTTTGGTTTTATTTTCACTATTTTTCTCTCACCCTACCTCACCCCTGTTTCCTTACTTTGCTTTTCTCACTTATTCTTTTCTTCCATGTTTACTTCCTACCACATTCAACTTCTTTCAGTACCTCTGTCTATGCACACTCCTTCATTTACCTTTTTTACTGGTTCACTTAGTCCCTTTGTGACACTCCTTCTTTTACTCTCTCTCTTCTTTCGCTCTATTATTCCCCATGTCTTACCCTTATTCACTTACATGTACCCTGTTTCACCCCTCTTTGCTTATATTCACTGCTATTTACTTTCCCTCCATCACTACTATTCCTTTCCTCTCATTCCGTCACTACCTGTCATTCACATGCTTAACTGTCCTTCCTTTTACTTTCATCATCCATTTACATTCTCCCAGAATCTCTGCTTTAGTCTTCTTCCTATTTCTTCTCTTCTTTTGCTCCCTTATTCATTTTTCTTTTCTCAGTTACTTCCTCTTACACTTTTTATCTGTCTTACTATCTATTACACAGTCCCTCTGTGTTCCTCCCTTTAGCTCTCTTTCTCTTAACACCACTCTCTCTGTCCCCATTCCTTATGGTCACTCCTTCATTAATTTTTTTTTCTTTTTTTTTGTTGGAGCGCTGACGGGACGCGCACCAGGGCGTTCACTGGTGCGCGCACCGGGAGCGCTCCAAAGTCAAATTTTTAAAAAAAAAGTAAAATATTCTTTTAAAATAAAAATAGTATCTTAATATACATTATAGGGTTCATTTTTAGAAAAACATACCTTTCTCAGCTAAAGACATTTGCGAAAAAATAAGCTTAGAAATTCAATAAAAAGTACATAGGTATGAAGCCCTACAAAAAGTTAAAAATTAGCATTAAAAAAACCTATGAAATTCACTGAAAAAACCATAGGTTTCACACCAGTTATAGTTAGGAATTAGCATTTAAAAAACCTATGAAATTCACTGAAAAAACCATAGGTTTCACACCAGTTATAGTTAGGAATTAGCATTTAAAAAACCTATCAAATTCACTGAAAAAACCATAGGTTTCATACCAGTTATAGTTAGCTGGAAATTTTACTGATATAAAACCATTGAAATTCCCACGTTATAGTTAGTCGGACTCACTATAACTTGCGCGTGCAATGCACTGCTGATGACATCACATATTACATCACTCATGACATGGTCAGTGACATCACTCATGACATCACTGATGACACCATCCTTGTGACACAGTGACAGACCTCCTCTCACTGTAAAGTAACCTTTGAAACACATATTGAAAAATAGAAACTAACATTTTCAAAAAATTGCATATACCCATACCAGTTACAACAACCAATTCAGTAATTTCACCATCTATATACAAATTCACACATTCACCAACAGTTTTATGTATTCACTCATACATATACTCATTCATTATATGTAGTGATACCCCTATTCATTCTGTTACACACCGACAGTCATCAAAAACTTACTCATACATATACTCACACATGCAAATAAACTAATAAACATCCATTTATTTGCATATACAACTATACACACATTAGCACATTACTTCTAAGGAAACTTACACATACTTACTCTCTTAAACAATGACTTACAGAAACACATACTTATTTAAACAGGAACTCTTTCAATCTCTCACTCTCAAATATACTTACTTATATACATCAATGCTCATATATACAAGATTAAAACATATGTAGTTACTCATAAAGACACTAGTGAGAGAGGCATTCACTCACTAACACACACATATACACACTCATCCACCCATACAGTCCTGCACATATGCTGTCTTCAAAACACATATAAATAATGAGTTTTGCATTCATGCATCTATGTGGTAAGTAACACCCCACCAAACCATACAGACACTCATACTGATACTAAAAAAACATCTAATAAACCATATACACACACATGTAGCTACTCACCAACCCATGCAGCCACTTGTACACAAAGTAAAACACTGATACATATATTTAAATATTTAAACATTACTCGCTAATATATGTATTCACTAAGATACACTTAATAAGCCAGTTAACCAATCAATTTTTTTTTAAAAAACATCCATTTAGACACTTATTTAAACATTTATTCTTCCATCGACCTTAACATATACATATATAAAATATATTTATTTTTCAGAAAGATACACATTCACTGGACAATGTCATCAGTGATGTCATTTGAGATGTCATCAGTGATGTCATGAGTGATGTCACTGACCATGTCATGAGTGATGTAATATGTGATGTCATCAGCAGTGCATTGCACGCGCAAGTTATAGTGAGTCCGACTAACTATAACGTGGGAATTTCAATGGTTTTATATCAGTAAAATTTCCAGCTAACTATAACTGGTGTGAAACCTATGTTTTTTTCAGTGAATTTGATAGGTTTTTTAAATGCTAATTCCTAACTATAACTGGTGTGAAACCTATGGTTTTTTCAGTGAATTTGATAGGTTTTTTAAATGCTAATTCCTAACTATAACTGGTGTGAAACCTATGGTTTTTTCAGTGAATATTATATATATATATATATATATATACATATATATATTACCTACTGGCGGTCGCCAGTAGGTATATATAGTTAGGATTTTTTCCCTATGGGATTTCTGAAAATTCTATGTCTAATAACTTTGGCGTTTATGGACGGAATTGGCTGAAATTTTCAGGAAAATGGCAGATTTTGTTTCTGAGCAGCTCCTGGAAATTTGGGGGGGTTTCGGCAAGGGGAGGCTGAGATAAAAGGGGGGTCCCAAAACGCGTTTTTCCCATGTTAATTTCCATAGGGCGGTTGGACTCACTTTTATCTCGAACGGCTGAATGGATTTACACGAAACTTGGCAAAATTGTAGGGACTGTTAGCCCGATGTGCCTTTGCTAGGTCTCAATATATGTGCTTCAGTGGATTTTGAGAAATTAACGTTCAAAGTAAGATATATATCTGTAACAGCGCTCCGGGCAGCGATCCGGTTCGCGTACTTTTCGCGTATCGGAACTTTGCGATGCGAAGCTGATTGGTTCTCCGGTGTCTGTCAACATTCTAAACAGTCCGGAGCGGCCGCCATCTTGTCTCTCGGTAGGATCGAGAGACAAGAGGAGGCCAAAACAAAGGGGGAAATTACCATAAGGGGGCATAGTAGATCCTCGTTGACCCCCTAGGTTTTATGTGGAGGTATTTTGCGCGATGAGCGCCTAGTACGCGAACCGGAAAGCGTTCTGGGCAGCGTACTATAAGGATAATAGAATGATACACTTTTCAAATACTGTATGTTAATTGTTTGTTGTTTTTGTTGTTTTTTTTTTGTTTTCTTTATTTTTAAAGTTTTTTTTTTATTTTGATTGTTTTTCATAATTTATTAAACTTTCTAACATTTCAGTGTCTGAAATGTCATTATTTTCTTGAAATATTGTTTGCAATCTGTGAGGTTGTAAAATGTCCTCATTTTCAAAGAGGGCATCTACTGCTTGGACACATTGCAGCAGTTCTTTATCCAAGCTTTCATCCATAAATTCCATGTCAATTTGATCAATCAATTCTTGGCTGCTCTCTTGCAGGTCCATTTCAAAAGAAACTTGGTTTTCGCCTTCCATTTTGCCTGAAATTTGGATTAAAAAAATATATATTAGTAGAGATAGGGCACTGTTGGGATTAATTTTAGATAGGCAGTTTTTATCAGTGAATTTATCTTTTGGCAGTGTATAGTATCAGAGTGGAAATAGGACTATAAAAAAGTGTATGTGATTTAACCAAGTCAAGCCTAACTCCATTCATAACTCTAAATCAAAATCTAAATTTGCCAACCGCAGGTGGGAGCGTATTTACAAGAAATTTGCACCATGAAGAACGCTTTCCATTTAAAAAGGGTAAAATAGCATAATAGACACTCAAATGCCTTATAAATATGACCCAAAACAACCTATGAAGCTCTAGCAGTACATATCCAGAAATGTAATTTATTTCAAATAATGACTTACTTCATTGGTAGGCCTTCACATGTATTTTCTCCTTTGTTTTCTTCAGTGAAAATCTTATCTGCAACCATGTGTTGGCCTCACCTCAAATAAACAAAACAGGTGATGGACCGAATGTGGATCAATGACACACATTCACCCCAGTCCAAAGATCTGGGCTTAAACAAACCTTTAGATAGGCCACACCTTATCGTCATCCTGAATTAATCATTTGAAATATTAGGGAGTGATTTATGATTGTTGTATGCCTGTTTTGTACCATTGTGTGTCATTATTGTGATGCAGTGCTGGTGCAAAATATTTGCTATGTTAAATAATAAGTAGGGCATTAAGTTTTAGATGACTGTTATTCATTTACTGTTTGGTAATAGTGGTTAATAACATTTTTTATTATATTTTTCCACAGATTCAACTGCAGATCTTTTTTTAATTTGAAAAATGCCAACGAAAAATCGTATTAGAAAGGCTAGAAAACGTCAAAGACAGCAGGATGATGTTTTATTGCAGCAGTCCTCTTCCCCAAATACTTTTCAAAACACCAAGAAAGCTCCGGGTAAGAGCACAAAATCATTCTTAAGAAATATTTTTAGAAAAAAAAGTATTTATCCTAAAAATGTTTCAGTTCAGAAAAAGAAAAGTAATTTAAAAGGAAAGGAAAGACCCATCAAAAATGTTACTGGTAGAGGAAGAGATAACTCTGTGCATGATAGTAGAAGGAAACAACAGTTTAGGGACATTCGAAATCGAATGTTCCGTAACAGGATAATAGTTAATTTATTAAAAAATATTAAGAAAGGCCAACAGAAAGCGGCATTTTATAAGAAGAAGAAAAATGTAGAGAAAATTATTGATCATGCTTTTGAAATTAAGCGAAAGTTGTTTATTTTGGTAATCAATAGAATTAGGAAACTAAGCAAGGTAATTTCTGATTTCAAAACAAAAAGTAGATGGAAGAGAGTAGTAAATCGTACTAACTTTTGTGAAGTTTTTTCCGGAGAATGGATGCATAGTTCAAGTTGTGAGGCATTTTTTGATGAGGAGAGTTATTTTCAGGATAATGATTTGCTGTTTGCAGTTGACACCAGTGGTCGAGCTTATGAAGTGAAGGATGGTTGTCCAGTTGAAAAAGAACAACTTGTGACAACAGAGACAGAAGAGGCGCTAAGTGATGAGGTTTTAGGAAGACGTCCTAAGGGTCCTGTGTACATTTGGAAGTGTAGTTCTATTTGCAGTGTGCGACAGGTTTCCATCAATTTGCTTTGTGATTTTATACGGACATTTAATAAGAAAAGTTTGAAGCAGAAAATGAAGTTGTTGCAAGATTTAGATCCTTGCAGAGTGAGACAAATGACAGGTTTGCGTGGTCATTCACTGGCTTGTCTTTCCAGGAGAGTAT
The DNA here is from genome assembly GCF_964263255.1 of Lissotriton vulgaris. Taxonomy (NCBI): domain Eukaryota; kingdom Metazoa; phylum Chordata; class Amphibia; order Caudata; family Salamandridae; genus Lissotriton; species Lissotriton vulgaris. The sequence goes on along the minus strand of NC_141697.1, from coordinate 852,008,462 downwards.
GCCAGAGTGTTTTTCATCATTTCAGGATGCTAGCAGTGCATCATAATAAAGTGAGAAAATTAGTGAGAATGTTGTATTATGCTAAGAGTCCAGCAATTATGCTTAAACAATTATGTGCTGCTCTTTTGCATGGTTCTGAAATAGATGTGAAGAATATTTGTGAAGAAATTGAGTTTTGTTACTTTGGTAGTAGAGATGAGAATGTTCAAATTGACCCAGAAGTAGAGGGTTATGTTGAAGATAATATACAGGTTTCTAGTACAGATAATTTTCAGAAGGAAATTGCCACGTTTCAGATGAAATCAAGTGAGAGGCCTAATTTCACTTGTGTATGTTGTCGACGCACTTATTATAAGAATCAGACTAAGTTAGTGGATTTATATGCAAAAACTGAAAGGGAAAATAATAGTGAATGGAAGGATTTTGCCACATACTTGATGGTAGAAAATTGTTTTGATTTGGGAGTGGACCAACGTGTGTGTACTTATTGTTATAATAAATTAAACCAAAACCAGATGCCTGCTAGGGCAGTTCATAATAATCTGGAATTGGTTGAGATTCCTTCAGAATTGAAGGATTTAAATACTTATGAATCTATTTTGATTCAAAGTGTCCATCCCTTCCAGGCTATTGTAAGAATGGAACCAAAGACAGGGAAGTTACCTCCCACAGATTTACAGAGAGGATTAAAGGGAAGAGTTGTTTATTTGCCTCTAGATTTGAACAAAAACATTAACACAATTGGAGTAGAAAAAGTGGAAGAGGAACCTCTGGTTATCTTGGTTAATGGTGTTCCGACAAAGAATAAGAAAATATGGCAAGATTTAGTGGATGTTAGGAAAGTCAAAAATGCAACTTTGTATTTGAAGAAAAATAATAAGTACTATAAGAATGTATATGTTGCAGAAGAGGAAGTAAGTGATGAAGAGGATAGCGTTTTGTGTGCTGGCCAAATTGAGAAAGTAGAGGCGTCTAATAGTGAAGAAATATATGAACATTATAGTGTTCATCCTTTGCATTCCAAGGAAGTCATGGGGAATGCTATTGAGTTGTTTCAAATGAAACAAGCCAAAGGGAGTCCCATTAGTGTTTGGGAGGAAAGTTTGGAAGCTCGGTGTTTCCCACAGCTATTTCTCACAGGTCGAGGAGGAAGATATGATGAGCGACCTCATCAAATTCCTGCGTCTGAATACCGGACTTTACGATTGTATGCAGAAGATCCTAGGTTTCGTCAATGCATTCCCTATTTGTTTCATCTCCTGTTTGAAAGCGATCTGTCTGGACTGTCATATGCAGTGAACCACATCTTAAAAAGTGGTATACAGATGCGAAACATCTCGGCAAGTGATTTTATGCATAAAGTCAATGTCCAAGACAGTATTTTGGATTCTCACTTAATTAATCTCATGGCGTGTCAGCGTGGTACTAATGAGTACTGGTACCGTCGTCATGGTGATTTAAAATGTATGCTGAGGAACTTAGGAACTCCAACATGGTTCCTTACTCTGAGCTGTGCCGAGTATGGCTGGGAAGACTTACTTGAATTTCTACGAGATGCAAATGGAAATATTGAAAACATTGATTTCAAGACACCTGGAGAACTGTGTTCTTTGGATCCAGTGAATGTATGCAGGTACTTCAATCATAGATTTGAAGCTATGATGTCTTTCATCACAAATAAGAAGAATCCACCTCTTGGAGAGGTGTTGGATTTCTTCTGGAGAAAGGAGTACCAAGCAAGAGGTGCTCCTCATATACATATGTTGTTGTGGATCAAGGATGCACCTAAATTTGGAACAGATCCGGATGACTTAGTGATGAATTTCATAGAACAGTATTCTACGTGTGCTGTTCCAAACGCAACGGAGAAGAAAAGCCTAAGAGAACAAGTTTTACGTTTCCAAAGCCATCGTTGTGGAAAGTACTGTCGTCGTAAATTCAGAAACAAGGACAAGTTCTACACCAAATGTCGTTTCAACTTTCCACGACCGGTGGTTTCTAAAGGAAGAGTGAACAGTTTGATGTCTTCACTGCGACATAATGTGACGAGGAAATCACCAAAAAATACATACAATTTGAAAAGGAACGAAGAGTCCAAGTACATCAATGACTACAACCCAGTGATTTTGTCCATGTGGAATGCTAACATGGATATACAGTTTGTGGCTGACAACTGTATGGCTGTGGCTCGGTATGTGACATCTTACATCACCAAAAAAGAAAAGACAGAACTGAAGGAAATGTGGGAGGACATTTCCCATGAAAAGAGCCTCAGCAAGAAGTTGTACAGTTTCAATCTGAAGATGTTGTCGCATCGAGAAATCGGAGCTTACGAATGTTCTGATCGATTGTCTTCAGCAAGTCTCTATGCCAAATCCAGGAGTATCGTTTGGGCGAGTCTTGGTCTTGCTGCAACGCGAAATTGAGTTCTAAAACCTGTCCGGGAAATTGAGTATTTGGCAGAAAAGGAACCAAACAGTACCGACATTTTGAAGACCAACATGTTGGATACATATTATCCAAATCGAAGCAGTCACCTTGAGAATGTTTGTCTATATGAGGTTCTACAAAATTATATATTCAAGAGGAACATCAAAGAAGATATTGAGAAAGGAGTGTATGCTGTAATTGGAAGTGACAAGAAAAACAATACGAGAGCCAATGCTGAGACAAAGTTAGCCCACAAAACTGGGGGGGACACTAGGGGTTTGAAAAAAGCAAAACCACCTGCTTGATTTCTTTAGCAATGTATCAAGATTTATTCTCTTTTCAAATTATTTTTTGCTTTGTTTTTTATGAGTGCAAGGGGAAGCAAACAGTTTCATATATACAATAAATACAAAAGTGCAAAAAACATGAATATTTCAAACAATCAATCAAGCATGGCCGTCCAGTCATACACAAACATTCATACACAACACAACGTGATCAATTACCAAAAAGAAACAAGAAAATCCAAATGGAACCACGTATTGGTCAAACGTAAATTGGACACAATCCCTTTGAATGATGCGTTTTCTCAGTTCTTTAGGTGTATTTACACGGGGAGATTAGTTTTCACAATAAACTCAAAGATGTTCTGTCTTTGAAATAGCAAGTAAAGACCAAATACGGGAGTAGAGTGGTCGACGCGTTTCGAACCCAACTTATTAGGGGGGTTCTCCTCAGGACCAAATGGTTCTGCAAAGATAATTAAAAAAGGGGTGCTTAGGAGGGAATGTTCAGACACGATTAAAAACGAGAGACTCAAGCACCAGTGGGGACCACATCCTACCTTAGCCAATAGACCAAAGAGTCATCAATATTCAGAAAGCGGCAGATCAAGATGGTAGAAAGTGGAATGCTCACAGTGGCTGGAAACAAAAAGGAATACATGTGCGATTTTAATATCAAGCATTCGCTATGGTTCATTCAACCTTTGTTTCCCTGAGTGGGGCTCTTACCTGCGCTTCATCCGGCTCAAGGCTTGCCGGAGAGTCCCTGCTTGTCCTTCGTTCCGCGGGAACGGTGTTCAATTTTCTGAAAAAGGGGACGAGGGGGGAAAAAATGAGTCACAGGCGTGATATTCACCTACGCGGGGTAGTCTAGCCGTTGCATCAGACTGGGGACGTACCAGTGGAAAACAGGCGTCTGTCCTTGTTACCAGGTTGCGAGAAACGGCAAAGTCGCTGCCGGTTGGAAGGGCAACTTCCTGTTAAAAAGCCCCTTGTGGTTGTGGGACTTGTAGTTTTTGAGTTCCGTAATTGGAAGTGAGGGATGCCTGGTCAAGCAAAGAAAATGCCAATTAGTAAACCATCGAAAATTGAGTGGCGAATCTCCAGAAAAAAAGGAGTTTTTGTATTTAGCACTTTTGCAACTTTTCAAGCCTTGGCATGCAGAAGAGGAACTGCTTGGAGATTTCCTCTGTTACGAAGACTCTTTCACTGCTGCTAAGGAGACCATAGAATGTCCTGCTTTTCCCAAATATCAAGAAATGCTAACTTTGGAAATTGAGCAGGAAGCAACGATTGCAGCCGAGATTGCCAGAGACAGTTCTCAGGACAGTCAGAGTTCTGTTTCATTGAGTCAAGATCCACTTGGAGGACCTATTATCGAAAATGAAGCTGCCACTGCTATGAATGAAGTGGAAAGAGCCATGGCACATGCTCAGGAGGATTCAGTTAACTTAGAAGACTTGGAAAAACAACTCAACGTTGAGCAGAGGAAAATATATGATGAAGTTACCAAGCAAATTGAGCACGGATTAAGTCATGAGAAGAAAGAGTGCTCATGTACATCGTTGAAGCCTGTCCGACTGTACGTGAGTGGAGAAGCGGGAACTGGAAAAAGTTTCCTCATTAAAGCAATTTCTTGTTATTTGCAGGAAAGGACTGAGTCATCGCTGTCTTGTGTTGTCACCGCTCCTACTGGACTGGCAGCACATAACATTAAAGGTATTACTTTGCATCGTCTACTGATGCTGCCAGTGGAGCATGACAACAAATTACAATACCACAAGTTATCTGGGGATGCTTGCTGTGAAGTTTCAAGAGTCTTGAGGAAAATGAAACTACTTATCATTGACGAAGTAAGCATGGTTTCCAATGTCATGCTTGCCTTTGTGCATTTGAGAATGCAAGAAGTACTTAAAACTGAATATGATGTGTTATTTGGTGGCAAACACATCATTGTTTTCGGAGATCTTCTGCAGCTGACACCAGTAAAAGGTCAACCTGTGTTTAAAATACTCACGCATGAAGATACCAGGAAGTGCATAGGGAGCATTGGCAACGTCAATATATGGTTAAACTTCAATTATGCTGAACTGCATGAAAATATGCGTCAGGCAAAGGATGAAGATTACAAGAATATTCTACAAGATATTAGAATTGGAAAAGTGACCGAGCATGGGAAAGAAGCTTTAAATGCACGATTACTGTCAAATTTATATCCCGAACAAGAGATTGTGCCTGAGAATATTTTTCAGAAAATTACTGAGAAGAAATCCGGAATATGTTTGATGCCAACTCTTGCAGAATGTGCCATCTTCAACAACAAAATGTTGAATTTAGAAAAGCAAGAGATTGTGAAACTTGAAGCTATTGACAAAATAGAGCATATGGGATCAACAATTATTTTGTCAGAGAATTTGAAATCAAAATTGGATTCATTAGAGAAGACTATATCTAAAACTGCGGGTTTTGAAAAGACTCTGAATGTGTGCTTAAATTGCCGAATAATTTTGAGAAGGAATTTACATGTTGAAAGAGGTCTGGTAAATGGATCAATGGGTAATGTTGTTGATTTTGAGAAATACAGAAATAGAGATGGAATAGAATTTTTAAAAATTAAATTTGATGGCATTGAGGAAGTACAGCTAATTGGTCGTTGTTCTGCTAGGTTTTTGCTTGTTAAAGACTTATATGTTCGCCGTAAACAGTTTCCTGTTTGCTTGACATATGCGGTGACAATCCATAAATCGCAAGGTTTAAGTGTAGACAGTGCATTGGTGAATATTGGCAGTTCTGTGTTCAAGGAGGGTATGGCATATGTGGCATTGTCACGAGTTAGAACTTTATCGGGATTGTACTTGATTGACTGTGATGTCACAAACATTTGTGCGGATCTAGATTGTGTTAAGGAATACAATAGGTTAAGAAGAGAGTATGCGCCACATTTGCCTCAATATCCTTTGTTTGAGAAACGTGTGGTAGGCCGGAAACGTAGAAATATCATTAATAGTAGGGAGGTTGTAGCAAAAAGACCAAAAGTCGATGAACCGAAAATTGTTAGCAGAAAGAAAGTGGATTGTGTTGAAGATGTTGTCGGTTTTCAATTTGAAAACAGTTCTGGTGTCAACTGCTATGCAAATGTAGTGGTTAATGTTCTCTTTTCACTAGAGAGTTTAAAAGAACAGATTCTCTTGAATTCAGAACAAATTTTATGCTGTTTGTTGAATTCTGTTTTCGAGAAATGTAGCACTGATCAAACAAAAGTAGAAAGTGTGTCTGAAGTTCGTTATCTGTTAGATGAATGTTCAGGTCAAACAGACTTCTCTGAAAATAATCAGCAAGATTGTCAGGAGTTTTTAATGTATATGCTTGATGTATTGCAAGATGAGGGTGTAGATGTAGATCACCTGTTTGGGCTTTCTTATCAATGGCAGCATGACTGCGAGAATTGTAGGGTATCAAATACTACTAGTGTAGACTCAGAAAGATTTATATATTTAACTTTGCCAGACAGTAAATCAGTCTCTATTAATAAGCTAGTAAATGCAGCGGATCACAACATGGAGTGTAGCCAATGTAAATCTGAAATGATGTCAACATTATTTATACGTAGATATGGCCAGTATGTCATTTTAATGATCCAACGATGTAGGCCTGATGGATCAAAATTGTCAACTTTAATAAAAAATTTTGTGGCTTCTCAGCTGTCAATTTCAGGAAGGACTTTTGTAACTGTAGCAATTATCTATCACGATGGTCCTTCAGCAACATCAGGACATTATACAGCTTATTTAAAGTCTCGAAACGGCTGGTCATTCTGCAATGATTCTGTTGTAACTTTCAAAAAAAAATTGCCGTTTGACCTTAAAAATTCTTACCTGGTGTTTTTAAAACCAAAATTTTAAAGAAAGAATCTTGGGATTTCCTGTGAGGAATTGCAAAAGGTTCATCAAGTAGAGGGAATGTAAGTCTGCAATGCTGTCTAGATTATTGGTCCAAAACTTTTAATTATAATGTCAATTTAAAAATTCAACTATATAAACCTGATGCAAGTAAGTCTGCTTCATAGTAAACAGTATCAGTGTCATAGGAAAAGGAGAACATGAGTGACAAAGAAGGGTAAGATATTAGTAGTCCAGGATTGTGAAAATAATCTCAAATGTTTTCTTTTTGAAAGTTGCGAAAATAGAAAATGACGGGATTTGATTGGAAGAATTACAAGACTTGTGAATCGCTGCAACATGATTTGGCCAAGTGGAAACATGTGGTAGAATGTGAGAAGTCTTTTCTTGTATGTAACATATTTTTCAAAACGATGGAGGTTTTCTTTCAGAAAGTGGCGGGCTGAAAATATTTATAGCACAACAGAGTGGACGCTCTTCATAGGACATCCTTCGACGTCATTGAAAGTAAGTTAATTTTAAGGAGTTTTGAAATCAGATTTCTTAGGTTGTATGGGTTTTTTAAACACAATCATTTTGATTGTGTTTTTTTTTCCCCGCTGTTACATGATGAATATCTTCAAGTCACTGATTTAAGTGAAATTTGATACATTCTGAGAACAGCAAAAATAAACCATTGAACATGTATAATTAATGTTTTCCTTTTTGTACTTATGATATACATTTAGAAATGTGAGGTAGATATGGAGAAACTGAATCTTCAATAAGTGTCAATTTTAATGCTTACAGTGCAGTACTTCTAGGTACTGTTTTTTTTTCAAAACTGAATACACTTCACATTAAAGAAACCTCTTGAAAGGACACATCTTATTTGCATCCTGAAACAATCATTTACAATGTTACACACAATTTTATGATGGCTTTACATCTCTTTTGCGCTGCTATTGCATCACTATTGTGAGACATCAGCAATGCAAAAGAAGCACCATGTTCCAAAATAGGCCTCACTTCATCAGCATGAAGATACTGTTTGTTTAAAATAAATATCTTTAGGATTGTGTAGGGGTCGTAGAGAAGCAAAGGCTTCTGTAAGTGTCAAAGTTGTTTAAAAACTGTTTCTTCTTGAACCTTTTCCCTTCTTTTTTCTAATTTTTAAATACATGTTTTAATATTTTTGGAAATGTTTGTTCTCTCTTTTACAGATTGAAAGTATGAAAAATTTTCTTTAAAAGTTAACAAGAATTATAAGGTAAATGTTTTCTACTTTTTTAACCCGCCTTCAACTGCTGATGATGTCACTGACTATGTCATGAATGATGTAATAAGTGGGCATGTTTTACTACAATGGTAGGTCTTTACATGTATTATCTCCTCTGTATTCTTCAACAAGCATAAATTTGATATGAGTACGCCTCACCTTAAACAAACTTTTAGAGAGGACACACCTTATCGTCACCCTCAATCAATCATTTACTCTATCACATTTAACATCTATTAGTTCTACTGCTTAATTTCTTTAATCCTTACTTTCCTGTGTTTGCTACTTCTCTCATTCCTTTCTCTATTACTTAATTATTCTACTCCTTCCAATATTTTTCATAGTCCCTCTCTTCTCATACGTCTTCATTCTTATTCACTCATTCTGTCTCTATTAATGTTATTGTTTCTGAATGATCTTAAAAAATTTTTAAAACAAGAAACAGTAAGTATAAGGATAGGAAACAGACATTTATATTTCAAGAAAGACAGCTATAGGAAGTCAACAAAAGATACTGTTACTCGCAATCCACTGCTGATGATGTCACTGACCATGTCAAAAATGATGTAATATATGACATGATCAGAAGTGAATTGCGGGTAACAGTATCTTTTCTTTACTCCCTATAGCTGTCTTTCTTGTAACATAACTGTCTGTTTCCTTTCCTTATACTTACTGTTTTTTTTTTTTTTTTTTTTTTTTGGTTTGCTCCTGGTTCGCGTATCGGAGTGCGAACTGGGAGCGAACTAAAAAAAATAGAGCTTGGCAGAGTTCCAAAAATTCTACTAATTTTTTTTTATAATGGGGAGGTAGTTCTGAAAAGAACTTTTTTTTTGTTTTTTGTTGTTTTAAATTATTTTTATTATTTTTCTGAACATTTTTTATATTTTTTGGTTTTTTTCTGAACATTTTGTAATTTTTTTTATTTTTTGGGGGGAGGGGGGAAACAAAAATGATTCATAGAAGAGGGCTCAACAGGAGCAACAAAAAAAAGAAGAATTTATTTTTGGGGGCGTTTTGGACATACATGATTTTTGATTGCTCTTATTATAAGAGTTATGCTACTTTCACGGTAGCATAATATTTGATTGCACCTCACGCACATTTGTTTCACCTCTCCCATGTCCATTTGAATATTCGGGATCAACTCCCTTGCTTCTGGTCCCGAAACTTCTGGCACGACCGATCTTCTGGCTATTGCTGGGGGATTTTGTTGTTCGTCCCGAAGCTGAGCAGCACTATAATTATTTGGGTGCCACCTACTCATGTGCCTGTGCATTGTAAAATTTCCAAAACTATATTTTTTGTCCGTCCCCCTTGAAAGGCGTTTATCGCAAATACGACAAAAGACATATCTTGCGTTGACTTTCTTTTGCCCTGTTGCAAATTTAAAAAATTGCCAGATGAAATTTTTCTTTCTGTTGTACCTCCTGGGCTCCTCAGGCAAATACTCAGGCACTTCCTCCTCTTCCTGATCTTCCTCTTCTTCAAAGATTGGTTGAGTAGGTGGTCCTTTCTTTCCATGAGGAGGTGGAGGTGGTGGTGGGGGAACACTACCAGAAGCAACAACTGAAGCCATTTCTCTGGAATGTAAAAGGGTCTTTCTCTCACCAAGATGAAAGTCAGAGTGAGGAAAGAAGGAGGGGTTTTCATCATTTGGGAAAAGCAAAAGTTCTAAACCAATGAAAAGTGTTAATTTTAGATCACATGACCTAGTATTACATCATTAGGAAACCAAAAGTGAAATGAACCAATAAAAAGTGTTATTACCGAGTCACATGACCTGCTGTGTTTACGTTTCGCGCTTTGCGCCGCTTTCCGATCCGCTTCCGGGTCCGCTAACTTGGCGCGTCCGATGACGTATTACGCGACAACGCAAAACGTCATTCTAACGTAACAGTTACGCTAAAAGAACGTTTACCGGTTCGCGGACTGGGAGCGGAACAAAAAAATATATTTTTAAAAAATGTATTAAAAACATGTAAAATATATTTTAAGATTTAAAGAAGAACATTTTACAGTTACAGATATTAGCTTTCAAAAAACCATTGAAATTCAATGAAAAAACCATAGGTTATAAAGAATATATAGTTAGGAATTAGCATATACAAAACCTTAAAAATTCACTGAAAAAACCATAGGTTATAAACCATATATAGTTAGGAATCAGCATTTACAAAACCTTATTTTACTCACATAAAACCATTGAAATTCCATATATAGTTAGTTGCACTAACTATATATCGCGCACACGCAATCCACTGCCGATGATGTCACACATTACATCATTCATGACATGGTCAGTGACATCACTGATGACATTATACCTGCGTCAGGTATAATGTATGCAGAGGGGGCGTTCCCCCGCAAAAAGCTTCGTAATAGCGACGCAGTGAAATCTATGACATTTCACTGCGTCACTTTTAGGATGCTGTTGCGTCAAAATCTTGCGCCTGCCTCACAGCAGGTGTAAGACTGCCGCAAGACCTTTCACATGGTGCTTTCCCCATGTGAAAGGACGCATTACTGGAGTTGCGTCACTTTTGTGACGCACTCCAGTAATGCGTCACTTTTGTGTTTACAGATACGTCAGAAATACTGACGTATCTGTAACTCCTTGCGACATGATTCGTCATACATTAAATATGACACATCTGGAATGTCGTAAGAAGTGCGCACAGAAAAGTGACGCATCGCACCAGCGGTGTAAAAAAATGCGCCTCGTTGCGCTATATTTAAAAAGTGACGCATCTAGGTAGATGGGTCACTTTTTAAAACCCTGCGCCACATTATACCTGCGTCAGGTATAATGTATGCAGAGGGGGCGTTCTCCCGCAAAAAGCTTGGTAATAGCGACGCAGTGAGATCTATGAGATTTTACTGCGTCACTTTTAGGATGCTGTTGCGTCAAAATCTTGCGCCTGCCTCACAGCAGGTGTAAGACTGATGCAAGACCTTTCACATGGTGCTTTCCCTATGTGAAAGGACGCATTACTGGAGTTGCGTTACTTTTGTGACGCAATTCACAAATGCGTCACTTTTGTGTTTACAGATACGTCAGAAATACTGACGTATCTGTAACTCCTTGCGACATGATTCGTCATACATTAAATATGACACATCTGGTATGTCGTAAGGAGTGCGCACAGAAAAGTGACGCATCGCTGTTTTCACGTAGCGATGCGTCACTTTTCATAAATGAGGCCTCCAGTTTATTCACTGTGTCACCTCTACGACCCTTTCTTGCGTCAATACGTCCCTTTTGCATACATTACACTTGACGTAGGAATAATGTGGCGCAGGGGTTTACAAAGTGACGTATTTACCTAGAAACGCCACTTTGTAAATATGAATAAATAAGGTGCATTTTTTATTGGACTGATGCGTCACAAAAAGTGATGCTTTGGTGGCGTTAAAGTGACGCATGGCCTTCTGCCTTCAACTCCAGCAATGCATCTTTTCTTATCCTTCAAAACCCCTGTTCCTTTTCAACATTTTCTTTGAATATCAACATTCCCCATTTTCACTCTTCTTCTCCTTACTTTCTTTCCTAACACTCACCTTCTTTCAGTCCTCCTACTTCACTTCCTTTCTCCTCTCATACCTTTCTGTTCTTTCTTACTCATTCTCCTTTCCATTATCAATTTTCTCTATTTCACTTACTCTTTTTTCATTTTTTTAAGAATATAGCTCTTTGATGAGAATTGGAGGTAGTTCTGAAAAGAACTTTTTGTTTTCTTCTTTTTTCTAAACAGGAACAAAAACAGGGAATGGAAACTGCTCAACAGGAGCAAAAAAACAAAAAAAATTAGGGGTGGGAAGGGCAGCGATGGTTTTCTAATGCTCGAACCATGAGCTGTACACTTTGTTCTCCAAAGGTAAGCAGTTGATTGCAGTATCTGCATCTGAGGGCACCATGGTTAAAAGCAGGTTGAATGTTCGGAACCAGCTCTTGTGATCTCCCCCTCCCAGAAGAAGTTGCTCCTGATGTAGAGGCCCCATCACTGGGAACCTCTTGTGCCAGAGCCCTGACACTTTCCCGGGCAAAATTTGTGGGGTGCTTCCTCTCCACATGTCGGATTACCGTGAAGTTTCCAAATGAGTACTTTTTTAAGGGGTTACCCCGTGACAGCACTTCTTTGCAGTTCCTGCACTCCACTTTTGGAGCATTCACCTTTTTTTGGTTAGGTGGGATTTTAAAAAATTTCCAAATAAAATGTTCCTTAACTTTTCGTTGAGGAGCCTCTTCATTGATGAATTCTGGTTCATCATCACTGCTGGATTGTCTGGCAGCCATTGTAAAACCAAGAAATATCCAGGAGCAAAAAGGCAGGTCTTGCAGTCACAAAAGTAAAAGAAGAAGTGAAGGAAATGGGTGGGGATTTCATTCTTTGTAAAAAAAACTGTTAGCAACCAATGAAAAGTGTTATTTTAAGGTCAGATGACTTGACGCGCTGACGCTGCGCGCACCGGAGCGCTTCCGGGTACGCACACGCGGCGCGAACGTAGGCGCTTCCGGGGCGCACACGCGGCGCGAACGTAGGCGCTTCCGGGGGCGTATACGCGGCGCGAACGTAGGCGCTTCCGAGGGCGCTTACGTTGTGCGCCGAAGTGACGTCATCATACTTTTACGGAAATGCATAATCATTTTCCTTATAAAAAGAAACTGATTTTATTTGTATGGTACGAAATGTTTTGCATTATTATTAACTTTTCTTTCATATTTTTTTCACGAACGAAAGTAGCGCTCTGGGTGCGCTTTCCGGAGAGCTTACCGGGGAGCTTACCGGAAAGCTTACCGGAGAGCTTACCGGAGAGCTTACCGGAGCGCGCACCCAGAGCGCCCCAGGAAAAAATGATATAAAAAACCTCAAAAATTAATACTTACACAAAACAGCAAATTGTAAAAAAAAACATAAGTTAGAAACTCGATATAGAAAGGAATTAGCATTTAAAAAACCTATGAAATTCACTGAAAAAACCATAGGTTTCACACCAGTTATAGTTAGGAATTAGCATTTAAAAAACCTATTAAATTCACTGAAAAAAACATAGGTTTCACACCAGTTATAGTTAGCTGGAAATTTTATTGACATAAAACCATTGAAATTCCCACGTTATAGTTAGTTGGACTCACTATAACTTGCGCGCCTGCAATGCACTGCTGATGACGTCACATATTACATCACTCATGACATGGTCAGTGACATCACTCATGACATCACTGATGACACCATCCTTGTGACAGAGTGAGAGTCCTCCTTTCAGTGTAATGTAAGCCTTGAAACACATATTCAAGAATAGAATTTAACATTTTCAAAAAAGTGGAGATACCCATACCAGTTACAACAAACAATTCAGTAATTCCACCATCTATATACACATCCACTCATTCACAAACAGTTCTATATAGTCACTCATACATATACTCACTCATTATATGTAGTGATACACCTATACATCCTGTTACACACTGACAGTCATCCAAAAGTTACTCACACACATATTCACACATGCAAAAAAAACTAATGAACATTCATTTATTTGCATATACAGCTATACACACACTACCACTTTACTTCTAAGAATACTTACACATACTTACTCTCTTAAACAATCACTTATATAAACACATACTAATTTAAACAGGAACTCTTATAATCTCTCACTCTCACATATACTCAGTTTTATAAATCAATACTCACATATACTAGATTAAAACATATGTCGTTACTGAAAAAGACAATAGTGAGACAGTCGTTTACTCACTAACATACACATATACACACTCATACATCCATACAGTCCTGTACATATGCTGTCTTCAAAACACATACAAACAGTGAGTCAGTCACCAACCTATACAGCCACTTATACACAAAGTGAAACCTGATACATACATTTCAATATATAAAAGTTACTTGCTAATATATGTATTCACTAAGATACACTTAATAAGGCAGTTAACCAATCAATTCTTTTAAAAACAAACATCCATTTACACACTTATTTAACCATTTATTCTTGCATCGTACTTTACAAATACATATAAAAAAATAATATATTTTTCAGAAAGACACACATTCAATGGATGGTGTCATCAGTGATGCCATGAGTGATGTCACTGACCATGTCATGAGTGATGTAATATGTGACGTCATCAGCAGTGCATTGCAGGCGCGCAAGTTATAGTGAGTCCAACTAACTATAACGTGGGAATTTCAATGGTTTTATGTCAATAAAATTTCCAGCTAACTATAACTGGTGTGAAACCTATGGTTTTTTCAGTGAATATATATATATATATATATATATATATATATATATATATATATATATATATATATATATATATATATATATATATATATATA